>NW_024100678.1:0-1200000 GCF_016545835.1 Crotalus tigris
ACATATTCAAAGGGACAGAGTACAGGGAGGGTAATAACACAACACTGGTTTCATCATTTGCTCTCCAATGATCTATCCTGCAGATATTTCTGCTTTCTATGGAGGTATATTTGGTTTGTTCTCCTATAATATTTCGGTAGATAGAAAATCATCTCTCTTTAATAAGCATTTAATTGTTAATTGCTTTAATAATATATTTTAATCTTAGTTTGAATTGCATTAAATCATCTACTATATGTTTTATTGTATGCCACCCGAGTATTGTAATTAATATAAAGATAAGATATAAAATCAATAAAAATAAAATGAAATGAACTGTTGATCCAATTATAAGAAAATGTAATGATTTATTTCTCTGATTTTATAGCCCCACAAACTCATCCTCCATGCTAAAAATATATAAAAAGTTTTCTGTTTTTATTTGTTTAAAAAATATAAAATGGCATTTCAGCCTTTCTTAAGTTGAAAATATTTAACATCTTTTTTGTCTATTATTCTTTGTTCTAATTGGTTTTATCCCTTTTAATATATTTACAAACAGTTTCTAGCTTTGTTATATACTACTCAAAGATTCTGTTTCTAAGATAATTTGGTAGGTAGGTGATTTTTGGTGAGGGAGCATGTATGTTTAAAGTAAAGCAAATTATCAAGGAGTTTTTTTTAAAAAAAAAAAAAGAGAGAGATGGCAATCATTAGCACATATCAAGGGTCCTGTCCCACCTCTTAAATTTTGAATAATAGTTTATCTCTAGCTCTAATAGCTAATTTGTTTAAAGTATATATGGTAGAGCTATAATGTCTCACTTGTTTAATTGGAGAAAAAGGTTTGTTCTCTTACATATAACTGGTAAACTTGCTCAGGATATTTTACTGAAGTTACATTATTTCAATCTGTATAGTGGATAGTTTTCAAAGAACTCTAAAGGAATATTGGGATGGAGGAATTTACCTTTGCCATATCCATCTCTTTATAAGATTTGTTCTTCTATATTTATTCTATATTCTTTATAATAATGTTATCTTTAATCATGCTGTATGCTAAGCTTTCCAGACCAAATATTAAGCTAGCCACTCTGTAACTTTTCCCACATTCCTTTTAACAGATGGTAAAACTTTAGATTCTTTCTAGTATCCAGCTAGGGAGGCTAATATTTATCTTATTATATCTCAGCTTGTTCTATTATATCACACTATTTCACTATTATTCCTTCCTTCCTTCCTTCCTTCCTTCCTTCCTTCCTTCCTTCCTTCCTTCCTTCCTTCCTCCCCCCTCCCTTTCTTCCTTCCTCTTGCTAGTTGGCTTTAAATAGTATTCTTATCACTGCTATGTGAAAACCATAAAAATACCTTAGATAATACTTGGAACAGGAATAAAGGAAACAAATCACACATGGTTTTAAAATAAAAATATGAGGTTTTGACATGCTGATCAATATCATCTTATATATCACTCTGTGACATCACAAAGCTCAGAAAAAGAGCTCTAACAGATCCAAGGGGAGATTGCCAAGACTTTATGTATCTTCCCCAACTCATGACAGTAGAAAATGTTGTAACACAATAACATTTAAGAATTTTGTATGTATACTAAGTAATCCTTGATTCCTCCAAGATGATATACATCTGCTAGAAAATCAGTGGTACGATTAATGAGATTTAAAACGCATACACAGGGAAACTTGCAGACACACACTCTCAAGATTTTGATAAATTATCTTCATTCAGCCTTGGTTTCAACAATCTGATACTTCATATTTCATAATAAGCATTTCTGCCGTCTACTTCACATTCTATCCCAGAATTTAAAATTGACAGAAAAAAATGTCTAAAACACTAGAAGCAAAGCACTACTTTCCAAATGTTTTGTGTGTATGTGTGCACACAAACACAAACTCAGTAGAAATATTCCCATCTAAAAGTAAAATCCACTAAATTTAATGGGTTGCTCAAGGAAGATTACACTGGAATGCAGCTACAATAACTTACCTATTTTTTAAAAAATGGTTGAACCAACCCCCAAGAAGATGGGCTCAAGATCCAAAAGGATCTCAGCAGACTTGAACATTGGGTCTTATCTAAAAATTGAAATTCAGTGTAGATAAAAATAAGGTTTTACACTTAGGCAGGGCTTTTTTTGTCATAGAATGCCCAGAACGGAGTTCCGGCACCTTTTTTGGATGGAATTTTGTAGGTTAGACAAGTCAAGTTGTATGACATGTGTAAGTTCCAGCACCTTTTTTTTTTTTTTTTTTTTTACAAAAAAAGCACTGCTACTTAGGCAGGAAAAACCAACTTCTGAAGGCAGACTAGGTACAGACTAAGTCAAACGTGGTGCAATGCCAGTAACTGTGAGAGGGATCTTAGAGTTCAAATGGACAATCACTTAAATATGAGCCAATATGTGCAACAGCAGAAAAAAAATGCAATCCTAGGGTGCATTAGTATAGGGACAGAATCAAGATCATGTGAAGTATTAATACTACTTTATAAAGCCTTAGGAATACTGCATGCAGTTTTGATCACCACAATATAAAAAAGATGTTGATACTCTGGAAAGACTGCAGAGAAGAACAACAAAGATGATTAGGGGGCTGGGGACTAAAACGTACAAAGAACGGTTGCAGGATTTGAGTATGTCTAGTTTAGTGAAAAGAAGGACTAGGGGAGATATGATAGCAGTGTTCCAGTATTTGAGGAGCTGCCACAATATGGGAGGGGCAAACTATTTTCCAAAGCACCAGAAGGCAAGACAAGAACCAATAGATGGTAACTAATCAAGGAAAGAAACAACCTAGAACTAAGGAGAAATTTCCTAATGGTAAGAACAATCAAACAGTGGAATTGTTTGCCTTCAGAAATTGTGGGTGCCCCATCAATGGAGGTTTTCAAGAGACTGAACAGTCATTTGTCTAAAATGGTATAGAGTCATCTGCTTGAGCAGGGGGTTGACTAGATGAACTTCAAAGTCCCTTCCATCTCTGTTATTCTATTATTATCCTAACCTTTTTGTTTCAATACATTTGGCTTCTAGATGAATGGGTGCACATAATCTCCATGCTCACTTACCTGAAAATTCATCCTAGCAAACCAAGGATGCTTACTTTGAATTAGAATGACCATTTCCAAGAAGTTATACCTACTTGCTTCAGTAAAATAAAAGAAAAAACAAAATAAATGTTGTAGAAATTTTATTTGCATTTGCAAGACAATACATTAAACAAAAATCAAGGCTGCAAGTGAATTGTTTAATAAAAATGACATTTTGTTCCAGGTTTTAAGTAGATGCATATTGTAGATAAATGCTTTCTCTCTGGCCATTGTCCAGGGAATGTCAGAACTGATAAGGTTCCTAGCAGAATTATCATCATATGCCACCATAAAGTACTCAACAGATTTCTCCACAGCTTGCTAGTATTTGGAAAGGCTCTTAAAAATGGGCCAAGTCACCACACTAGCCAAAATGTTCCTTCCTGCCACCTTCAATGTCTTAATGTCCTTTGGATGTATATCAATCTGGTTCAAAGTAGGCAAATCCTCCTCTATAGTTTTGATCCAATGGATGGATGGAATCTTTTCTTTTTTAATTCATTCATTTCCTAATTACCAATGAGTTCAAAACATGAGCACACATAATGATGTAATTCTATGAATAGAATAGAATAGAATAGAATAGAATAGAATAGAATAGAGCTGGGAGGGACCTTGGAGTTCTAATCCAGCCCCTTGCTCAAGCAGGAGAACCTATACCATCTCAGACAGGTGAATGTCCAGTGTCTTCTTAAAAATCTCCAGTGATGGAGCACCCACAATTTCTGGGGGTAAGCTGTTCCACTGGTTGATTGTCCTCACTGTCAGGAAGTTTCTCCTTAGTTTCAGGTTGCTTCTCTCCTTGATCAGTTTCCAACCATTGTTCCTCATCCTTCCCTCTGGTGCTTTGGTGGACAACCTGGCCCCCTCTGCCTTGTGGTCTACCTATTTCTTCTTTTCTTTAGACTAGCCAAACCCAAGTCCCGTAGCTGTTCTTCATATGTTTTAGTCTCCAGACCTTTTATCATCTTAGTTGCTCTTCTCTGAATTTTTCCAAACTCTTAACATCTTTTTTTGTGATAAGGTGACCAAAATTGGCTGCAGTATTCCAGGTGTGGTCTTATTAGAGTTTTATAAAGCGGTAATAATACTTTGTGTAATTTTGATTCTGTGCCTCTGTTTATACAGGGTGAGGGTGAGTGTGAGGGGAGAATTTATCCTTGACAACATGTACAAAAATATAACCTTTTACCAAGGAATAAACTGAAGCTCTTATTATTGCTTAATGGCAGGAGAGCATAGTTTTTTTTCAGAGTTAAGGGCCATAGATATCCTTTGAGTATGTATTCCAAATTTAATAATAATAATAATAATAATCCCCCAGTGAGGCACTACCTTGATGTGGTTGTGGGGCTTGTGTACTCTGAGGAAGATGAGAGCTATGCCAGAGATTCAACCATACTGGACAAGTCTCATCAGAGGAGTCAGACAAAGAGTGTCTCTCCCATAAAAAATATGGTGAGACGTAAATTGCAGAATGCCATACCGGCTCGGACGTCGCCCGGGTTAACAAGGTCCGCGCTAGATATTGGAGTTCCTGGATATCTGGTGAAAAATGGGTTACAGGACTCAGGACTGTTGGCTGAGCAACCAGGGCCAGCAGCTGCCGAACTACTGGAAGAAAAGGTGTTTACCCGTCGCAGATACACAGTGATGGAAAACAAAGAAATAATGATCTGTTACTACAGATCAAGTCCAACAAGACGAGGATATCTAAAACGAATGCACCAATTCTGGAAAGAACAACATCCAGAATCAGAAATAACAGAACAGAGACTAGCAGATCAACGCCGATTTATAACACGAAATAAAGTATTTACAGAAACAGAATTGGATGAACTGCAAAGGTTTACCCAGGGCAAAGAAATCAAAGCCTTACAAGAAGTAATTCAGAATGTAGAGGCAAACCAGGGGGAGTTGGCAGTGAAAGAATCCAGTAGAGATATACAACTGTTCTCATTTGGAAACCAGGCACCTCTTCCTCAGGAAGAACAAAACCCTCTAACTAAAGAAATAAAAGAATTGAAACAAAGAATAACTGAGCATCTAGAACAGCACAAAAACAACAGAATAAGGCTGCCTGCATTGAAGTTTGTTCCAAAGAAACAGCTAGCACAAGCATTAAAAGATGCAAATACTGCAATAGCAAGTATAAGCACCAATTCACTGCAAGAAACAAACCAACTAATGTACAGCACAGCTGCAGTTATAACAGAATACCTGGGATGCAAAATCAACAAAGAAGAAAAACAAACAAACAGTGCACCAGAAAAATGGAAGGTTAGACTAGAAAATAAGATCAGCAAGTTAAGATCACATGCAAGCAAGCTAGAACAGATGAAAGAAAAGAAGCTGAAGAACAAGAAGACCAAAGAATACCTAATCAAGAAATACCACTTAGAAACAAGGAAGATCAAGGAAGCACTGGAAATAATAAAGCAACAAATAACAGCTATAGCCAGGAAAATCAGTAGATATGAAGCTCAAATTGCAAACTATAGGCAGAACCTCTAATTTCAATCCAATCAGAAACGTTTCTACCAATCCATCAATGGAGAAACTGCAAGGAATCAGTCAGTACCTGACAAGGAAAGAAACAGTGCAGTTCTGGAAGCAGATATGGGATAACCCAAAGAAATACAACAAGGATGCAGCTTGGTTAAAAGAGGTGGATGCAAATAAAACAGAAGTTGAAATGAAAGAACTAGTAATAACAACAAAAATGGTAGAAAAAAGAGCAAAGAAAATCAAAAATTGGTCAGCACCAGGTGAAGATGAACTGCATGGGTTTTGGTTGAAACATCTAACTGTTATACACCCACTCATTGCCAAACAGTTCAACAATATACTACAAGGAGGAGAAATTGAAAAGTGGCTAACAACTGGGAAAACCTACCTAATAATGAAAAATCCAGCAAAATGGCAACACCAGGTAACTACAGGCCAATTACCTGTTTACCAACAACTTTCAAATTACTAACTGGTGTGGTAGCTGATGCAGTACAACAGCATCTAGTTGAAAACAATCTCTTTCCACCTGAGCAGAAAGGAAACCGCCCAATAGCAGAGGAACAAAAGATCAACTCCTAATAGACAAAATGATCTTGGAAAACTGCAAGAGAAGGAAGACCAACCTGAATGTGGCATGGATTGACTACAAAAAGGCATTTGACTCTCTGCCACATGATTGGATAATCAAGTGCCTAGAAATAACAGGAGTCAGTAGAAACATCAGAAAATTTGTGCAAAAATCGATGGCACAATGGAAGACACAGTTGCAGATCAATGGTGAGAAGCTGGGAGAGGTTAATATCAAGAGAGGAATATTTCAAGGAGATTCATTATCACCATTATTATTTGTTATTGCACTGTTTCCTCTGTCAACAATACTGAATAACTCAGGACATGGCTATCAAACATCAAAAACATCTGCTAGACTATCCCACCTCCTTTACATGGATGATCTGAAGCTGTATGGAAAAACATCATCTGAAATAGAATCGCTGCTCAACACTGTCCGTATATATAGCCAAGATATTGTAATGGAGTTTGGCTTGGACAAATGTGCCACACTTACTATCAAACAAGGAAAAATAGTGAAAACTGAAGGAATCAAGATGCCCCACGAAAATAACATTAAGAGTCTGGATGAGGAAGAGTACTACAAATACTTGGGTATCCTTCAAGCTGACAACATCAAGCACACTGAAGTCAAGAAAAAGATTAGAGGTGAATACATCAAGAGAGTGAAGAAGATCTTAAAGTCCAAACTCAATGGAGGAAATACCATAAAGGCAATCAACACCTGGGCAATCCAGTCATTAGGTACACAGCTGGAATAGTGGACTGGACTCAAGCAGAACTAAAAGCAATGGATAGGCAGACCAGAAAAATAATGACAATGAATCATACCCTTCATCCACACAGTGACATTGATAGACTTTATCTACCAAGGCAAATAGGTGGGCGTGGAATGCTACAAGTACATCAGATGGTTGAAGAAGAAAAAATGGCTTTGGAAGAATATCTGAAGAACAATGATGAAGATGCACTGAAATTAGTATATCCGGAAGGCTTACTAACTACTGGAGAGACCAAACTGGCCTACAAGAAAGACCAAATGAAGAACAGAATAGAGGCATGGGAAGACAAAGCACTACATGGCCAATACATGGAAAAAATAGCTGGGAAAGCAGATAATAATGAAACCTGGCAATGGCTAAGAGCAGGAAAATTGAAGAAAGAGACCGAGGGACTAATTCTGGCTGCACAAGACCAAGCCTTAAGGACAAATGCATACAAAGTCAAAATTGAGAAGACAGCAACAGACAGTAAGTGCCGCCTATGCAAAGAAGCTGAAGAAACAGTGTACCACTTGGTAAGCTGTTGCAAGAAGATTGCACAGACTGATTACAAGCAGCGGCCTGACAAAGTAGCAACAATGGTGCATTGGAAGATCTGCAAAAAATATCATTTGCCTGTAAGAAAAAACTGGTGGGATCATAAAATAGAGACAGTCATAGGAAATGATAAATTTAAACTGCTCTGGGACTTCAGAATTCAAACAGACAAGCACCTGCAACATAACACCCCAGACTTAACAATTGTCGATAAGAAAGACAAAAAAGTCTGGATAGTGGACGTGGCAGTGCCTGGAGATAGCAGACTAGAAGAGAAAGAACTGGAGAAGATAACAAAATACAAAGACCTACAAATAGAAATAGAAAGACTGTGGCAAAAGCAAGCAAGGGTAGTACCAATAGTCATAGGCTCCTTGGGCGCAATCCCAAAACAACTGGAGCACCACTTGAACACCATTGGCATTGACAAATTTGCTATTAGTCAATTGCAAAAGGCGGCCTTATTAGGAACGGCTTCCATCCTGCGACGATACCTGTAATACCATCAAACATCCACATCTGCCTATCCCAGGTCCTGGGTAAGGACTCGATAGGTAGACAAAATGCCAAATCCAGTCTGAACATCTGTCTGACTATGCAATGATCCATAACAATAACAATAATAATAATAATAATAATAATAATAATAATAATAATAATAATAATAATAATAATAATAAATCATGATGATGATGATGATGATGATGATGATGATGGTTGTGTTGAGGACAAAACTACTTTTTATTTGGTTTCCCTTATTTAAACTTACATGTAATATTGTTTATACTTTATGCAAATGAGAATTCTCCCCAGGAAGCAGTATGTGTTGAACACTGTAATGTGTGTATTCTTTGTGGAACATGAATAGAAGACTAGTAAAGAGAAGTTTAAGCAAAGTAGAATGGCTACTTTGACCCAGAAAATAAATGCAATGCACCATGTTACTATTGTATACTGCTTTGGTTGGGTGATATAGTGGAACCACCTTTTAACTACATCAGCCAGTCCAAACTGTTACATAGCTCTAATAGCTATTTCTGATAACAGAGTATAATAGATAATAGTTAATTGGTACTGCTAATATTTAATATACTTGTTATCCAGTTATATAAAAAGTTATGATATTAACTTCTGTAGATCTCTGGAAACTATGCTACAGATTTGGGAGGGCAATGTAGAAAGATATAAGTAGTTCTAGAGTCTGAGCTACTGTATGCCTGCCTTAGGATATTCCAGAAAATACTTGCCCATTCTAAGCCAATGATTTATCCAATATAATTTCAGAACTCAGGCAATATTTGGCACAAGTAGAAAAATCAATGTATTTCCTATAGGAGATCAACACAGGGTAAATTCAGAAATGGCATAAGATTTGCAAATAACACACTTTCTTTCCATTTCAGACCCCCTCCTGACCCAGATCACCTGCTGCTTGAAGAAGTCACTTCACAAAACATATGGCAGTAAATGGCTTACAGGAAAAGATCTGACAAGTTGAATGCCTGCTGTATATAATACTAGTTCAATCACTGTAGTATTGATTAACCTAATTTTCTCTGCTTTTTGCTCTTGCTGTGGTGATAAACTGCATTAAGCCAGCTGAGACAAAAACCTGAGAAGCCATTTAAAGTAATGAATGTGGTTTGTTTGTTTGTTCCCACATGAGGGGGTGGACCAAGATACAGGCTGATTTAGTGACAGCTGTAGGACACGGAGTGAAATATGTTTCTTCCCTTAATCATGCCACCCAAAGATAGGAATGTTTTTTTTTTCTAATTGTAGCATTTGCTTTTCTTTTTTAAAAAGAAAACTTCTTTGTGATTTTTTTTCCAGTGGAGCTTGGTAGACAGGAGGTATGATGATCAGTTTTGCAGATTTTTAACAATAGGAAGAAATTTTCTATATTTTACAGTGTTCTTACCATGTTTAAATTTATTTTTTTAACTGATGGAAATGAAATGGCAAGGAATTGTAATTATTATTTTATCTACCTGCCACAATCTGCAGACAATTTCCAGTAAGTAACAACAGTCCCCTTATACACCCTTTTGTCAATAAATTAGCAGGTATTCTCAAGTTGAAACAGCACTGCATTCAACAAGTGCCTGAAACTCACCTGAAATCTGGTTATCTGGGAAGAGTTTACATTGGTCAGTCATGAGATAATGGGTAGGTCCTCACTGCTGTGAATTTGGTTGCCTTTTTTATTGTCTCCAAATCTTTCCTGGGTCATGACAGAGGGCAGGAAGGTGACTTATAGTTGGATCCATGCTATTGGCCTCATTGCAAGATGGACCCAGATTGTTGGGGGCAATGTAAATATATATATATACATTGCTTACTGGTGTACACCGCTTAGAGAGTGCTTGCACTTAAAGCGGTATATAAGTCTCATAAATAAATAAATAAATAAATATGTCTTAAATAATGCAATGGTACACCTCCTTCTCAACACTCTCCTTGAACACAACAGTGTTGGACAACTTTCACCTAGTCTCCTATCTTTCTCTTTAGGAAGTTCTAGAGATGGTGGTTTTTGGTTTTTTTTTTAGCTTCACAAGGCTCTTAATGAAGCTGATTATCTGGACTTTTTTTAATTTGGTTTCAGTATGAAGGTGGCATTAGTCATGACCTCCAAAGGGCTTGGGGTAGGGAAAAAAATCAGTCCTAGGACCCTTTTGTGTAGGGTGCTTCAGAGATTCAGTCTCTCACTGATTCTCTTCAACATCTTCATGAAACTATTGGCTGAGACATTTAGAAGCAGGTTTGGCATCATCAGTACATTGGTACCCACAAATGCTTCTCTACCTCTGACCAGGCAGCCAATATCATTCATTTGCTAACCTAGTACCTCGTGGCTGTGATAGGGAAGAACAAACTCCAACTCAACCATTCAAATACGGAGTAATTCTGGGGTTTTGGCCCCCTAGATCCAGAGAGATATCATCTTTTGACTCTCTGTGTGGTAGTACTTCTTTGGAAAAAGCTGGTCAGCAATCCTTTTGGAGTCACTGCTCCTGCTTGAACCGGAGGTGGCTGGTTTGAAAGTTGTATTAATGACTTGGTTCCTTAAAGCAACTATTTCCTTTTTTAAACTCCTGAATAAAAGTTTGCTTTAAAGACAAATCCTGGTGCAGGATTCATCCAACTGACAGAAACTGGCACAATCTGAGGAAGGAATGATAAGAAATCATATTTTAGATTCACCCATTCTGTGGGTGCTGTGAGTCCTGAAAAGGGCTATTGGGGCATGCAAGCAAGTCACAGATAAAGAGAAATTGCATCTACATTGCAGACTCATCGCAGATCCCAGTTAAGACATTTAACACAATTGTGTTTGAACAGCATAGTAATCTCCTTCTGTTGATGAGATGATGGTATTTAGGGTTTTTTTTTTTTTTTAGTTGTAGTGAACTTGTTTTGTGTCTGTGCTCTCTTGGCTTACTTTATATGCAGGAAAAAAGCAACAGCAATGTAATGAATTTATTAAATATACATATACAAACAAATCAGATATCTAGTCATCTACTATGAGAGGGAACTGCATTTAGCATTCTTAAAGGTTCCACAAGAGAAACTAGGAAGTATAAATGCAATTTTTTTGAATCAGAATCCTACTTCCAATCGGAAATTGCAGAATAAAAGACAGCAGGCAGAAAAGAACCATTTGAGAGGGATTTCCCCTTAGCATGAGCACAGAGGATATTATAGGTAGATAAAAATAGCCTTATGTTCATTGACAAAAGATGTAGATTATTGCCAGGATTGCTAATCCATGAAGTTTAGATTTTTCAAATTAGATACAATGAAATTACCTAATATCTTTTATTCACTGCTAAATTCTTCCCAAGTATAGCAGTTTAGTCTTCCAGTTAAGGCTGCTTCTGATACTCCTACTGCTACTGTTTTTTGTAATATTAAACATGATCCATTATTTTATTTGAAATTATAACTAGAAACAGAACAAACATCTTTTCTGAGCAAGATTATCCTAATGAATGTAATTCTCATTAAATGTTCTTATGTGGCTCATCTTCAAATTGCCATTTACATTATGATTTATACGTTTAGGTTTATCCTTTTTATGCTTAAATAAATCTCACTTAATTTTCAGGGATATATATTAAAGGACAATGGAACAGTTGTATTAACCTTACTTTTTGGAAGCAGTCATCTTGAGAGAGCCACCTTACCCAAAAAGCTGATGTGATTGAAGCTCTACCCCTTTATGTGTCATATTCCTGCATGTGGCTTTTTTTTTTTTTTTTGCTCAGTAAACCTTTTGCTTGTTTTCTTTGGGTTTTCTAGCATTTTGTTCGGTGTTCATACTTTAGTTTCCAATTGCCCAAATGCTTATTTTGCATACATTTTCTTCTGCAGCTCATTTTCTAAATAAAATTGACAATACAATTAAACAATTTGAATTGTAAATGGATAAACCCTGTCTCCTTGGTAACTTCCTCTTAACAACCATTTCCACTCTTCAAATGCCCTCAAGAACAATGTTGGGCCATAAGAGATGTCTGAAAAACATTCAAATAGTGAAATAACCATAGATTCTTGAGTGATGAGGAATATCTAATTTTAAATCTATCTTTTGTTAGGGTATTTGGTCAGAAATATGTAATACTGACCAAGACCCTGTTCAATCTCTTTCTCATCTCCCCGACTAAATATTTGCATATTTCAGCTATTGGCTATTACTGGACAGCAATGTTCTCAAGAATGCTTAAGTAGCTTGAATCTTTCTGCCTCTCAGAATCCATAATTAAAGGTCAGGAGACTAGAGGTTAAACTGTTTCTATCGGATTTATCTGATGATTTGTGACAAATGCAAAAATGAAGCATTTTGCATTTCTTATATTCTTATACTAGTTATTATTTCTTATACTCTTATACTAGTTATTCATCAAATTTCCCTTACCTCCATTTTTATCTCTAGGTGGGGGTTATTAAATAAATGTTATAGCTCTGGTTTCTTTTCTACTATGTGTGGACCTAGTTATAACTGTTAAAAATAAAATCTACAAATGAAAGCTATCTTTCCCCACTTTAGCAATACATAGTTGTAGGGTATACAGTTCTCTATCTCTGGAAAAAGTTTTTTGGTTTCAATTTCTATTCATATGCCTTTAGGTAGTTTACTGCAGATGACCGTTTCAGAGGCTGTCCTGTCTAAAATAGTAGGTATCAAAGCAGAATGTGTAACTCTGTTAATTGGAATCACAATAATAATAATAATAATAATAATAATAACAATAACAACAACAACAACAACAACAACAACAACAATAACAACGATGATGATAATAAAGTTGGAAGGGACCTTGGAGGTCATCTAGTCCAACTCCCTGCTCAGGCAGGAAACCCTATATCATTTCAGACAAATGGCTGTCCAGTCTCGCCTTAAAAACTTCCAGTGTTGGAGCATTCACAACTTCTGGAGGCAGGTTGTTCCACTGATTAATTGTTCTAACTGTCAGGAAGTCTCCTTAGTTCTAGGTTGCTTCTCTCATTGGTTAGTTTCCATCCATTGCTTCTTGTCCTGCCTTCAGGTGCTTTGGAAAATAGCTTCACTCCCTCTTCTTTGGGGCAGCCTCTGAGATATGGGAACCCTGCTATCATGTCCTCCCTTGTCCTTCTCTTCATTAAACTAGACATACCCAGCAGCCATTCCTTTTATGCTTTAGTCTCCAGTTTCCCCTTTAAATCTAGTCAGTTTCAATATCCATGTTAGTTGGCAATATTCTGTTTTTTTAATTGCTAAAAATAATAATGTAATTGCTTTTAATTGCAAATGTTATAAAAAAGGAAGTAACTTCCCTTAATATACACGGTTTAACAATATACTATAAATTCCATAGAAAACTTCATAAAAATGTCCCTAGTGAAAATTTACTCATTAAAAGCACATATAGTGCTTTATGCTCAACATGAAACAAATAGTAATTTTGTTCCAGGCAACAACAGTAGTAGTGTCCATTGGGCCAATCTCACTTCACTCTTGCAGAAATCAGGGGCAGATTTTCTCTTTCCTGAGCTCTCTGGAAGTTGGAGCAATTAAGATAGAATTTCTTATTAACTAACTATAAAATAATTAAGATGTAACTTTTAATAAACAAGGCCATATTATTCAGTTTCCGTCACCTACACATACAAATCCCCCTGTCAAATGTGGAAAATGCTGGCCCATGAATGAATAGATTGTCTTGACTTTTTGATACCAAAATGGTGATATGGGACCTATAAAACATAAGGCCATATGTGCGGCTGCTGTTATCTAGCATGTCCTGCCTAAGACCAATGCTACTGTCTGCCCAGTGAAAAGACTTTAATTCAGAGCTAGCATAAGTTTTCCTTCAAGTCAAAAGACTGAGCTGTAGACTTTCAAAATGTGCCAGTATCTGGCTTTGCTGCCATTGCTGGATGAATACATGTGAAGATAGAAATATATATTTTTTTCATTCTCCACTGTCTTAAGAGAACTTTTTATTTCACCCTTCTCTCTCTCTCTCTTCATCTGTACTGTTTTTACTTCATTTCTCTTATCAGATTTTTCACTCATCTTCTATGAAACTCTCACAAAAAAATTCCTCTGTAGAATAGCCTAATGTGATTAATCACATACAAGCTGATAATGAGCACTAGAATCAGGTAATTCTGACTTTATGTAGTGACATCAACTTTTGTTAAGATTAAAATCCATTGTAGGTGTTATGAACGGGCAAATAAAGTGGCCAGGAATAAAAGAGTAGACATCATCAAACATACGTAGCACTTAAATTGCTGAATTTAAGAACAGTACTGAACTCACTGGTGACCCAAATAGCTTTCTTACTGGAAAAAAGTGAACATTTACTGCCTCAATCCCTTGCAATTCAGCAAAGAACAGGCTTTCTCAGAACCACATATCTCAGTTGCTGTCTTGAAAACATGTCCATGCATAGAGAACAAAAGAAACTCTTCCTAGTTTTGTGATTATCACTCTGCCTTGAAAGCATGTTTTCCAGACAGCTGGAAGATGGGAAGATCATTGGAAGTTCGATAGACTCACTTTGTCATCCAAGTTCTTAGAGGCAAAGGTTCATATTTTGAAGTGTCTAAATACCTCATTGTTCAGCAAGCTATACTTGGAAATTGTTATCTGCAAAATAAATCTAGGCAGTCTAAAACTCACTGCTGGTATGTGTTATGTCCCGAGCCTTGCAAACGGCTCAGGCGTTTGCAGGCAGTCCCGGGCAGGTGCAAAGCTGCCCGGGACCAGACAGGCTGTCGCCAGCGCCGTGCGCATGCGCGGGTGCTGGCGCGGGAAAAGTAACCCATTTTACCCGGGAGTTGCCTATATAAGAGGCTGCGAGGCGTTTGGGCGAGGCTGAAGCCATCTTCCTGTAAGCTGAACGCTGAATAAATGAAACTGAGAACTCCAGCTGCTTCTCGTGTCTGTTTTCCCGCCACGGACTCACCACTGGTGACGAGGGTGGGATGCCTTGCACTACCTGGAAAGGAAGAAGTGTAAGCTTACCCAAGGAGTCCTGAGCGGCGAAAGAGGAACGGCGTCGACTCGGCAGCTGCCCGCCAATCCGGTGCGCCTTCGGGGGGAGGCTGGCTGATAGACCCGTCTCCTGAAGATCCGAAGATGGCGAAAATCGGAAGGCTTTCGGAATTCGACGTCTCACATCCAGAGCGGTGGGAGTCCTACGTATCCAGAATGGAGAACTACTTCAAGGCAAACCCAGTGAGGGAAGATAGCTTGAAGGCGGCCACCCTGCTTTGCGTTTGCGGCCAAGACGCCTTCGAAATCGCAGAAAACCTTGCAGCACCTGTCCCAGTAGAGTCTGTAAGCTACGCAGACCTGAAGAAGCTGCTGAAGGAGCATTTCAACCCCAAGGTGTCCGTTATCTCATGGCGCCACATCTTCGAACAGAGGGATCAACGGTCCGGTGAGTCAGCCAAGGAATACATTGCCGCGTTACGGAAGGCCGCCAAGCCCTGCGAGTTCAAGGACCTCGAGGACCGACTGAGGGACCAATTCGTGTGCGGGTTAAGGCATCGCGAGCTACAACAGAGACTTTTCGCAAAGGAAGAATTATCCTTCCAAGACGCCTTAAGGGAAGTCACCGCAGAAGAAGCAGCAGGCGGCGCCATCAAAAACATGCGGCCGATCAGAAACAGTGCAGAGGGTGCGTCCGTGCACCAGGAAGACGTCCGACGAAACTCAGAGGAGGATCCGGACGAGGAAGTCGACCGTCTACACCCCGCGAAGGAAGAGAACCAGAAGGGAAGCTCTTCGGCTCCGCTCAAGTGCATCGGCTGTGGAGGTCGCCACAGGAGAACCGACTGCAAGTTCCGCTCCGCTACCTGCCGGGCATGCGGTAAACAAGGGCACATTGCAGCTGTGTGCCTGGGCCGACGAAAGGCACAACCCCAAGAAGAACGCCTGAAGGGTACCAGATTCCCCAGCCAGAATAGGGTAGGTTTTTGCGCTTCGCGAAGAAGCATCTGTAGAACAGGCACACACAAGCCCATGAAGAAAAAGCTGTCACTCAACGTGACGCTACAAGGGGTTCCATTATCTATGGAACTAGACACAGGGTCTGCCCTGTCCATCCTTTCATTGCATACATTTAGGAAGATTTGTTCCAGAAGTGGGTCTAAGGCCAAGTTAAGGCCTTCTGATATTGTATTAACAGATTTTCAGAACTCAAGAGTGTGTGTTAAGGGGGAGGCCACCCTTAACGTGCAATACAAGAGTTTTGAAGGTCCACTAGACTTATTAGTAGTAGGGGGTGAACGAACGAGTCTCATAGGACTCGATTGGTTTGAGGCCCTGGGGATACACGTCACAGGACTCAATAGCTTACAAACACTCGACCTACAGGAAGTCTGCACAGAATTTGCAGATGTTTTCAGCCCCCAGCTGGGCACATTCAAAGGACCACCTGTGTCCTTAAAGCTAGACCCCACTGTCACTCCCATTAGGATTAAAGCAAGAAGGGTCCCTTTTGCTTTAAAAAGTAAGATTGACACTGAATTAGACAAACTAATCCAACAGGGAATCCTAGAACCTGTTGATTCCAGCCCGTGGGAGACCCCCATTGTCACGCCTCTAAAGGCAAATGGGGACATTCGCATTTGTGCTGATTACAAATGCACACTCAATAAGGCATTGCAGCAACATGCCTATCCTGTTCCTGTGGTCAGTCACATCCTGGCCTCTCTCAAGGGGGGGCGTGTTTTTGCAAAGCTTGACCTAGCTCAAGCATATCAACAGCTGCCTGTTGATGATGATGCTGCCATAGCTCAGACCATTGTGACCCACAGGGGAGCCTTTAAAGTAAAAAGGCTACAGTTTGGAGTGAATGTCGCTCCTGGGATTTTCCAAAGCGTTATGGAAAACACACTACGAGGTATACCAGGGGTCTGCCCCTACTTTGACGATGTCTTGATTGCAGGAGACTCCACACACATTCTAGCTGAAAGGCTTAGGGCTGTCCTGTTAAGATTCAGGAAATCAGGCCTCAAGCTCAGAAAAGACAAATGCCAGATTGGGGTGCCTTCTACTGAATTTCTGGGATTCAAAATTGATGCTGCTGGGATTCATCCTGCTGAATCCAAACTAACTGCTATTTTAGATGCACCCAGGCCAAAGTCTAAGGCCGAACTTCAGGCCTTTCTAGGCCTCCTGAATTTCTACAATTCTTTTCTTCCACATAAAGCTAGTGTAGCTGAGCCTCTTCACAGGCTACTAGACAAACAGGCTGTGTGGCTGTGGTCACAAGCGCATGAGGCTTGCTTTAAAGAAGTCAAGGCCTTGCTCACTTCTAACAGTGTTCTTGCACATTTCAACGAGTCTCTCCCTGTGTGCATCGCTTGTGATGCGTCCCACTACGGGGTTGGAGCTGTCCTGAGTCACCTCAGGTCTGATGGAACTCAGGTTCCTATTGCATACTACTCCAGAACACTGTCTTCTGCCGAGCGCAACTACGCTCAGATAGACAGGGAGGCTCTGGCTGTTGTTGCTGGAATTAAAAAATTCCACGATTTTCTATATGGCAGGCATTTCACGGTCTTCACTGACCATAAGCCTCTGCTGGGACTGTTTACCACACGTAAGCAGACTCCCCACATCATTTCCCCTAGAATGCTTAGGTGGTCTATTTTCTTGTCTGCATATGATTTTTCATTACTCCACAAGCCTGGGAAAGAAATGGGCCATGCTGATGGCCTCAGTAGATTGCCTCTGCCAGTAGTAGAAGCTGACCCCGCGCCAGCTGTCAACATTCTATCAATCCAAGCCTTGCCCGAGCTCCCTCTTAGTGCCAGGGATGTTACCGCTGAAACAGGTACAGATCACACACTTTCACGTGTCCGCTCCTGGGTCCTGTCCGGGTGGCCTGAGCACTGCCCTAGTCCTGAGTTTCAGAGTTTCTGGTCCAAAAGAAACGAACTGTCCCTTTCTCAGGGTTGTCTGCTTTGGGGAAACAGAGTTGTCATTCCCACCTCAATGAGGACTAGGGTCTTAGAATCCCTCCACGAGGGTCATCCTGGCATTGTTCGTATGAAGGCTCTTGCACGCAGCCACTTGTGGTGGCCTGCTTTAGATAAAGATATTGAGGCTAAGGTACACGCATGCCACCTGTGCCAACGATCTCGCCCAGAGATGCCCCAAGCTCCTGTGCATAGATGGGAGGAAACACAGTCCCCATGGTCTAGGGTGCACATTGACTACGCTGGGCCCTTTCAGGGCCAGTTCTTCTTGGTCCTTGTTGACAGCCATTCAAAATGGCTTGAGGTTGTGCCTGTCTCATCCACCACCACTGCAAAGACTATTCAGGTACTGAGGGGGATTTTTGCTGCACACGGGCTGCCAGATGTCATTGTGTCCGACAACGGCCCTCAATTCACCTCCTCCGAATTCCAAGCTTTCTTACAGGCAAACCTGATTCGTCATGCCACGTCTGCGCCCTTTCACCCGTCCACCAACGGTATGGCTGAACGCATGGTGCGCATCGCAAAGGACGCCTTGAAGAGACTCACCTACGGGGACTGGCATCACAGGTTGGCTGACTTTCTCCTTTCTTATCGCACCACACCGTCCACTTCTACAGGGAGAAGTCCAGCTGAACTTCGTTGGGGGCGCCAACTTACTACTAGACTTGACCGGTTGCATCCGGACAGACTGCCTTCATCTACCTCACATCCTAGGGCACCTAGACAACTACTTGTGGGTGCCCCGGTTTGGGCTCGCAATTACGGGCCTGGTCATACATGGGTCCCCGCTTCTGTGTCCAGGATCACAGGTCCTCTCTCCTACGAGGTTGCCCTGGACAACGGTCGTGTCCTGCGTCGGCACATCGACCAACTTCGCTCTAGGCGAGACTTTTCTGCTGAGACTCCTGGGTCTTTTCCAGGGGGGGAGGGGGACCCTTTGGAGCAAAGGGAAGGGCAAGAGCTACTGCCCATCTCCACTGAGGGAGCCACAAACGGCTCGTCCCAAGGTTCTGCAATTGCTCCGAAAAGAAAGTCATGGAGCTTACCCACACAACAGGCACTCACGCCTACTCCAGCCAGGGAGTCACCCCGGGGGCATACTCACTTTCCACACACATCACACAGCACTCCAGCAACGGAGGATACCCGGGGGCATCCCAACAAATCATTCCCCGCAAGAGAGCTGGCACACAATTCCCAAGGTTGGCCTGACCTTACCCCAAATCCTACAGGGGGTCAAACATACACAGAGCTAGTCGAGGAACCAAGTCCCGACTACAACAACCCTAGCACAAATCAGGGAACACCTGAGTTTTGGGAAAGTACAGAAACCCACACGAGCCCGAGCACAGAATGGGGTTCAGGGAATGGACAGCCTCCTGACAGGTCTTGGACTGACCTAGGAGGTTCTACAGAGACGCCCAGCAGCGGCTATCACTTCAAGGGGCCTGAGGGTCTACAGCTAGGTAGGTCAACCAGGTCACAAAGTAACAGAAGCCCTGGCCTGACGAGCCCGGTGGGCAAGCAAGCAGGCCAGGCATCGGGGCACAGTCCTTGGAAGACACCAGGGCACAATAGAGAGAACAGGCTCACGCCTCCCTCCAGTCAGGGGACTTATGCCAGTAACCCAGAGCTAAGAAGGTCACAGAGAGCAAAGAAATCTCCTAAGTATCTAGAAGATTACATAACATTGCTGGCAAGGCAAAAGCCAGTAATCAGTGGGAGCACTGGGGAGCAAAATGTCATATAAAATAAATGTTGTATGTTGGTAGTAGTTTTAGCCCGGGGGAAAGGGGTGTTATGTCCCGAGCCTTTGCAAACGGCTCGGGCGTTTGCAGGCAGTCCCGGGCAGGTGCAAAGCTGCCCGGGACCAGACAGGCTGTCGCCAGCGCCGTGCGCATGCGCGGGTGCTGGCGCGGGAAAAGTAACCCATTTACCCGGGAGTTGCCTATATAAGAGGCTGCGAGGCGTTTGGGCGAGGCTGAAGCCATCTTCTTGTAAGCTGAACGCTGAATAAATGAAACTGAGAACTCCAGCTGCTTCTCGTGTCTGTTTTCCCGCCACGGACTCAACAATTACTATTATTGTTGTTGTTGTTATTGTTATCTCTTATCATTGGTCATCCACCGAAGGGTAAAAATATTGAGATGGCAACTATAGCTGAACAATCATATCCCCTCCTCTTTTACCATGCATCATGAGAGACATAAAAAAGCAGGGCTTCAACTGTAGGGCATGGCTTCTATCTTGATTTTTTTTTTAAATGTTCCTCTCTGAGGAGATGCCTCTCTAAGAGTTCTAGTTTGATATATTTTGAGGACCATCTCTCATTTCCTCCATTCTGTGGGTAGTATATCTAGTGAAAGTGGTTACTGTAATTTAGAGATGTAACTTCAAAAAAACTGTGTGTGTGTGTGTGTGTGTGTGTGTGCAATGACACCCAGTTTGGATGATGGTCCATTCAGTTGCTGGTGAGATTCCCAGATGTATATGGTCCTTGAGACAATGGTCCTCATCTCTGGGCTCATAACTGAGTGAGATTCACTGCTGAGAGGAAATTAAATAAATAGGAAGTTATCCTGTCTCCAGCATTCCTGCTATTACATTATTCTACCTCCTTTCTGATTCTTTTTTTTAACTATTAGCTAACATTACAAAGTTGCAAAGAAAGATAAAATACAAAATAATAAAGCTAAAAAGGATTAAAAAAGGAAAGGAGGGGATCGAAATGGGAAAAAGTTAGAAAGTGAACAATAGCTACAATAGAAAAGAAATTTGATTCCTTTCTTCAGTACAGATACAAATATATAATAATATTTTACTCGCAATTAAAACAACATACAAACTTAGCAATCCAAACAAAGCTTAAAGCTATACAGCACAATAATAACTTATTCCAAATTTAAACAAACCTTATATAATATACTTATGTAATTATCAGATTCTAAGATCAAAACCTCATTTTTATCTTTCTCAAACAAGAAATGCAAAAGTGGTCTCCATTTAGAAACAAAGCTAGATAAATGTTTATCTTTCATCAAAGTAATCAATTTTGCCATCTCTGCCAGTTCCATTAGTTTCACAATCCACTTTTTCTTTGTGAGAATTTGTGTATGGTTCTACCTCTGTGCACATCAAAGTCTCGCCAGCATTGTTATATATAAAATGATTTCTTTCAATCTGTTTATCCATGATTCTTAAAAAAAAATATTCTTGCTTCAATCCATTAGCTGGTTTCTGCCTTGGTTAGTGTGTGGTACCTCCATATAGGACCTAGAAGCAATTGTTCCCTCTTTTAAAAACAAAAAATAAATGCATTAGTCAGGAGTGTAAGAGGTTTTGGACAATGCAGGTAAGAAAACAAATCAAGCAATTTCCATTTAAATATTACATGGAACATTATAGAATCAAAGTGGGTGCATATGCATCAATAGAGCTGCCTGCATATAAATTTTCAGTCTTGAGTTCTTGCTTGAATTTAAAAGTCACCAGTGCTCCACAGACTTGAGGGGAAGCTAAAAATAAATTGCAATCCCAACATATATTGTGATCAGTTTGGTTGTGCTGGTGAGAGGAGGGTTATTGATTAGAAAATGTGCGTCCATGAAAAAGATTACTCAATAGAGCCTCTAGCCAGCCTTCCACAGTACACTTTTTTGGATCATTGGTGTTGTGTAACTCAGCCAATAGTAAAGAGGGTAACATTAGTTTTAATCCCCCAAAACCCTCAATTTGTTTTGGATTATATGACTCTTCATAGTATGTGAACATTAACCCACTGAAACATTTTTACATTTCCCAAGCTGACCCAATCAGTCCACCAAAAAACAAAATCCAAGACAGAGATTGAGAACATTTGAACAATCAAAACTCTCTATTGTGAGTGTTATGGTTCCGGCTAATGAAACACTTCAAAGAACTTCCAGGCATATTTTCCTAAAAGTCATTTATTGTTACAAAATGTCGGCACAGGCATAATGGAGGTATGCCAAGATCTAAATTCTCTTGCCCTGAGCAATTAAATTATCAGCATGTTCCCTCCCCCAAATTAGCTGTCATATATCACATTATCCAATTAGTATGAAGGTCAAAGGTTTCCTTCCTCTCTCTTTCTCTTTAACCTCTTATGCTCTGCATTAACTCTAAAAATACCAGACAGTTCTGCATATTGTCAAAGCAAGAATATACAGTATTTGCAGTGTTGACATCCGGCCCCCCTTACAAGAAGGACAGATCCTGTAAAGTAAACAAAAGCATATGCTAAGGGTTATTTTTCAGTTTGTTGGGGTGTTTCACGTGAAACCTTTTGACCAATCTGTCACTTCACTGGATTTCACCCAGGTGGCTTCAGATAACGGGTATCTCTTCCATTGTATTAGGTACTGCAATTTCCCTTTAAAAATTTTAGAGTCAAGAATACGTTTTATTTCATAGTGGGTCTGTCCCGCAACTATGAGGAGCCCAGGTGCCTTCTTCAGAGGAGGTCTTAAAGTGGAGCCCTGATAAGGCTTCAACAAGCTACAATGGAAAACTGGGTGAATTTTCCGTAAAAGTCTAGGGAGTTTTAGTTCTACTGTGACCGGGTTGATGATCCTTACTATGGGGAAAGGCCCCAAGAATTTTGGTCCCAATTTCTTGCTGGGCAATTTGAGGCGTAGATATTTAGTTGACAAATAAACCTTTTCTCATGATAGATTTTCTTCCCCTGAATCTTTACCAGCTCCTCTCAAGGTTAGAGGCAGTGGACGGAGTTCAGGACCTCAGATTGTTTGGAAAGGATTTGAGATCTTGGCAGTGAGGACTTCTGGTTAGGCATCATGGAGTGACGGGCACAGGAAAATGGGGCTCCGTCTTCCACATTCAATTTTGCCCCACTGGGGACAAAAGTTGCCCCGGAGAGGTGATGAAAAAGGAGAGGACCATCATTGATCATGGAGGGGTGGCAGCCCTTCTGCTGGATCCAAGGAAACCCTCCAAAGCGGCAGGGAAAAAACTGGCTACATTTGTGTGGCCAATCAGAAGCTGCTAACAACTGAAGATAAGCACTAACTAGCCATTTTTGAGCAACGTGGATGGATCTGGGTGAGCCTTTATTCTCTTTTTATGTCCTTAATACTACTCTCCTGGAAAAAAGAATGCCCAAAGCAAAGAATCCTCCCTGATGAGAGAGGGAAGGGAAGTTTTTGTCCTGCTCCCTCAGGAAAAGAAAAGCGGCAAATTAATTGCTTTGGTGGAAAATAGAGAAAACTACAAGATCAATTTGGAATTAATACAGATATATAACTTTGAAATTTGGGGACTAAAAGTACCTTTGAGACTTTTTTTTAGAAAAGATATTTGAAAGTCTGTAAAATAGGCTTGGATTTGGAAAGCTGGAAGATGGTGTCAATGACCTCTAGTGGCGAATCATGGTACTATAATTTATTACACTTAAAGGAAAGTTGGCTTGAAGCCCAGACTTAGATAAGATTCTTTGTTGCTCCTGGAAACTTTCACTTTTGCAGACTGCAGCTGTGAAAAGGAAAAAAAAACTCTTGGGCTGCTTATCTGTGTTGGGGACCTTATTGGACTCAAAAGGCTACACACAGAAACAAAATGGGTATTTCATACTTAGCCTCAAATGGTAAAAAACCATCTTTAACACTTGTCTCTGAAGCCCCCAGCTTGATATACCAACAAGAAAATGTTAATGAATCTCAGAAAGAAATTCTTTCTATGTTGAACTCAATATAAGAGACAATTGTTTTATTTCATGATGAGACTAAAAATAATGCAAATGATATAAAAGACATTTTTCTAACCTAAACTTACAAATGCAGACAATGACTACAAAGAAGAAACTAGTAGCCCAGAAAACAGAAGGAAAATTAGAAAAAATGGATCTAAAGATGGAGGACCTAAAGGAAGGAATTTGCAGACAAATGAAAAATTAGAAGATGTAGTGATAACACTGGAAATGAAAAAGATATCTTACTTGTCAAGATCTCAGAACACATTTGAGGATAAGGAAGAAGAGCTGATTGAATGGATAATAAAGCTGTTAGGAGAAATGCTGAATATTGGCAAACAAGAAATGAAAAGAAAAACTGAAGGAGACAGATGGAGGCTGTTTAATGAATATAAATGGGTTGAGCATTCTTCCAAAAATACTTCAATCAAATTTTCTTTCTCATTCCAAACAATATATACAAAAACAGAGGAAGAATTACCTGATGATTCAAATGCATTGACCTGGAAAGTTATTTGGCAAAGGAAGAAAGCTAGAGTAAGACTGAAGAAAATAGAGGACCTATTAGATGGGATATTACTATAAAACAGATGTTTGAATATGGTTAAGAAAATAAATAACTGTTAGAAATAAAAGTATTATCATAATTAGAAGGATAGGATTTGTAACTAGAGTATTATACTTTGTTATGAGATGGGAAATATGAAAATTCTAAAAGAGTTTGAATAAGGGAAGCTTTTGGTTACCCAAATATAATTTATTATGAGAAAATTATAAGCAATAGAGATATTTTGAACATTGATGGGAAATTAAAATCTTTTAAAAAGCGGGAAAAACAGGATATTGATTGAACAAATGGATTTTAAGTGCAAGTGCAATTGAGATATGTTCTGGCTACAAAAGATATTATAAACTGATGCTATCAATATTATGTATAATACCAGAAATTTGTGATGAGAATGTCTATATTTCATTGTATATGTATTAAAAGTTACAAGAATTATATTTGCCCAGTGTGGAAAAATGCATATCACCGGAAGAAGAGAAGATCAAGGAAGCACTGGATGGGGTAGTATTGGAACTAGACTGAGAAAGTTAATATGTACCACCGAATTACCAATGGACCCAGACAACACATTGTTTATTAAGTACTCATGATTGTAAAATTAGAAAATTAATAAAATACATATTTTGCCAATCTGTAGATTTTTTTTGTTTTGTTTTTAAAAAAAGCTCTTCAGTTCAAATGACATTGGAATTGACAACTAAATGCAACAGATCTGTGACTTACAATTTAAGGTTTTTAAAAGTGTAACTGCAGAAGGGCTGAAGGAGAAGGGAATCTCACTAGGTTTAATAATGCTGGGAGGGAAATACTGGCTTGTAATTGTATTTGTTTATCAAATGTATACACTGCCCATCTCATTGTATAAGTGACTCTGAATGGTTTACAAGAAAAAGACCATAAAAATCCTTACAGACGATGTACAAAGTTAAAAAGGTGCAGAGAGTATCCTCAAACCACCAATCCCCATAGGGCTGCTCACCACTATTGGGTCCCCATGATAGTCTTTTGGAAGGCCAGAAAAGTGAGGGCCAGCTTCACCTCTGGACAAGATTTTTACAGGGAGAGAGCAATAGTACCTTTATATCTCCTGCCCCCTAATTATTTGCCTAATAAACTTGGAGGGGTTTTCATTGGAGAAATGGCATTAGAACAAATCCTGTTTTCCAGTACTGGGACCTTGATTGGTTAACTTCCTACCTGAAACTGCTATTGAACAGGAAAACAGTAGGCAATTTAATCAGGAATGCTTTCTATATGCCGTCTAATTGTGTTCCCATTCTCTTGCCTTTGAAGTAGCTGCTGCATTTCCAGGAAATAAATCATCTAGTTTGTATTCAGTAATGGGAAGGAAGCATATTATGAATGTCAGGGAGCTCTTTGCTTTAAACACAAAGAATCTGCTAATGTCAGCAGGTTTTTTTCTGCCAAAGACACTCATGATTCTGTCAGAAAGTAACTTAAAAAGTGGGTGAGTGGGGAAAAGCTTCTTCCAGCCAGTACAAATCTACTAAAAGAGGGAAAAGATGTGATATGGAGAAGCTTAATGTTGAGGTGTGACATTTTTAGACTACTCTGAAAATTTCCATTTCTTACACATTTAGCTTCCTTCAGAATGCTAGCAGGTTATACTGAATATGGTATGAATACATATCTCTCTATATGTTTCCAAGACAAATTATGCATCAATATTTGAATATAGTAGCATTTTTCTATCCAAGTGTTCCTAATGCAATCACTAAGCTAAATTCCCATGTCTTTAGGGAGTGCCTTGGCAGGCAGGCAGTTTTTTCAGCTATAAACCTTATTGTGTATTTGTAGCATAAATATTTTCTGAAGGCCAAGCAAGAAATCACCACACACATCCTTTTGTTCTTTTTCCCAAAGTCATTTTTACTATATGACTGTACTGTGCGGCTTGAGCTCTAGTGAAGATATATAGAATTGGGTCATTTAATTTTATTTATTCTGACCCAGACTGATTATTAGGCAGAGGGTGTCTAGGTCTCAGGCTGCAGAAGCTAGCAAAGGCAAGCTTTTATCCTCTTTGAATCCCCAGCTTTTCTCTAGACCAGGTCTCCTAAACTAAGATGTTGTTTCAGGTATAGTGGTACCTTGGTACTCAACTGCTTTGAAACTCATCAAATTTGGTACTCAATGCATTTTGATGTGAAAATTTTATCCCAGTACTCATTGTTTGTTTGGTACTCAATGTACTAGCTAGAACCTGCTAGTGTCGGCTGCTTTGTGACTCACTATATTATTGCTTATGGAAAAAATGTGTTTGGTACTCGGCGTTTTTGGTACTCATTACACCTCCTGGAATCAGTTAATGATGAGTACTATGGTACCACTGTATCATAAAGAGCAGTAGTCCAATGAAGAAATACCATTTATTCATCTAATTTCAAAAAATGGGATGAAAAAGTGATGCTATCTGTGCCTCAATCAGATCTTAGACCTATCCTATATTCCTATAAACAAGTAAAAAGGAATAATAATGAATTTAAGGGACAGCTCCAAAAATCTTGCTGGGACATTCTCTGCTCAATACTAGAAAAATGAAAAAAGTTGGAAAGTGAAAGAAATTTGTTCAGTTTGTGAATTTACTTAATTTGTACTGCTCAAAGTTATATTTGAGTTGGGAAGCAGAATTTGAGATTCAAGTTTCCCTTGACTACAGAGAATGTACCAAATGTATGTGAAATGCCATGTAAACTTTTTTTTTAAAAAAAAGATGAAAATAGGTCAGAATGAATTTAAGAGTATAAAAACAGAATAAAATTATACTTGACCTTATAACTGATTATATTTTTTTCCCAGTCCCACATAGTCCAAAATTACACCCTCAGGATCCAAACTCAGCTACCAGCACATCGATTGCTGTCTACTGGACTGTGAATGAAGATGATCTCATTGATTTCTTCCAGGTTTATTGTATGGAGGAATCCCCAGGAAGCAAAGAGCAAAGTGGTGTGTGAGTCTTTCTGAATGGGGATGGTGGTGTTGGGGGGTGGAGTGGGGAAGGAAGAATTTACAGAAACAAAATAACAACAATAATATCATCAAGTGTAGTAAAACTATTTTGAATATTCTTACTCATTGTGAGAAGAAATTGTGTTGTTTTGCCTCAGGGACTCAGCTTGTTAGTAATTTTAGGCTGGGAAGATTGTTGTTAAGCAGGACTTCTACTGCTTCTAGATTTAAATTGGGGTTGTTTTGTCATGTAGCCTGATGTTGATAAATTCAGTTAGTCTATGTTATTATCAATAAGTACAGGTAGTCCTTGATTTACAACTGTTTGTTTAGTGACTGTTTGAAGTTACAACAGCACTGAAAAAAGTGACTTATGACCATTTTTCACAATTGTAGCATCCCCATGGCCAAGTATCAAAATTCGATGTTTGATAACTGGTTCATATTTATGACGGTTGCAGTGTCTTGGGGTCATGTGATCATCTTTTGTGACTTTCTGACAAGTAAAGTAAAGTCAATGGGGAAGTCAGATTCACTTGACAGCCATGCTACTAACTTAGCAACTTCAGTGATTCACTTAACAACTGTAGCAAGAATGGTCTTAAATTGGGGCAAAGTTCACTTAACAAATGTCTCACTTAAAACAGAAATTTTGGACCCAGTTGAGGACTACCTGTATTTTTTTTTTAGAAATAGCATTTTCTTGCTATTCTGTGTACAGACTACAAAGAAAATACAATAAAAACAAATACATTTAGCAACTATATAATGGTTCAGACAGAGATCATGTCAGAACCATGGGATTGTTGGGTTCCCCTCTCTACTAGTCTTTATGGCTGGTGGGATCCTGACATTGAAAAACCCCCCAAAGAGCTCAATCCAGTGGAGAGTTTAAATCAATCCAAACATAGTTGAGTTTAAATTATTTTCTTTGTGTTGTTTCTAATAGAAGAGGAGCATTTAAAAAAAAAACACAGCAAGTGGATGGAGAGACACTTTGTAATATGACCCATGTTTATTTCTTCCCTTTCCAACTGCTGTGTAGAATTTTTCTGCCAATCCACTCTTGTTTGGTCAACTGTTTAACTTGCTATTGTATGAAGCAAAAGGGCATTTTCCATGGCTTCTTGCACGTATACATGTTGCTTTTATTTGCTGTAGGTTTTGTTGAAGAATATCGTGTCATTGTGAAAGAGAGTAACTGCATTTTGGAGGATCTGGAACCTGGTCACTGCTACAGAGTATGGATCATGGCCATAAATTATGCAGGATGTAGTTTTCCCAGTGGCAAATCCATATTTAGAACTGGTAAGCTCTTGGTCTTTTAAATATTTTTTCTCCTCAATATTTACAGTTGTGACCTAAGGAAGTACAGAGGACATATCATAAAATTGCTAAAACAAAAGATTTTGAGGGGGATGTGTTCTGTATTTACACCTGCATGGGTGTTATATAGTTAATTCTGTCTTAGTCTGTTTTACTCACATGGGACTGTCTCATCCATTAGAGTTTATAACATGGAAGTCTCCTCTGATTATTTCCATATATTAAACATACCCAGCCTTAAATGTGGTAATTAGGATTAGAGGAAATGTTAAGATGTTACAGGTTACAGCTTATGCATTTTAATTGTTAATTGGTATTATTTTAGTTAACTATTGTGTAAAATAATTACAATATTTATATTAAGAACATCAAATAAAAATAAAGAGTAACAGAAAGAATAAAAATATTTAAAATTACCTTCATCTGAGGCAGTGGGATGTTGAAAAATATTTTGTACGCTTTAAACTATATATTCATTTGCATGGACTTTTTAAAAACATTTTAACTATGGAATACAGATGTTTAACATGGGACATAAATGAAGCCAATTCCACCCCCCAAAAGGAACAAAGTATTCAAATATCTAAACAGGATATAATTTTTCTTCAGGAACACATATTAGGAATAAAGATGTTAAATAATTAATTTACAAAATTTAGGAAAAAAATTTATGTCAACAGGATAAAACAAAACTAATGGTGTTACTTGATACATCAACCCTTAACTGAAAGCACAATAACAGCTGATCCAGATGGTAGATATGTGGAAGTAGAAATAGAAATAGATGGCCAAAAATCCTGCTGGGAATAAATGCTGGGAATTTTTGTTTTTCTTTGAAGACCTTTCGCTTCTCATCCAAGAAGCTTCTTCAGCTCTGACTGGATGGGGGGGGGGAGGATGGAAGGATTTATACTCCTTGCAGGCAGCTGGTCATTTACATCCTTTTAGAGAGTTGTTGGGGCAACCTGGAGGTTTATCTGTGTTGGACATCCTTCTCTGAACAAAGGGGGAGGGATATGACATCATCTATCTCCAATCCACAACACAGTCCTTTCAGCAGTTCCAAGAAGGCTCCATACCCATTTGCACTACTCAGTTGACCCTGATGACACAGATAAACAAGAAAGTCCAGTTGCCTCATGAAAAAGCACCTTTGGGATAACTATGATGTGGATGAATGAGAATCTCCAGAGACCTAGTGTTAAAACCTACCATATCAAAGTTGGTGACTGAATGCTGTGGTATTCCCACAACTGGATAGAGCATTCAAAAAGATAATCAAAACTACCCTAGAAAAATTGCCAAAATCCTTCTTTGGACTTGTATAAAATGTAATGTTAGTGGATATTTGGAGACAAAAAAATGGTAATTCTAGAGAATACATTATTTTTCACTAAGATGCCAATCATTGTTGAGAATAGACATAATATGGATTTATAAAAAAATAGCTATTTTAGTTAAATTTTGATTTTACAAAGTTACAAGCAGACCAGGGGTTCTGATAAATTTAAAATAAGATTTTGGAATCAATAATAAAAAAAATCTTCCTGTGGGAAAATGATTAGAGGGAACTAAGATTACAATTAAAGGAGAATAAAACATAAACTTGAAACTTAAAACAATTACAGAATGAAGCAAAATATTCTAACTGAAGGATATGTTTGAAAAATGGACTTAGAAATTAATTTTAATAGAGTCAACAGAGACATTTGCCTCTATCACTATTGTAGCTAAAAGATGTTATGGAAAAGGAAGAGGTTTTACCTGACAAGATCAAGACTGAGTTGAAAGTGAATTTAGAAATTACAAGCTAAAAGAATGACATAGAAAAAAATGATATTATTTAACATATGGCATATTCACATCACAAAAAAGATTGTACATTAGAGATACAAAATAAACTATGGTAGCTAATGTTTAAATAATTAAAATGGATATGTAAACAATAAAGCAAGTGAGTGACCTGGATAATTTCCCTATATTGGAGATATAAAAGATGCTTGTTAAAATTTGGAAGAATCTTGTTAAAAGGGACCAATAAAAATGAAAAGAAATAAAGTTTTAAGACATTATTTGAATGGACTAAAGATTCAGGCTGTTACAAGTAAAAGAAAGGAATATACAGTTTGTTTATGTGATCAAGGTTAAAATAGATATGTTATTATTTCTGGTGAGTGTTAATGGATTTTAGCTGAAACCAGGACAGAAATGATGATGCTTTATGGATTTGTTTGTAAATTAGAGATCAAATAAGAGGAAGTGATGAAGGTAGAACATAACTTCTTTATATACTTCTTTTCAATTAATATATTATTTTCTTTCTTTTCTGTTTCTATTTCTTTTTTTCTTTTTTTCTTTCTCTCCTGCACCTCCTGTTCTTTCCTTTATTCTTCTACCTTTTTTTAGTTTGTATTAATTTTTACTATTGTAATTATAATTTTTAATAAAATTACTTCTCCTTAATTGTTCACTGAGAATAGAAAAAGATTGAAAGCTGGTAATTTCACTTTAATATATCTACTACTATTTGATCACCATTCCTTAGAACAGATATTAACCTAGCAAACTTAGCAAGCGGAGAAGAGAAATATCATACAGGTAGTCATCACTTAACAATGGCAATTGAATCAGAATTTCCATCACTAACCAATGCAATTGTAAAGTGTGACATCATGTGACTGCATCACTTATTAATAGCAGTATTTCTATCATTAAGTGACTCTTATACCATCGTTAAGCACAACATCCCATGATTGCTATTGACTTTGCTTGTCAGAAGCCAGCAGTGAAGGTCACAAATGACAGTCAATGACTGTGGGATACTGCAACCATTGTAAGTACTAGGATGGATCCTAAGCACCATTCATTCAGCACCATGTTAAATTCTAATGGTCAACGAATAAGTGATAATTAAGAGATGACTACCTCTGAAGAAAATAAAAAGCAAACAAGTAGAGATGGCAAAGTTTTAATAGGTTAGGAGAAAAATGTCTGGATTTTTGACTTCCAGTGTGTAGAAACTAGCAATTGTGGTTCAGCAAATATGCCCCTATATTCACAGCTCCTCCAACTCCGGAAATAAAATCAGAAGAGTGCACCATCTGCTGGGACACGGCCACTATTCGATGGAGCACCAGCAACCTGGAAGCAACAGACTCCTTCACACTTGAATACTGCAGACAGTATTCCCCTGAAGGAGAAGGCCTCAGGTCAGTCTCTTGGGCTTTGAGGCACAGATAAAATGCAGTGGGGCTAAAGAGTTTTTTCTATGTCAAAGCAAGAGTGTTCTCTTTTCTTGATTTTCCTACAGAAAATAAGAAATCCATTTTTGCAGAGTTGTGAAAATTCTGCAAGATGTTAATCTTTGTGACTGTATTCCATAAATCATGAATACTTTTATTTTGTGCTAGCAATGTACAAAAATAGTTAGAAAGCTAAGCTCTTTGTTCCTCCTTATTTAGATCACATCCAGGCTATTTAGAGAAGAATGAAAAGACAGGGGCCCAAATTGATGGGAATGGACTCCCTTGTTGTTTTTTCATGTATCTTTCCCTTATAAACCATGATCCTTCAAAGCTGGAAGTCTCCAATGGTATCTTGTTTCCTGATGACTGTCCTGCTGTTATGTGAGATACAAAGAGTGGATGGTTTTCCTAGCTCCCCAAGTTACTTCATAGCTTTGCAAGTATTTAGCTCTGTTTTTGTCCCCCTCAAGAATTAATTTGCCATGCTATTAAAATTGCAAGATACAAATCCTCTTATGTTTCACCACCACCACTCATTTCTGCAAAAAAAAAAAAAAAACAAACAAACCCAAAGTAGGATATTCAGGATGTTAATGATCACAAAGATAGATTATCACCATTTAAAAAAAACCTTAAAGATTCTGGTTGTGATTGGAGACATGTATGTAGAAAAGAGGGAAGAAGAGGAGGATTATTTATAGGTACCAAAAAACTACAGAAGTACGGTATATTCTTTCTGTCTTTTTCCTTCTTACGCCTGCTGCACTCTTTCAAAAATTATTGTAGCCAATCACTTCATAAAAGCTAAAGGAAGTATCCTGAAAAACTGGCAGAATTTGTCATGCTTTGATAGTACAATGGAGCTATTCTCTGCCAGCAGTGTGTAGCTCTATTTTATAAAATTTTCTATGCAGATAATCTGTAACACTTCAAATGTTTTTAAAGATTGATTTTCTCATTTCTCCTCCAGGATAGAAATATCAGGATTTAACCATTTGTGATAGTTTAAAATACATTAAATTCTTGCGATCAGAAGAACTAAGTGAACCATTTATTCTTTTTGCCAGAAGCAATTTCTTATGTTATATTATTTAATCTAGCTTTCCCCAGATTGGTGTCTTCACAATGGGTTAGAAAATAGCTCATAGATTGGTCAGTCAGTATGGTCAGTCAGTATGCTTCCTGCTGCTTCTGGTTATATCAATCATTAAGAATTAAATACATCTCCTTGTTGATAATCTTAGCCTAGATTACTTTTCTTGACCAATAGAAACATATCATGCTGTATTTTGCCAGTGGCTGAGGCTAGCAATCTGATTTTTGAGCCAAATTCAGTGATGGATTTAATCATTTAAGCCCCACACAATTTCATATTAATTATCTGAAGATGAACCTCCTTTGCTGTCCTTCTCCTGTGCCCCAACAATAAGATGCTGTCGTTTGCTCCAAAAAAGGGTCTTTTCATTATCTATCAGCAGCTGAAGACCTTTTTATTCTCCTGATCAATTTAAATAAAGTCCCACTCTTTGTATGTTCATATCCCTTTAAAGCATGCCTGACAGGGGCAGGGCTTTGATCATGCCCTGTGATTGCCACCTTGACTTTTGTTTTATCTTCCTTTCAGTGACCTGCTGTCTCTTTCCTCATGAATGCTGTATGTATGCCAGTGCCATCTTTGCCCCCTCCCCCATCCCATTTGCACCTTGGATTTTAAACAGAACACTTTTTTGGTCCTTTATCTGCTAGAGTCAGCAGGTACTATATATAAAGCTAGACTAGTATCATGTTATCCAGGTTCCACCCCTTCCTGCTTCTGTGAAGAATGGGTCTTTTAGAATGATGTCAAACAACCACCTCATCTTGTGTGCTTCTATGAAGAATGGGTGTGATGTTACTTAGCTCCCTTAGGGTGTGTATCTGTGTGTGCTCCTTCAAATCATTCTGATCCTTGAATCCAGATTAGAATCCACATTAATAGTCTGTTAAGTTATTTGCTATATTGAAATGTGCCATTCTGTTATCCCTATGCGGGAGATAGAACTGCATTAAATTGCTAGCTTCCATTCACCGGAAGTCTAGGTTTGTTTTCTGTGCTTGCTCCATATGTTGGCACTTCCTCAGCAATCTGGAAGAGCAGATTTGTTATGTGAAAATATTGTGAATGTGGAATGGTGTGTAGGAGGCTACTGATACCAAAGTGCCAAGCCCTGCACATTGTTACTGCTCTGTTCTTAACCAAGGCTGTGGTTCAAGAGATTTCTCTCAGAAAAGAATTCAGAAATTGGACCCTTGATTTTTTAAAAATATCTACTGATAAATTCTAGAAATTTCCTTTGGCTCTGATAAAAGCCTAGTCAGAAGAGAACGAAGTTTTAACCCTTGGAAAGTACCAAGTTGGCAGAGAGTAATGTAAGGGTTTGGACAGACTTCTACCGAAGGTGTAGAATACAGATACAGCACCTCTACTGTGATCCTTCTTCTTAGTCAACATGTATTCTGTATCTTCTGTTCATTCACATGGTAAAGGATGCTGGTATAGCTCTTTCAACATAAAAAAAGGCTAAAATCTCACTAGCTTGTCAAATCTCATCCTAGTTCAGATTTCTCAAGAGATTATCTTGCAAGATTTCAGCTATTTTTTTTTAAAGTTGAAGGTCTACAGATCCAGGGGTGTTGCAAATAGAATGATGGCTCCCCCAGGTGGTTATGTTCTGCTTCCTGAACATTCCTTCTATTCCACGAAGCCAAGTTAAAAAAATCACATATTTACTTTACAGCATTGATTTTATGAGAAGAGTGCTCAAGCCAATTATAAAGAGCTTTAGCTCAGATCAAATCATAAAAAGAATCTGGGAGTCTATGAAATTCACTCTGGCTAAAAACTATTCTTTTTAAAGTTAGTGTATAATTCAACATTTAAAAAAAATAGAGGGAGGAGATAATGAACAATATAATTAGAGTAAATGTATTCTAGTTGCATAGCGACCAATCCTTAGTCAGGCATGTAGAAGTAAGGGGATTTTTGGACAACTTACAAACAATGTGTAGTGCTGAAAAACAAAAGCTAGGAAGGAAATAGTAGATGAATCCCTCTGGCTTTTTCAGTTTTTATTGCTTTTGCTGGAATCCTGGGAAGAAAAAAACCTAGAGCTTTCAAAACAGGGTCAGATAATGGTTTTTAACATAGCTAAGGGAGGTGAGCGTAGCATTGCATGAGCCATGCTGTGGGCTCTCATTAATTTCTCTTACCGCTGGTTCATCCAATAGGATGCAACAATACAGAAATTTATGTAATCTGTTAATCTGAAGTAAATGTCTATGCATGCTTTGGAAAACAATCCCTGTTTGTTACAGTATATTTTTTTAATTATTAAGCTTGGGGAAAAAATAAAAAAAGAGCAAGTATCAGTTTCAGTACTTGCGTGATATTACTAAAACATAAACTGAAAAGTAGTACCACCAGCAAAAGATATGGTCTACGTGCTTTAAAAAAACTAAAAATAGATTTCTTGTAAATATACGGGGGGGGGAGAATACAGACTAGCTTGCATGAGAAGATTTTTCTTTGTTTATTTATTGATAAAGAACTATTGGTGAATATCATATCCACAGGCCTATACTACAACCAACGTAGATTTTGTCACTGTAATGCTGCATAATAGTTTCTTTGACTATCCCATGCGCACGATCAAGCTCTGATCTTGATAAATTCCATACACTTCAGATTTAGTCTAGCCAATTCAAGAATATGAATTGTATGCAAGAATATACAATATGCATATGTGCAGTATAATAGGCAAAGTTATTTATATTCTATTAGTATCAGAATCCTCTGATATGAGAAAGAAACATTAAAGATTCTATTTTGAAATCTGGTTTGAAGATTTGTAATCTAAAATGAGATTTGGAAACAATTTTGGTTGTGAATCTCATGCTTGTGCTGCTCTCTCATGCTAATATTTGCTCCTTTTTCTCATGTTGGTAAAAGTAGAAGGCAATTGCTTTAAAAGTGCAGCCTTGTCATCTTGCCAAATCCCACTAATTCCTGCTACTACTACCCAGTTGATCATTAAGACACTGGTGAAATATAATAATAATCTTGCCTGATAATAAACACTTTCTGAAATTGTTTTGGATACTGCATTATGATCTCCCCCAAATTCCATAATGTAAACTTCCTAGTCATTCCATATACAACTTCAGTCTCAATTATTACAATTATTACAGAATTTCTTTTTTTAGAAATATCATTCGGCAGAATAACATTTGTGTGTATGGTGTTTGTGTGTGTGTGTGTGAGAGAGAGACAGAGACAGAGAGAGAGAGAGAGAAAGAGAGAGAGATGGAAATGTTGTGGAATTGTTTAACAATTGGAAATCTATTGGGAATCATTTGGAGGATTTGGTCTCAATTTTATTCTTCTTGTTTGCCATAATAAAAAAACTTACCATTGATATGTTCAATCAATATTGCAATATCAGTTTTATACAAAAACACACTTCTACCTTCCTTATCTTTTTCATAGGAAAAAGAGTCCATCTTCTGTCATTTGTTGCTCTTTTTTGAAGGTCGGGGAGAATTTTGAAGGGAAAAAATAGACTTTTTAATATGTTGACCATACATATTTCTGCTTTTTCAGATCTCTAGCTGGAATTCGTCAGCCTGAAATAAAGGTTCACCTACAATCAAACGTAAACTATTTCTTCTATGTGAGAGCAGTTAATACCTTTGGAACAAGTGAACAGAGTGAAGCTGCTCTAATTTCAACAAAAGGTAGGTAAACTAAGGAAAACTTTACAACAAATAATGTACAAACATTTGTATGCTTTCTTGCATATAGCATACTTTTTTGGTTTCCAGAAAAAAGCTGTATATTCAGATCTATTGAAGACCCAATAGCCATATGATTGAAGCTGATTAAAAAGAAGTGTAATTCAGATATTTTGGGGAAGACATTTGATGGATTGATGAAGCCGTTTGCTTTAAAATCAGGCTTGCTGAACTTTGAAATTATCATGCCAGATCTGTCTATTCTCTCTTGCCTCCCTTCCTCCCTCCCTCCATAGAGACACAAACATGTAGAATTGACTTATGGCAGCCAGTATCTCACCAGAGCCCTGGTGGTGCAGTGGTTAGAATGCAATATTACAGGCTGACTCTGCCCACATCCAGGAGTTAGATCCTGGCCAGCTCAAGGTTGATTCAGCCTTCCATCCTTCTGAGGTCGGTAAAATGAGGATCCACATTGTTGGGGGCAATATGCTGACTCTGTAAACCGCTTTGAGAGAGGGCTGTAAAGCACTGTGAAGTGAAGTCTAAGTGTTATCTTCCACTTAATGGACTATTTAATGCGTAGACTGATAGGAAGTCTGCATTTAGTAAGGATGTGTATAAATACAAAGAAGATACAAAAAAGGCTGTTCCATGTGTTATATTTGATAGCAAATTGATTCCTCAAAATGTATAAAAGTATAGTATCATCTCCCGTGCTATATTTAGAATACAACAAAGAATTATGGTAAGAAATCTGTGGAAGGCTAAAGTATGCAAGGCAGCATTGGTTTTAATGTTTAACCTTGACTGTTTGGCTTAATTGCATTGTACACAATAGCTGTATGAACAGAAGGAAGTTTATGATGGGTCATTTCATTGTATTGGGAGCATAAATAGTATTGAAAGGTTGTGACTCTGCAAAAGATTGGATTAATTGTCTTCCTGAATGCTATTATTCCAGACATTTATCAAAAGAAAACCAAACATATACATATATATTCTAAATGGGTTGGGAGTCAATACTTTGTTTCAGATGTAAATAGGTTAATGGTCACTGATTCAGTTGGCTGTGCTTTCAGAGATTGTAAGAATATTTCACGGTAAAATAAGAAAAAATATATTAATAGATCTGAGTTCATCAGCTTTTTTTTAACCTAACGTTGGTTTTCTTTCCTTTGTTATCCACAGACCTTTCCTCTAGTTCAGTGTTTCTCAACCTTGACAATTTTAAGGCATGTGGACTTCAACTCCCAGAATTCCACAGCCAGCATTGCTGTGCTCTAGTTATTCCTATAGCATTAGGATTCTTATAGGCCAATTGTCTTAAGAAAAGATCTTGTTTCTAAAGATATGCATATAAATGAACTCCTCATAAATTTCTATGGCAGATTCTTCAAAGAGGTCTCTGAGTTAAAATGCAGGTCATTCCCTAATAGAAAATCCAGGTTGTCTATCATTTTCTGGACCAAAGTCAATATGTAATGCGTAAGTGCATCTGAAGGGGAGTGGCTATTTCTGATTTATATGAAAAACGAATCTATAATGAGGATGTTTGTGTTTTGAAAGGAAGCATATAAGAGGGAAAAGTTAAGGTCTCCTTTGAATTGAACTGAACTCCTGGTAACTTCATGGAGATGGGAGAAGAACCTTGTCATTATCCTTCCTTCGGGATGCTTTTTCAACTTCCCAGGCTTAATATTTACATTGTTAAACAGAGTTTTCTTTGTGTAAGTTATAACAAAAATAATACTTGGAAGGGACCTTGGAAGTCTTCTAGTCCAACCCATAAAAAGCCTTATTGGGAAAGTTATATACTGTAAAAATAATATTATGTTGAGATGGTATTGTGCAAATTTACATTTTAAAAAATCTGTGGAAAATTGTGCACATAAGCTTGGCAAATTAAGGTAAGAAGTAGATGGAAAAAGATGCACTTGTGATTCTGGTGAATCATTTTTTTATGCTGCCTTTCTCATGCACATAGGAAAATAGACCAAATTTATCCTGATCCTTTTCCTTTGCTTTTTAGAGCATAATGTTCTAATGGCTTGATGGTTAGTAGAATGAATCCAACTTTCTAAGTTGAGATCAAACCTTAGTCTGGGAAAATGTGATAATTTTTTCCATTGACTTGTATAAAAACAGCAGAAACTTTATACTTGTGTGTTAGAGTTGGCTTTTAAGACTCTTATTTCTGAATGCTTAATTGAAAAAGAAATGGGGAGGCCTACCAATCTCACACAATATGTTTTTGTTATAGTGATTTCTATAGTTTTTAAGTTCTTTTAATAATACAACATGAACAGCAATTTCCCTCATTCATGAAATGGTGTTTATTTTTTGCCTATGAATTACAATAGGAACAAGATTTCATATAATGAGAGAACTTGTTCACTCTGTACTGCAAGTATCACCCAATGGAACCATGATATGCCTTCCAGATGATACTAATCTCACTGGGTAAGTTTTACTGATGCATGTTCTTTCTTTCTATGGGATAATATTTTCATCAGGATATGTGCATTAGAAACCATAAAAAAGACTTACTTAATAGAAGAAAAAGCCTTCCTTCCTTCCTTCCTTCCTTCCTTCCTTCCTTCCTTCCTTCCTTCCTTCCTTCCTTCCTTCCTTTCTTTCTTTCTTTCTTTCTTTCTTTCTTTCCACTTCAGGTTAGTTAACAAAACAACATATGTTAAGGAAGGCATAATAAAGGACAATAGAAAAATGATCATTTGGATGCATGTCAATTCATCAAAATATTCAAATGATTTCTCTTTTTTTTTTTCTTTTGAGGGAAGTGTCTTTGCTGCTTTGGTGCATTAGTGTATGTCCCTCTCCAGCCAGCCAGCAGCAACAGCTGGCCCTTAGAACTTCAGCTTTACACAAGTTATTTTTGTCTTTTAAATAGTAGGTTGCTTGTGGTCTTGCTCAAGATCATGTTTATTGCATGTTGTAGAGCCCCCTAACACTTTCTCTGCATATCACAACTAGTAAACAAGATAGAGAAAAAATGCAGGGCAAAACTTCTGTGATTCTTTCCAATCCCTTTACCAAGCAAAGGATGTTTCTATTTTGTCTGTGCAATAAAATAACATGTTGCATCTGTGTGTGCATGTTTGCTGTTTCCCCATGACACATTCATGTATGCGAATGTCTCCTCGGAAGCTTTGGAGAACTACTGTACATACAGTATACTCTACTTGGGGTCATACGATAAGGAGGGGAGAGGCTTTCATTCTAATGTATTCTAAATCATTTTCCAATTGGCTCTCCCAGAGAGATGAATTGGAGGAATCTGAGGAGGATTTTCAAACCCAACCTTCTTCCACCAGCATCTCCTCACCACGCCAAATGCAGTCTCATTCTCTTTGCTCTTGGGTAGTTGTCTTGTTGACAGAGTTCTGAGCCCCTTCTTATTTCTATCTTTCCCCACTTTCTGCTGGCTTGGAAAAAGTAACAGGGAAAGCTTCTGGAATACTTTTCCATCCCAATGCCAATAGTAGCCATAGAAAGTGCCTGCATTTTTCTTCTGTGTAATGAAGTTACATATTGCACCTGTATAGACTTTCTCTTTAGAGATATGTATTGTCTCTGTGCATTAGTGGTATCTGGATGCATGTAGATGTGTTGCGCATGTGTGAGAGGGGCCAATCAGAATGGAGATATATGTGTTGCCTGTGTGTATCTAAGTTGGGTGCCCATTTATATATTTATATTCTCCACTAATATACATTTATGTCTATTTGTGCACATGAGTGTGAACAGGGTAGGCTGCTCCACTCTAAACCACATGACCAGGAGGGAGAGAGGTTTATGAGTCAACAAATCAAATTCTAAGCTATTGCCCACCTACATCTGGGGAATTTAAAGTGGATTTTTTCCCCCTCTGGATTGGGCCCATTATTGAACTCAGTGTTTCTTTTGATGACTTCTCCACTCCAGATTTACTCTTGTTCCATTCTGTTTTCATAAAGGCATCCTTCTGACAGACATCAGAGTCCTTTTTACATCATTTGTTTATATCTTTCCATTGGTTTCAAAAGGAGAAAAGGGTTCTCTCTTACTCCAAACACTGTTAAGGTTATGGTGAAAAGCTAGGAGACTTGAGACTTTTATAAGGTTTGAGCTTGCATGATTTTTGGGGGAATGCAAGGCCGCTTTTCTTTGTCTCTCTTTGTGCAGAAGCCCACCAGTGCTGGGTGAGTGCTTGCCTGCACAAGGATGGCATTACTGGGAAATCACCGTCAGTGATTGTGGAGCTTACAAGGTTGGGATTTGCTCTTCAACGCTCCTAGAAAGTAGTGACCTGGGACAGAAAAACAATTCATGGTGCTTACATTGCTCCAACAAAACAAGGTAATACAAAGTAGCTCTTTATAGAAACTTCACTTAATGTACTTTAATGTTTTTCTTTGGTAGTGGGCACAGGCGGTCTTTTGAAATGCCCAAATTTGGAGCAGAAAGTTGGATTTTTCCAAATTTTCCCTAACCAGATGCATCTGTGTGTGTGTGTGTGTGTGTGTGTGTGTGTGTGTGTGTGTGAAGAAGCCAGAAACCATGGAGTGTAAAAAGTGTCAAGGCTTCAGTGTTGCTGACACAGCTCCCATTTCCTCTGATGGACATCCTAATCCAAAGGAATGAAAGAATGCTCCACAAAAACAATGAAAGTTTCTTAAAAGAGAGAATTGATAGCAAAATAAATGAAACTAAATTTCATTTTTGATGTGTGCCGTTGTGCCCACAGTAAAAAAATGACAATAAAAGTTATCTTATCTTAAAAAAAAATAATGTTGGAATTAATGGTCATAGAATATTAGTGCAAATGAGAATAAAAATAATAATCATCAGAAGCAGTGAAGATGATTTATTTCAAACTTGATTGTATGACTGATTACTATCCTTTCAAGTTATTGTCCTTAACAACAACACAGATTTCCTTTCTTGACAATCTGCTCCTAATCTGGTTTTTTACATTTTACAATGGTGCACCTGTAATTTAATCCATCCACTATGCTGCTGGTCATCCTATTCTTATCTTTTCTTCTACCTTTCCCAGAACCGGGGCCGTTTCCCAAAAGCTAGTTTTCATATAATGTCTTAAATTTATTAAAAGTAGGATTCTGTAAACATCTAGTAAGAACTCTGGGTTGAGTTGTTTGATTATTCATTTGTTGATTTTCTTGAATATCCATGGCATTCTCAGGAGTTTTCTCCAACACCATATTTCAGAAATATCATTGTTCTTCTTATTTTTCAAAATCCATTTGGCAATGTAAATGGTTAGAAAAAAAATTGAAGGAAAGGAAAAAACAAATTAGAATGCCAACCTTATTTCCCAATCTAGTGCTCTGCAGAAATTTTGGGACTGTAATACTCAGAATTCCCAGGCAGCCCATGGTTTGAGTTCTGGGAATTGTGGTTCCAATACATCTGGAAAGGTTGAGAATGATTGATGGAGTAATTCTCTAAGCTTGTTTAAATGAGCTCTCCTAAAATCCAATATATGAACAATACTATAAGCTGATTTGGTCATTTCCTTCTAAGGTTTCCACTGCTTTTACCACTTCAGCCAGTTCTTCTTGGCTTTGATCAGCTATAAGAGAACTAAACTTCACCCTTCTGAAAGAAAAAATAGGAAGACCTCCCTAAGGGTTCTGCTGTTTTGGCTGAGTTGTTTTTCCAAGAGATGTCTAAATGTCCTATCATTATTATTTCTTTGTATCCTGAAAATTCTGTATTCCAGTCCAGAAAGGCAGTATCCTGATTTTCTATCTGATTTGGTGATCTATAGTACTACAGTATATCTTTCTTCTTTCCCCTTCCTTGTATTCCTATCCCAAAAATCTTGGCTACAATCTTGTTCCCAAATTCCTGAATCTCAGTGCATGTATACATTTCTTTCACATGCCCTTCAATCGTTGCATTCCATTGATGAGTTTCAGAGAATCATAGAACCAGAAGGTTTGAAGGGAGTATGGAAGTCTTCTTCTTCAAGACTCAGCCTAGGAATCTCAGATCATCTTGGGCCAATGGCAGTCCAACCTTTTTCTTTTTCTTTTTTGATGTCCAGTGACAGACCACTCATGGTTCTATGAGTCAGGCTGTTTCATTGTGTAATAGCTCCCATGGCCAGAAAATAACTCCTTATTTTGAATTTAGGTTGAATAAATCTACACCTGCTACCCTATGATAGTCTTTCAAGTATTGGAAGACTGGTATCATGCTTTGCCTTTGTCTTCTCTCCTTTAGGCTAAACATATTCAGTTCTTATAGCCAAGTTTCATAGGAACTTCACCATCTTTGTTGTTTTTGTCTGCATAGTTTCCAGTTCCTCAGCATCCTTTTTGTATTGTGATAACTAAAATTCTCATGTCCCATAATCTTAACATTACACCACTGTTGATATATTCCAAATTTCATCCTTTGGTTGTTTCGACTAGATCATATTCTCTTTCCTGCATTAAGATTTCTTGTTTTTTCCCTGTTTCCATACTTCCATTGGCAAGTTTTCATCATCCCTGCAAAGTAGCCATTGCTGTTTCATTTATAATTGAAATTGAATAATATGTAAACAAATTTGAATTCAAGCTTCCATCTCTTTCTACAAGAATGGGAAGAACAAAATTTCACTATAAGGTTCTCTTCCTGATTTTCTGGTTGTATAATTTTCATTAATTGAAATAGGAGCAGAGCTTTGAACTCTTGCTATTTGTTGTTGTAATGAATCCTCCAACCATGAGATCCATCTGTTGTATCCTGGGGCAATTTGCTGCATAGTTAATACATTGCTCCCATGGCTGCTTCACTGGAGGTCATCTGATGATATAACTGTATTGGGAGTGAAAGATAGACTAGTTTTCTTGGAGTGAATCCAGAACTTTGCAATGCTGGATGATCGTTAGCTAGGAATAGTACTCTAGTGATATACTCTGTCTTGTTTTTCTGGCAGATAAGGTCACATTGTGGTGGTTTTCAGACTTCTCTTTTTCATATCTAATCAGTATTTTTAATTTAACAATCATCCATTGAAAAGGGTGGTTAGTATCTGTAATGCTGTATTTCAAAATGAGTGCTTCATGAAAGATATGTAGCATATATACTTCCTTAGTAATCATTTCAGCAGCCCTGTAAGAATGACCACTTTGATCAATACTATGGAGATACTTATTTCTATGTGGAAATGCATATGTAAGAAGATATATGGGGATGGGTAGGTCAGAACTATTCTCCCTCAGGTCCCATTATCAGATTGCATACCAAAAAAATACTGGAATCCATACAGCCCATTTGTCATCAGATACTGTAAGTTAATTTAGGTTAACAAGCCCCCCTTCTCAATCTCTGCTCCCCACCCATCCATCTTTTGTTATCATATTGATGTATTCTCATTTTCTTGATCATTGTTTTATTGTGTTACTTCTCTTTTGTTTATTCTTCTTTCCATTTCTTCCTTTTTATTATAAGCCACCTAGAGTTAACCCCATGGTGAGATAGGTGCCAAATAAATTTAACAAATAAAAATGAATACATTCCCCAAACTAGTTCTAACTTTAAAATAAGCCAATGGGTTTATGGAACAAAAGTTACAACGATCAGCAAATGTGCCTTGCCTGTTTTCCTGAGCTTTGTGTTTCTGTGAGGAGGATAGAGGCCAGACAGACATAGCTTCTTCTTGCCAACCTATTGCTTTTGTACAAGTGAATAGTCAATTCTGTATCTAGAAGGAAGAGACGTATATCATCAGGCCTATAGGCAGTACATTATGTAGAGCTATCCCTGTCTTGATCTGGTGCTTTTTAATTTGTTGAGTTGTAACTTGCCTAATTCCCAGGTAGAATAGAAATGCCCAGTCTGGAACCTGCCTGAGAATGCAGGTAAATGCAGAGCAATGCATTTGGAAGGGTATGAAGCAAATAAATTATATACAATATCCCAAAGAGTATATAACAGCTCCAGATAATATATATTGCTTTTCTTGCCCAAAATAAATCCAGTTAAATGCTTGTCTTTTTTAATGATCCTGTGCATATATTCTAATTGATTTGTATTTTTATTCAGGGCTTTTCTCATTACAAAAGGGAAATGTTGGAATGCATTATTAAGCAATGGGATTCCAGATCCTTATTCCTAAGATCTAAAAATAAAGTAACCTGTCGAGATCAGGTGGGGAGTTCTGCACAGTACTTTTCAGATCTTAGAAAAAAAAAAAATCTCAATCCCAGGAGCTGGTTACAAATTGGCCTTTGCAATCAGGTTGGCTTAGATGAGATCTAGATAGTGTTGGACTAAACAAATTCTGTGTTGGATCTTTGCAATGGATTTGTGTTGATTTTATATTTTTTGCTCTTTGCAGTTCTGTATATAAAGTTCTCCACAATGGTGAGATGAGTGAAATTATGGTGACTGAACAGCCTGCCCGGATTGGCATTCTGCTAGACTATAATACTGGAAGGCTCCTATTTCTCAATGCAGAGAGAGGGCAGTTGCTGTCTGCTATCAAGTATAAATTCACTAAAGCAGCTTATCCTGCTTTTGTACTGGAACAATCGGGGTTTCTCAACCTGCATACAGGCATGGAACTACCAGAATTTGTAAAGCAAAGCTGAACATTCTCTTCTGAATCACATACAAAAGAAAAGAAAAAGAAAAAGAGGAATTTGGTAAAAAGACTTGAGATGGGTTTTTTCTTTATATTCAATGGCCATAATTCAGAGAAATGGTCAGAGAGTTTGGTGATTCTATAAGTTTTCTCTTCTGTTCAGAAACACTACACAGACAGAAACCCAGAAACTGTGGGGAAGTTTCAAGACCAGAAAAAAAAACTGAGAAGCTCACAGAGTACATGTAATCCATCCACAGGCCTGCAAGGAATTTGGATGGTGCCCAAATTCTTTCCTCTAGTTATTTCTATTCACTGGAATCGTGTGCTCAATGCTTGCATAGAAATCCTAAATAAAATCTCACCACTTAACTATTTTTCATGCACTTTGTTGCAGGTATCAAATTACTTTCTGGAGGAAAAGTGTTTATGTTACTATATTAACATTAATGATATATTAAAATAATGAATTAAATATTAATATTCATTAATATCCAAAGACTTGATATGCTCATGCAACACCTATTGGCTGAAGGGTTCTAGAAGCTTCTTTTGCATTAGGTACCTTGGTTTCAGGTCCAACAGAATTGGCAAGATCAAGCAAGCAAGAACATTCAGGAAGGTAGCTTTAATGCCAATCAGAAGTAAACATGGGACCTTGGAAATGCAAATAAGAACTTTCCACCTTCATTAACTGTGTATTAAAGCCAGTCAAGCTTCTCTGAGAAATTTGAAATGCACCTTCTTGGATTTCCCTCTACTTGTGCTTAGTGGATTTATGTGAATTTTATTTATTTAACTCATTTATATAGCTGCCCATGAGTGGTGTGGTGACCTAGAGGTGGAACTTTTGCCTCACAATCAGGACGCTGTGAGTTGGATCCTAGGTAATGGCAAATATTTCTCTCTCAGAGCTCAATGAGTAATAGTCTACTGCGAACTCCGTCTAGGAGTCAGGAGGGCATCTATCCAGCAAACACTCTAGCTCCATTCATTTGCCCTGACTCCACCCCAATGCAAGGAATTACAGGGTTGTTAAAAGAAAAAATATATAGCTGCCCATCTTTCAATCAACTTTGTCAGCTGCCAATCAAAAATCAGCTGACATCCACCATCTCTTGATTATTTATATCATGGATAGACCATCATGTAGAACAGGGGTCTTCAGACTTGGCCCTTTTATGACTTGTGGACTTCAACTCCCAGAATAGCCAGGCACGCTAGCTGAGGAATTCTGGGAGTTGAAGTCCACAAGTCATAAAAGGGCCAAGTTTGAATACCCCTGATGTAGAAAATCTATGTGATTGCTAAGAGTCAACAATGAGTTAACCACACATTATTATCATCATCTCCATCTTCACCTCATTCATTCCTTCTTCAGCCCCCCCCCCCAGATTATCACACTTGAAAATGGGTAGCATGCTTAACAAGTACCCAAGCATAGGGTTGGCTCTACTTTGGAGCAGAGTGAAGTAATTGAAGTGATAGTGACAATTTCTCAGCCACTCCTTCCAAGCATCCTTTTCTCTGGGAAAGTACAGTTGTATCTGACATGCAAATTGCAACCTGTTCTGGGCCTCCTAAATCTAAACTACCTTCCAGGCATGTTTTCTTGAGTTTGGCAGCTAATCTATTATACATCTGTGCTTTTAAAAACATTCTTACCATATACAATTAACAAAACAATCTTTAAAGTTAAAAAAAGTAGAAACCAAAAGAAAAGGAAAAAAAACCTTCTAATTCTACATTTCTGCTTTTTAAAAGTCAAATATTTACTAGGTAAATGTTTATAGCTTATCCTCTTTAATTCTTGGATCTTGAGCTGGAAAAAATAATACTGTCTATCAAAGATAAACACTAATTTCCACTGTCAAGTAAGAGCAAAGCCAGAATTCCAGTACTTTAAATGGTACTGATATCCAAATCACATGTATTGTTTTTTTATCCCAGGAAAAAAGAGATTGGCTCAATGCCAGCTTCACACCCTGGGGTATGAATGATATTCTTGCAAATGTAGAGACAAGAGTTTTCATTTTCTTTACTGCAACCTTCCTTGACTCCTGCAATTCTTGACAGGCCCCTGCAGCTGCTATTTAAAACAGAAACAAAATGGGCACATTAAATATATCCATGTTTTTTATATAACACCATTTACCCTGCTCAGAGCTTTGGGATTTAGAGCAGAAGATTTTGAAACTTCAAATCCTAAATGGGTCCCTAACACACACACAGATCACACATCACACAACACAGGTCAACCATTGACTAGGCTGCTTTTCAGTGCTGATCAAGGGTTGTCTTCTGTTTCTATGTTCAAAATCCCCATTTTCAAAAGCTGCCCAAACAACAGCAGATAGGATGGGAGTACACTTAAAAAACATAGGCAGGATTTCAACTGGAACACCATGGCCATTTTGAATGTTTAAACTACATCCTGGGGCTGCCCCTCTTTGAGTATTTTTACTTCTTCTCAATCTATCCTTTGCAAAATGTTCAGGAGTCAAATAAGACAAATGCAGATAGTAGTGGCTTCAAGAAAATTGTTTACAATTAATTGGGGAAATCCTACAAAGCAGTACTGCATTTCTTTAATGAAGTGTATCGATTTTATGTTAAACAGGCTGAGAAAATCTTTGTCAGTTTAAAAGTAAGCCTATCCCCCAGCGACTAAGCTAAGAATTTATTGCAATTTTTTAAAAAGAAAGGAAAAAAAGCAGTATGATATGATTCAGCTGTTATATAAACTTCAAAGGCTCCTGCCAGCAGTGCCAGTATGATGCCCATAGTACCAATGCTTCCTTTGCAATCTATCTTATAGTTGTCATTTAGCTATTACAATTGGGTCCAGCAACCCAGTCATTAACTGAAGTCGCCACTAAGTAAAACCGTGACTATGCTTATGATCTTACTTCGGCTTTCCTTTGCTTTACAGGCCTGTGAAAGTTGTAAAAATGATGATTGGTCATAAAATTGCACTTTCATCACTGTTGTAACTGTGAATTCTCATTAAACAAGGACTACCTGTAATGTAGGAAACAAAGAACATGTTATACATCAGTGTTTCTCAAACTTTCTGCAGTTGTGTGCCCCAGCCAGTTTGGTGTGTGGTTAAGAGATGATGAGTTCTAGTCCTATCTTAGACACAAAGCTAGCTGGGCGATCTTGGGCCAGTTGCCTTCTCTCAGCCTGAAGAAGGCAATGGCAAACCCTTTCTGAAAATCTTGCCACTAGGACTAGTCCAGGTATAGTGCCAGGAATCAAGACTTGAAGATACAAACACACAGACAAAAAGCTCAGAAATCTTGATCCAACACCCCTCCCTACAATTTCATTTTTAAAACCCTGGAAGTTTGTTTTTCAGCAAATAAGACAGGCTTTCCTATCCCCTCCCTTTTTAAAGTCCTCTTTGAAATTAAACGTTCAACCCCTTTGCTCCAACATTAGATATTTATTTACCACTTAAATTGTTTTATGTAATCTATACCATGTAATAACAATATCTCTTAGCACAAACTTATTGGTCAAAAAAGCTAGAAAGGTGGGACAAATGGTTCTCACTCTTGACAGAACCATAATATGACCACTGAGCAGATGCTTTACAATCTTAAGGCTGAGAAGAGAGTAGCATAATATCTATTATCTTGAAAATTCCAGTCCTCTAATTCAAATCCAAACTGAGGAAGAGATAGATAGATAGATAGATAGATAGATAGATAGATAGATAGATAGATAGATAATATGTAGGTAGATAGATAGATAGATAGATAGATAGATAGATAGATAGATAGATAGATAGATAGATAGATGATAGGGATCGTCTACCTATGCCACAGGGTTTCTACCTTGTCTGCAATAAAACAGCATGTAGCTCGATTGTGTTTATATGTTTCAGCTGAAAGCAAACCTCTGGATATGAGACTAAGTATTTGAAGACAATAGATTTAATGGCATGATATCTGATTGCCAGATCTGCCTTTTTCTACTTAAAATTTAAAGTTAAACAATAGCTACAGCTCCTCTTGCCAACTTGCTAATATTCAGGTCTCCCGTGCCTGACTCAAACATCAAAAGTAAGTTGAAACCCATGATAATCAGCTAATTTGACAAGTGGGGCAGAATCAGCCACATGTGTGGCATCTATACTGATTTCAGCCCAAGATCTGGCAGCCACTGTTTGAATACTTGGAGCAGGTATAGCCCTCCAAGGACATGCCAAAAACAATGATAATTCAGCAAAGGTATTACCTTCCTCAAACAATATTAATCATACAGATGCCTCAGATGTAAATGTTTTCTTAGGAACTGAACTTGAATGGGATTTATAAATGTCCTAACAAGTAAGAGAGGTACAAATGGGAACCCATCTTTTGAAGCCGAATAGTTCAGACAATTTTCTGAAAATCCTGGAGCTATCTTCCAATAATCCATTTAAACTAAAGATCATCAATAGCAAAATTCATCATCACTTACACGGTAAGCGCTTAGCACAAGAGTAATACCATTGATATGGAACCATTTGCACAGAATGTGGGCTGGAATGAAAAGAGTTTGATTGGGCAGTTTAAAGTGGAAGTGTCTAACATGAAATGAACTCATTTGTCAGGGCATTGCAACAACTTTGTCTATACTATTTCAAGACTGCTTGATGGAAAATTAGGAAATTGTGGCAGGGGACAGGTAGGAAGAGAAGATGCCATTATTTTTGTTGCACTTCCTCTCTCCTACACTTCTGCCCACGCATCTGAGATTTCAACTTCAGAGATAGCAGAATGGAATATGTAAGCGTCCTGTAAATAGTGTCTTCTGAAACCTCAACTAAGCATTGTGCTTGTGGGGAAGTGGATATTTTGTAATCAGATGCCTTAAATATTCCAGTTCTGACCTGTTGGAACATGGGTCATTTTGACCCTCCAAGGGCTAGAGCAGTGGTTCTCAACCTTTTTAATGCAGCGACCCCCAACCGGTCATAAGTTGAGGACTACTCAACCGGTCGTAAGTCGAGGACTACTCAACTGGTGCAGCACCGTTTGCAGAATGGGACTTTTGGCATGCTCAGCAGGGCAGAGACAGCCTGGACAATTCCTATTGGCTTTTGAAAGCCAATAGAATTAGACTCTATTCAAGAGAGTCTATTCTATTGGCTTTCAAAAGCCAATAGAATAAAAGGAAGTAGCACAGCTAAGGAAAAGGGGAAAAAAATGGCGGACTGCGTTGTTTGGCGATCCCCGTGAAATGGTCGTTCGACCCCAAATGGGGTCCCGACCCACAGGTTGAGAACTACTGGGCTAGAGTCTCCGATGCCCAGATATTAAGTAAAGCGCAGCCATGTGAAGCTTAGCATCATAATTTATGTCTGTTCTGTGCAAATCAAGATTAGGTCCCATGGTTGGAAATGCAACAGTGACCCTTATCAGACTCTGGTACAGAGCAACTTCATTGAAATCACTCTTTCAAGGAAGAGATATCTGGGTGATGCTGATAAAAAATGGTTGCATGAGGAAAGAGAAAACATAGAGGAAGATAGCATTGGAGCTGAAGCTGACAAGGTGGAAACTAGCAGTTTGCAGCCTAAAGAATTACATCTAAGTTCTGCAGGTATTTTCCTATTCTCAAGGGCAGTAAAAAAATTATCATATTTCCATTGACTTGAAAAAGCAGGAGGAAAAAGTCTAGAATTAAACCCTGAAGGAGACTTACATGTAGGACTTGATTTCTTTGTTCCACAATTCTTTTTTAGGAGGGCAATTTGGAAATAAATCTCCATTTGGTTATTAATGACAGACACTTGCAGATACAGAACTTTTATTACACACATTAGAAAACTACGACATTATATTATTTTTTGACATCGCCATTCAAATTGAGGCACTTGTCATAACGTCTTACAAGGTGTGAAATTCCTTAGTAGTAGTTGCTCGGCACCAAATCTGGGCTATGGGGTGTGTGTGATCAAAATCATCCCAACGGAACTGCTTTAAAAATTATTAGGTACGTCTAGTGGTGTGCGGGCAAGCATTATCATGAACCAGCACCACACTGGAAGTCAGCATGCCCCGATGCTTGTTATGAATGGCTCCTCTGAGTTTTCGTAACGTTTCACAGTAGATTTCTGAATTGATGGTTGAACCATGTTCCATGAACTTCACTATCAGTATTCATTTGGCATCTTCACATTTGGTGGGATTTTCTATGGCACTACTAGACACACCCAAGAACTTTTGAAGCAGTTCTGTTGGTATCTTATTGATCACACACACCCCATAGCCAGATTTGGTGCTGAGCAACTACTACTAAGAAATTTCAAACCTTGTAAGACGTCATGACAAGTGCCTCAATTTGAATGGTGATTATGTTGAAAAGTAATGTAATCTTGTAGTTTTCTAATGTGTATAATAAAAGTTCTGTATCTGTGTCATTGATAACCAAACAGAGATTTATTTCTGAATTGCCCTCTTATCTATCTCTCTCCCTCTTCTATCTCATCTAAAATAAAGCAGTTTTTCTAGCCTGTGAATGTCTGTCTATGAGTAACTGTTGTGAGTTCTGGCATACAGAGTTGAGTGTTCGGAGAATCAGGATTTATTGCTATGCCTTACATAAGTCTGAGAAGTTAAAGTTCCACTTCATGCACTACATGCAGAATCATAATCAATAAATAACCATAGATTGTTATTTTACATGCTTCAATTGTCCAGTTTTGCAAACCTATAATAAGCCCTGGCTTTAATTTGCCAGCTAATAGGCAATGAGGATGGGGAGGCAAAATGGTTAGAAGCCAACAAGGTGTCACCTGGCCTATGGATTAGTGTTGAATGTATGGTGGCATTTTAGTTTAAGGAAAAAAAAGGAAGGATGGTTGTGTGGATGATTGTCCCTACCTATAAAAACAAACAAAGAAAGGAATACTGCAAGTAACAGAAATAGATGAATAAAAGTTAAAAACTTTTGCTGCAATGTAATGGTTAAAGTGACAGACTGGGATCAGAGAAATTCATGTTCACATCCCTACCTGATCATGAAGGTAACCAGATGACCTTGGACTACTTAATAGCTTATCTATGAAAGACTGGATTATAGGAATAAAATTAGAAGAGATCTTCATATACATCACCTTGAGTTCTAAGAAGGAAAGTAGGATATGAAAATATAATATTAATTGCAGTTCATATTGTCTTCATTATATTAAACATTTCCTGCCATCATACAAAGCTACTTTCTATGCTTATCTTGATCACAAGGAAGCACATTAATCTACCCAGACAGGATTCACTCAGACATATAAAATCTTATAGAAGAGAATATATGTAGCTCAGAGTTGAACTGTGGGGTGCTTGGTGCTCTCTGAGCTTGGTTGTTTGTGGACATAACATATCCAGCACTGAAAATGTTACCTAGCTGGATAACAAAAGATGTGTATGAAAACAAGGACTCCACAAAGTCGTTGTCTTCATCGCTGAGGACTCTGAGCGCTGATAAGAGCATTATGACAGTCTATCAGTGTCTTAGCTTTAGGGCTAATAATTCAAGTGTTCCTTAGACCAAAAGCAAGAAGAAAGTGAATTACAAGCTAGGGATGAACCATCTAGCATCTGCTAGATTTCTGGTTCTTCTTACTGCTTTTAAACAAAAATGCATACCAAGAATCAATTTAACACATTATTAAGCTCTGTCCTTATACTCCAAATAGGCTGATGCTGCAGCATCTGTTTGTTAACACAATTGGTGGAAGCAACATTTTTAATAGTAAAGAATAAAACGTGTAAACCCCAGCCAGCCAATCAGGTTTTATAGATTTTGTTAAAGTATTAGCCCCATCTGCTGACAATTAATGAAATAACCATGCAATAAACTGGTAATTATTTAGAAACCAGTAGAAAGCTAGGAACCAGGACTGAAAATAAACACTCACTTCACACAGCTAACCTTGGTATTTTTTTTTTAAAGGAAAGACAGCCATATAGATGATTAACAATTCTATAGCTTTAAATAAAAGATTCTGCATCGTGTTAATATGAAAACAGCCATTTTATCTTTCTGGACTCAAGATTAGCTGAAAATGATGGTCTGCTGGAGAAGTAAAAAGGAGATAAATTCTACAGTGAATTTATCAGGAAACCCATGCTAGTCTGCAGTAGCCAAAAATCACAAGGAGTCTGGTAGCACCTTTTCAGACATATTTTTTTATTAAGGCATATGTTAGATCAGATGCATGCAGTGGCTAAAATGATATAGGATTTTAAAACTGAAATGGAGAAGGGAGGGGAAAGGGAGGCTGGTTAAGTAGGAGCAGGCTGGGTGAGACACATCATAAATACCTTATCAGTTAATAGTTGGACAGCATTAAAAGCCATTATGTTTGTTGGAATTGTTTGATGTAAGTGACTTCAGCAATCTCTTGATCAGAGAGATTGTTATTAAAGTTTGGTTTTCCAAAACAGTTAATGAGATCTGTGATGGAGTCTCCTGGGAGACTTAAATGCTTTGATATTACTCTGTCCTTATTTTGAGTCCTGATGTTATTCTTGGATCCATTAATTCTTTTGTGGAGAGGTTGGTGTGTTTGTCCCACATATTGCTCTAGTTCAGGAAAGCTTATGCTTTTAGAAAAAATTGCTAGTCTGAAAGGTGTTATGAGATTCTTTCTGATGTAAGAGGGAAGGCAGTGACAAACATGAGTAAGATGATAATGAATAAAAATATTTCATTAACAGCAAAGATCCAGACAATTACAGGACTGGGCTGACTGCGATCAACCATAATAATATTTATTATACTTGTATGTTGCCTGACGATCAGTGACCCTTGGTAGCTCAAAACAATTAAAAGTGTTACAATAAAATCAATAAAACATAACAAACAAAGATAAAAATATGCTCTGGAAGACTATGGGAACATAAAATAAATAGGTGTAATCATCGGTACTAGAAGACAGCTTGGATGGATGGATGGATGGATGGATGGATGGATGGAACTAGTCTCCCTGTAGCTTCTCTCTTTGACCAGTGCTGAAAGTGATAGTGCGTGTAAATAAATCTGATCTTGATATTCATTGATTTAAACCATAATGCAAATACCAGTGAGTGTTTAATAATTAACATCTAATATGTCATAAATCCTTTGAAAAGAATAAAAGGATCACACCTTAGTATAAGATCTCTTCAACAACATACTTCTCCAAGTTGTTGCCATTCAGATACACTAAAATTACAGAATATAAAACCCAGCACTTCTAGACAGCACTAGATTGGGAAGTGTCCACCATCAAACTTATAAAAGTGTATTCAGGATTGCTGAATCAAGGAAAGATAAGATTCTAATTGCCTTATTATGACAGTCTTTCATTTTTTTGCCTGTACCATCATTTCAAAAGAAGAGTTTTCATTGTTCAACTCTGCTTTATGAAATCAACTTTAATCAGTCAGGTGGTTACTTTAATCAGTTCCACCCTCAAAGCAATCACTCTGTGGTCTATTTCAGTTGGGATATTCGTAACAGAACTACAGTGTTTTATGACTCACACTGAAGGTCCTACTCATCTCCACACAGTCGCAAACTTCCAAATCTGTGGATTACAGCAAGTCTCCAGTGTTCTTCCACATCCTTCACTTCGTGGGAGAAACAGGAGTTGTCTTATTTCTCAGAGAGTCAGTCTACTCAATTTCAAACATATATGAATTCTTCTGTTTATAAACACCATTCTCAATCCATGGTGTACAAAGAAAAATCCAGTTGAATAACAGCAAAAAATGTGCTGCAATATTTTGACTAAACCAAGTAAGGAATTGTGCAAGTCTCTTGCTTGCATAGTTACTTAGCAACATAAGCAACTTCCAGAAACATGAAAAACCTCCATTTTCCATTGTTTCCTATCACCCCCCCCCCCAAGTATTTAATACCATTCCTTTTAATGGCAAACCAGGTATGGGGGAGGAGGATCTGCAAAAAAGTCTAATACTGTCCAAGATGCATGTTTTTTATCTGAATACTTCTAATTTTGTGATGAAAAGAAAAGGTATTGACTTGGAATAGAGCTTCTGCAGAACCTATGGCTCTATGACAGTGATGGCGAACCTTGTAGAGACCGAGTGTCCAAACTGCAACCCCAAACTGACTTATGCATTGTCGGGTGCCAGGTGGGTGTAACACAATGGGTGGGTGTGGCCCACTGAGTGAGCGTGGCTGAGGTGGTAACGGCAGACTCGATGGGACTAAAAAGTTCAATCAATCAATTCCAACATTGCAAGATCTTTTTTTTTTCCTGTGAGAAATTGAAATTGACTCATTGATTGAACCTTTTTTTTTTTTTTTTTTTGCACACAGCGGTGGAAGCCTAAAGCGAAAAGGTTTTATAAAACCTAGCTGAAGGCCTAGGACTGGGGTGACGGTGCACGTGTCCACAGAGAGGGCTCTGAGTGCCACCTCTGGCACCCGTGCCATAGGTTTGCTCTATGAGGACCATATCTAGGATCCTGTGAGTTTTGATACAGCCGGTCAGAAGCAGTTTAGCAATTCCAGAAATAGAGGGTAAATCTGCATGTTTGAAGGACAGAGGTATGTCCACAAAACTTCTAATGTCAGCTTGGCAATGTTTCAGTAATCATATCTTCAAAACACAACTTTTCTCTCATCCACAACCCTGGAATTTTCTGATCTCATCAGGGCTGAAAATTGTGTTTCCACCTTCAGACTACACAAGCCTTGTTATATATTCAAAGTGTGATTCTTCAGCAGCTACCAAAGTGACAGTGGACAAGGGACTGGAATTTGTGCAGTTCAGATAAAGCCTTTTTTTTTGTACAAGTTGACAGATATAGGGGAAAATGTCATTCACAAAGCACTTTTGCTCACAACAATTCATGTTCTGCCATGTGATTTGTTGGCAGCAAAACTGCATGACTGAGCAGCTTGCCTGTCAGCTCCCCAGTGCCTGATGCATGGGCATAAGGTGGCTCAGATGATGTAGGTGATCCACAAGTTGGGAACCCAGAGATGTAGGATGGTGGAGGTCATAGTTATTCAAAAGAGTTCCTGCCAAAGCAGAAGAAGGAGAAGCAGGAGTCCTCCCCCTCCCCCCCATAGATCAGCCTCTGGCAGATGGTCAAAGTTACCATTCTACTTTCTGTTAGCATCTGCTTCTTTTCCTAGCCCCAGCCCTATACCACTTTAGAAACATCAACTGGTGATGGCTTTTCCCATTAGCATGAATAAATCACTGAATATAACAATGTACTATTAGCCCAACACCTTTCACTATTCTTGTTAATGAGGAGAATGGAGATCTGATGTGTGGATTTATATCTCACCTGTGTGGATGTATACAAACCCCCAAATTCCTTACTAGATTATTTCTATGTATTCTAGAATCTGTAAATCCCATTGTTCATGTTTATATTCCTGGTAGCCATAGTTTAGCAATACCTAATGTGCCCCAAGTTGTCTCCTTCTGTTAGAAGATATTGCTAATCTTAGGTTATTTTATGAGGAGACACTTTCCTTGCCTTGTTATGATATGAGTAGCTTGTTTTGATGCATACAAAGGTATCGGCAAGGGTAAAGCACTTTTACAAAGTCTAGGTCACTTGAAGCTCTGAATGCACAGAGAATTTCATTTAGCGAATGCTATAAAATTTATTTTTATGGGTTTGTTATCTGCCTGAAGGCAGTGGAATGTTCATGTGTGTGGCTGTCAGGAGGCAAGCTGCCATCAGAAACAGAGCTAGTGTGTCAGTGTATAGTATCTCCACCTCTTGGAGAGACATTCCCCTAGACCCAGGTAATCACTTCTGAAGAAGCCTTGAGCTGCCAAGACAAACAGAATCTGGGAGTTCAATCTGGTTATTATATTACAATTTGTCAAAGAATTGAATGATCACTTTATTTTTTGTGTTGAAAATCTCCAATATTAAAATATCCAATATTCTGAAATGAAGCAACACATTATTTATTTTATTCTAGAATTCTATTATTCTTAGTGCTGTGTTTTCGGTTCGTTGGCAATTGACGAAGACACATGGTGAAAACAACAAAGCTCTTTATTTTCTTTCCCCTACAACCAAAGCAAGCAGCAAAAGGCACGCAGGCCTTTTATAGTGCCTGAAACCCGGACAGTGTGAACCAATAGGAATTGACCATTTTCGCGCCTTGCGCATGCGCACAAGGCCGGCACCACCCTGTCTGGTCCCGGGCAGCTTTTGGATTGCCCGGGACCATTTGCAACATTTCTGAGTCTGCTTCCCTCTTGCAGGGTCAGGACACAACACTTAGCACCAATTCAATTATAGTGTTGGGAAAATGTTTCCTCGGGATTTGCAAATGCCTCAGGAGGGACTTTCCCAGTAAAGGTGACACAGGAGAAATATACTTTTCGACTTCTGATAGGGTTAATTCTGTTGATGTAAGCTTACAATAAAGTAGAATTAGTTCATCTGGGCATGCTTCCAATCTGGGCAAGATTGGCAAGATCAAGGGTCCCTTGTGAGATGTTTGCCATGCTCACAATCCTTTTGTGGGCTAAGCTGCCTCTTAATTTGCCCCTAATCCTAAACTGTTATTCCCTTGACTGTGGCTCCTCTTCTATTTCCCAGGGTCATTCTCACATGCCATTGTATCACCAGATTTCTAAACCAATCCTTCCTTCCACATTGCCAAGCATTTTGGAATTAATTCTATCTTGTATATATACATACTTAGTAGTTTTAGTTATTGTGATAATACAAAACTAGGCAGACACTTTAAATATACAGCAATGTATATTTGTATTTTTGCTTCCAATTTTGTATCTATAGTTTGAAAAAGAACATTAAGATTTTCTATTACAAAGATTCTTAATCATAATTGTCTGAAACGGTATAATTTCTCCTGCTTGAATAGGGGGCTGGATTAGAAGACCTCCAAGGTCCCTTCCAGTTCTATTCTATTCTATTCTATTCTATTCTATTCTATTCTATTCTATTCTATTCTATTCTATTCTATTCTATTCATTTATTTTCAAATCAAGGAAAAAGTTAAATCTGTAAGATATATTAAAAATGGATTTGTAGAGTTCTCTAAATCTATTTGTTCAGAGGTAAATCTATGCAGTGTAGTGGTCCCTGCGCAGGATTACAGTTATATAATGCATTTCTATGCTTATTTACACTGAACACAAAAATCAATGGGACCAGTTACTTTTTTTAGTTCCTGTAACTAAGTTAATTGGCAATATTAACTGACCTTGGCTGATTTTAAAAAATGTGGTAAGATCTTGTTATACTTAAATGAAAGACCACCAGGGATTTGGTCTTGACTAATAAGTAAAAAGGAAATTGAAAAACTTATTGAGAAAAAATAACAGCTATCCATTTATATATTATTGTGAAGGAAACTATCTGGACATCCATGAATGTGATCAGCAGTCAAGCTGGAAAGAAATTTTATTTTCTAATCTATGAAGAAACATCAGAGAAACATAATTCTGGTATATGTCCAGTACAGGGACAAGAAGCTGAATTATTATTCTCATATAAGTATGTGGCACTGATTTACTCATAATCTCGTCCCACACATCTCTATCTGAGTCAACCTCTAAGGACCAAAGGGAAACATCTTAATAAAGACAGAAGAGGATTTGAAGAGGATAATGATTCTGCAACGACTCTTCCTGCCCAGTGATTCAGAAAAAATGATGCTCATGGTAAGGATATAAAAATAGACACAACTGAAGTACAAACCTCTTTGAAAGAATAGAAATCTGGTATTCAAACATAAAGGAAAATATTTATCACTGCAGTGGAAAGCTCAATAATCTTAAATGTCATTTTGGTTCAAATAAAAGTGCCAAGAATGCAAGAAAGAACTAGGAAAGGAAGTAAAGGGTTGCTTCACAAGGATGACTGTTTCCCTCAGTTAAGGAAAGTCAAAGAAGAAAAGGGCCTGTGTTTCCATCTTGGGGGAGAGAAGTTTGAACCAGGAAATAACACAAAATAAGTCTATTTTTAAATATATACTTAGAAAGCAAAATATTAATCTATTATCTGCTAATATATATTGACTGTCATTGATGATATTTACAAAGCTAATCAAAACTATGAATGCTATTTAGGAGTCAAAGCTATTCTCAATTTACAAAGTTACTGAAATTGGATCAAAATGCATAGGCTTTTGTTCTACTACAATAACATTTGCTTCTCTTTATCAAATTGATATAGTACATCACATGAATATAAGAAATCATAATTTAATGTAATATATTAAGGCAACATCATTCTTTTTAGTGGTATCTATCATACTACTTTTGTGAATTTCGATAAGAATTTTATTCTTCCATGGTCAGGTGGCGGTGCTATAGACAAAAATTTAATTGGTCATTTTAATTGCGTAGAACTGCAGGTATATTATTATAAAATAAATAGAGGTTGGCACATAAGCAACTTCATGAAATGATAGACAATAAGCCAACAGTATGCCACTTTAAAGTCTGAAAGAACATACATATACATATACATATACTCTTAAAACATATGTTTGGTTCAACTGTCATATCATGCAGACCTCAATACATTACAGAAAATGACTGGATTAAAATGGTGGTGGGTATTCTTTCTTCACGAAAGCAAGGCCAGTAACTCTTAGTTGCAGGCAGACAAAATAAGCTTGCTGTGTTAAATCAGAATCCTAAATGCATACACTTAAGACTAAATCTTTTCCAAGTAATTTAATTGAAGAATGATTAATAATTTATAATTTTCAATTAACCCACTAAGAATATAATGAAAAAGAGCTCCCATTTTTGAAATGTCTGCCCTATATTCAATTTTCTTCTGCTTTTCTTTTAAATTATCTATTGCATCTAGAGTGTACCAATATATAAATATACCTCCTAATTGGTGGAATGCAAATAATGTTGGTTTGGAAAGTAAGGTCTATATTAGTTATCCAAGTTTTCATAGAAGAGCATAAGTATCCTTAGGGACTTTGGTTACACTTGTGGCGTAAAAGTAAAAAGGTACTAAAACTAGCTAATATTGATCTTACAATAATTGGATAATCCTGCATGTAAAGTGGAATAATTAAAGCTAATGGCCGAGCATAGACTTTCTTACTAAAGATTTTGTTAAGAAACATTTTGTTAAGAAACATTAGCTAACAACAACCATGATGGCTTGTGGAGATCAGTTTCTTTGGGTCCAATGGGTGATTACTATAACATATGTTGTTGTTGTTAGTTGCGAAGTCGTGTCCAAGCTATTATGAGCCCATGGACAACGTTCCTCCAGGCCTTCCTGTCCTCTACCATCTTCTGGAGTCCATTTAAGCTCACGCCTACTGTTTCAGTGACTCCATCCAGCCACCTCATTCTCTGTCGTACCCTTCTTCTATTGCCCTCAATCTTTCCCAGCATTAGGCTCTTCTCCAGTGAGTCCTTCCTTCTCATTAGGTAGCCAAAGTACTTGAGTTTCAATTTCAGGATCTGGCCTTCTAAAGAGCAGTCAGGGTTGATCTCTTCTAGAACTGACCGGTTTGATCGCCTTGCAGACCAGGGGACTCACAGGAGTCTTCTTCAGCACCATAGTTCAAAGTCCTCAATTCTTTTGTGCTCAGCCTTTCTTATGGTCCAACTTTCACAGCTATACATTGCAACTGGGAAAACCATGGCCTTGACTATACGTACTTTTGTTGGCAGGGTGATGTCTCTGCTTTTTACTATGCTGTCTAGATTTGCCATAGCTTTCCTCCCCAGAAGTCTTTTAATTTCTTGGCTCCAGTCCCCATCTGTGGTGATCTTGGAGCCCAGGAAGATAAAATCTCTCCCTATCTCCATTTCTTCCCCATCTATTTTCCAGGAATTGAGAGGGCGGATGCCATGACCTTGGTTTTCTTAATGTTGCGAATCATAACATATGGAGCATTGTAATTTGGAATGTAAGAAGACTAAAGAACATGAATTATTAATGAAAATTAAAGTTAGTAAAGCAGTATCTATGGATACTAAAATGAAGCAGAGGGTTGTGATAAATCAAAATAAAGGTGATCTGTTTTTTTTGAGTGGAATGGGAAGTGAAATTATAGGTTTATTTATAAACAAAAAAGCTAAAATATATGTTAGAATGGATTTGTATTATCAAGGTTGTTGTGAATGAGCATGAAAAAGGAACCCTGAGGCTGGTGGCAGCTGCATTTTATGCTCCAGTGAATGGTGATAATGGAAGAATCAGAGACAACTTTTGGTAAAAATTGTACAACATTCTGAATGAATGTGAGCCAGCAGTAAAAAATTTTCAGTAGGCAACATGAATGGAAAGATGAGAATGAGATGAGAGAATACAGAAAAAGTAACTGAGCCATTCAGAGACACAGGAATAAAATGAATGGCTGATGAGTTTAGAAAAAGATGTGTTTATTCCAAAAACAGTTTTTCAGAGTATATTTATTCATACATATGCACTACAAAGAATTAGGTTTATATGAATCTTGAAGAATGATTAATTTGATTGCTTTTGATGAAAGATTAAAAGGATTAATGAAGGATATAAAGAAAATGAGACGTTCTGAGCATAGGTGCACATGGGAAAAAGGAAAGAATTAAAGAAGCAAAAATTAAAGTAGAACAACTCCTTTAAAAAATAGTACACTTTGCAAAAAAAAAAAAAAGTCCACAATTAATGAAATAAGATTCTAACAAAACAGGACATGAAAACTGCTTAGAAAAGAGTGAAAATAATGTTATTTATTTTATTCAATAAATGTATATGACCATTCACTCACACTCTGGACAGCTTACAGAAATAAAGTCCTAAATAACAAACCAAATAACCCCCAGCCCCTCTGGTGCTAACAATCAAACAGACCACGTGATGGGCTTCGTATCTCTCCGAGGTCCCCAGGCCTGCTGGCAAATCTTGTCTTCAGGATCTTTCAGAAGAATATGCAGAGATGATGTTCCACTGGGAGAGAGGCACCATGGAGAAGGCTTTTCTTCTTGGTCCCACTAGATAGACCCCCTTAAGAGAAGGGACCTGTAACATACTCTGTCTCCCCATTCTGGTAGATTGCCACAGAAGTTACGTGGCGTTACTCTAGCAAAAATATAATAAAGGACACTTAGTGGAATGATGAAATGAAAGAGGTTGTAGTAGAAAAATGCATTTAAGAGAACAAGTGTTGCAACATTTGAGGATGAGAGAAAGATATTGCACATAGTGTACATATGCTACTAAAAGAGTTTAATTTTCTTTAACTAATACAAATATTAAAATAGTCAACAAGAGGAAAGAAGAGTTTAAGTTGAAAAGAGAAAAAGAAAATGCAGAGTGATTTTGATGTAAATAAAAACTGTTTGAAAATGGGTGGAAATCAGCTAAACAAAAGAGCCCAGCAGAGTCAATGAAATTAAACATAAAAATCATGTAATGAAGTCATGAAATAATGAAATGAAATGCTACAGATTTGTATGGAGATAATAGTGATGTATCAAAGAATAGATCAGAAATACCTGCCATAAATGTTTACATTGCAGAAAAAAATGAATGATAGTCATGTTTGATATATTGATAAATGGGAAGGCTGCATGTGTTGATAATACAACTGGAACAATATGAAAGTGGTTTGCTCATGGAGTAGCTGAACAGCTTTTTAAATGCAGGTGTGAAAGCTGCAGCTGTACATGACAACAGGAAGTAGGTTGTTATTGTTTTCCTTTATAACTGGAAAGATAGCAGCAGTAACTGACAGCAAAAACTAGGGCAATTAAATGTGCCTGGGATGTTGTTTGTCAAAATTCAGATGGAAAGCATGGATGTATATTTGTTAGGCTCTGAGGAGTGCAGGGACAGTCTGCAACCCAATTCAAAGTGTTTTTATATAGCAGGTGAAAATTCAAAACAATAAAAGTTGCCTCTGGGAAGCCTGGGAGGGGGGCTGTTCCCCCCTCTCTCTCTTTCACACCCATTACCATGTGCGCACGTATGTGCACGCGCACGCATGCACGCACACACACACACACACACACACACACAGAGCAACACATGAGAGAAAGGATTCAGGAGTTGAAAATGAGCACATTAGGGGATTTAACAAATTATTCAGAAATGAATGAATTTGAAAGAGTTTTGTATGTTTGCTGATTTGGAAAAAACATTGATAAAATTGATGACAGATTTAGAGTTGAAGGTTAGATATTTAGGTGAGAAAAACAATGCATGAAGAAATACAACATACAGAACACAATATACACAAACAATGTGTGATGTATGATGCATTTGTGATGGTGCTAGAGGTACATTGATTGGGAATGTGAAGGAATGCATGATTTTGTATGTCAGTGATATTGGGTTTATTGACCAGGCCACATTATTTGCGGTGAACATTGAATAGATTACATATTGCAATGAGGTATTTCAACTAAAAATTAATGTATCAATATAGTTGTCCTTGCCAGAGAAAATAAATTGCAAGTTGTATATACTGTAAGAAGTGAAAAATCAAGAGCAGGTCGAAGAATATGTTTCCATTGGTATTACCTTAACTTAACATTGGAAAAAGGATGGAGAAACTTGAAGATGTACAATTGCTGTAGAAATATAATGGATATATCTGGTCTGTTGCAAAAAAATGAATGTTAAAAGAAAATGGCTGCGTAAAAATAATTGTGTCCCTATATTATATAGAACTGAAAGTTAGATATATCAGCAAAACCAGATTAAATGGTGCCTGGCTTACTTAAGAGGTATATATGCTAAAATAAGGGAAAAACAAATGTGAATGTATATTGAATGATTGTGGCTTGTATACAGTAGATGTACTTTGAGATTTGCTTGTAGGAGTCAGTGGGAATTGAACTGTATAACCAATGTATGACTGAAGAGAGAGTTGATGACATTTTCAAAAAGAGAGAAAAGGTTAAAGAACAAAAGACAATGAAGAAAGCTGTGTATGGATATTGTGGAAGTAAGAATGGCTTTGGGAAGTTGCTTTTGTCAGAATGATTTGTTGATCAAATAAGTCCAGCTCTTTCAAATATCCAACCTTGTTCACTGCCAGGGTTGTGCCATTATCAAATACAGAAGCTTCTAGACAAAGAGCAACTCATTTGTTAGAATTCAATTTCAACTTGTTTCATCCTGTCTAATCCCTCATTGCTGATATAGTAGATATTGGGTAAGAAATTCTTGTTTGTCTTAGTGAAAAACAATAAACACGTTAAGTCCTCAGTTGAATAATTCCAATGGCTACTTTTGTCTTGCCTGCACCAAACACATATAGTCGGTCACTGTTGAGTCTCTGTTTCATATTTGATATGACCTCATCTGTTACCTATGTTTTTCCACCATCTGCAAAATAGCTTTGGGGAATGGGGCAAAAGTGAAAGTGGGTATATGGATAAGGAAGAAAAGATAAAACCTTCTCCTCATCAGAGCCAGTTTCAGGGGATTGCAGCATGAGGCCCAGAGAAATGTGGAACCTTATGAGTAGAGTGGTAGTAGTAAAACAGGCTCCAGGCAAGCAACGATATGAAAGAGACTATGGTGGTTACCTCCATTTTCCCATTCCTGAGAAAGCGCTTTCAACCATTTTGAGCAGATGGGATTTTCAGGTCAGCAACTGCTCCCCCCCCCATTTGCTAATTTGTTGACCAACAGGTCATTTTTTGGCTAGGATTTTACTGTACTGCAATTTTTGAATCCAATATTTTCTTTCTAAATACATCTTTATCTTTTGGTTCAGAATTCCTATGAGCATTCCTCATTTTGTAGTGCTACTCTAGCCCATATAGTATGTAGGGGCGGATTTGAAATCGTTGTTGGTTATTAAATGTCATAAATGAGTCTTGACTTTCACAGTTGCAATCTGGATGAAACCTATTTATGGCAATATCATATGGTTTGCTCTTTAGCCTATGCCAATAATAAGAACAATTCAAGTAGCTTTCTCAGGTTGCTGGCCTACAGATGTATAGTTTTCAATTCCTAAGATTCCTAACAATATTAGTCAAAGGAAATGAAGCCAACATGTCTAACTGGGGATTATGGAACTCAGATTCAAATGTCTCAAAAGTGCAAGGATGGGGATAAATTATAAATGATTTTTAAGTACTGTATGAAGAGTTGTCATTTTCACAGATGCCGTAAGGATATTAACAGACAAGTCAAAGTTTTATAAGTTGCCCAGGGGTCTACAAAGTCAACACAGAGATATTGTTTCTGCATTTCATACATTCTTGAAATCAATCTGGAAATAAGGACAGGCACAAATTTAAGGACTACCTCAAAAGGAACATGCTGTAATTCTTTGTTTTCAAATCTGCTTTTCCCATTTGTAATAGATGAACCAGGGGTAGAGAAAATGAATTTTATTATATGCCTTCCTCCAATTTCATCATGGCATAATGACAGAAATAAAATGTGTCCTGAAGAAACCTAAGGGCCATGCTGTGCCAATTAGAATTTCAGATATGTTGCCTGAGGTTAGCATGTCATCCACCTCATTGCATCTTTGAAGGCTGTTTCTGAGGAAGGAAACTTAACTAAGCCACAGCTGTAACCCATAAAAGCTTGTTCAATAATATGCCTGTTAGTTCTTAAGATACTAGAGGATTCTTGGCTGTTAAAGATAGTTACTCATTGACAATCCTACTCTCTCCATTCATTGTTTTTCCCCCTTCCTCTCTTGCTGTCCTCTGCAACAGTTCTGGGTGAATCTGTATCTTGGTGTTTGCGCGTAATAAATATGTGTATAGTATCTGAAGCTGAAGAAATTAAATTTGAATCAATTGATCTTATAGATTAAAAATAATTTAGTCTTTTAAAGAAAAACCAGTGAAAATATTTCAGCCTAACACAGCTATACTCATAGTAATTACGGCTATTTGAACAGCAGTTTCAGAGCTGCCTTAAGACATTTTGGCTAATCTAACTGTATCTACACTGCAAGAATCATCCCAAATAAGCCAGTGTAGCACTCTAAAACTGCAAACACAATAAATTATGGCATGTTAAATACAATTTATTATTGTACATTTTAAGGACTATGGTATATTTAATTAAATGCTAATTCAACATCAATATATTGTGGCTTTGGACAAGTACAAGAAGAGTATCCATGAGGAATATGTGAGCACTAATAAATCTATAAACAAAAGCAAATAATATCCAATTGCTTGTTTTAAATAATTATGTTTCTAGTTTTTTGTTATTTGAATCAATTATCATGATTTTAAGAGAAATAAAACATCTATTCTGCTTTGAAGATAATATGAATAAGTTACATTATAAAAATATGCAAGCTTATAAGAACTTTTTTTTCATTCTACATAATGAACTGGTTTATAAAAGGAAGATGGAAAAAGCAAGCATCTTACCTTTTGCTTTAAGCAAAAATACTTGGGTTATTTCCCTGTATTAATTAGCAAATTCAAACTGTAATTAAGTTATCATAGATTGGAGTATGTTCTTCTCCTTTTACTACCACAAAATTTATTATTATTATTAAGCAATAGATGTTATTTAGGGTTAAATAACTGCTTTAACGTCTCTTTTCCTTTTTTATAATTTTATTAACAAATCTCCTTGACCACTATCCACCCAGAGATAAATGAATTGTTTAGCAGTTGGACTAAGTAGAAAGAAAGGATGGCAGGATTTTTTCCTCTGCCTGAATCTGACTCCCAAGTGCCCTTTTGGAAAAGCAGTTTGCATAGAAAGAATTATTGATATGATACATGACTGTAGCACAATATATTATTTATCTATTTCAATGTTAACCAGATCCTATCATTTTGAATTAATTGGGATATTACTGAAAACTTGGCATGGTCACTCTAACAAAATGGTTCCTATGACAAGCTGAGCCATCCATTTGACAGAAAGCAAATTGGGACGCTGTTCCCTGTCCCCTCCCCCCACATCCTTTGGGATGTTCTCTTCAAAATTTAGCTTGATCTACAGCTAAAGGTTTGGGCTTCTGTCTTTATTTTGCAAGAATGCATAGTGGACCCAAAATCTTTCTTGGAAATGTTGTTAGAGATTGCTACTGCTTTGCAGCATGCCAATTTCTAATCTCTGCCATTAGATTATCACTATTGCTGCAGTGTGGGGTGATTAGAACAGCATAAAATTTGAATTACATTGATTTATTTTAAAATGTACTTTATTTTTTAAAGATATAACACTGGAACTACAATGGGCTTATTAAAATGGGAAGTAGCCTTCTCATTAAAGCAGATAAATACCACATAGAAATGGCCTCTTACATAACATTAAGGGGGGGGGAATCTATTTTATACACTATTCCTTCCTTCATCTTCATTCAGTGTTTTTCATATTTAAATGCCAACCACAATTTGTACTTTACAGACAGCTGGTCATGATCAGAAGACTTTATATCAGCTAATCCAGCTCACAGCTGGACCATACTTACAAAAACATGCTTCCCTCCCCCCCCCCCCTTAGCTACTGCTCTGCTGAATACTCAAGGAATCTTAGCAAAAAATAGCAATACTCTTGTTAAATTACTTGGCCTGATAAAGAGGATGAATGATGTGGTATTCTTATGAGTTAGTGGATCAGCTAGTGGATATTCAATAGCAACCAGGGAATGTAGCTCCAAAAAACCTTCACATATTAAAGCACACATGAAAAGCTAAATATTATTTGCATGAACAATGTGGCACTCTTAAGCAAGCACTGGAGACCAGCAGTCCCATTAGAGCTTTTTGAGGAGCTTTTGCCATTGTTGTAGTGGCTGCCATTGCAACTCACTATTATTGTGCACAGAATTATAACCCAGTTAGTTAATGCATAGTTCTGCTTAACAGAACTTAACCCTCTACCTCAGGGGTGTCAAATCCGCAATGTCACATGATGTGTCATGATGTATCGCAATTTTTTTGCCATTACCGGCAATGGGGTGGGTGCAGTTTCACTATGATGCATGACACGCCTGCTCTACCTAGACCAGGTTGATCAATTCTGCAATGCAGGATCATTAGCACAGAGACAACACACTGACAAGTATGTTTTTCTCAAGGCGATGATTGTTCCAATTGTAACATAAGCCTGTAAAAAGTCAGGAACATTGAATGAAAAAAAAATGATGACTTTGAATTGTGTTGCTAAAGAAAATTGTTGAGAATACAGTGGCTTGCAAGAAATATATTTCATTATGCTAACTGAGAACCCTAATAAAAAAACTAAAACTTTGTTATTTGGGACACATAATGCGAAAGCAAGAGTTAATGGAGATGACTCCAATGCTTGGAAAAATGAAAGTCAATCGAAAAAGAAACTGAACAGAGAAAAACATCATTGATGCTATCAGTGTAAATTCACAATAACTTCAAGCAGTTACTGACAGTACTGGCAAAATGATGTCCATCAGATCCCAAAGAGCCAAAAAAGACTGTGGACTTATTTGAAAAAAATTGAATAACATTGAGCAAGTCAAGCACAGAACCAATACCAACATCAGTTTTCCTAAAGAGAACAGCAGTGTGGATTTCTGCTTCTTAGAATCAACTGTCAAACCAAAGGAACTAGCAGTCAAGAAATATGCTACAAAGTGGCACTTAGTAGGGTAGCAATGAAAGCTTTGGAAAAGATGTAAGTATGATGTGTTTATACTTACAAAGATCAGTATTGTGCATATTTTGATTTTCCTGCATAATAAAGATTAAAATTAGACTAAATAATATTTGTGATTCTTTCCAACTCCACAATTCTATAATTGTGTGAGTTTGCTATTATATGAATGATATATAAGAGGAAACTACAGTTAATCTAAAAGCTCCAGTATGAAAAATGCAATTCCAAACTTCAGTTCAGTTAACTCCTCTAGTAAAGCATAGAGTGCCTTTACAGGTAAACTGGCAAAAAATCTAGTTGCACAATTACCATACTATGATGTGTAATACACAAATACTTGCACAGAGACAACAATACCTGACTACATTCAACCAACAAACTTCTTTTGACCTCATAGCTTAAACCTCTGCTAAATTTTGGACTTCTCTGCTTTTTCTCTATCTCATTTCTTTTTAGCATTTTACCAGATGAAGTATTTTTCAAGGACTCAAAATCTTGTACATCCTTTTATGTTCCTTCTGCTGGTTCCAATGAAACAGTTATGCACTATTATTGCAGTTATTTACAGTTTATTGCATTATTATTTTTCTCTCTCATGAATCAATACACCTTCTAATTCACAGGTGTCAAACCCGCCATGTCACGTGATGTGTTGCGACGTATCGCAACTTTTTTTGCACTGCCAGAGCTGGGGTGGGCCTGGCCTCTGTATGATGCAACCGGCCCATGGGCTGGCAGTTTGACACCCATGTTCTAACTGCTCAAAGTTATCTGCCTGTCTAATCTTCATTTTAAAGTCTAGAAACCTAGGAGGATCTAGCCCTTTGACATAAGTGTTCCTGGTTTTGATGAATCAACTCTTGGAAACTGGGGAAACGCATGTATCACTGCCATGTTTTCTTTTTAGCCTATATCTTACTTTACCAAAACATTGACCATAAATGTTATTTAATCTATTAAACATGTTTTAGAGAACTTAAAAGATAGATTTATGTAACATATATATGTTAGATCAGAGGCTTTAGATGTTACAGTAGTTGAAAACAACACGCTCTGGCTTAATTAATGCATATATATCTACAGCTGTCTGGTTAAGATAGAAATTGTGAAATTGGCTATTTTATAGTATACTCCCAATTTTAAGCAACATTAAAGCTTCCTATCCAAAAACTAACCCAAAGTACAGCTAGTTTTTCTTCTTGACAGAACATTAAGGCAAATGGGGTGCATGTATATATGAGTGTTTCTGTTGGAGATAAATATGAAAACATGGAAAAATGACATATTTTTATATTGTGGCACAGTTATCTGAATTATTTTGTAAAATGGGTGGCCTTTATAGCTGGCTGGGATTTTACTTACATTGCTCTAGATATAACTACATTTTAAAAAAATTATATATCTCATATAAATTCTACACATGGTTCAATGGTGTTGTCCAGTGCTTCATGAAATCCACTGGTCAGAATGTAATAGGATGCTGCTCCCAAACAGATCAACACCTGCAAGCTGGTACCTTTAAGATGTGTGATGACCCATGACAAGATATATTGGACTACAACTGTCATCCCTACCAGTTACTATGGTTCTTATTACAGTTAGATAATAGGGGTTGTCATCCAAATCATCTGAAATGATTCAGATGGATGGGAGCTAGCAAGCCCAGCTAAATCACCTCCTCTTTACTCCCACGTCCAACACTCCACTTCTGTCAAACATTATCCTATTCCATGTGCTGAATAGTACTAATTATGTACAGAATTTCTGGGATTTCCAGCAAGCTATTTCACTCTCTTTTCCATAAGACAGTTAATTTCTGTATCACAAAACACATAAGTTAGTCAAGTGGGTCTGGATAAAGCATCATTATGCTGACAATTTTTTTCTTGCAATAGTCAGGGCAATGATCCTCAAAAGGAATAAAAAGCCAAAATACCCAGATGAGTAGAGTTTAACACCCAGATTAACATCAGATCAACAATTAAGTAAACAATACCCTTTCAATTCTACAACAAACCTAGCTGCAGCCATTTTTGTCATTCTAGGTTGCCACAAAGAAGGGAAGGAGGACGAGGTATTTCTGCTAGTCTAAACATAAGTAGATTCCGTGGGAACCAAGATCATTCCCATACTGTAATGGAGAAGGAGGGACGTTCTGTTAGAGAGCCCATCAAATAGTTCTATTGGAGAATGTGATTTATAGCTAAATAGGGAGGTGGGAATTATTACATTGAATGAATCCTTGGGGGAGATTTTAGATTTGGTTTCACATTTGAGCGTGCCGACATTATGTATCCAATAAATCTCGTGCCTTGGAGTTCTGATTTATTCACTTCTATCACTCGGAACCTTGAAACCCCAATCAAGGAACCACAAAACAAGCTAACAATAAACAGGCTAATCAAAGAACCATCAAGATCACTCCTAACAATACTGACAGGGCAAGACATTAGAATATAAAATCAGAGCAAACCCCACTCTCTACATCACTGATAATATAATTGAGTTTGGGTAATGAAATGTCTGCAAAAAAAATAACCAAGCTCAGAGAGCACTGAGGACTCTTTGTTTCTCGTTTTAATCATTTATTACTGTCTGTATCTAGAGTTGCTTTAACACTGAAGCAACTGATTCAATAAATAAATGGTAATTCCAAGCATATAGACCTTACAGTGTGAAAAAGTTCTCCATAGGTTCTTTATTATTTCAATAGTTTATCTATTACCTCCATTGTTTTTCTTCTGTGACCCAATGCCTCCAAATACAGTTGCCAAAATTTGCTAAGTTCATTTCCTGTGTTTTTGAGGTAAGGAACGGAAAAACATAAAAGCTAATAGAAAGAACAAAAAGTCTAGGTATACCTACTGTAAACCCTAAGAGATATTCTGTATTGTTTAAAGCAAATAATCACAAAATTTCCCAAACTCAGAAAAAAAAGGAATCTAATCTCTCCTTCGTGTGTGATATGACACATACACTTTGATCCCTGCCTCGCCCATTAAGCTCTTGCTATTGCAGAAAGAGCTGACAACTCATATACCCCCCCCAAACTAGTTTGTATCCTTGCTGTAAGGAACAAGGGATAAAGTGTAGTTCTTCCCAAATAATTATTATTCCTTACTTCACTTCCACATCCACTTGGAAATTTATATTAAATTTATATTTCAACACAGTCACATCCAAATTACTTGTTAAGGAACTTGTCTGATTTTTTTTATTAAAAAGTTATGATTTCTTGATTTGAAAAAAACTGTAGAGAATCTTGCTTCCTGGAGCAAGAACAGTATTTAACTTCATAAATTATGGAAATAATATTTGAAAGCTTATTTGCATAAGTATTTAACAGGCACTCAAATCCTTGCTGTCTTTATAGCATGGTAACATACCCCTTTGTTCCTCCAAACAAGGTGCTCTGGAATTGTCACTAGAAGCAGAAATTATTTCTTTCCTTCTGCACTATAGTCTGGCATAACTTTCTTCATTGAAATTATTCTGTGGCCCAAAGATATCATTTTGGATTCCACACAACAGACCTGACCATTTCTAGTCTTTATTTATTGAATATCATAGGATGTTGCTTAATTATTTTGCCCCTCACAGAACAAAGAGCAAGAGCCAGCAAATAAGAGCTTATCAAAATTTCAGTATCCAGAAAGCTTTCTTTGTGCAATAGTTTGATATTAGTCATTTTGAGAAGTAATGCTGAAATGTTGGCTTGTTAAAGCTCCCATTCTCTAAGCTCAGCATACACATATAACAAGAGACCCAGATACAGTTTTCAGTACTGTATGTACAGTATCAGCTGGCTAGCTAATGTTCTCTGCCATCCATCTATGTTTCCAGTTGAATGAAGCCAGGACATAAATACTTTATTTTCTCCAGCTGTTGTAGCACAAGAGAACTTGGTCTGGAAAAATGGAAGAGGAATAGCATTAACATTAATGGGTATGTAACAATAGCAAAATAAAACATGTCTGGCATAAAAAATATGATTTACAGGAAAACTGTAAATTAGATACTGATAACCATTTGTATTGCTTTTTACAAATAGTGTCATTTAGAATAATAATAAAAAGCTCTGATTTCTAAAGTATGCCAAAGGGCATGACAATATACTTTTTTAAACATGGAAATTTAATTTGTATAAGAAAATAGCAAACATTGCTCTAAAAAAAACCCTTTTTTGTGTGCCTCAGGGATTTTTTTTCTCAAGAGAGCAGTTTTTCCTCTGGCAAGAGAGCAGTTGTAAAAACTGCAATTTATTTTCACTATTGCTCAACATTTAAACTCCAAAACCTGACCATAAAAATGATTGTAACTTCTGTTAGGATGGAATTCTAATTCTATAAGAATTAAGTACCACCAAAATGCATGGAATTTATTTTTAAGCAGATGTACAGGCTTAGCCAGTTAATGATATCATTAATCTTTGACTTCCCCCAAACTGCTTTTTAGACTTATCACTCAGTAGCAAATAGTAAGATATGGAAGAATTATAACACAAAGTGAAAATTGCTTACAGAACCGTAATTACATTCCTGAATGTTGGGGTTATCAGTCATGATTTTACAATCTGATTCCAAAATGCACCCTATAGAACTATCTGTAAGAATGAGAGAGATAAAAGGCAAGGTACAGTAAATACATTGGTTCACATATCCTATTAAATTATAGAGGCCACATTGAGTTCATACAACATGCATATCATCTAAGCTGTACGTTTGAGTCTAAGCTTGATTGAGTGTATATCTGAACTGAACAATTCTATTTAAAAGACAAAAAAAGCTCAATAAACTACATTGTGAAAATGTAGTTATAGTTGCTGTCATCACCACCACCACCATCACACTGCTAGAGATATTAGTCTCTGAAGAAAATGTACCAATATAGTTGATTCCATGGCTTGCTTTCTTTATTATAACAATAGAGTAACAACAAAAAAGTTATAATACAAAACATCCAACTTAAAAAATTCATGACAGAAATTAATAATAATAATAATAATAATAATAGAGAAGACAGCAACAGACAGTAAGTGCCGCCGATGCAAAGAAGCTGAAGAAACAGTGGACCACCTGGTAAGCTGTTGCAAGAAGATTGCACAGACTGACTACAAGCAGCGGCATGACAAAGTAGCAACAATGGTGCATTGGAAGATCTGCAAAAAATATCATTTGCCTGTAAGCAAAAACTGGTGGGATCATAAAATAGAGAAAGTCATAGAAAATGATAAAATTAAACTGCTCTGGGACTTCAGAATTCAAACAGACAAGCACCTGCAACATAACACCCCAGACTTAACAATTGTCGATAAGAAAGACAAAAAAGTCTGGATAGTGGATGTGGCAGTGCCTGGAGACAGCAGAATAGACGAGAAAGAGCTGGAGAAGATAACAAAATACAAAGACCTACAAATAGAAATAGAAAGACTGTGGCAAAAGCAAGCAAGGGTAGTACCAATAGTCATAGGCTCCTTGGGTGCAATCCCAAAACAACTGGAGCACCACTTGAACACCATTGGCATTGACAAATTCGCTATTAGTCAATTGCAAAAGGCGGCCTTACTAGGAACTGCTTCCATCCTGCGACGATACCTGTAATACCATCAAACATCCACATCTGCCTATCCCAGGTCCTGGGTAAGGACTCGATAGGTAGACAAAATGCCAAATCCAGTCTGAACATCTGGCTGACTGTACGATGATCCATAATAATAATAATAATAATAATAATAATAATAATAATAATAATAATAACAACAACTTTATTGTCACTTTGAATGTACACCAATTGGCATACATCAAAATGAAATTTCGTTGCATACAGCTCTCACCTCTGATATACACTCCTTATTCGTGGCCAGCTCAAGTTTCAGATCGTCCATTTTAGTCTCTAGGGAGCGAATGATGGCAAACAGGACAGATGGAAACGGAGCTCCATGTGGATTAGCCCTCAACTTAGCTTGTATTCCTGCACGACAACCTTGCCTCCTTTCCTTTTTCTGATCTTGTCTCTTCCACCTTTTTCCTTAAAGAGGCCTTGCTTCTTTTCGTCCCTGGAGCACGCTGCCACTGTCACCAACTCCTCCAAAAGCCTCTCTCTCTTCCTCTGGGCCTGCCGACAGCCTCATCCAGTTCCTTCACTCTGTAAGCCCCAGGACCTCTGCCTCCTTTGGAAACAGCCCTGATTTGCAATAGAATCCATCGCTGGGCCAGCAGTCAGATCTTGCTGCTGGCAGAACAATTTCAAACAACAGTTCTGAAACAGCTAGAAACTCATCATGCCAGCAATGATTGTCAGTTGTATGTTACCTTAGTTCCACCACATTGCTCAAACACATCAAAACCTTCCTGATCACGTAGCCCATATTCCTTAATATCCCACCCAAAACTTTTCACCTTCAAGAGCCAATGCAGCCACAGCCGATCCAGGCACCGCCATCTTAGAACTGAACTTTTCTCAGATCCAACTTCTAAAATGAATTGCTATAGCACATTTGACTACTTTTCTAGAAACCTAGAATATTGATAATTTAATAAAAAAAATGCAGTGTGGCCTATTTAGATCAGCTAGCTAGTAGCATTCACTTGCTCTTTTTTCTCTAGATTAAGAGTTTCCACAGCCTTGAAAGGAACCTCTATTTTGTAAATCTTAACCTGTGTGAATATAGCAGAGGTGTATAACCTGAGGCCCCAGGGGCACATGCAATCTTAAAAACCTCAGGGACCTCCAAATGTTATATAAGGAAAACATTAAATTCTTTCTGATGAGTAATCATAGCAAATTTATTATTTTTAGTAGAAGAAGCAAAATCAAATTTAGTAGAGCAACAGGCATGTCAAAGAGCTTAAAATCAGAAGCTGTACATTTCCATTTGTTTCTATGTGGATTTTGGAATTTTTCATAGGCAACCTGATTGCTTTTGTCAAGTTGTATTATGAACACTTGGGGGCGGGGAGAAGCCCTACCTTGTTTCAAAAACCTTATCAAGAAAAAAAAGTTAACACTTCCTTTCACAGGTATTTTTTGCATAGGTATCTGCAGATTCAGATAACAAATGAAACGCCTACAGAAATAACATGAAAGTTTAATTTTATTCTTGTTAGACATCCCAAAATAGTATTATAAATACAAGTTACATGAAGAGATTGCTACATTCCTTATTTTATAAAGTAATATTCTGTAAGTACATTTATATACAAAATTTACAAACTTATTCAGATAACTACTATATGTCTCTACATTCACAGAATACTCTAAGTAATTTAGAGAAAAGTAAATTTGTTTGATTTGGCAAAATAAAGTTAAACAAAAAGAAAGTTGTTTGTTTACATATGAAAAATATAAAAAAAAATCAGTTGATTAAAAGAAGATGCCATTTTGGTTAAGTCCTTTTCTGAAAAATATTCTGTTGATTTAATTCAGAATTAAATTTTGAGAGTCAATGAAAGTCCTTGCCTAGACCACACCCCAAATTTATGCAACCTTCCATACTTTATTTCATTGATGTTTTACAGATTTCCACGGTAGTGTGCCCTGTTATTTTGTGGCACTAGCTTGGTTAAAAATAGGGGCTCAGGGAGCTACTTCAAACAGGTACAAAAAGGTTCATAGTACATCTTTGTAAAATGTGCTTTCAAAAGTCCATACTATTCAAAGATCTTAAGGCTTAAATATTTCAATATCCCCTTTTTATACAATTTATTTTATTCCTTCCTTTTGCAAGCCAATCTCTAACCATCTGACTTTTAAACAATCCAGTTTCTCCTATTAACAACTATCCATTTTTATTTGGACTATTAATGTTGTTACATTAATTGTGGCAAAACTGCTAAGCTGAAATGTTTTTCAGTACCATTTTAGACAGATATGAGCTTGATTTAGAAGCTTTCAGGAAATGCCAAGTTCTATCCCTATACTGAATTTTATGTGCACTGCTTTGGCATTATATTTCTCTCTGCTGCTGTTTTTATTATATTGCCATGTGTGCTTTAGACCTTTAGATCCTGTAAAATAAATAAACTATAACAAGAAAGTGTAAAAGACAGAGCTCTATGTATAGCAGTTCTGAGTGGTGCATTACCTACCATTCTTGATTCAAGTACTTGGGAAAGCCCATGCTCATCAGGAAATCCATCTGCAAAGATCAATATACTGCACACCCTCAATATCCTGTCAGTTCATTAACTGAAACATTCTAACCCAGAGAAAAGGATAGATTATTCAGGTTGGTGTTGATGAATTGCCTTAAAGCAAAAACCAATTGCATGAATACTAGACTAAAACTCGGAAATGGAGTTTTAAGGAGATTCTCTCCACTTCATCTTGTTTTCCCCTATTCCAAAGAAACATGAAAAAGGTTTCAATGAGTAAGAGAGACCAAAGTAGGGAAAAAAAGAACTCAGTAAAAATGGTTACAATTTGTATGCAACATGCTTTTAGACAGCTTGCCAAGGCCTGCTCTTTGTAAAACTAGATCTGAATAAACATTTAAATATGAAACAAGATGCCAATGGCAGCAAGACTAGTTTTTAAAATAATCTATATTCTTTTAAAAATAGCATATATTGCATATATTCACCACTGCTTGCACAAAATGTTCCAAAGTGGCAAAAACCATTCACTATTCATTGTTCTGATATTTTAATTTCAGTATTTGAGCTATTGTAGAAAACTACAGAAATGCTAAAAGTGGGGATCAAGTACCTATTCTGATAAACAAAAAGTTGAGGTTTAACATGATCGCAGTCAAAACTGAAATCTTAATCTAATGAATTCCCAAAAAATAGCTTTTGGTCAAAAGACATATTGACCTGAACAGGCAAGCATTATGCAGCATTAAAGGTGACATGAAACAGCATATTTTACAATTACCTAGTGATCTTTCCTATGTTAACTTAGGTGTAGTATTTTTAACATGACCATAGAATAAATTGGTTAAATGAATGGGCCTGCACCCATGTCAAATTATCTTTTGCCACAGATTCATAAAGACACAGTTTAGTGCAAAAATTGATTACAGATGAACAGTTTCTCAGAACGCATATATAAAAATGAAATTAAAAACTATAAGGGTGACAATCGATTCAGTGAATTATTTCCTTCCTCGGCTGTAGAAAGTTTGACAGTTGTCAGCTTACGAGGAGGATGCTGAGGGCTCTTGCGAAGATTATCATCCATCTGTAAAAGCAACATAAAGGCCAATTTGGATAGTTGAATAAAATTACTTTCAATATTGTTCACATTGCAAAGTTCAATCATTTATTTTAAAAGGTAATTATAGACGTAATAGTGCAATTTTCTTGAGTTCAAGAACAACAGATTAACTAAGGAGTTTAATGAATTACCTTATTAATGTCATGCATATTTTTTATACTTCAACAGCTTAACTCCAATTAGTAAGTATGTTGTTTCTTATTTATCCATTAAAAGAAACAGAGATGTGGTCCTTTAAAGATTATTTTATCTATGTATGAGATATACTTTAAAGCACTTCCTATCCAATTCTCTGTAATTCATCCCTCTTTTTCACCATGTGTGCCTGATTCATTCAGTTGATCTGACCAAACATTGTTGCATGCTTCATTTTATAATATCATCACCTGATTGACAACATGCTTTCCAATTTATCTGTACAAATTTCTTTTCACCTCTCAGAGAGAGTTAAGTATAAAACCATGCAGCTTCCCATCAGATAAGAAAGCAGTTTAGAAGTGGAAAAATGAGACATAATATTCTTGACCATTCAGAGTTAATTACCACTATTTTCTTAAGATCAAACAATGGAGAGCGAAAAGTACTACTAATAAAGTTAAAATACCTGCCAACAACAAAACAGGAAATGAGCTTGTTAAATATTTATTTAACAAGAAAATTAGAGTCAGACAGCGATTTTGAGCACTGCCCAATCGTTTAAAAAGTTTGGCCCTCCACTGATTCTGACAAACCACCGAATATCTACTGTTAAAGCAAACAGAATTCTGGCTTCTGCCAAACAGGAAGCTACAAATCTTCTGTCTAAAGTTATGCTTAAAAAGAATTTGTGTCTGCAAAGAGAAATAAATACTCAAAGGTTGACTGCTCTATGTTAGTTGCCAACTTCCTCCCCACAAAACCAAACTACAGATAATTAACAGGTGGAGGGGTACTGACATCAAATGGCTAGATAATTTAATTTATCTTAATTTACCAAAATAATAGTACTTTTTGCTCTCTGTTGCTCTTTCTGATTATCTATCTCAGCTCGTTCTAACAAAAGACTCTTTAGGGAAAATACATCACTTGATTGGAATAAATAACCAAAATGAAACCAAGACTGAGCAAGTGTGTCTCCCTCTATTAACACTTTAATTTTCATTATAATCTGACAACTTCTGTTAGAAAATAACTGCTTCTAATAATTTTGATTGATAGTCATTGTATTTATGGAACCACTCCTTTATCACATGGAATATTACTGAATGATTTACTTATCATTCTTTTATAATTTACTTAAATACTTGAGAAAACATACTAGTAGTTAGCTGTCATATTTGAATTATACTCCCCTAATGAATCCCAGGGGTAGTTTAGAGCTGTTAATTTCAAGTTCATGTTCTTAAGATACTCTTTCATGCTCACAATGCTACTGAAGCTTAAACACTTCAATAAATGCTCATTAATTTATATATGCAGAGATCAAACATTTGTGGAGATATAGAGTACATTGCTAATTTCCTAGTATTAAATTATAGCCGCCTGTATATAGAATTATATGGGGTGATTAAAATGCCCAAAAGGAAATTTAACCCTAATCACCTGAGTTCATTTTTCCTACTGCACCTAGAACACTGTGTTGAGTTCTTTCCAGGTACTGCATTTTCTCCTTTATCTTTTCCTTTATTGGTACTGCATTTTAGGAATGGCATTGATAAACTTGAGGATGTACAGAGGAATGCAACCAAGCTGATAAGGGGTCTGGAAGGAAAAATGTAGGAGGAATAATTATAGGATTTCTACATGTTTTGCCTGGAGAAAGCTGTAGGGAAATGTGATAATTATCTTCAAGTATCTGAAGGGCTTTCACATTGAAAATGGGGCAAAAATATTCAGTTGTTTAGAAAACAGGATAAAAAACAACAAATTTAAAGAAAATAGATTTCAGATGGACACCATTAAGGTGAAAAGAAAAGCATCTTAGTTGAACTGACTGAGGCTTATCTATCTAATTTGTGCTTCCTCTAGTTTAAGAGACAGCTAAAGCTAAAATCTGTCAGTCATATGACAGGCAGATGGATGCTATACTCAACGTTCAGCTGTGAGTTTCAAATTGAAACTTTTTGTATCTACAAACTACTTATTCAACCTTGTTTGATTGGTACACTTTAGAGTCTTATTTTTGGCTCATTTCAGCACTTTACCCCAGGAATACTAGATGGAAAGTACAGTAAGATCTGTTCAACGAAAGATGTTGTAGTTGGAATGAACTTGAAACCCTCATTTCAGCACTTTACCCCAGGAATACTAGATGGAAAGTACAGTAAGATCCGTTCAACGAAAGATGTTGTAGTTGGAATGAACTTGAAACCCTATTATTACTGTAATATTATTATTATTATATTTTGATCACACCTTTTAAATTATGCATGTACAAGTAATCCTCATGTTAATACTAGTTGTTCAATTTATCAGGGGTGTCAAACTGCTGGCCCAAGGGCCGGATGCATCATAATGAAACCACGCCCACCCCATTGCCGGCAATGGAAAAAAAGTCACAATATGTTGCGACACATCACATGACATTGTGAGTTTGACACCCCTGAATTTATGATGGCAGTGAATGAGGACTTACAATGGGTACTTGGAATTCTGGCCATAACAGCATCCCCACAGTCATATATTAATTTGGTGCTCAGCTTGCAATTACAAATGGTGGACATATGATCAAGATTTCCAATGTTCCATGCCAGCTTTCCTCAAGCAAAGTCAATGGGAAAGCCAAGAGGAAGTTGGAAGGACCTTGCTTAAAGGCCCACATGGTTCTTGCTTAACAAAAGCAACCTGGACCACCAGAACTGCTGTCACCAAGCAATGCGGTCACATGATGCCACACTTCACAACTGTATTATTTAGCAATATCAATTCCAGAACCAATTGCAATCATAAACTGAGGACAGCTATATAACTGAAGACAGCAAACACATCTAATAATCAATCTTGCCTATTTTCTGTACAACAATATCTCTATGACCTGGGTTGGGCTGACAGAAAATGACTGGCCCAGTTACTCAGCTGGCTTTTATCCCTAAGGGAAAACTAGAACTCTTAGTCTTCTGGTTTCCAGACCAGCACCTTAATTATACCAAACTGGCTCTCTGTTGGGTATTTTTTCACTACACTATACTAAATTATGTGCAGACATATCTTCACCATGCCATAACAAAACTGCAATCTTGTATGAGGGAGAGGTAATCCATTTTCTATCAGCAGATTGAAACCATACCATCACCAATATGGTGGCTAAGTTACTATTTTCAATTATTTCCATAAGAAGTCATACAACCTTGGATTGATGACATCATGAAGTCTTTTATATTATGTATTAAGTTTATATGCTGCCTTACTATCAAGCGACTTTGCAATAAGTATTGCATTTCTCTTGTGTTTTATATTGTTTTATTATAATTTATTCAATTTCTTCCTTCACTGATTTTAAGTCTTAATTTTATATTTTTATATAGTAATATTGACTTTGATATATCTGGTCATTGTTACTGAAAGCTTTTTTTAACTTTGCCGGTCAGTGACTTCAGTTAAAAAAACTGGCTACTCTGGAGTAAAGGTAATTACTGCAGTTTGGCCTATGTTTAGTCACTATGTCATAAGCATGGCAGTTAGTCTTGTTGATTTATGGCTTGATTAGCTAGCAGTGTCCATATTTGGTATAAAAAAAACATTAAGCAGTTCATAGGGAACAAAGCTTATATATTAGCACCAAAACTTTATATTTTCATATTAATACATTAATTTTGCCTGAAAAGACATAGACCTTCATGTATTTAAATTATCTTGGATATTTTTATTCTGAACCATTCAGAGTTGCTAGGTAATAACTATATACAGTAAATGTGTATAAATTCATAGAAGCTATACTTAAAATGATATTGCTGAGGACAGTTGAACACAGTTTTTGAGTCCAAGTTTAATTACTGATTAAAATGTCTCATAGTTCAGCTAGTTCTTTTAGTATTTACTGTTAATTTTTAGTTGAGTTGGATGACGGTCTCTTTAGGGAATCTGTTTTCATGCCTTTTGCCAGAATTCCTACTATCTATTGTCTATGAAAGAGCTAATGAGTCCTTTGTAGAACATCAAAATAATTTAAACATATCCAAATGTTTCAAATGTTGGAGGCTAAATCACAGACTTTTATAATTTTACTATCCCCAAACACTGAAAAGCATTTTCTATGGCATGTTCTAATGCCTGGCCACTTGCTTTGTTAGATTTAATAATATTCCTTTGAATCACATCTATCCTTCTGACTCTGGAACTGCTTAAATTATTGGCTACATTTTCCCATATTGCATTTGTGTATAGAAATATACATAAGGCCTATTTGATATCTTCCTTAATGTTCAGATGACTTTTTTCTTTCCTTTATCAAATAAACATCAGTTATTATTTGTTAGGTAGAAATTCTAAGTGCTAATTAAATAAAACCCACCCAAAGATTACAACAAATCTGCCTGCTCCTTTAAGTCTCTTACATATTTTTATATATTCAAGAATTTTATAGTGGTATTATGTCAATTGTCCATACTGTACCCAACTTATATATTTACTTACTATGGAAGAAAATACAATCAACTCAAATCCTGCCTACTCCCTCTTTTTTAAATCAAGTGCCAATGCTGATTTTTTAAATATAATCAACCAATAAAGAAGAATATTTGTACATAATGTAATACTGAATATTATCAAATAGTCATTTCAAAACCTACATTATTGATACACAAATAATTTAGAGTTCAGTTATCCAGAACAATGGTAGTTTCATATATTTGTGCAATAGAACTGCCACAGTAAGGCAGAAAAATGGGCTAAAGCTAAAGAATGAGACACTATTAAAAGAAAAAGCAACATAAAGAAGAGGGGTGTCAAACTGGTGGCCCGCGGGCCGGATGCATCATGTGCAGCCCACACCCACCCCAGCTCTGCAAAGACAAAAAAGTTGCAATACACTACAATATGTCACGTAACGCGATCGAGTTTGATAAAGATGATAAATGCAGAACCATTCTTGTTTTTTCCTTCCGCAGCCTATCATCTCATATGGTTTTCTGCAATGAAAACTACACTACAGACATCAGAGTTTGGAAAACATAAAAGCAACTGAAACCAACTGCGGTAGGAAGCATCCCAAAACCTGAGATGGATTCTGCTCTCCTTGTGCTCTTTTCTAATACTGGTTCTCATTCTCTTTCTAGCTGATTAAAGCCAAGTGTACTATCTGATCCCTATCTATCAGTTAGAAAATCAGAATGAACAAGAACCTTTTCAATCAAATTAGATTCCTTGTTCACAAGCTGTGTAAGTTTCTGGAGATTTGCATCAACTGTATCTTGTCCCTCCGGAGAAGTCCCTAAACAGGCAAGATAGAGAGAAGACAAAGTTAGAAACAACCAAGCTCTTTGCAAAACATTTCAAGAATTTTCACAGAGAAAGAATCATATAATGTATGCTAATAGAGTCCTAAGCCTTTACCATTTTTAAAGCTTTTGTAAATTTATAAGGCAGATTCCAAGGTTTCTGGTGAAGAATTTATTTCCAGTATAGACTTAGTGCAAACAAGCATTTGTAGATTTCAAGATGTATATGTGTAGGGACAAGTGTATCATTTACCTGAGAGGTTTCGTCTAAAGTAGCAACTCAGAATATCATCACAGAAGCGACATAAGTTGGGAAGCTGCTTAAGATGCTCTTGTAACTGGACTTTAAGGAATGGTGCTTTATAAAGAGGTGCAAGAAAACCAAATACGAAGGCATCAAGAGTTGTAGGTCTAGATATAATAAATACATGACATTATTATCTCAAACCCCTTTTAAAACTTTCAGAAATATTTAAGTAAAATGTTATGTTTGAAAATTTTGAATTCATAAAAATGTAACATGCTCGACTATAGAAATAGTCGAGAAATTGTGTCATTATTTCATGGTAGTTTAATAATCTAACAAGACTGTATTTTCTGAAAATGACTAATTTCTCTTCATTATTTATTTAGCGTATGGCATCCACAGAGATCATGCAATCATTGATATACAACACTAATAAACCACATTATACATACAAACACAAATATTTGAATAAAGCATCAGCAAATACATGTAGGTAAAGTGTGTGAACAATATGTAGATAAATAAAATATTGAATTAGGATAAAACCATGATAAAATCGCTACCATATGGCACCACAAAATCACAATAGGATAGATCCTATAGTTCAATATCTAAGGAAGTAACCCATCTAACTGCTTCTACTGTTGCTGTGATGAGATCATCCCAGGTGCCTGAAACTTCCTGAAGAGACTTTCTTGAACTATGTGTATTATCATCTGTTCCAATGCACCACACTCACATTGCAGGATTTTGGCCATTCCCCACTTGAAGAACTTTGTCCTAATTCTGACATGGCCTGTCCTGATTCTATTCAGATGGCTCCATTTTTTCCAGGGCAGCTGCATTCCTAGAAGTGGTTTTATTGGAGCTATATGATCAGTTTGGTTATAGTTATTAAGGCTCATCCATTTTGATCGCCATTCTTCATCTAGATTGTAAGACTGTGGCATGTTATTCCAAATTGGTTTCCTAGACTTAAGCCTGGTGCAAGATACAGAATCTAATATTTTATGTACTTATAGATCTCTAAGAGTACATGGACTATTTACTCTTGGACTGTCTGTTGTTGACTGAGATAGGGGGGGGGGCAATGTTAGAAAGAACATGGAACCAGAATAGTGGTGTAGATTTGAGGGTTCCAGATGTTATTCTCATTGTATCATTAAGATAAACTTCAATCTTGTTGGTACGACAACTTCTTCCCCATACAAGTGTGCAGTATTCAGCGACAGAGTAAACTAATGATTGTACCATTGTTCGCAGTGTTTATGCTTATGCTCCCCACCCTATTCCTGCAATTTTCCTAATCAAGTTGTTCCTTGTTTTCAATTTCTGTCCAATTACTTCAAGATGTTCTCTAAATATGAAGGATCAGTCAAGATTTGTCTTCACCAAATGGGTTTAAACCAAATAGTTACAACAGTCAACTAAGCAGTTGCAATTAGCTGCAGGCTGTACATCTAAAGCAGCAGTTTTTCTGAAGCGTAAAGCCTGTTATCAGTAATATCAGCTGTCAATGTCAGATGGTCCTCATACAAAGGAATTGATAAATGAATAGCTTTAAGTCAGATTTTGATATTTGGAATATAATCTACATTTTATCAGCAGGCATCAAACTCAAGTCTAACTCCTATATAAACAGATGAAAGTGTTCTTCAGGATAAATCTTTATCATGTTGCCCTAGAAAACCTGAATTAGAACCCACATGACTTAGACAAGTTACATAAATCTCTTCCATGGCCATATCACTGATTCAAATATGTTAATGTGTTTTTTTTTTCTCCACATCAATATAATTATAAAAAAGATGATTTTCCATGATAAAAAACAACAGCATCCTGAATGCTATACAAAAATCCACAAACTGGAATGGGTTCTAGAAATTTAGTTTTAAATTGGTAATCAATGAAGCAATTGCCTGCTTGAAAGAGGGAAGAAATGGCCACATTAGCCATAAGTAACCTGTTGGTGATAAAAAAAAAAAAAAACATGCAGCAAACATGGTGTGTAGTAACTACGGTACGTATATGGATCTTGGTGATTAACCTGGCATTTAAAAATAATTGTTAAGCCTCTTTTAGAATTTATGCTGTAGCTTTCTTGCTTTTTTTACTCAAAATTGTGGAAAATTATGCCACTGATATTCAAGGTACATGTGTGTCATTTTATATAGAATCTGGAAGAAGCTGTTCTTGAATTCTTTTAAAAATTCTTTTTATTTAGTTTTCATTTAGTTTATGGTGATCAACAATTGAACAAGTGTTGATATTAAAGCTGGCAAATCAAACAAAGTCTAAACATAGTTTTAAATACAAAATGTAGTAGCATTAAAATGCCTTGCAAATACCATAAATATTCTGTACTTACTTATTTCCAAAGAAAAATGGAGCTGAGCCTAGTCTATTTGACAGAAGATTCAGACATTCTTTTGCATCTCTGTAGATCTAAGATGGAGAAAAGTTCATTTGCACAAAACTTTTCCAGTACTTATTTCAAATCGATATAGTATCTTCATAATAGACAGTAAAGTATTAACTTTGACATTGCCTATCCTATATCACAATGTTGAAAAATGTGCCATTACAGACACAACCATTTGCAGTCAAACATAATGTTGCCAAAATAACATGTATGTGATGATGTCATCAAGTAAATGCTATTAGCATACTCTTGTGTCTTAATATTTAACACAACTGCATAAGTTGCAATATTTGCATAACATGCTGCAATTTGATTCCTCATGCAACAGTTACAGAATATTTTTATTAATCTTAAAACAGTTCTGAGAACTTGACTCTTGTTTGTGGAAGCATACAAAACACCACAGCTCTACTTACTCCATTACTGTATATATTAGCCCATTTTCTGTTTTTACAGGATTTTACAGGAGCCCTGATGGCATAATGGTTAGAATGCAATATTGCAAGCAAACTCTGCCCATAGCCTGCAGTTCAGTGCTGATGGAGCTCAAGCTGACTCAGTCTTCCATCCTTCAGAGGTTGGTAAAATGAGGAACCAGATTGTTGGGGGCAATATACTGACATCGTAAACTGCCCAGAGAGTGCTGTAAAGCACTATGGGATGGTATACAAATGTGTTACTGCTATTTTTCTCTGTGGCTGATTCATTTTGTTATCATATTATTCCTACAAATCAAGAGTAGGGAGCCTGTATTTCAATACAAGAAATATAATAAAATTGGAGTGAATGTGTTATCACAACCTTATCACAATTTACAAAATTAAGAATCCTTCAAAAACTAATGAAAAAAGTTAGCTCGGTGTTGTATTTCTGTTCCACCTACAATGTTCGAGCTCCCCAAAAATGTTGTGCAACCCTCTGCCACCAAAAATTTGTTCATTCTTAATAACCTAATTTATCAAGCTACCCCTGAATTTTGTAATGCTTCAGTTAATACAAAATGCAGTAAAATGTATATCTTGAATGTATTTTTCCACTCAAACAAGTTATCTAATGTATTAGCGCATTTCAAAGCACTAGTGCTAAAATTAGAGTGCCATTTTATAAATGTGCCAATTTTGACTAAACTACCTAGTTCTTCAGGATGTTTCTGGGGAGAAATTGTCCATACTACCTCTTAAACTTTCTATTCACACAAAAAATAAAAAAAAATCCAAGATGTTGCTCTGAGACCCACAGATACACTGGGGTTTGAGTATAACTCATGGGCTGCCCATCTCTACTATTAGCAGTGTATATTGTATGTATTATAACTCATTATAATAGCAACATTATTGCTTTGTGTATCATGCTGAAGTGCTATAGGAGTTAATTTTTTAAAAGTATAGAATAGAAAAACAAAACCCCAAAGAAAATTAAATTCAGGCCATCTCTTATTTAAAGGGACACTCTAATTCATATTAGTTTCCAATAAATGGAACATATCAGAGGAAATACTGCTCATAGGTTTCAAGAAAGCAGCAGGAATTATAGCAATTATAGCAACACAGATAAAACAGTGGAGTGCTTTCACAACAGTGGACACTTTTTGAGCACTACTTTTGTGCTGAGAAATCTCTCATACTGATTGCAAAGGTTACAAAGAAAGTTATGTAAATGCTCTGGAAAATGTTCCTATATGGTAAACAATTGTTTTCACTTTTTGTTTTAATTTCTTTTTTGGAAAAAAAAAAGCTTGTGCAGGGCTTTAGATTTGATTCCAAAATAATGCTTTGGAATTTATATAAGTATAAACAAAGTACTTGTCTGGAATGTCTTCAAAGCTACATTTTTTCTTAGTTTGTATAGCATCATGTTAGGTCAATCTTTTTTTTTAATGCTAATAATAACGTGCACGGAGGAAGAATTTGGTTTAAAAGGCAAATGAATCTTTCTGTAATATTCTAGCAAAAATAAAGATGTTCTCTCACAAAATTAGGCTCCTTCTCAAAAAAATATATACTATATATAAATATAAGAAAAAACTATATATTTTGTTCTGATAGAAAGATAAATATTCTGTAAATAATATCAAACAAAACAAGACACCACTTCATTCTGAAGATTAAACATTTGCCCTCATATAAAGTAGAATAGTAAACAATATCGTGCTGTTTTAGTATATCTGCATCAATTTTAACTGATTAAGAAAATTTACCTGAACTTCTACTTCAGTGATACTATAGAGAGGAGGCCCTCCCTTTGTCAGCAAGATCCTATTCAGAGCTTCCCTGGACATCTTTCTAGGTAGATACCAACTCAATGGAAATGGAATCCTTGAAGCAAACCATGGTTTTGTCAAATTATAGTAATTATCAGCTTCAATCCAAAAAGTATACAGCTGTATCATGAAGATAAAGAATGTTAATATTCAAGAATGAGGATACATTCTATAAAGACCACAATATTCTTTTAATTCTTAAAAACTAAATTCAGATTTTTTTACTGAAGCTTTTCAGTTCAAAATCTAAGAGTTTATACATATACATAGCCCAGATTTATGACTAGGGAAATTCAGCATATTTATTATAATGAAATGACTAGAAATAATGTTTTTCTTCCTCTAAGGGCATATTCTTCCTGAAATATCATTTGTGTAACTAATACAGGCAGAAGCCTATATAATAAAAATATAAAGAACATTTGTAAGTTTGTTTGCTTTATGTCACTTTGCAATATAAATATAAAGTCCACTTATTTTGAAAACTAATAATCAATGATTGCATATTACTGCTGCTTGATTAATTTCATTTGCTTTTCTGCATTTGCAATTCTATGTTTTATATGACCCATCTACAGAAAACATATAAATATTTTAATAAAATAAATCATACACCCTTTTCACCTTCTAGTTTTCTGTTGAAAGATTTTAATCAAATCTCCATTCACAGTGTGAAGTAACACACTCAAGGCTTAGGTTGAACCATTGTTTTTAAGAGGTAGGCCACACAAGTATAACTTATAAAGCTGATTAAGCTTTCTGTTTAGTTAAATTAATCTCATTTTCAATTATAAATTTAAATGTTGATTTTAAACAGATACCTCCTTAAGTGTTTTATAGTAAATTCATACAAACACTAGTCCCAAATTAAGTTCCATTAATTTCAGTGATAGAAATATAAGGAGGTTATTAAGTTATACAATCAAATTCAATTTAAAACTAACAACATAAAAGCAAAACCTGCTGCTTGTAATTGGGCACTGGATTGCCAAAGTTGGAAATATTAAGGAAAATGTTATACTGCGTGGTTTAAGGAGAACATCAAAATATCAATTTCTGCCAATCTATGATTTCTTTATAGCTAACACTATCTTCAAACAACCAAAATGATACCTATATCCATGGAAGTGCCAAATGGAGTAGACAGAAATCAAATTGACTCTACTATTGCTAAAACAGGTTAGATGAGTTCACTTAAAGTATCAAACAGAAAGCCAAGTGCTGGCTTGGAAGAGATTAGAAACTATAATACTCACATGCAAGTTCTAAATTAGACTAAAGAAGAACAAGAAAGACATACAGTTTCCATAACATGAATATATATCTACCATTTCACGGAGAACATCAGGAATCACTTTGAAGTTCTGAGGTCATTGAGACAGAACCAGAGGAACTGGTTAAAGAGGAAAGTGAAAAGAGACTGCCAAAGATGAAGAAAAAGAAGAAAGCAAACTGGGTGTCAGGAAAAAAACATCAAAATTGCCAAGAAGAGAAGCCAAAGCCAAGAAAGGTAAAAACCTCAGCAAGGAACTTGATGGACATATAGTAGAATTTCAAAAATTAAAGGGGCATACTAAAATATTACATAGTAGATATGCCAACATCCAGGGTGCCTTAAAACACATTCCCTATTTACACAATTCTTAGTACTAGAAGATAAAATTACAGTAGATCAGCATCCTGGTTATTATCAAGTCAGAAGGCTATAGGAACTGATAGAATACTCACAGAAATATGGCAAACGAAAGAAAAATCAATAAAAGTTCTATCCAAGCTATGCCAGCAAATCTGGAAAATGACATAATGGCCAACAGATTTGAAGAGATCAATCTACATTCCTTTTTTAAAATTTTCTTTTCTTTTTTCATTTTTAAATTATTTTTATTTATTTTTTATTTTTACTAGCTTATAGTATAAAATACAAAAATACAAAATCAAGTAGAGGGAAACAAAGGGGAGGAGAAGGTAAAGAGAAAAGTGTGGGAGAAAGGGAGAAAAGAAAAAAAAGGGGTTGACTTCTGACTCCCTCTCTTGTGGTAGAATAAGGCATTAACATTGAACCTCAACTTTTTACTTTTCCATCACTGTATAAACTAGCCATTTCTGTAACAGCAAATCAATCTAATCAATAAAACCCAAAATCAAAGTTTCATTTTTTCCACCTCAAGCACAAAGTCCAGAAGTTTCCAAGTAGAAACAAAAGTATTTATATTCTTTTCTTTGATCAGAATCAGAATCAAAATTGAGCTGGAAGGGACCTTGGAGATCTTCTAGTCCAGCCCCCTGCTCAAGCAGGACACCCTATATCAGCAGTTCTCAACCTGTGGGTTGCGACCCCATTTGGGGTTGAACGACCATTTCACGTGGGTCGCAAAACAACGCGATCTGCCATTTTTTCCGCCATTTTCCCCCTTTTCCTTAGCTCTGCTACTCCCTTATTCTATTGGCTTTCGAAAGCCAATAGAATAGACTCTCTTGAACAGAGTCTAATTCTATTGGCTTTCAAAAGCCAATAGGAATTGTCCAGGGCTGTCTCTGCCCTGCTGAGCCCACCAAAAGCCCCAGTCTGCAAACGGTGCTGCAAGGGGAACAGTCTGCAGAGCTTCCCTCCCTGCTGAGCAACTAAAAAGTAAGTAAAAGAGGGCCGGGGGTGGGAGGTGGGAGGCCGGTGGGCGCAGGGAGGGTTGCTGGCGCGCGTGGGGCCCGGCAGGTGCCTTACCTGTCTTGGGCTGGGCCAGCTGGTGGCCCAGCCGGTGGTCGCCCTGCGCCGCCACGGCCGCCCAGGAGCGCCTGGGCCTGCCTGCCACCGCCCCAAATGGGCGGCGGCCAAGGTAAGCCTAGCAGGGCAGTGGCGGGCGCAGGGAGGGTTGCTGACGCGCGTAGGGCCTGGCAGGTGCCTTACCTGCCTTGGGCTGGGCCAGCTGGTGGCCCAGCCGGTGGTCGCCCTGCCTGCTGTGGCCGCCTGGGAGTGTCTGGGCCTGCCTGCCGCCGCCCCTTGCCGGCTATGCCTCAGCCGGCACAAGGGGCGGCACCATGCATGCGCGGTACTCCCGGGCCGGTAGTCCTCGACTTACGACCCGGGTCGCGGCTATAAAAAGGTTGAGAACCACTGCCCTATATAATTTCAGACAAGTGGCTGTCCAGTCTCTTCTTAAAAACCTCTAGTGATGAAGCACCCACAACGTCTGAAAGCAAGCTGTTCCACTGGTTAATTGACCTCGCTGTCAAGAAGTTTCTCCTTAATTCCAGGTTGCTTCTCTCTTTGATCAGTTTCCAACTATTGTTTCTTGTCTTGCCTTCTGGTGCTTTGGAAAATAAATTGACCCTTCCTCCTTGTGGCAGCCTCTCAAATACTGGAATACTGCTATCATGTCCCCCCAGTCCTTCTTTTCTCTAGGCTGGCCATTTCACATGCTCTAGGCTGGCCATTCCCAAATTCTGCAACCATTCTTCATATGTTTTAGTCTCTAGGCATTTAATCATCTTAGTTGCTCTTCTTTGCACTTTTTCAAAACGGTTAATTTACCCATCTCTGCTAACTCCATCAACTTTTGTAGCCATTCATCCATGGTGGAAATCAAAATGTCCTTCCATTTTTGTGCGTAGTCTTGCTGCCATCAACATAGATAAGATTAAAGTTCCAATTTTTTTTCCAAGTCTTTTTCCATTAAGCCCAAAAGAAAAGTTTTTGGTTTTATCTTTATATTCACTTTAAGAATATTCTGTAAAGCGGTCAATCCAATACCAAAAATAGGAAATTTAACTATGTGCACACACCTATCATACAATATCCTTAATTTCACATGCTAGTAAAATAATGCAGTATAACATTTTCCTTAATATTTCCAACTTTGGCAATCCAGTGTCCAATTACAAGCAGCAGGTTTTGCTTTCATGTTCTGTTAGTTTTAAATTGAATTTGATTGTATAACTTAATAACCTCCTCATACAATATCCCTAATTTCACATGCTAGTAAAATAATACTTCAGATCATCAAACATGGAAAAGCCCAAATGAAAAAAGAAACACTTGATATCGAAGCTGGCTTTAGAAAAGGCCAAGGAACATGAGACATTATTGCTGATGCATGATGGATAATTAAGAAAGCTACAGAATACCAAAAAGAAGTTGTAGTATGTGATCCATTGGTTATAGAAAGGTATTTGATTGTATTAATCATATCAACTATGAAATGCGCTTAGAAAAACAGAGATTCCAGAGTATCTTATTGTTCTAATGTAAAACCTATATACAGGGTCAAGAAGTGACAGTATGGACAGAACATGGCAAAACAGATTGGCTCCAGATTGGCAAAGAAGTGAGACACGGATGTATCCTTTCATTTATTTAACTTATTTGCTGGATGTACATTATGGGAAGCTGGGATGAAAGAGATGAATATGATTTTAAAACTGGAGAAAGAAACATCAGTAACCTGCATTACAATGATATTATTCTTGATAGCTGAAAATGAAATGAATCTGCAAAGAGTGTAGTGAAAATTAAAATTAAATGAAAAGAAAACCAAATTAATGACATCAGGTATAAAAACAAGGCTTAGAATTGACAATGAAGATATTGAACTAATAGATAGCTTCTGCTTTTTAGGATCAACCATCCATAGTAAAAAAACAAGTAGTCAAGAAGTACACTACAGATTAGCATTTGGTAGAACAGCTAAGAAGGCCTTTAAAAAAGATGCCATGATGTGTTTATACTACAAAGATTGGAATAGTGCTAGCAGTAGTATTCCCTGTGCCACTTTATGGAAGCAGGATAGGAACAGTATTGACAATTTTGAATTCTGGGATTGGAGAAGTGTCCCGAGAATACCATGCACTGCCAAGAAAACAAACAAATGGATCACTGAAGAAATCAACCCAGAGTTCTCTCTCAAGACATAAATGACCAGGCTCAAATTATGCTACTTCAAACACATTATATGAAGTCCTAACTCTGGAGGAGCTAATGCTAAGAAAAAAAATGGAGGAAAGAGAAGAAAGGGGTTACTAGCTGTAAGACTGATGCATCACTTGAAGGACCAATTTAGGGGCAGATTGTCATAGAGAAAATAAATCAATGTAATGGTGAAGAGTTGACTCTAACTTGATGGCACATAATTTCAATGAGAAAACGATAAAACTTCGGCACATATGCCTATTTTTAAAAGTATTATCTACTGATCATCTTAGTGCAAACCTATATAAACATGAATTTTACTGCCCATTGCCTAACATTATCCTGGTTTTTCTAAATCATTAATAAATTCAGTGTTATGTATCTGCAGTGCATGCTGGATAAAAGATTGGCTAAGTACTATTGCTTTGCTGCCCTCATTTTTCCTGTTAGAAAATCAGAAGAAACATCTGCCAATCACGTTTCTGCAGCAGAAATGGAACAAGTACAACATTAGGCTCTGTTGGATGGCTTTCGGCCAGTTTGTGTGCTGTTGTTTCAACAAACCATTCTGGCATAACATATTTGTAAAGTGTCAATTCATTCCCATGCTGTTTTTCCTGAGAATGATTCCTGGTCTTTCATTTCACTGTCATGTTACTACAGCCTTGAGGAAATTAGTAGGTACAGTAGAAAAAGTATTAACAAAAACATGAACTAAACCTTTTAGTGCCGTAATGCAAATCCACCAACTTCTGACTCACCTGCAAGTTCCTTGTGTAGCATCAGGTGTACTTCCAATGAAACCACAAAGCTACTTTTAGGCTGAGTTTGACCATAAGCACCCATCCTTATAGATATATTTACATCAATATTTGACCATAAGCACCCATCCTTATAGATATATTTACATCATCATCAAGTGATGAATTGATTTAAATAAGTCTCTCAAGCTCAATAGGAAATGAATAACAGAACGGTGACAGAAGAGGCTTATTACGAGCCAATAGGCAGAGATATGACCACATCAGGTAGAACATCCAATTGGCCCACTGCTAATCACCTGACTTCACCTCCAATATACATGTCATTTTAACATTATACAGCTATGTACAATTTAAGTCTGTCAGTAACAACTGTGGGCCAGGGAGAAGATGAAGGCCATAATTTGAGGATGGAATGGAAATAACTATGCTGTGGTTAAATGCACTTTGAGAGACCATTTGGTTCTTACCATAGCAGGATGTAGTTTTTCTTCAAGCAGTGCAATGTATGCCAGTGTGTCAGCTCCTTCCTTTGAAGACAATTCGTAATCAGCATTATATTTCTGCCAAAAAAAAAAGGCAGCAGAGAGCTATATGAAACTTTCTAAAAAGAAACTAGATCAGTGGTTCTCAACCTGTGGGTCGGGACCCCATTTGGGGTTGAATGACCATTTCACGGGGGGCACCAAACCATGCTGTCCGCCATTTTTTTCCCCTTTTCCCTAGCTGTCCTACTCCCTCTTATTGGTGGCCACACCCACTTGGGGGTCACCACAACATGGGGAACTGTATTATGGGGTCACGGCATTAGAAAGGTTGAGAATCACTGAACTAGATGTAACAACTGAAGTTAGTTACACATTTTATATTTCACTGAACACATGGAATAATAAAAATAACATTTCTATCTTTTTTTTGAAATTGATTTAAGTATTTTAAAATATAGATAGCATGACTACATACTTGAAATGCCTGTTTGAAATGTTCTGAACATGGAAAATTCTGTTTTCAGTTTTTGCTTTGAAACAGGAATCAATGGAGCTTTTTGAGGGTTCTGATGTCTACAATTGGTTTGTGTTTGTTATTAAAAAAATCTTTAAGCTAAAAAGATCTAGAGCAGTGGTTCTCAACCTGTGGGTCGGGACCCCATTTGGGGTCAAACGACCATTTCACGGGGGTCGCCAAACAAGGCTGTCCGCCATTTTTTTCCCCTTTTCTTTGGCCACGCCCCTGGCACCAGGTGATGTATAAGTTGTTGGGGGTCACCACAACATGGGGAACTGTATTATGGGGCCATTAGAAAGGTTGAGAACCACTGACCTAGAGAATGCATTGGAAAATAGAAGGTTTCATCCCTATTACCACTGGATAGAGCTAAATGAAGAGAGGTGAGTTATGATGGGATATAATCTGGGAGGGAGGGAGTGTATTCCTGAGAAGAGACAATTGAGTTCAGATAATTTGTGTGAGAGGATGAAGACGGCCCCTCCCTAATAGTTCCCAGAGTATATCTTTGTGTAGGTAGTAGCCTGTTTCAGTTTGGCAAGATTTTGTCTATAGGTGTGGAACAATACAGAAATCTGCTTGGAAGAATCACTCTAGGTCTTTCTTAGTCTTGGGAACATGACATGGGGTGAGGGAAAATCAGTTAACCATGAATGCTCTCTGCTGATAACTGTTGTGTTTAGGGTTTTGTTTTTTGCTTTGAGGAAGTTAAAACTGCATGGACTGCAACATAATGCTATTGTTCCTATGGAGTCTTTATGTGTTTTATCTTTCAGGCAGGTTACAAAAGACCAAAGTGTATACTGTGCATATGCATCTTAAATTATGTTGCTATGCTGCTCTCTTTTCAGACTATTAAATGCATGAAACAATGTTACACTGTCTGTCTGTTGAATTTGAAGGCAGGCTGTCAGATCCAAGCAACTAACGGAATCATCTACTCTCATTCAGTCCTTCCTACTTCTTAAAACATCAGTGAGGCCTCTTCAGCAAGTTTCATTATGGATACATTTGTTATCAATAAACAATTTAGTTCTCTCTGGTAGTGGGCTGCATAGTTTTGAAACGAATCCAATAAATTACTGAAGCTGAAACAAGCTTGCTTTGAACTACAGTTAAGGAAGCAGATTAAATTATATTTTGTCAGCTGTTTTACAGGTAGTCCTCAACTTATTTAACAACCATTTAAAATTACAATAACCTTGGAAAATGTGCCTTATGGTCTGTGAAGCACTTCTGGCCATCATCAATGCCATACTGCCCTGCACAGTTATGTTTGCATTTCAGGAGCAGCTCTGTTCGTGCAGCCCCACAAAGGATTTCCTCTCTCTGCATGGTGGGCTGCAGGATCAAAGCTGAAATCCTAAAGATTCCAGCTCTACTCCTGTAGCCTCATGAAGGATTTTCCCTCTTTGCATGAAATGAGGGGAAACCCTTTAGCAAACTACAGGAACAGAGCTGAAATCTTCAGGATTCAGTTCTGTTTCTGCAGCCTCACAAAGAATTTCCCCTCCATACACAAAGGGGAGCTGAAATCTTTTGGTGGACTGCAGAAACACTCCAGAGCAAAAGGGCTGCTTGCCAGGAGGATTTCAGCCCGGTGTAAACTTAAAACCTTCCAACTGGCAGGCCTTTTGCTCTCAAAGAAGTGCCTCCCAAGAGGATTTAGCTCCATGGCAATTCTTTCACTCCATCCACTTAATGAACAGATTGATTGCTTAATGACCACTTTGTTCCACAACAGAGATTCCAGTCCCAATTGTGGTCACACGTTGAGATCTACCTGTTATCAAATTATTTAACTTTCAAACTTTTATTAACTGGTTATTTTCAAAATGGATGCTAATTGTGTTGTTATTGTGTTACTTATAGATTGCCCAGAATTCTTAATGGCACTAGTTTGATATACATTTTCTCAACAATAATAAATATAAAATGTTCCTTCTGAGTCTTGGAATCCTCAATGTCACTTGCAGAAAAGTATATTTTTTCTGTTGCATTATTTATAAACTATGCTGAAGAGATTCTATCCTTTTTAGCTCTTCAGTGGTCTAGTTCCAGGGCTGTCTAGATAGCCTGCAAAAGGTATGTTTAAGTGTTGCTTAATGGAAACCTTTGAAGTATATCTTTTATAAAGGTATGCTCTTGGCATAGTATATAGCATATACTATAGTATATAACAGAATGAACTATTATTTGCATGAGTCTATAACAAAAAAAAGGAAGAAAGCAGTTGATTTCTAGAAATATTTCAAATTGCATTACATCAGAACATTCTGATGAAATTATGGATTTAGGAGATACAATTCAGCTCTACAGTGAATGTGCATACCAACATCCAGTTTCAAGTTGTTCCCCAAGAGAATAAAATATAATTCTCTTTGCTGACCAGATGCTATACTATAAATCAAGCTGCAGCCATTCTTAACTGCTTCACCATTCATGAGTTTTACTTTAAGCAGAAACCTGTGATTTGAGCAAGATAACTCACTCTCCTCCAGCTCTTTTGTAAGCAGTTTCTGTTAAGAGAAGAGTTAAACAAAAAAAAAAAAAGAGGAAGAGGAATTCTAAGTGCCAATAAAACATGGTTTTTATTTGCCCTGATGCATTTCAGAAAATGTGTTCTTTTTCAAAGACACTTCTAGAATATCCATGAACTGACTATGTCAATTTGTTCAGGAGTGCCCTTGAAAAAGAACACATTTGCTGAAACATCTCGAGCCAAGTTTAAAAAAAAAAAAAAAACTGGCCCACATTAAAAATTCTGTTGCTGCTCTCAAAAGAAAGTATATATCTAACCATACACAGACATAATATATACACATTGTATATACATACATACATACACTGTCCATTTTGAATACATAACGGAAAGAGGAAACTTGAGAGTTCACAAGGTTGATGCTATATGGAACAAAAAGTACCTGGAAGCAACCCAATGCAACTCCTGGAGCAGAGGTGTGGTGTAGTAGGAGATAACTGCCAATGCCACTGCATTCTGCACTAACTGAAGCTTCTGAATACTCTTCAAGAACAGCCCCATTACAGAAATCCAACCTGGAGGTGATTAGGACATGAGCAGAGCCTCCCAATCTAAGAATGGGTGCAACTGGTCCCCACATGCAGCTGTGTAATGGCCCTTCTAGCCGCAACTGCCACTTGCTACTTGAGCAAGAGTTATGTATTCAGAAGACCTCCAAATTACACAATGGATCTAACTGGGAAGTGTGACCCCATCTAGCACCAAAGATGGCAGAGTCGTAGAACTGGTAAATCCGCAAACCCAAAGCTACTCAGTTTGTCCAGGGTTCAGCAGAAGCTGTTGTTCCCCATCTAATACCTCACTGGGCACTGGGATAAGAGGCTTATAGTGTCACTTAATTTCTTACAGATTGAGATATATGATTGGGTATCATCAGTGTACCAATGATATTATCAGGGTGAGGAATAAGTTCATTCACACGGTTTCATGTAGATGTTGAATAGGAGAGAAGAAAGCACCGAACTCTGCAGCACCTCACATGGTAAAGGCTGAGGGCAGGATCTCTCCTCCCAAATCACCACCAACTGGAATTGACTCTGGAGAAGGCGGCAAACCAGCACAACACTGTGTAACCCAATCCTCTAAGCCAAGATGGAAGAAAAGCATTGCCAACGGTGCTGAAGGCTGCAGAGAGCTCAAGTAAAACAAGGATGGATGTACAACCCCATCCACCCTTACCACAGAACATAGGAAAACATGACCAATGCCATTTGAGGCCTGAAAAGTGCCTGAAAGAGATCCAGATAATTTATTTCTTCCAATGTCCTCTGAATCTGTTATGCAACTACCTTCTCAATCTCCTTCTGCAAAAAAGGAAAGTTAGATACTGGATGAAAGTATCCCACCATCCCAGTCCGAAGGGATCCAGCAATGGCTTCTTGAGAAGGAAGTGAAGCAGGGCCCCCTTAAGAAGTAAAGGAATAACCCCCTCACTCAAAGAAAAATTAAGATTACTTCTTAATTTAAGCAGATAGCAATACAAAGAACAAAGATAGTGACACTGCAATCCTATATCCTACAATCACCAAAGCAAAAGGATCTGTACTATGTAGCTGGTATCAACACTAACTAATGGATGTGCTATATCTTCAGTTTCAAAAATTCCACTTCTCTATTATACCACTAATACAGCTACAGTTTGTAGTAGTCCAAACCTGATATAACTATGTCAGAGAAAGTACAAATAGTTTACTACCGATATTGTCCATTTAATATAGAAAATTAAATTAAATGGCACCAGTTCCTCCAGTATTCCTGTGACAAAACTATATACAGTACTAACAAATATAAAACAAGCCTAGAGTATATCATCCTTAGTCTTTAAACATACTGAAATAGGCAATATTAAATATAAAACCTACCTGTTTTCTTAAAAAGTTTAATATTTTTGCTGGCTCAGAAATAGCAATATCATCTGATAATAATAATGGTATACTCCCTAAAAAAGATTAAATCAGATAAGATCATACAAACAGAACTGCATTGATAACTCAACAGACCCTAAAGTTTTATTATATCAGATACCGATTAGTTCAGTATTTAGAGTCTGAGTTGTATCAGATTGTAATCTATCTTATTTGTCATTTAATCTTTAGACAAGTAATATCTTTGTAAAATGCTTACATTTTGTAGATGTGATGGGTCTTGATTCTTTTTTTTTTTAAATAATTTTTTATTTTTCCAAACTCTCCCCCATACATATACCGTAATACTTATCAGATATTAGCATACATTCCCTCCACTCACATACAGATACTTTTAACAAAATGAAATAAATACATACACATAACTTTGGTGTTGCTTGCCCATTTCCCCTTTCACCATATCCACACTCCTTCTTCTTTACTTTCTTTCTCCCTTTCTTCTCTTCCCTACTTCCTTCTTCTTCCTCTCCTCTTCTTCACCACTCTCCTCCCCTTTCCTCTTCCTCCAACCTTCCTACTTCCTTCTCCCCTCCTTTACTCTTTTCTCTCTCCTCTCCTTTCTTCATCCCTCTTCAGATACAATTCCGAGCAACTCCTCTCTCCAAATTTCCCTATCTGTATTATATACAATAAGATTAATATTTCTATTTATCTAACCTTCTCGGTATATACTTCTATAAACATTTATAGAGCCTGCAGTTATTCAATACTGTGATGGGTCTTGATTCTGTTACTAGATATATATCATAGCTCTAAATGTTGGCAATCTATTATCCTACCTAATTCCTTTTATATGATTCACACATAGCTTGCATAGTACAATTATGTTTTAAACCAGAGGTCCCCATGGCTGTTAGGAACTGGGCCATGCCAGCAGCAGGCAAGTGAGCAAAGCTCCATCTGTGCATGCACGGGATCTATGTTACGTGCAAAATCATCCTCCCCCGGGGTCTGTGGAAATCAATTTTTCTTCTAAAATCCATTCCTGGTGCCAGAAAGGTTGGGGACCACTGTTTTTAAACAACAGAACCACATCAAAGCAATTTGTTCAATATTGTGCTGCACTTATCTTGCAACATAGTGCAGGTATAAAACAAACTTTATTTTGAGTCTATCCACTGTTCGTTTTGTATTTCAAGACTGGAATATAAGCCAAGTCAAACCAATTTCTTATTTAGACAGTTCTAAGTATATATACAATCTTTACTTGAAACAGAAGTGGGCAATTAATTTTCCAAGGGAGCCTATGAGAAATTGGGACAGTTGTGGAGGGTTGGCGCCACCAGCACCCCCCTGTGAGTTCCTACCACTACCTACCCCTTGTTGCCTCCCCCACCCACCACTGCCATGGACCAGACACAGACAGTCAAAGGGCCAGATATAATGCTTAGGACATGAAATGCTCAGGTCTGACATAAATGTGCCATAACACTTTTAAAATATTAAAGTAATACCTCTTTGTGCTTTCCATTCATTATCTATTACACTGATTTTCAATGGTGCGCCTGAAAACCTGGCATAAGTCTGTAATAAAAGTTAAAAAAACACAATTGAATAATGTACCATTCAGAAATTTTTTGAAAGTGAAAATGACTACTTAGCTTGGAAAAACTGCAGCTACTTCTTTAAGGTTCATGCTTGCATTATGCTTTTGGCATAGTAAACATCAAGGCCAAAATAACCAATAGGAAATTATCAATTAATTCTATGAATTTTAGTGGGAAATTAATTGTCCACTAGAAGAGAGCTAAATTTAAAGAATTGCTTTTTAAATACATTTACTAATATTTAGAAAAACAAATCCACTTCACACCCAAAGTTGAATCCAGTTTAGTCTAGTGATTAAGGTACTGCTCTAGAAACCAGGAGACTATGAGTTCTAGTCTCACCTTAGGCATGAAAGCTGGCTAGGTGACTGGTCCAGTCACTCATTCTCTGTCAGCCAACTCACCTCACAGGGTTGTTATTGTGGGGAAAGTAGAAGGAGGAAGGACTATTAGGTATATTCATTGCTTAGAGGTATTTATAAAATAATGGATGGATGGATGGACGGACGGACGGACAGATAGAATTTCACTTCCTAATTGTAAATAGATTTGGAAATGGAAAATGTCCATGTTTGATTTTTCACATATGAAGCTAGTTTATGTTAAGACAAACAATATAGGAATCACAAATGCTGACATATTTTTTCAAATCATTATTTTGCTATCCTAAAGCCTCAGAATCAGTCTTGAAAGAAGTCCGGACTTCCAAATGAAACACAACTTTCCCCAATCCAATGTCTTTGAATACATTACTTTTTCAAATCTTATTAATCTCATTCAGAAAGCTCAAAGTTTTACAGCATATTAAGAGCTGTAATGCAAGTATTTGAAGGGCACAATTTTGGGAAAGGCGGTTATAGTCAACAGTAATTCCTATGGAGCTTCTGTGATGTGCCTAGAGGCATATTTGAGTAGATATATTTGAGACATATTTGAGAACTGCCAGAGAGAAAATGGGTCATCCTATTTTCCAAAGCATCAGAAGGCAAGACAAGAAGTAATGCATAGAAATTAATCAAGGAGAGAACCAACCTTGAACTAAAGAGAAATTTTCTTACAGAACAATTAACCAATGGAACAGCTTGCCTTCAGAAGTTGTAGGTACTCCAAGACTGGTAGCTTTTAAGAAGAGATTGGGCAGCCATTTTTCTGAAATGGTATAGGGCAGGGATCCCCAACCCTTGGGCCGTAGACTGGTACTGGGCTGCAGCATGCCAGCAACCAGTCTGCACAAGTAAGCATAGCCCATCCATGGGATGCAGACAGCACACAAAACCATGCACTCTCCAATCCGTGGAAAAACCTTTTGGTTTGTTGGTGCCCAAACGATTGGGGACCTCTGGTATAGGGTCTCCTGCTTGAGTAGGGAATTGGATTAGAAGACCTCCAAGGTCCCTTCAACTCTGTTACTCTGTTATGTTTTCAGAGACCAGATATCTTTTTCAGTTTAGCACCATGCATATTTGCTCAAAGGTCAGATTGATCATTAATCTTTTTATTATATATACAGTGTACTTCAGATACATCTGCCAAAAAATGGATTTTTTAAAATTAGCATCTAAAAAAAACTATGTTGATTTCCTGAAGAAAAACAATGCAAATTCCATGATTGCATAAAAATGGAAACAATAAATTAAAATATTGTAGAAATAAGGTCAGAGGAAGTTTGCCTTCTGAAGATGGAAAGCACAGATATACTAACTCAGTAAATATAGGCTGCAAGTATGAGATTACACCATTTTTTTCAAGTCCATGCTTTCCAAATGTGTTGAATTGTAGTATCCATCATCATTGTCAAGCATAGTAGTCGGATTAAATTAAGACCGGCAATAAAGGCAATTCCTAATTACTTAATCTGGGAGATATTATAACCCGTCCCTGTAATGCACTAAGCTATAGATCCCGAAAACTAACGGCCGCAATACTTAATCCAGTTTTATTTCCCTCCAAAACTGATGCCCCATTTATACAGGCTCGTTGCAACTTTCTGGGGAAGCCAGCCCAACAACGGCCCTGGAAATGCTTAAGTTCCATTTCCCCAGTTCTACTCCAGGGATGGCCACCGTGCCCGCTGGGCCGGTTCTGCGATAGCCAGAACCGGACAGCCCTCCCGTTTCGCCCTCTAGCATCAGTTTTCGTTTCTCCTCCCCACAAAAGGCTTTCGCTCGCGTGACCTGGCTAGTTCCCCGTTACCATGACAACGAGACACTCGGCGTGCACCGACGGCAATCCCCAGTCGCCGCCCCAGCAACTCAGCTCCATTGAAGACGCCATGTTGACACTGTTCACCTTTGGCCTTGCAAAGCCCCGCCCCGTGAGTTGTCTTCGCCTCCCCGTAGGCCGGGCGCTGAGGCTGCCGTTCGCCCGTATGATCGTTGGTCTCGGGAACCAATGAAGCGCGTGCACGACACAACAACTTGAGCGCGCGCGCCATCTCTCTATCAGCCGTTCTAAAGAGACAGGCGCCTTTTCTAACCTGGTGTTCCTCGTTAAATTCTGGGGTGCAAAATATGAGCGACCACAAATAGGAGCAGTGAGGTCGCGTTTTGAATCTTTTGCTCCCATATCACCTGATTTCTTGGCTCTCCGAAATCAGATAGCGCTGAAATAGGCTGGCTTTATCTTCTCCCCAGCCAGCATCTCCTTTCGGGGAATGATGAGATGTTCAAGTTCAACAAACGTGACAAGTACTTGGTGGGGAAAGCTGGTCTTATAGTTCTCTAGTCTGGGTTGGCTATTGGCGCTGTTGAGATTGCTGTGCGGAAGACATTTTCGACAAATTCATATTTCACGTACAAAACAATGTTCACTTTTGTAGCATATACAGATTGGCAACACACTTCCAGCTAAGGTCATCTCGGTTATGTGTAAACATTCCCATTTTCAATTTTCTACAATTAAGGAGGAACAATGCTCAGCAAAATATTCAGAGGGTTTTCTAAAAAAAAAAACACAACCCCCCACTGAATTAACTTATTCACGATCACTTACAGCTTTCTCACAAGAAACAGGACTACAGATGTCTCTTTATCCTCTAAATATATATATATATAACTAAGGTGACTAACTTTTTTACAATGAAAAGGAGGACACAAATAAATTGAAGAAAAAAATATCGTAAATAAAAGAAACATTTTATTCATTGCAACAATAATACAGAATACACTATAATATGATAAATGCATAATAAAAACATTTGTAACAATAACATTTTATATTGTAATTATGCTTACATGCTGCACCCCTGCCCGCAGCCACCCCGCCAGCACTGCTGCCTCGCAGTGTAGAGTGGGCCCTGTGGCTCCTAAAGCACCAGCTGTGCTGGCTCCGGCCCCAAGGGCAGCCCACCGTCGACACACCCCACCTGCAGCCGCCCCACCAGCACCACTGCCTACCCTGCACAGCCCCATGTAGAGCAGGCCCCGCGGATCCCACAGCATGGGGGGCAGCCGGCCACTGCCACCCCTCATACCCCTGCCCACAGCAACCCCGACACCCCTGACTCTTGCGCCCACAGCCATTATTGCCCTAGCAGGGCCGAAGATCAAGAGAAAGTTACTGTGGCATCACCGCTCCAGTCTCCTCCAGGTATCTTCAGGATTAACTAGGAGATGGTGTAGTTGGGTAGCAGGGAGGGATGCAAAGTTTCTGCCAATTCGCCCTCGCTGCAGACAACTTATATGTGCAAAGTTTGCCGGCCAGGTGTTTTGGTGTGCTCAGCAGCAATTCCTATTGGCTTTTGAAAGCCAATAGGGGGAGTAGCACAGCTCATGCAAAAGTTGAAAAAAACATCCAAAAAGGTGCCAGAACGCCGTTCTGAGTGTTTTATGAGAAAAAAAAAAGCTCTGCAGATTAGTCTTCAAATATCGAAAAGGAGGACATGTAGAAGGACACTTTTCGAGGGAGGACAGAACTCCGTAAAGGAGGACGGTTGGTCACTTTAATATAACATATGTCGCTGAAACAGAACCTTTAATTGCAAATCTTATTTGGCTTTAAAGAATGTCATTGTTTTTTATTAATTTATGCTAAGATAAATAGGTGACTATTAGGTTTATATCCTGCCTTTCTTCCAGGCATTGAAGTTAGTATATTGTTTCCTCTTTCAATTTTATCCTCAGATAGGTTAAATGTTTAGGCTTTAAGATGGATGGGCTTCCACTCCCATAATTCCCTAACCAGCTTTGAGAAATATTGGATTAGACTATGAGATAATGCTTGGTCCACTTCTTATTTTAGGATGAATAAGACCCTAGTTCTTCCCAATGTCAGTGCAGTGCTTAAACATAACTCCATCTTTCTCTTCCTCTCTCCCAATTTTATCTGTGGAATTTTTTACATAGAGTGATCATCACAAGGCTTATGGCTTTGTAACTGAAGGAAAATGAACTTGGGTTTTCAAAATTTGCAGATCATATCTCAATCTTTAAGCCATTATTGTTTTAAATGTTCAGTGTTTAAACATGGGTTGTTGAAAAAACACAATTTGTTTCACATATTATAAACTATAATATCCTGGATTGTACAACTAAGCCAAAAGCACATTAGAGTGAGGATGATGTATGCACCCCAAATTTTAGAATACCATCCATAGTCAAAAGTTCTGTAGTATGCTACATGAACATGTAAAGTTTTCAAGATCTATTGTTTTAAAAAAGCAGTCCTTCAAAGAAAATGTTCTGCAACTTTAAAAGAAGATCTTGAGGAAAATATCTGGTACGCCTGGGGATACAAGAAAAATAACTATTCTAAGGCACACATACAGTATTCTTTGCAAGTTGTCCTATTGAATCAGTGTTACTAATTGTTAAAAGTTTTATGGAAAGTTTACAGTCTATGCAGAATGACTTAAAATATTTTGTGGTTTCAGTAAACCCTCTGTTCCTGGAGCTATTTTTCAGTTTATACTTTTTCCACCATGGATACAGAAATTCATAATCTCAGTAGTAAAGCAAGTAAAGAATATGCAAAACCATTTGGCTGTTTTCCACATTTCTGGTGAATTAAATGTGCACATGTTTAAAAATTACAAGTTAACCTTTGCATATATTTTGTGGATCATTTTTCAGGGTGCATCTGAAGATATAAGTGAGAAACTTCTAGTGAAGGGAATTAAAACAAAGCGAAAGAATTATATGTCCATTAAATCAATTGGATTGTGAAGTAATTATTTGGTAAGGCAGAAACTAGGTCTTATAAGCAGAACAGTTAACAAGGCATCAATGGTAACATCTGTGTGTTGTGTATCTGGTTAAATTAATGGGTAAATAAGGTTTTATATAAGTACAGTATTTACATAGTAACCATTCTTTCAAATAAACATATGAATTATACAAAGTCGCAAACAAGGCAACAAAATACTTTTGTGAAGACTGTTGTCAAGTAAAATGTCCCTCTGATAGCCCAACCTTACACTATTACCACAAAGTAGGGCACCTAAAACAGAGGATTGATTTTGTGAATCTTTATTCCTAATATCACCTTTCTATATAATTCTTTTTGACTTATCTCCTTGGTATTTCAGATACAAATTCTACCTTTTAGGTAAACCTATGCTCCTTTATTTAGGAATAAATTCTTTTAAAGTCAGCTGGATATGTTAGCTTGCTGTTTTAATTACATGTTTATTGTTTTTATGCCTGCATAAGACTCTGCTTTCATTTACTTTACCCTTTGTTCTCCCATTTGCTATTTTCCTTTTTGTCAAACATCCATTATTAATTTGTCATCACTAATGTCCAAGAAGTTATCAATCTCTATTTTCTCTTTTTCAATGTCTTTTTTTTAAATGTTTTACTTTAACAACAAATTTGATGTAAGAATTGATCGGTTCACTAGATGTGTAACTTGCCTTTCCTTCAGGAAGTCAAAGCAATACACAGAGCACTCTCTGCCCACCACAATGAATGAGTCAATGGAGATGAGAAACAGTATTTGGTTCAAAGTCATCCAATGAGCTTCCATGTTTGAAGATGAAGTTAAATTTGGATTCTTCTTGATTTTAGCACATTAACAAGCTGCAGATAGATAGATAGATAGATAGATAGATAGATAGATAGATAGATAGATAGAAAGATATAGACTCATCCATCCGTTTTACCTCAGCACCAAAGACAGTTCAGCCCTGAGCTAAATATATTCTCTGCTATTGGCATATACATTTATTAGTATTACTAGAAGAAATAGAGAGGGAGATAAGCTATAGATCTGGCATTCCAGATAGAGGTGATATAGCACTTTCAACCTCTGTCACTGTTGCCCTGGGTGGTTGGGATTATTGGAAGTTTACTTTAGCCTTATCTGGAGATTGCAAGCTCCTCACTTTTGCTAGAGATCAACAGTGAGAAATGTTTTTATGGCCAGAGGCTTCATTCAAGATTTTTGAGGAGTAGGAAATGCAATGAGTGGGCAGATGATAAATAAGTAGGGATGCAAATGGATTTTCCATCTTTGGAGAAAAGTTATTTATTTAAATTTATTTAATTTAGTATTAAATTATCCTTATTATGGCTTGCGCAACTGTTTTCTTATTTTCTTCCCTCAAAAGTAAATTCTGGCAACTCCAATGAAATTTCGTGAGTGGTACTCTTCTGGACACAAGGATTTTCAGATTACCATAATGGTAACTCTATAACTATAATGGCATAGGAACTCAATTACTTCTGTATTTGGTGTAATTCCTAGATCCTAAGTTACTAATTGGCTAAACAGTTGTAAGTGATATCATTTAAAAACAAAAGCCATAGTAATACCATTCTTCAGAATCAAAAATTTGGAGCTTATTCACGTGACTATTGAACACATAATAGTTACAGAAAAATAGTAGAATTTATGTATGTTGGGTCCCAGACTATCTATTTTGGCACATACTGAATAAAGAATAAGCAAAATTTAACTTGTAATGCAGAAATCGATTCCTGAAGATGTTGGGGATTTACAATTAGCTCCCTTACAAACTTTTTCCCACAATTCTCATTTACCTAGGCAGGACCTGAAAACAGTGAGCCTACAACAAGAAGTGAATAGAGGCAAAACACAAAGTATCTTACTTCTGCTGCTTATTTTTTTGCTCTTTCTGACATCCTGTTCCCTCCTTCAGTAAAGAGCCAAGTAGCTCTTACCAAAAGCCTAACTTAGTGGGAGTGGGAGGTGGGGATGGATGGGATTGAAATTAGGCCAAGGAATGCATGAAATTAACTGGAGAGCCCTAAATTGCCCACACCTGCCCTGGGCTGAAGCAATGGTCTGATTCAGCAGGAACTGGTTTCAGATGCCATGACTTCAACAATAGTCCATAAGCATGAAGTCACAATGATCTGTATCTTCTTGCATTTATACAGATTAAATTAAGCTCCTCGGGATATGATCCAGAATAAGCAATTTGAGAATAACATGCCTACTTTTCTCGGAACCATTTTTAAGAAAAGATAAAGGTTCTTTTGTTCTATTCTAGGAATCAGTTTTAGAACTTGTCTTAATCTATTCATTTCTCATAGCACTGACATTTTCTTAAATAAAACCAGCATAACAGATCAATTTTCTATGTGCCAAAGATGTACATAGAAATGTGTGATTATATACACAGAAGGGAAAGAAACATTATAAAGGTTGAGTTGAAACTCATATTTTAGCTCATATGCAGAAGCTAAAGATTTAAAATACAATAAACATTTTCTTGTCCTAGTAACTATTCAAGACTATTTGTCTAGTGCAGATTTTTAAACATTTTCAGGCTGTGGAATCTATTACTTTTTTAGTCAAGAGGTAAAGCTCTACTTCAGTGATTCTCAACCTTAGCAACTTTAAGATGGGTGAACTTCAGTTCCTAGAATTTCCCAGCCAGCATCTAGTGATAGAAAATCAGCTGCTTGAGGGATACATTTAGTGGGATTTTTTTGGCCCATATCCCTTGAGGAATCTCCAAGTTCTGAGGAGTTGAAAAACTCTGCTCTAGGCTTCTGGTTAGGCATCACAGTATGACAGACACAGGAAGACAGGGCTCTGCCATGTTCGATTTTGCCCCCTGGGGACCCTAAAAATGGTCAAAAGTCACCCCAGAGAGGTGACAAAGAAGGAGGGGACTCTCGTTGATCGTGGAGGGGTGGTGGCACTTTATTTTGATCTGAGAAAGCCCTCCAAACTGGCAGGGGAAAGAAGCTGCTGACAACTGAAGAAAATAAGTACTAACGAGCAAGTTTTAAGCAATGTGGATGGAACTGGGTGAGACTTTATCCTCTCTTTATGACTTTAAAACATTTTTCTGGAAAAAACCGCCCAAGGCAAAGAATCCTCTCCGATGAGAGAGGGAAGGGGAATGTCTGCCCCAGGGAATGTCTTTTCCCTCAGGAAAAGTAAAGCGGTAAACTAATTTGGGGAAAACAGAGAAAATTACAAGATTAATTTGGAATCAGTACAGATATATAGCTTTGAAATTTGGGGACTAAAAGTGCTTTTGAGACCTTGTTAGAAAAGAGACTTGAAAATCTTGCAATATAAGTTTGGATTTAAAAAACTGGAAGACGGTGTCAACGACATCTAATGGTAAGCCACGGCACTACAATCTATTATGCTTAAAGATAACATGGTTTGAAGCTCAGATTCTGATAAGATTTTTGTTATTCTTGGAAACTTTCACTTTTGAAGACTGCAGCTGGGAAAAGGGGGGGGAACCTCTTGGGCTGCTTATCTGTGTGGCAGAGATGATAAACTATTTTGAAACTGGCCTCCCTGGATTAAGAATACAAATACTGACTTTTGGAGCTGTGTCGTGGAACTATTTCCCTGTAGAAGAAACATGCATTACTGATTGAGATGATGGAATACTTTGGATTATAAATCTTTGATTGATGAACAACTTTTAATTGCTTTTTTCTCTCTGTACAGAAAGGATATGTTTTTCATTGGACAGAAAAACTTGAATTTTGCTTATATTTCTTTAGGGGAGGCTTAGGGATAGACTGATAGGCTCAAATGACAATTGACTGAAACTTTTAAAATCCCTAAATAGATTGGACTATAAAGACCACATACAAAAACAAAATGGATGTTCCACACTTAGCCTTAAATGGTAAAAACCATCCCTAACACTTGTCTTCAAAGCCCCCAGCTTGACATACCAACAAGAAAATGTTGATGAATCTAGAAAGAAATTCTTTCTATGTTGAAATCAATACAAGAGACAATTGCCTTAGCTCATGATGAGACTAAAAATAACACAAAGGAGATAAAAGAACAATTTTCTAATCTAAACCTACAAATTCTGAAAATGACTACAAAGAAGGAACTAGGAACCAGAAAAATAGAAGGAAAATTAGAGAAAGTGGATCCAAAGATGGAGGACCTAAAGGAAGGAATCAACAGACAGACTCAGACAAACGAAAAATTAGAAGACATAACGATAATACTGGAAATAGAAAAGATATCTTATTTGTTAAGATCTCAGAACACATTTGAGGATAAGGAAGAAGAACTGATCGAATGGAAAATAAAGTGTTAGGAGAATTGGAAAAGGAGAGAGGATGTTTAATGAATATAAATGGACTGAGTGTTCTTCTAAAAATACTTTAATCAAATTGTCTTTCTTATTACAAACAATATACACAAAAACAGAGGAAGAACTACTTGATGATTCAAATGCATTGATTTGAAAAGTTAGTTGGCAAAGGAAGAAAGCTAGAGTAAGATTGAAGAAAATAGTGATTTTGGCCCTTAGATGGAATATATTATTAAACAGATGTTTGAATATGGCTAAGATAATAGATAATTATTAGAAATAAAAGTATTATGATAACTAGAAAGATAGTATCTGCAACTAGAATACTGTATTTTGGTATGAGAAGGGAAATACGAAAATGCTAAGAGGGTTTGAATAAGAGAAGCTTTTGGTTACCCAAATATAATTTATTATGAGAAAACTATAAGCAATAGAGACGCTTTGAACATTGATGGGAAATCAAAATTTAAAAAAAGCGGGAAAAACAGGATATTGATTGAACAAATGAATTTTAAGTGCAAATGCAATTGAGATATGTTTTGGTTAGAAAATATATTTTAAACTGACACTATTTATTATGTATAATATTAGAAAAATGTGATAAACATGTTGATATTCAATTGTATATGTATTAACAGCAATAAGAATTGTATTTGCCTAGTGTGGAAAAATGTATACCACCGGAAGAAGAGAGGAAGCACTGGATGGTGTAGTATTGGATCTAGATTGAGGAAGTTAATATGTACCACTGAATTACTAATGGAGCCAGACAACACATTGTTTGTTAAGTACTTATGATTGCAAAACTAGAAAATTAATAAAATATTTATATTAAAAAAAAGAAAACTCTGCTCTAATGTCCAGCCATGAAATCGCTGAGAACCAATTTATTCCCCTTTTAGCTTTAAATACCATTTGGAATCTTATATATAAAACCTAGCCCTGCTACTGACTATCAATACAGTATATGTTAACATGAATCAGTTCAATAGCAACAATCCCTTTATATAGAACAAAGCAACAATGAGGATTTAAGAATAGCAAAAACCTCTCTGCAGGAAATGGGTGGTTAAATATGAAATAAAAATAAAATAAATAAAATAGATAGTTCTCGACTTCCAACCGCAATTGAGCCAAAAATTTCTGTTGCTAAGTGAGACACTTGTTAACTGGGTTTTGCTCCATTTATGACTTTTCTTGCCACAGTTGTTAAGTGAATCACTGCAGTTGTTAAGTCAGTAACACAGTTGTTAAGTGACTTCCCCATTGACTTTGCATGTCAGAAGTTTGCAAAAGGTGATTTACATGACCTTGGGACATTGCAACCATTGTAAATATGAACCAGTTGCCAAGCATCTGAATTTTGATTACATGACCATGGGGATGCTGCAACTGTCCTAAGTGTGAAAAGAAGTCATAAGTCATTTTTTTCAGTGTCATTGTAACTTCAAACAGTCACTAAATGAACTGATGTAAATCAGGGATTACCTATACCAGGGGTAGGCAACCGTGGCTCTTTTATGACTCGTGGACTTCAACTCCCAGAATTCCTAAGCCAGCTGTGCTGACTCAGGAATTCTGGGAGTTGAAGTCCACGAGTCATAAAAGAGCCACGGTTGCCTACCCCTGACCTATACCTAAAATCAATTGCAACCAAAGTATTTTGGGAATTTTCATTGAGGTAATGGAATGTGTACAAATGTGCATGAATTTAAATATGTTCCTCATGCTAATAAGTCATAGCAATCTGTCTTCAGTTTTGGCAGTTTCATAATTTAACAGATTAAAGTGTCAAGAATTTAGCTTTGTTAAATAAAATAGTAGACATTAGGGTTATGCATACTTCTAAAACCAGATGAAATAAGTACTGTAGACTTCACATAAGAACAGCATCTCTGCCATAAATTAAAGTAGCCCAGCACAGCATCTCTACCATAAATTCTTTTTTTTACATATTTCTCTGCTTTAAGAAACTCTTTTTAGTTCATGTGGCTCTTAAAGTAAGGGCACTTTTTTTTTCAGGATCAAGCAAAACCTTAAAAAATAGTCAAGTTTAGGTAAATGAATTGGAAATAATGCTATGCTTGTAGTTGTCCAAGGTCTAAAACACTCTTTTCAAAACAGATAACCCTCTTATTAGTAAAAGGAATATCTAAAAGTTATTAAAATGACATAAAAGTGCAAATTTACACAAATGTGGAATTTCATATTTTAAGATATTAACACAAGTTTAACTCATGTATAAACTGACATTTGTTTTGTTTCCTTTATATCATAATTATATGACAGCATAAATAAATATACATTTATAAATAGATATAAAATTACTAATAACAGTATGTACAATGTTACATTCTGGATTCCTTTTAAATCATTGTCTTCTCCTTCTTTTCCTTAAATCTCAGTATACCCTGGATTTTCTGATGGTCTCCTATCCAAATCCTAAATTGGCTTAATTTAGTGGATTTGAGATCAGCCAAAGGGGCAACCCTCCCACAAACCCTCAAAAAACCAAAGCACTGTACTCAGTAGCCCCAAAATTTAGAACGATAGCTTGGAGAAAAATACAGGAAAAAATAGGTAATGAGAATGGAATTATACTCATTGTAGGAAATGATTGGCTGGAATTCTGAACAGGCAAAGAATGAATAGCATGTAGCATTTTCTAGCACAGAGGTCCCCAATCTTTAGGGCACAGGGACCAGTTCCATAGACAGAGGTTTTTTCATGGACCGGAAGGGGCATGGCTTTGCATGCTGCCTGCATCCTGCGGATGGGGCTTCGCTTGTTTGCACGGACCAGTTTCTAGCATGCTGCGAACTGGTGCCAGTTCATGAACTGGATGTTGGGGACCCCTGTTCTAGCAGATAATACTTGCTTACCTATACATTAACTCAATTAGAAACCTTTCCTAAAATATAGATACTGTTGCTCTGATAATGTAGCTAATGGTCCCACTAAATGAGGAAATAGTTTCTCTGAGTTATGGGCCACACATATTCTTTAATTTTGAACTTCAAAAAGCTCTTACAAAGTCATAATTATTGGATAACTTTTGAAACCTGCTACTTATCCTATGGTATCCCACTACCAGTCTCACTATTAAATGTTAAAAAGGAAATGATTTGTGTACAAAAATTAAAGCTGTTAGTATTTTATGAAAACTACACGGATGCTTTCTATGAGTGCTGAATGTTATTGACAGGTGACAAAAGACAGTGATGGATTTCTAATTGCATTTTCAGACAGAAATAATAGACCTCAACGCACTAAGACACATCACTCAAAGTGCTGAGCTGGTTATTTAATAACAAAGCTCACACATAAACATACAAAATAATTTCCAACAAGAATTAAAAACTAATAAATCTAATGCCAAATCCTCTGCTTATTTAAGAAACAATCCTGTTGAATTCAATGAAACTTACTCCAGAATATGTGCAATCCTATGTTTGCATAGGATTGCACCATTTCGCAGTCAAAATAGATTGTTCAAAATCTGCACTGAACATCCTCATAAATTACAAATTATAAAAAAAACCTGCTTTTTTGTGTACTCTGTGTTGTTTATGAAATCTATCCATTCATCCTGGTCCCATCTTCTAGATGCATATGCCTTTCAGAAATGGGAATCAAAGCCCATCATATGAGGAGAATGCCAAGTTGGGACAACAGCTGGTTAGCTTCATGTTTTAATTGAGATTTAAAACCAGCAACAATATCAAGGTAAAGTTATCACCACTGCTCTGGCAGCTTTACAATAACACATGCTAAAATTAGGGGCAGTTTTCATTCCTCATTTCACTCGCACTTATTGATGATCCGGAGCTCGAGCTTCCAGATCCCGTCTGGAAATTCCTCCAGTAGTTGGCGGCGGAAGCTCACGATTTGGCCACTGGAGCCCAGCCTCGGTCCCTTTTGCTAAATCGATTCTCCAGTTCTTGCCCGGGGGGGGGGGGCGCGGAGGCTGCCGCCGTTCACGGAAGGAGGGGCCTGGCCTCAGGTAGCTTCCTCCCTCCGTCTCTTTCTTAAGGGGGAAAAAGTCGCTTCGCCTTCCCATTCCACGCACGTGTGCAGGCAGAGACTAGCGGAGCCTCAAGGAGAGCGAAGCAACTGAGCCGGCAAGCGGGCTGTGGGCGGGATGAGGAGTCAGCGGACGGGCCCTTTCCTTCTCCTGCTGCAGACTCTGCTGCACTTTTCTCCCGCTTTTCGCGCTCAGCTCGTCCCTCAAGGTACGGCGGTCCCTCTGGAAGACTTGAGGGACGGGGATAGACAGGGGAAAAAAGTTTTCGTTTTTTGCCCCTCTTTACTGCAGCTGCACTTTAGAAAAGAGAAGTATGAGCCAGAGTAGGTCACCAGGTGGGCTCCTAAGTTCCTGCTGAGCAGGCAGTTTGATGGGCAATACATGACAGCTACAGGATCCTCAAAAAAATCCCTTCTAAATAATTTCCCTTCCTTTCTCTCTGTACTGCCGAAATGTGGAAGAATTTTAATTTAAAGATCACCAGTGCCAAAGATGCTGTTTTAAAGTAGTACTTCTTGGGAAAGGGGGATTCAAACTGTGTTGTTATTGAAATTTCTTTTTTGAATCCAGATTTTGATACTCCCTTTTCTCTTACATTAGTTTTTAAAAAGAATTCTCTTTAAATAAAAACCGTAAATAATCATTTCCATTGGTTTGTTGATCTCTGTTCCTTGGGCGTGGGTTGCCACAATTTGTCACAGTTGGGCACTTTGAGATAGACATACACACTTGTTTGTCTTTGGTCAATCTCTGCATCTTCTTCTCTCTTTTGTTAATAGCCAACAACATTAACAAAATTATATTTTAAAGATCAAGGATCTCTCATTTGAATGCCATTAGTATAAATGTGTCTTTTTTTATTCCAAGTAGTATGTTTAGATTATTGCTAAGAAAAAAATTAAAAGGTTTATGTTATTACACAATCCTGTGAAAGGGTACATCCTATGTAAAAGCTGACTTAATGAGACTTAATCCCATGTAAATATGCTGTGAAAAGCAGTGTTAGAAAAATAATTATTTATTAACTAAGGAAAACTCTTGTTAATCACAATACGATCTTCTTCTGGGTAAATGTAAAGAATATTGCTTATCCCAAATTGATTTGTTTATTCAAAATCATATCCTGCCATCTGTTATTAAAAAAACAAAACAAAGAAAGTAATAAGACCTCACTTAGCTAGAATTACAAAACAATGAAAGTCAAAGAGGTAAAATAATAAAGAAGTAAAAAAGTAGAAATAAAGAGAGGGACAAAATCCAACAGGGTTCAACAAAATCAGTTTCATATTTTCTAAAAGACCACTTAAGAAAATAGGTATTTCCAGTGCCAAAAATTATATAGAATCTTAAGTCTGCTAGAAAACCTCTCACTGCTTCTCCCAGACATCACCTAAAAAGAGGAAACATATGGAAAAAAAGAGAAAAGAATGAATGGCAAAAACGGGTAGAGATTTGTTTATGCTCTAAATTACTATAACATAGCCTGAAATCTAATATGTTTCCTGTTAGTGGGCAAGATCAAATAATTTATGAGTCTACTCAGTCTGCTGCTGATGAAGTTGAAGGGCAGTTCCAAGTCCTCATTTCTTCCCCTAGTTCTTCATTTTTAACCCGGTATTCCTTCAAACAAAAGGTGCTTTTTGGAGGACTGTATTCTGTAGAGGTAGACATATAGTCACCAAGTGGAGGAAGACTGCTAAAGTCAACTGAAAAAGCTCAACTTTGGATTAAATCTGATGATTCACATTGAGAGACAATGACCAGAGTCCTCTGTTATTGATGAGGATTTTTGAAAGATATATTAAATAGTTAGAATGGTCTCACATAGCTTAATAAAAGCCAGTGGAATTTATTATTGAAAGAAGAACAGTTTGAAATACATTTAGGCATAATCCATTGAGATTTCCTAGGTGTATTAAAAACAAAAGTTTAAATATTTTTCCAAATGTTGTGACCCAATTATGTTTATGGGAGAGGATAAAATAATTAAATATATAACTAGAAGGTAGTCATCTTTAACTTTTATTTACATTTAAATGTAATTAATCAAATTTAATTTTTTTCTAGGTTTCCAAAAACGTTTGTTTTTGAAGATGACTTGCCAGGATGCCATTTAAATGTTAAATGTAACTTTGAGGTCTTAAAAGTTTAATTGTGAGTCATGAGTGGCCATGTGCAACTGTGTGTGAAATAAGTTGAGATGACACTACAATTGCATGTAAGCCATTTTTCATGAGTCGCATGGAGGTTCCTTTTGGAAATTGTAATGACCAATTATTTAAATTTCTTTTTCTTTCTTTATAGTATTGGATCTCCTCTCAATACCCAATCAGAAACTAATAAAGACCTACTTACAGCAATCATTGTCTGACCCTACTGTCAATGAAATATATGTGCTCTCAACATTCAGACTACAACCAAAAAGTACAGCCCTTATATTTGGCTTATATTCCTCCAATGAAAACATAAAATATTTTGAGTTCATAGTAATGGGACGAGTAAATAAAAGTAAGTTGTATGCAATGAAAACATTTTATATATTTTATGTATTTTATATCTGCTAATTAATTTGAAACCCCTTCTACAAATGTAGGATATAGCTTAGCAAGTTTTCCGGTAAGAAAATTAATGCAATTCATTTAGACGTTTAGAACATTTAGATGTTCTGTGGAGGGGGCTACCTGCAAGGTTTTCTATTCTTCTCAATTTTATCCTTACTTTGACTGTAGGAGCCTGCTCATCTGAACAGAGGTTGAAATAGTGATTAGCCCAACATCACTTCTGAGATATATTTTTTTCATATTCGTATGTCAGCATCTCAGACCTGGAAAAAAAGAGAGGGGAAAAAAGTGTTTCATTCCCAAAGTAGTCTGAGAACAATAAAAAAAACAAAAACAAATTGATTACTTGATGTCTGGTTGATTTTGTTAGCTCCTTAGAGCTTTTCTTAATATTTTCAGATATAGTGACATTCTTTTTGAACAGCGACATCAATAGGGGTTATTACAATACTGCTAAAGACATTTTAAGAGGGCTAAGATTAGGAAACAAGGCATCTAAACACAATTCTTTTTAATTTTATTAAATTGTTCACTATGATACTTCTTGCTTTTTTACTTTCAAGGAAATGTGAGTATTAGCTTATGGCAAAATCTTGTTTCTATAGTTACACAATCTTCATCAGTGTTCATTTCTTTTCTTTGCCAGGAAGGTATCCCAAACAATGAAGTAGCTAAGTGATTTTTAAAAATGTGTTTATTTATTAAATATATATGCTGCCCATCTCATTATCCAGAGTGACTCTAACCATAAAAACAATTTTAAATATAGAAAAAGTTAAAATTAGAGGGATTAAGTAGAGAAAAAGTGTAAACCTTTTCTTTTTTCCCCTTAAAAAATCTTTTCAAATTACTGAAGAATTTGATACATACATTCACGTGCTGAATTCTTCATATGAAAGAAAAGGAATTGATTTAGTTAATCCTAGAGTTTAGCTCTGACTGAAAAAGCTAAATATTCCAAGTGCAGATGCTTTGTACAATCAGATGCTTGAGCAAGGGGATGCTTTATTAAGCTGAATGTTTAGAGCAGGGGTGTCAAACTAGAAGCCCGTGGGCCAGATGCGTCACGTGCAGGCCAACCCACCCTGGCTCTGCAAAGGCAAAAAATGTTACAATATGTCATGATATGTCATGTGACACGATCGAGTTTTACACCTGTGGTTTAGGGCTGTGGCCAGATCTGAAACATAAGTACACCCCAATTGGATCAGACAAGACCTATCTCAGCCTAGCAGTTTTTTTGTAAATCTGATGCTCCCAGGTTGCTTACAAACAGGAAATGGAACCATACCCCTCTATCACCATTGTTTCTTATAACTGGCGCTTAAAGGCACACTACCACCAGATGTAACCTCGAATCAAGATTAATAATCCTAGATAGTATTCTCCCATTTTAAAGCCACCCTAGTCACCATCTCCTATAATAATTCCACAGGTTAATTGCTTTGTGAATAAGTAACTTCTTGTATATATATAAGTCTATATCACAATATGGAAATTGAATGGACGACATGAAAAAGTGCAAAGTTATTATCCAGAGAAAAGTGAATAAGGAATGTGCATCAACTTTCTTTCATATTGCAATCAAGCTGACTGCTTCATTTAACTGCACTTAAATCCATCCCACAACATTTAATAAATTAGTTAACTTTTAAAGAATAATTGTTGAGATGTATTTTCAGTGCTGTTTTATGTGTCCACATATTCAGAAGTAAGCCTCATTCAAGAAAACATGCCTTGATTAGATTTATGAGTATGTAAATTATAATCTTCACTGAGGATTAGATGCAATTAACTCAGTATGTTAATCCTATACTATTCCTTTGAATACAAACTAATAAAAAATGCAAGTATGACCCACCATTTTTAAAAAGGCCCTTTCTCTCAACAGGAGAGAATGCCTTCACTAGAATAACGCTTGATTTGATGAGTTGAACATATATAAGACTAAAGAATAGGGGGGGGGGGTTGCTTGACGTTTGTAACCAGCCCCTGCAATTTTAACATATTACAAAGTAGTAAATTTAAAGGAGAAAAAAAAACATCTTGGGATTAAGAGCTTTGTGTGTTGAATGGGCATATGCAGGTGTTTTGGTATGAAACAAAATTGTAGGCATGTCTGTGATAGAATAAAGAATTCATGTGTGAATTGTGTGGATTACTAGTGTGCTGTTTCTTCAAAATAAGAACATATGACTCAAAAACTGGAATTTTAGAGTGGTATGGAAGGTACAGTTTAAATGTTTCAAATTAGTCCTGTTCTGACTTTTGCTTTAAAAATGAAATAAGAAAATGTTTAATCTATTTTAGCCAAATTAAATTAAGCAAACAATATATATATAATAAACTTCATGACAGCCATTTGGATCTATTTTATTCAATGATGATAATGAAAAAAAAAATCTTTCAGAGAAAACAAGAAGGTATTGCCACTCAGGTGACCTGCTCACTTTTTGAAAGTTATGAGAACAGATCTAAAGCGTGATATTAATTTCCATTGGGAGTCTAGCTACGGACTAAAGCAGGGGTCTCCAACCCCTGGTCCTGTTTGAAACTGTACTGCACTGCTGGAGGTGACCAGTGAGCAAGCAAAACCAAAACCATCCTCTAGTCCAGTGATGGCGAATCTTTTAGAGACCGAGTGCCCAAACTGCAACCCAAAACCCACTTATGTATCATCGAGTGCTGGGTGGGTGTGGCCCATTGGCTGGGTGTGGCCCATTGGATGGGCGTGGCCCATTGGGTGGGCATGGCTGCGGTGGTAATGGCAGACTGGGTGGGACTAAAAAGTTCAATCAATCAATTCCAACTTTGCAAGATCTTTTTTTTCCACGAGAAGTTGAAATTGACTGATAGAACCTTTTTTTTTTTTTTTTTTTTTTGCACACTGCAGCAGAGGCCTAAAGCGAAAAGGTTTTGTAAAACCCAGCTGAAGGCCTAGGACTGGGGTGATGGCGCATGTGCCCACAGAGAGGGCTCTGAGTGCCGCCTCTGGCACCTGTGCCATAGGTTCGCCGCCACTGCTCTAGTCTGTGGAAAAATTGTCTTTCACAAACCCAGTCCTTGATGCCAAAAAGGCTGGACTAAAGGCATTAAAGTAAAAAGGCCAGATTAGACATCATTTGGTTGTATCATTTATAGACTTCATAACTGTCTTTTTACAATTGCATATAGACTTATTTCATTCAGGCACCAGGCTACTTTTGGAACTTAAATGTCCTTTTCCTTAGTTGCTGGGATTTAATTATATAATAACAGTTTTAAATTTGGAACTTTCTTGTTCACTATGCTGACAGCAGCAAAAATGCTTTGTGCACAAAGGTAGAAAGATACTTTAATTCCCACAATGGATGACTGACTGGAAAAACTGATGGAATAAGCAGAGAAGGCTAAATTGATTGCCTTAGTCAAATAAAAGAATACAACTAACTTTGTTACCAATTGGAAACTGCTTCTGGATGTTGTGCTTGAGATGAAAAAAAAATGAAAACTTTGGGTTTTGCTAATTAGATATGTTTGTTGTTCTAGAAATAACTAATATAAATTACTAAGTAAAAGTACATTGTTGAGGCTATATAATAATATCTTATTCTACTATGGTAAAGTCAATGCTTTTCTTTCTTTTTTCCTTTCCCCCTATCCTTTTTCTCTTTCCTTTTTCCTCCCCTACTCTGCCGCTCTCTTCATTTTTCTTTGTATTTTATAGTTTGATAAACTAATAATAAATTAGAATAACCTTTTTAGTTCTGGCTTGATTTTTCAGTGGTATTCTTTCAGTTTTCCTCATAAGGATGTGATTGGAGGAACATATTTCCAATCCTCTTCTGTCCTTTTCGGTTGTGTCTAAGATTTTCCAGAGAAATGTTTTCTGTACTCCAGTTTTTTCTTCCAGAGATTGGTTTGGCAGTATAATTGGCTTTCTAAGCTTATTTTCCTCCAGCCTTGAAACCGACTGCTGCTTCTTTTTATATATCCTGAAAGCATTTCTTGGAGTCCTTTGATCTACAGCTTTCCTGGCCAATTTCCTTGTCTCTTTCCCTATGAATTTCCCTTTCTTCTTTCTGATTCTTTTTCTAGCTTGAACTACACCTAATTCATTTTTCTATTGTATCTTCCTGCCCACTTCATTCTATTTCCTCACAATTTTTTTCTCTTTTGGTCCCTTTCATTTAGTCTTTTTTTCCTCCTCTTCCATTCCCTCTTCTATTTTACATCTTTTAATTTGTTTGTGCCCATCTCCACCATCAGTATATTTTCCCCATCATTTATGTCTTCATATTTTCCAGTTTCCTGGCTTTGATCAGACAGAGGCATGAAGTGGTCTGGTTTCAGGGAGTGATGAAAACATAGCACCTGCTTCTAAAATCTGTGAAAACATTTATAGGATCCCTAGGGAAATCATGATCTCTTATAACCACAGAACAAAGAAGAATCAAAACCCTGGGAATATTACTGTGTTACTGTAAATCCTCAGATCCTGAGATTTAACAAGGATTCAGTGAAGACACCTTTTGATCCATCTTTGCTTTTGATCTACCTTAATATTGGAGGAAAGCTTCTTTAATGGCCTCCTTTGATCAGAATGGAAGTCCTTCTCAAAGTGGAATCAATGAACTCTAACACAAAGCCTTGGCCATTTGTGCACACAGAGAGATACATTTTACCAATTAAGGAGAATATTTGTAGCTCAGGGTTGAAATGAGGCATCCTTGGTGCTCTTTGACTTTGGTTGTTTTCTTTGTTTCATTACCCACACTAGGCAATACCATTCCTCAACTGAATTATGGGAAATGTTTATTCATTATTTTTAGAGTATGTTGTAATCATGATTGTGATGAAAGCCCTGGGCACTACACATATAAAGGAAACAGGACTTTGATCATGCAACTGTAGCCATTATTTTGACTTTATTTTTTGACATCCCTCCTCCCTCAATATCCCTGGTTATCAACCATATAAATCTTTCTAGATTGGATTATTGTAATTTGCTCTACATGGGACTATCTTGGAAAAATCTTTTGAATCTTCACTTGATCTAAAAGTAGTAGTGAACATGGTAGCGGGTGTTCACTTATTAAATGATTTTATACCTGCTTTGAAATAGATGCACTTGTAACCAATCATTTTTTAAATATGATTCAGTCATCTTGAATGCAAGATAACTCGTATTACTATTATCATACCAGTCATACAACTATAACTTAGTTAAAATTCAGGTATCTGATTATGAGAGAGGCTGTTTGATCAGAAAAAGGAACAACTTCTTAGTAATCATGATCAAAGAACTAATGAGGGGAGCATATGTGAAACTAAATTAGCATTTGCTTTTAATTTAATTTTTTATTAGACTAAAAAAATAGGTAAATCATTACAAAAAATCTATAATACAAATATTTAAAAGGGAACAGTAATAAATAACATTTAGCAATATAATCTGACACTAGATCTTTCAGACTGTTGATTTAGGAAAAAGATCTAGTTAATCATAAAAGGAAAAAAAATAACAACAAAACATATTTTTTATAAATGTATATTTGCTCTTTTCATATTGGCAAGCAATTTTTATTCCTTTCTGAATTAGTTTTCTTAGATTAATAATTTTAGATGATGTCTTTACAGTGTTCCAAATGTATCTCAGTTATATCATTGATATTTTTATGGAATTTATATAGTTTACAAAGTGTTGTAAACTATATCAAATCATGTAAGCACCAGAAAGGTGATGTAAATAAATAGATAGATGCATGCATGCATGGATGGATGGATAGATAGATAGTTTCAAAATATTGAAAAAATATTTTTATATAAGTTATCTTGGAATTGTGCTGCTTTAAGCAAATAATTATAGGTTATTAATAGTTTAAAACATATTCTAGAAACTTCATATTTTGAGATGCTATCTTAATGCTACCAATCAAAGTCTTATAACTCATCAGTCTTTTCTGTCTTGATACATTTTATTTTCAAATAAAAAAGAAGTGGGAATACGCAAAAAGCTATAGCTGCCAGAATTGCCTCAAACTGATAGGCAGCATATAAATTTAATAAATAAATAAAATAATAAATAAATATAGGTGGCAGATGACAATCCTTATCTTTCATAATGTTTATGAGGCAAGGTAATTATGTAATGAAGATTTGTCTAGAATTTTGGAATTTGTCAGCCCTTGTATTTTTCTAAATTTTATTGAAAGTAAAATTTAATTTCTGACATATATTCTAAACAAACAGTCTATACCTGGATGAGACAGTTCACATGAACATAGTTACTTTACAATAATAGTTGCAGGAGGAGATTTTTGTTTCTTTTATTTTGGCCAGTCTAGAAAATTTCCTGTTTGTATGTTCTGTATGTTTTAAATGAATTTAAATGAAGCAGAACTTGCTTATAATCTGATCTGTTTGACTTTGACATAACATTCTTTTTTAAGAAGATGTTGATGTCTTTCTATTTTTTTTAAAAAAGCTTTTTTTTCTTAAAAGAATGCTTCAAGAGGCAGAAAGCTGCCACTGATTTATTTCATTGCTCATTTGACTAATAAAAGGAGCGACAATAGTTAGGGAATTGATTGCTGTTATACCTGAACTTGTCAACTGGAAAGCTGACAACCCAGGTTTGAGACCAGAGTGCTGCATGATGGGTTGAGCTCCCATTATTTGCCCCAGCTCCTGCCCACCTAGCATTTTGAAAGCATGCAAATGCAAGTAGATAAATAGGTACCATTTCAGTAAGAAGGTAACAGGATTCCGTGTGCTGTTACCTTCGGAAAAAACACGGAAGTGTTTTTAAATAACACTCGTTATTTAAAAGGTAAAGGTAAAACCCTTTACCTTTTCCTTTACCTGTACCTGCATTATTAATTAATGAAGCTGAATGTCAATAACGCCCTCATATTGATACAGAATTCACCCATATAATCCTAAGATTGGGTTAGGCTGCATTATCTACTGTAGTCGTTAGAGATAAATCATGGACTGTATCTTTATTGTCATAGTGAAATCCTTGTTCTTTAGAGGTGTTACGTACAGAATACAACATATTTTGAACATCATTAAAAAATTACATTGATTTAAGTGGGATAGGTTAAACATCTAATTGATTGAGAAATGCAGATTGTGTTAAAATTCTTATTTCATTTTCTTTGGATCTTAAAAGCTGACTGGATTAAAACAATAAAAACGTATTTTCTAGAAATGAACCAAATAATCACAGAAGCATCTGTGAATTGAAAGGCTCCCTTTTGGGTAGGCTGCAATATCTTCAGATGCTTCCCATCCATTCAATATCACTACCATCTGTAGCTTCTTGGTGAGACAAAATGGCTCATTTTTAAAAACTGTCTATTACAAATGATGTAACTTCAGTTAAACACAATGCTTTGAAATCCAATCCATTGTTTAATGAGATCTCTGGTATCTTACATTTTGTACAAATGACACTGTTTTTCAGAAACAGAACAGGGACTTTTGGGTTCCTCACAATGAAAACAACTTCATTGTCTATTGGCACCAGTAATTCAAACTTTTTTTTTGTAGCACAAAAGGACAGGAACACAGATGTTTTAAATATAATTATGCCTTTGGTCCTAGACAGCATTTCCCTCCAGCTCTCTCCAAAAACAAGATTCCTCCCCCTCAGATGAGCCTTGATCTTCCATCCAATCTTGCTGCCTTCAGGCTTTCCAGTCTCTTGGTCCTTTGCCATCTCTGGGCTCTTCTACCTTTTTCTGTTTTTTTCTTGCTCACTGACTTTCTGTGTAGTTCTGATCCAGATCTTACGTATGCAGGAGACCTGCCAGATTCAAAGGGCAGCATTTGTTCATCTATCTAAAGTTGCAATGCAATGAGAGAGAAAACAGTTTCTTCTATTCATTTCTTCCCACCAGTCTTGTAACCCCATCATACCCCCAAAGGCCATAAAGAATCTGAAGTCCAAGAAAGCTGAGGAGCAGTTTTACTCATAACTTCATCTCTGTTTAAGATAATTCTGAGGTCATTTTCCTTCCTTCCTTCCTTCCTTCCTTCCTTCCTTCCTTCCTTCCTTCCTTCCTTCCTTCCTTCCTTCCTTCCTTCCTTCCATATGCTGCCCATCTTGCCATTAAGTGGCTTTTTTGTTTTGTTCATTTAAAAAATAAAAAGAGAAGTTTAATATATTTAATTTATCTTCTTTGACTGAAAATTATATGATATTTTGAATATTCAGAATTAACCTTAGTTTTGAGGAATAAAATGCAGTTTAGATGTATTGTCTCTCATATTATGTCTAGTTTGATCCTAAGGTGCTACATTTGGACTAACGTGAAAAGGGAAAAATGGATTAATATAGTATTATGTATTGAGCATGGACAAGGGACAAGGTTATCTGAATGTTCTTTGTCAGACAGTAAAATATCTTAAACAAATCATGCTCTACTTCTATTTCTGCGGAACTAGTTAGGAAATAGAAATTATATTTGTGGCTAAGTTCAAGGCTACCCAGTAGCTCTTTGACTTCAGATTCAAGTCCAACAATCTGGATACAACTTTACACTACTGTTTCTTTAGCAATATCTAAGAAAATACTGATTTCTAAATAAACTTGTGTTAAGAAAAAAAGTGGTTTCTTTGGTGTGACACAAACTCATTCCAGTTTAATAAATAAAATTTACAAGACATAGTTTACTATAGTGTATGAATCAGGCTTAGGTCAGCTTTTCCTAACTAAGATCCTCTAGATATGTTGGATTATTTCATAGGAGGGCATTAGGTTGGAGGAAAGCTGCATTCCATGTGATATTTAGGTTATTTATCATGTCCATCCATCCATGTGGATAATGAAAGAATATACAACTAGATATTTATTTATTTATTGTATTTATGTGGCTATCCATCTCGCATGACAACAGACCATACAAATAATTTTAAAAGCATAAAAAGTATAAAATATTATCAAAATGCTAAGAGTGTCAGATATTCTCAACAATGATGCCTCATGAGATCACTGATACCCTCCCCTCCCCTTTGTGCCCATGTAGGGATTCTAGACTAAGTCCCCATTTGACTCCTTCCCCCAACCCGGCCAGCCTCTCTCCTACACCCAGCTCCATGCTATGAAACAATTTAAAGATCAGAATTGGCACCTTGAATTGAATATAGAAGCAAATTGACAACCTGTGCAACTCATGTACCCCACTCTAGAGGCATACATAACTGCCTGTGCTACCACATTCTGTACCAGCTGAAGCTTTTGGATATCCTTAAGGATGGCCCTATGTAGAGCACATTACTTTAGTCCACCTGGGAAGTGACCATAACATGTAGATATAGATATAGATATAGTTGCAAAGTCAGGTAGAGGACTATATTGCTATAACGGAGGATTTTCACCTAAGAAAAGCTGTGTAGGCAAAGAGTTGCTATAATTTTCTATTCCCTTTCTCAAACAGACTAAGATTTCTACTGTAAGTTGTGAATTTTATTGTATTCACATTTTCTAATGATGTTATTTTCTGTTAGTTTCTCTCCGATATTTGAGGAATGATGGAAAATTAAATGCTGTGATCTTCACCAATGTGCATTTGGCTGATGGAACGCGCCATACAGTCCTCCTTCGGTTAAGTGGATTGCAGCATGGCAACAGTAAAGTTGAATTGTATGTGGACTGTGAGCAGGTGGATTCTGTTCAAATTTTACCTAAAATTTTTTCTGGGCTGCTGCAAGGCTCAGGATCTATAGAATTACGAACACTCCAGAAGAAATCACAGGTGAGTACTGAAGGAGGGAAAAAATGTTTGTGTAGGAAGGGCTTATGGTCCATGAGCTAATATACTCCTGACCCATATTTGCATGCCTGGAATCTCCTAAAATTCATCACTGAAATCTGGTAGCAACATGGCCATTTTTAGTAGTATGATTTTCAGAGTTTTAATAAATCAAAGATGTGTGAAGCCATCTTTATCCTAGCATACTTAGAAAATCAAGGTATAAATCAAAACAATAAAAGCAAGGCAATAGAACTGTCCTTCCTTTGCCCCCTATTTTTATTGTCCAGGTGACTTTAGATGATTTGAAGCTGATTGTGAGGGGGTCTTTGTCCCAAGTGGAAACTCTACAAGACTGTTTTCTCCCACAAACAGAGCCACCAGTTCAGTATTCAGGTAATGTTGATATCTTGTCTGTAAGTAAATTAAACAATCCTTCACAAAACTGTTTTTTAAAGCCTAAACCTTCATACAGCTGTATTTTTTACCTTGGACTCCAAGTCATCTGCTCACCATATGCTGAATGCACTTTCACAGCACCAGAGCATTCACTTTACACTCAAGTTCTTTAACATTAGATGTTCATATTCTTAGAAATTTATTTGCTTAGTGGACATGTTTCTAATATTTCTTTTCTTAGCAAGTCTTAACAACCAAAAATAATTTTAACAATTTCATTAGCAAATGAAACCTAAAAGAATATGGATGCATAAGAATAGTATATTTTGTGTATTAATTGGAATTAATGATAAATAGGTATAGTACAATTATATTTTATTTATTTATTTATATCCTGCCTAGCAATGACCTTGAGAGATGAGTTAGGCTGACTAACTCATGTCAAAGACTAGCCCAAAGCCACCCAGACAGCTTTCATGCCAAAAAATGGGATTAGAATTCAAAGTCTCTCTGTTTCTAACCTGGTGCCTTAATTACTAGACCAAACAGGTTCTCAATACTGTAGAGAATCTATACAGTACCTAAATTAGAACTGGTCTGTTTTTTACATGACTGATATCTTCTGCATATATTACTTAGATAGAAGTCAGATGCCATAATTCTCTATAAACAAAGGTTTCCGGGATAAATTGAAAAATAGAAATAACTGTGTAAAGTATTCTTCATAGCTGTATTATGTAAAATATAAAAAAACAGGTCTTTCATAAATACTGTTTTTGAAAAATATCAGTTTATATGCTTAAGTGCAAATTTGAAAATAATCACTAAAAATTAGGTAGCAAACAATACATCTCCCACTGTGACTTGTTTGCTTACTACTCTTGTTCTCCAGATCTTGGAAACGTCTCTTCTTACATTTCTTTTATTTCAGTGGTGGGCAACATTAGGATGGTCCTTGATAGTTGAATACTACCAAGTGTGTGGGGCCATAATTAAACATACAGGTGAGGCTTGGTTGGGGAAATTTAGTGAGTCGTCTTTTTTAATTTGAGGGATATCTATTTCCAATTGTTTCTGTCTACCTGGGTGGAGAGGATGTGCTCTGGATCCCCTCTATTAAATGTCATCTTATGGGACCCAGGAAATATGCCTTGTTTTTTTCAGCTTCAGCTCCCCCTAGATACAGACAGCCCCCTCTCTCCAAGGGTTCCGGGAAGCCCATAATATCTGGCTTTGCTTCCAGGTCTAGAATTAATGTGTTTGTAGTGCTCTTGTGCTTGTTATGGTTTTTTTTTTTTAATTTAGGCTATTTTAATGTTTTTTAATTTTTTAAAAACTCTTTTAACTGTGTGTTTGAATTTTATAAGCCACCCAGTCTCCTAGAGTGGGTGGCCATAATAAATTGTAATTAATTAATTAATTAATTAATGGAAACTGCTGCCAGCATTCAGCAATCATGGCCTGAGCCCTGTAAAAGTGAAGTTGGAGTCTTTTGGCCCCCAAGCCAAAGCATGCTCCCCTTGCTTTATTTTTAAACCATGCTTGGGTTGGAATCTCTTTTCAATAAAGAACAATTCCCTGTAAAGTGGGATGCCTAAGTATCTTATAGTTAAATGAGAATTTCACTCAAGTTCAACTGGATAACTATATGAAACACTTAGTGTTTAAAAGGACTGTATCACTGCTGGTATTGCTAAGATTTCTGATCCTACTGTATTTTCTATTAGTTGCTTGATTCTCATACATGTCTCTACAGGTGACTTTAACAGGCAATTATTAAGTCACATGTTGCAAATGAACCAGATACTAGGTGAAGTGAAAGATCTCCTCAGACAGCAGGTATCTCTGAGCTTTTTGTTACAGCTTCTTTGTTTTGCGCTAAGAAATATATACAATAATATTATTTTAGGAAAAGAACTGATTGTGTTCAAATGCAAAAAAGATAGTTTAATCTTATCCAACTTAGTACTCTTCTTTCATTTGCTGGATTTCTGTTTCCAAAATCGAAAATGGTATCTCAGAACAGGAAGATGTGCCTAATTTTATTATTTGTCAGCAAAGAGCCCATTCCTGCAAACACTTTTAGACCTGCCAAAATTATGACCACTAGGACTATTTAGGGTGAGAGCAAGAAAATAATGCAAGAAATGTGTGTCATAGTTAAGGCCACACTCCAAAGCACAGATGTCACACTCGATAGCGTCACGTGACATATCACGATTTTTGCAATGTTTTTTGCTTTTGCGGAGCTGGAGTGGGCGTGGCCTATGCATGATGTATCCAGCCCGTGAGCTTGACACCCCTGCTCCAAAAGTATTGAACTGCCTGATCACCTGAGTAGGAATCTAGTTCCCCACTAGATTTAGTTCCCCACTGGAGCAGAATTTTAATTCAACAATCAAGCTGAACATGCAATAAAATTGACATTCATGAAAATGATAAGGTGTAAATTTTAAATTAATACTTTGGCTTGAAAGATGTAGGTTTCAAAGCTTAGACTTAAGTATTAGCTACTCTATGTACTTCTACTAAATTCATCAGAGAGCTAAAATATGAAAGGGTGGCTGTTTACTTGGAACAGACTTGTCATACGTTCAGCATGAATAAATATGCTGGTATCAATCTCATATTGTGGATTTGCAAACCTAAGCTATGCTATAGCATTAATTGTATAACGTGCCTTTTATGGACAAAAAGTAATGAAGTCAGAATAATTTGAGGCTCTGTTTAATACATTTTATTTGTCCAACTAAGGTTAAGGAAACAGCATTTTTGAGGAATACTATAGCTGAATGCCAGGCATGTGGTAGGTCCTTTTGATCTTCTGGGTTTAAGTAGGATTTTATAAACTTTACAATTAAATCACAAGAAACTTGTTATTATGCTTAGTTGCTAACTATATACTTAGGTTGCATGAGAGATGATTGATTTTTATGGAGCTTCCTTAAATAATGGTGGAATTATGCATATAGCCTTAAGTGATTACTATAGCAATTAATTTAATAGCCTGACTCTATGCATGCTAACTCAGTAATTGTGTTATGCATGCTGCTGTTCACATAATAAGTGCAGAAATGAACTACTCTGATTCAGCAGGAGAAATGACCTGCTGGCTTACTGAGGGATATTCTCATTGGCTCTCTCAAGATTTACTTAAAATGCTATATTTTATCATCATAGGATTGGGAATCGGAAGTTTCCCCACTCCTTCCCCACATCCCCCGAAACCCAAATGTGAAGCCAATACTTGTTTCCCAGGGGTGCACTGCATAGACACGACAGATGGGTACCAGTGTGGTCCTTGTCCTGAGGGCTTCACTGGAGATGGAATTATTTGCACAGATATTGACGAGGTGAGTTATTCTTTAAGTGCTTTTCAGAAGGAACCCCAGGGCTAGTCTGAGGTACAGTATTTTGCTACCCAAGACATAGGTGGCGATAGCAAAAACTGAAACTAACTTAGAAGAGAATCAGGTTTTCTAGCATATCCAAAGGCAGCAGAGTTTAAAAGTTGCAGGCAACAGGGCATAAACAGCTTTGTTCTCTGAGGGAGAAAAACAGAGGAGAAATACTACATTTACATCTATGCATTTGTTCCTTATGATACAGATAGTCCATAACTTATCACTGTAATTGAAGCCACAATTTGGTCATAAATTGTGATGATGGTTAAGTGAGTTGCCATGTGACCATGCCTGAAATTTTTATCTTTTATGTGGTGATTGTTAAGCAAATGTAATGGTTGTAAAGTGAATGCTCTGGTCATTAAACAAACAAAGTGGTTGTTAAATGAACTCATTGTTTGCTATGGGATTTTTTTTTTACTTCTGGTAGCTAAAAGTAAATGCCAGTTTCTGGCAAAAACATCATAAATCACGGTAATATGACCACATAGGTAAGGGGAACCTGGTTGTTAGAACTTTGAATCCCGGTTGTAAGAGGTCCATCATAACTTTGAAAAGTCAAGGATTACCTGAAGGTGTGTCGCTCTACCTAATGGTATGATTAGTCCTACATAGGCAAAAACATGCAGTACTGAGGACCAATGCAATCTAAGATGTCTTATTCTCTGGCTAAGAATAGCTTCTCAATGTCTAGAGCAGCCATATTTCAAAAAGAAAAATTGTGGGGTTCCTTTTTAATTCTAACATTAGAATTAGGGATTCAGAATGTGAGTCAAATAGAGCATCTAACAAATATCTGCATGTTTAACTTGGTTGGCTGGATGGTTGGCCTAATAATTAGTATGTAGTAAAAACTGGGCCTTTCTCTTTCAGTGCCAATATAAACCATGCTTCCCAGGAGTGCAATGTGTAAACATGGCTCCAGGTTTCAGATGTGAAGCCTGCCCACCAGGATATATTGGGCAGATCATCCAAGGAATGGGAATAAACTTTGCCAAAAGTAACAAACAGGTTTGTCATCTCATTACTGTTCTTTGCAATCAAAAGCAGCCTGGTTCCTATAAATATTTTACTTCATATAGATGAAGTAATCTTTCTTCAAAATCCAATTAGTAATTTCTGTACAAATGCCTGCATCATTTCTGTATATACAGCAAAATGTGATTTATATTGTTAATAGGCTTTCAGTTGATAGCCCAGTCATTTTAGGGTCTCCAAGGGCTTTGTAACATTTTAAATTTATTTTGTCATTGTTTTGTGTCTGGTCCAACACACATATCCTTAGGTTCTTCCTAGTTGAATTTGTTGAAATGTGATACTATCATGACACATTACACCCTTGTCCTTTCTTGAATGGAGCTTTCCAGGGTCTCTCCCACTTCTTCTAAGGACCCCCAGGTCTTTACCTGAGATTCTGTCCTTTTAACATCTTGTAAGATCGCTTAATGCTACAACTGGAAATGCTGGGATTGCAGTCATTGTGAAGCAGTCACATGGCAGCTTGCTTAATGACCGTTCACTCTACAACCGAGATTCCAGTTCCAGTTGTGGTTGTAAGTCAAGAATTACCTGTAATTTAATTTCCATCTGCTTCTCACTTCAAAGGCTTGCATTCATGACCATTCAGCATTTATGACCAGAAAAGGCTGTGAGTGCTGCAAAAAGGAGATTTGATATCTGCTGGTGTCCCTGAGCTTTCAAGTTGCTCCTTCTTTTTTCTAGACCTAGTGCAAAACCCAGCAATTTTCTCTGATGTTCTGTTATCAGATTATAACCAAATGGAAACATTGTGATTTAAACTTTACTTTCTTTTTTATTGTCTGTATTTTGCTTTGTTTATTGTCTTGCCTCATGAAGCGTTCTAAAAATCACTCATTATCTTGGGACTTACGCTGATTTCAGAAGATTGTTGTTGTTGTTTAAAAAAAATGTATCTTATAATTTTTAAGTTAAGAAAATAAATGCCTATAATCTTTATCTACAAGAATCAGCAGCTCAAAATAAAGACTTTCCACAAAGAGCAAATATAGACTTAATGTGAGTTATGTGTGAAATGTTTTGCTTATTTGCAATAACTGATTTCATTTGTCCCCCAGTTAGTTTAATAACTAAACTTCCTCTCTTATATCTCCCCATCCAACATCATCCAGTCTTTGAAATATATATTCATTTATATTGTACAGACTGAATACACCTGCTGCAGTGGAATGATTTGACATTTTCTTCTATATAAAAACTCAATTATGATTTAATAATATAATTCTTTAAAAATATTCCATTTTCTATATTTAAAATATATTCCTTGCTATAACCATTTTATTCTTAAATAGTATGGCTGTTAGAGTCAACTTATTTTTTTTTATTATATTAGGCTTGTTTGGACATTGATGAATGTCAGCGTATAGCAAATGGACGTTGTGTCCCAAATTCCCAGTGTATAAACACCATGGTAAGCATTACTTACAATTGTCTGAATTTACTCATTCTTTATGTTTCAGAAATAACACTAAAGTTGTCTTGCTGATGACTTTTTTGCTGTGAATAGAAGACATAAGCACATTAATTATAGCAATAGCAATAGCACTTATATACTGATTCACAGCCCTCTCTAAGCGGTTTATAATCTGGATCCTCATTTTACTGACCTCAGAAGGATGGAAGGCTGAGTCAACCTTGACCCAGTGAGAATCAAACTGCTGGCATTCGGCAGAATTAGTCTGCAATCCTGTATTCTAAGCCATCATGGTTCTTATATAATAGACTTATTACTAAGTTTGATATTGTTGGAAGCATGACGTCCTTACTTTGAATAGGTTTTGCTCTCCAAGGCTAGAGAAATGCATCCAAGGCATGAATGAGTAGGGAGGAGTGTTAAATGATGATGTGCATCATCATGATAAAAATCCCAGGAGTTCTATATTTACATCAGATGTTGGAATGCCTGTACGGTATGTATAAGGCTAGAATTTGCATTATGAAACAAACATGTGTGCATTTATTTATAGATATATTTATTTATATTTTGCATTTCTAGACCACCCATCTCCATCAAGAAGGGACTCTGGGTGGTATACAGTATCGTTTTACTTCATAATGGCTTGCTACAGATGCTGAGAATTACAAGATATCAAAAGAAGTTGCTGACAGTTTAACTCAATGTTTCTCAACTTTGGCAAGTTTAAGATGGCTGGCTGAGGAATTCTGGGTGTTGAAGTTCACCCATCTTAAATTTGCCAAGGTTGAGAAACACTGGTTTAACTGAATGTATAGGTATTATCTTTAAGACTTCTTAGATAAATGGATAAAATGCCAAATGATTGAAGAACAAATGTTGAACCTAATTTTCAAAAAGGAATAAAAGGAAAATCCAGAGAACTATAGAGCACTTAGTCTGACAGAAATGTCCATAAAATTCTAAAACAGACCATAAAAAGCTTGATCTGTTAAAATAATAGTAATAATAATAATAATAATAATAATAATAATAATAATAATAATAATAATAGTTGGAAGGCACCTTGGAGGTCATCTAGTCCAACCTCCTGCTCAGGCAGGTAACCCTATACCATTTCGGACAAATGGCTGTCCAGTTTCTTCTTAAAAACTTCCAGTGTTGGAGCATTCACCGCTTCTGGAGGCAGGTTGTTCCACTAGTTAATTGTTCTAACTGTCAGGAAGTTTCTCCTTAGTGCTAGATTGCTTCTCTCTTTGGTTAGTTTCCATCCGTTGCTTCTTGTCCTGTCCTCAGATGCTTTGGAAAATAGCTTGACTCCCTCTTCTTTGTGGCAGACACTGAGATATTGGAACACTGCTATCATGTCTCCCCTCATCCTTCTCTTCATTAAACTAGATATACCCAATTCCAGCAACCGTTCAATATCTTGAACTCAATATCTTGAACTCAATATCTTGAACTCAATATAATAATTAGAAGTCAGCATGGATCTGGCAAACAGCAAGTCTTCCCAAATGTAATCTCATTTTTTTTGTTAGATATCTTCTGTGATAAATTGTGGAAATGCTATAGCTCTAATATATATGGATTTCAACAAAGCAACTGAAAAAAGGGTCCTGTGAATTTCTGATTATCAAGTTAATAAGGGTGGGCTGGATAACAACAAATTAATGATTCTAAGTTAGAGGAAGACAGATTCCAACTGGGCATTAAAAAATATAGCAAGTCAGCAATAGAACCACTTACCTAGACAGTGGTTGTTTTTTGTCACAATCTTTAGTTTATGGATTTATCTGCTTTTCCCAAGGGTTCTTACCACTGTGGTGCTTGCAAGCCAGGATTTACTGGAGACCAAGTCAGAGGGTGCAGAGCTGAACGAAGCTGTAGAAATCGTGTTCTGAACCCTTGCAGTATCCATGCCGATTGTTCAGAAATAAAACAAGGGGACATCTTGTGTGTTGTAAGTCAATGCTCTTCCCATCATTATTAAATATGTATAAAACTTAATCTAGGGCAAGGATTAAGAAGAAAAGAAAAGCAAACAGAAGAAAAACATACAAGACAAAATATGCTATAGTAGCTTTTGGAAGCAAATTTGTATCCATGTTTTGTTTGGAATTTTGATTTTTACCAAAAGATTTCTACATTAATACATTTTTAAAAATTGTCTTAGTATGCCTACCTTTCCCAATTTGATACCTTTTGGGTGTGTTGGGACTGCAGAATATCAGCCTGCCTAAGAATTTTGGAAGTTGCAGATATTTATTGTAAGTAACTCAGAACTGAGAAAGCTATATAGAAGGCTTAGAATATGTTCTAAATGTGATACTATTATGACATACTACAGCTTTGCCCAATTTAGTATCCTTAGATATTATGGGAAGATAGCTCCTGAAATTCATTGGCTATGCACATGGAAATTCAAGGGCCCACAAACTCATTCAGAAGACATCAGATAGCGAAGGCTGACATACAAGGACAGGAATCAAATTCTTGCTGAATTTTAGTTGAAAAAGAAAGAATGGGAAGGACTGTGCCCACAAAGACATCTCCAATGTTGCTTTCATTTTGTTATACTTTTGCTCACAGTGTGGCATTGGCTGGGCTGGTGATGGCTTTCTGTGTGGAAAAGATGTTGATATTGATGGCTACCCAGATGAAAAACTTCCATGCTCAGCTGACAGCTGCAAAAAGGTTAGCAGTTTGACAGAGGCCTGAGTGACAAGATGAGTATGTTTCATGTTTCAAAATTTTATCAAAGAACTGCTAAAAAAAGAGAACTGAAAACCTTTTGTGTCCTAGAGATATAGTGAAATACCATATGTATTCCTCCTATTGATGCTAGTTGGTGATTACCAATACTGCAATCCGTTTCATCTGATGGCACTGGTTGGAAAAGAATGCTCTATTGTGCTTATTTTGTAGGACAACTGCATGTTTGTTCCAAACTCTGGACAAGAAGATGCTGATGGAGATGGTGTGGGAGATGCGTGTGATGATGATGCAGATGGGGATGGTATTCCTAATGATCAGGTACTGGTTAGGAATTGGTGTGTTTTCTATAATTAAGCAATGCTGCTACCAGTCTGGACAACAGAGGGCATTATATAAAAAAAGGAATAAATCTCTATATTGATTTTTATCATCATGTACCAGCACTTTTGGCACTTCTAGAGGTTAAAAATGCATTTTATGTAATAGTATAAAGAGGCCATATCAGCTAGTAAACATGGTAAGAGTAATTGTAGATGGGCGAGCATTTTGTTCTCCCAAAGTTGCAATTAAAAAAAAAGAAGTTTGAAAAGGACATTTCTTTTTTTTTTTTTAAATATATTTTATTAAATTTTTAATCATCACTTTAATGTTTGGTAAACAGCGTGTTGTCTGGGTTTATATTTAAAAACAATCAATAACAATTAATTTTTATAATTCCATAATCCACATAGTAGCTTTCCTTGATTTTCTCGTCTTCCAATAATATTCTCTTTTATCAACCTTGAATTAGTACATTTCTTAGTATTTTGATAGATAACAATTGAATTTAAACATTTTTCTAGTATTTCTATAAGTAACAACCACATCTTTTCTAATTACCTTGTCACAGATCCTGTTTTCAAAGTTCTTATTTAGAGTTGTTTTTCCTACAATGTTCAAAACATTCTTACCAGTTAAGATTTCCTCAGAGTTAATTACACTTAAGTATTTAAATCTTTTTCCTCATACAAGCCATCCCAACAATTTTACATTTCTCATATCTTAAAAAAAGAGAAAAGAAAAAAAGAAGGAAATAGTATACTACTTGAGAAACATGTCCCTCTTAAGCTAAAATACATTTATATCCAAAAATGTTCTATTCTTTTTAATCATATTCAAGCAAATGTTTAATCTTTAAATATTCCATCTAATAAATCCAATCGTCTAATTTTTTAAATCTATTCAAAACATTCTTATCAATTGAAGTTTTATAAAAATCAATTCATTTAAGTATCTAAAACATTTCCCTCATATAAACCATCCCAACATTTTTATATTTCTCATATCATAAAAAAATACTATGTACTTGAGGGATCCATCCCTCTTAAACTAAAATTCATTTATATCCAAAAATTTTCTATTTCTTTAACCATATTCCAACAGATGTTTAGATATTCCATCTGATAAATCCCATCATCTAGTTTCTTAATTCTAACTTTAGCCCTTTTTTTGCCAAACATCTTTCCTAATCAGTATGCTCCACTGGACCAAAGGGTCTTCCCATAGTCTTGTAGATGTTGTTGTAGGTACAAGAGACAAGTCAAGTAAGATGTGTTTGCGGGAATGTTTCACCCCTTCATATTCATTGAATATCTTTTTCTTTCTTTCTCTCTTAATTTCTCTTATCATTTTTTGTCTCTCAAGTTCTCATAGTTCTCCTAACAGGTCTATGAGCCATTTTGTTAAATCTTTTTTCTTGTCCTCAGATTTATTTTGCAGTCTTGAAGTGTAGGTTATCTTTTCCATGTCTGGATTGAGTCATAATTCCTTCCATTGTTGGGCTCCATCTTTAAATCTCTTTTCTCCATCTTTAAATCTCTTTTCTCTTTATATTCAGTTGTCTGCTTTATCTAATTGCTCTCTCTTTTTATTTTCTGAAAGTTTTTTTTGTGAGGTTAAATTGAAAATGTGTTCATTTATATTTTCAAAGTTGTTTTTAATTTCCTTGTTCTTTGAAGTCATTGTCATTTGTATTAGTTGCAACATAGCATACATTTCCTCCTGGAAAGTATTTGTTTTTTCTTGGTATGTTTTTTCTGTAGATCTCTGATGTTCCATGATAGCCAAAAATCAAAGTTTTCCTTTCTCTGAAAACAACTTTAGAGTCACAGTTCAATAAGTCTTTCTAATCCAAGAAGGTCATTTTTTCCCCCTAAGTTTTATGGTTTTCACTTTACAGATAGCCCAAAATGTTTTCTTTCCTTTATTATAGCTTTTATTATAGCAGTTTTCAAAACAGGCAATTGCCTTCTGTTTTCATCAATAATATGATCAAGCTTAAATTAGTGCTTTTTGGCTTTGGCTGCTTGTAGCTTGGGCTAGATTCTGGCATGAAGTTAGTCTTTCTTCTGCTAGTTTCTGGATGGCTTTCCCCAGATGAATGGATCGACCACCATGGTCAATGGGCACCCGTCCTTCTTTGTCGCCTCTTTGGGGCGAATTTAAGACCATTTAGGGTCCCCAAACATAAAAAAAAAATCAGCCATAGGGTGCGGAGCCCTGTGATCCCTCGGCTGCTGCACTACTGCACAAAACCGGAAGTCCTGAAAAGGACATTTCTACTCTGAAATCACAATGTATTTTTTTTAAACTAAATGTTACTTTTTATTTTGTGGGGTACCCCAACTACAAAAATTGGGCCACAAGACTCTTACTAAATTAAGTGAGTGATTCTCAGTAGGCCTATCCTCTTACTGTTAATCTTGCTATGCAAAATCTTCAATGGCTATAAGCTGGGAAGGATTTACATGTGTTAGATTTGACTTTCCAGTAATTGTAAAGGCTTCTGCAGCTGTCTGTGCTCTGGGTAACAGTTAATGCTCTTGATATTTAGTCTTGTTTTGTCAAATAAAGGAGAAACTCTGATATGGGAAAGCTAAGGGGACAAGTGATGTCACATACCTTATTATATTGCTGTACAAATTATGCAATATGCATCGATCACAAACAATTATAATTCACAGCATTTGCATGATGTTATGTCATGGATCTACTGGATGCCTACAAATATGGCATCTTTTTAGTGTGTTTCCCTTATCCATTTATCTCTTTGTATAATTTTTGTATTTAGATGACCAATATCCTATCTCCCAACTATACCCAAAATTGATGCAGATTATTTGGTTATTTTCTTATCTATTCAGATAGGAGTATGTAGTGAGCATAAATATGCATAGATATTTGCAAATCTTTACAGGTTGCAAAGAACCACCATGTTTTAATGCCATCTGTCAGGGTCATCTGATGGGCAGTGACAAAGAATACGTCCTAGGTCACATTAGATGACCTTATTTAATCAAGGGGACCCAGAGTATATCCTTCCTATTGGATTCCATGGGAGGGACAGAAATAATTGGGGTTAGACAGTCCTCCAAATAATCTGACCCTTTCTCATGAAGGCTTTAAAGGTGACAATCAGCACTTTGAATTGTATCTGGAATTACAACTTTCACAGATAAGATTGATAAGATAACCTTTATTGTCATTTTTTACTGTGGGCACATTGGCACACATTAAAAATGAAATTCTGTTGCCTAGTCTCAAAAGTGTACACATACATAACAAACATGAAAACATGCTGTATACAACAAATGTATATACCTGCACCCTTACATATACTGTAAATACATATAAATATTAATCACTGTCCATCTTGAATACATAGTGGAAAGAGGAAGCTTGAGAGTTCACAAGGTTAATACTGTATGGAATAAATGTGACTGAATCTGGATGTTCTGCTTTATGAAGTAAGATCACAAGCAAGTCACAATTTTACTTAGCAACTGTTTCATTTAACAACACTTCATTGGCCTGGAGTAAAGACTGATGATAGCTAATCCTGGGCCATTAGATGACCTCAGCCAGTGGCTTCAAACAGAGATTAAGTGGGAGAGGCGAGAGGGTAAAACTCTGCACAAAGCAATATCTAAGGCTAGACTTCTAAATTTATCTAAATTTATCTATTTATCTAGTTAGATTTATCTAACTTTCTATTTCAGGACAACTGTGTCTTGTCTCCTAATGTTAACCAGAAGAATAGTGACCAAGATATCTTTGGTGATGTTTGTGATAACTGTCGCATGGTATTAAACAATGACCAGCGGGACACTGATGGAGACGGCAAAGGAGATGCCTGTGATGAAGATATGGATGGAGATGGTGGGTCAATCTTCATTTCTGAGACATATTGAAAAATCATGTAGGCAACTATGTGTAGCATTTAGGGCTTTGTAGTTTGCATATCAACAATCACATTTAGGCAACTGTACATGCTTTGAAATATTTCAGACCTGATTTCTTATATCAGTTTATCAGAAAGCTACTTTGGAATCAGATAAGCAGTGACCTCATTGCCATATCATGGGCAGGAGATGAGAACGTAGCCTTAGATTGAAAATTAGGCAGACCCAGACAGAACATTTATGTTCATTCTTTGCTCTGATATTGGAGGCACTGAAATTTCTAAAATCATGTCTGTGACAGAATAGCAGCACAAAACTGAAGGTGCACAGATGACAGATCCTCCCCCCCCCCAGGATACTCATTTAACTAACAACAACAAAAAATCTTCCTGATGCTTGCAAGCATTCCTGTTCAATTGCCTTCACCGTGGGCTGGATCCATGATTGAGGGTTGGCAAGGCTTTGGATTCAAACTCTTTTCTAGCACACCTTCACCTAAACCCCATCATGTTTCTATTTTCCTATGTCTTGATATTGAACAGATGTCTGGAAACAGTGTCAATGTGCAGCAGGGGATTTTTGGCATCAGATTTCTAGTTGATGTACCTTATTTTTATTTCAGAAAGTGCATTCTAAATTATCCTGTGATCCCTGAAATATCTTCCCAGAATTATACGTTTGTAGGAAATGTGTTTTATTGATTTTTATTTTTATATTGTCTTATATTTTAAATATTGGTTTATTATATACTTTGAGTCAGGCACAGTGCTGGGATTCAGCCAGTTCACACCGCTTCGGCAGAATCGGTAGCTAATTTTTTGTTGCCTAGGCCCAGAATGGACTTCTGGAAGTGGCATCAAGACAGAGAACCAGTTGTTCCCATATTTGAATCCCACCACTGGTCAGGCACACACTTTGACATATGAAGCATAGATAGATTGATGCTCTCACACACAACACATGCACAACTTGGGAGTCCTAGATTCTTAATTCCTGCTCAAGGAGTAGGTAATGATGATGATGATGATGATGATGATGATGATGTTGGAAGGGACCTTGGAGGTCAACCCCCTACTCAGGTAGCTAACCCTATACCATTTCAGACAAATGGCGGTCCAGATGATTATGCTATGAGGATCCATTTGGGGAATTGCCATTGCATCCAGAATCAACAATGGAAGGTCTCATTCTAGAAGGTCCTAAAACCTATGACTATTTCGTCTTGTTAAGGATGGTAACAAAAACTGAGTAGGGCCAGGATGGATATAACACCTTCATCCCGATCCTACCAAGGCTAATCCACAAGTGATATCTTTCCATCGCTCTGTTTAAAATAATATTGCATATAAACATATAAAAAATGAACCAAGTAATAATTTGAAAGACATCTGCCCAGTCAACTCATTCTACATTCTATCTAACAGGCTACCCTAAGAATTAAGATGAGGTAGAGCAGTGGTGAACAATCTTTTTATGGCTAGGTCCAATATTTATTTTTCCTTTTTTTTTCAGCCATGGGAAGATTAATCCATGTCAGAAACTGAAAAAATGTCAGCCTTTTTCTTTTTACATGGATGGATTCAAATAGTACTTTCAGCAGTGATTTAAGAAACCCTTTCCTCATTTTTGCCCTTCCCCCAACGGGAAAAAGAAACCCTGAGCTAAAGTTGTGATACCAAAAATTGGTCATTGTGCTTGAATTTCTGAGATCTGGTCTGTGAATTTATTTGGACACATTTTTCCCCATCCTGGTGTTTTGGTGAATATGAGGTTACATTAAATATGTGTGCAATTTTATTCAGGGATTAAGAATCTTTTGGACAACTGTCAGAGAATAGCCAACTGGGAGCAGAAAGATAGAGACACTGATGGTGTTGGTGATGCATGCGACAGCTGCCCTGATATCAGCAATCCCAATCAGGTGAGCAGATAGCTGGTGTATCTGCAAAGGCATTGGTCTTCAGTGGAATTAAAAATGAGAATGCAAATTGCTATAAAGTTGCAAGTGTATTAGTCTTACTTCAGGCTTATAAAAAGTATTTTACAAGATGTATTCAAAGCCATTGCTGTTTCATCTTACATTCATAAATTTGAGCAAAGTCAAGAATAATTGAATTAATATAGGTAGTCTTTGACTTATGACAATTAAGCCCCAAATTTCTGTTACTAAGTGAGACAATCTTTAAGTGAGCTTTGCCTCATTTTATGACCTTTCTTGACATAGTTGTTAAGTAAATTAATAAAACAATTAAGTGAATCTGGCTTTCCCATTGATCACATGACATTTAGGCAAGAAAAACCAAATGCACAAGTACAGCATAGATGGCACCATGCTCAATAGTAGTAACTGTGAGAGGGACCTCGGAGTCCTAGTAGACAATCACCTAAATATGAGCCAGCAGTGTGCTGCAGCTGCCAAAAAGACCAACACAGTGCTAGGCTGCATTAACAGAGGGATAGAATCAAGATCACGTGAAGTATTAATACCACTCTACAATGCCTTGGTAAGGTCACACTTGGAATACTGCATCCAGTTTTGGTCACCACGATGTAAAAAAGATGTTGAGACTCTAGAAAGAGTACAGAGAAGAGCAACAAAGATGATTAGGGGACTGGAGGCTAAAACATATAAGGAACGGTTGCTAGAATTGGGTATGTCTAGTTTAACGAAGAGAAGGACAAGGGGGGACATGATAGCAGTATTCCAATATCTCAGGGGCTGCCATAAAGAAGAGGGAATTAAGCTATTTTCCAAAGCACCTGAAGGCAGGACAAGAAGCAACGGGTGGAAACTAATCAAGGAGAGAAGCAACCTAGAACTAAGGAGAAACTTCCTGACAGTGAGAACAATTAATCAGTGGAACAGCCTGCCTCCAGAAGCATTAAATGCTCCAACACTGGAAGTTTTTAAGAAGAGACTGGACAGCCATTTGTCCAAAATGGTGTAGGGTTTCCTGCCTGAGCAGGGGGTTGGACTAGATGACCTCCAAGGTCCCTTCCAACTTTACTACTATTACTATTACCCTGGGACACTGCATCCATCATAAATATGAACCAGTTACCAAGCATCCAGATTTTGATCATGTGACCATGGGGATGCTGCAATGGTTGTAAGTGTGAAAAAATAGTCATAAGTTACTTTTTTCAGTGCCATTTTAACTTTGAGTGGTCTCTAAAGGAATGGTTGTAAGTCGAGGATTACCTGTACCAAATCAGAACAGTTTTTAATAGCTAATCAAATGACTGCCTGAATGTTTTCTAAAAAGGAAGGCTTTTATAAGCTCCCAGAATGTTATTACTAAGGTAATGGTGATGGTTTCATTTGACCACAAATATTCAGAAAGGAAGAAAAGCCCATTGTGAAAAGTTTCAACCAGACAATTTCCCCCAAGTATCTTTAAATGGTATTCTCTCTAGAATTTTCTGCAAAATGCCAGTTTGAAAAAGCTGGTGTAGATAATTGGTTTTTCAGTGCAAAGTACATGGCAGTTTTTTCTATAAGATAGTATATAGTATTCATAACCTTTCATCATATATAATGTAATTAATTATTATTATTATTGGGTTTTACAGTCAGACACTGACAATGATCTGGTTGGAGATTCCTGTGACACCAACCAAGACAGGTAAGGTAAAGTTTATTGTAATATGCTTTAATATTGTGTTTCTCAACCTTAACAACTTTATATGTGTAAATTTCAAATCCCAGAATCCCAATTTTGAATCACAAAATCAGAGAATTGGAAGAAGCCATGCAAATAACTGAATCTACTTCACTCAGAGCAGGAAACCAAATTAAAATTTCCAGAAGATAGCTGCCTGGTTTCCATTTGAACAAATCCAGCAAAGAGACATCCGCTGTATGTTTGTCTAATTGGTTGTCTTGTATGAACTGTTCTTGCCATGTACATTAACCTTTTTTTCCTACAAAATGTTTGTCTTTGACCAAATGAAATGAAATAGTCCAAATCCACGATTGGAATTGTTATCTGTTTGATTTTTTTTTGAAAGGTGTTCCAATGGGACAAATATTCAAGTATAATTACAATCACAAGAAGTAACATTTCTGCTCTATTTAGCATTGATCAGACCACACCCTAAGGCATGTCTCTTATTTACTTGACTACATTTTAAAAAACTGAAAAGGGCTCAGTGTAGGACATTTGGGGTGATCAGGGACTGGAAATTAAATTCTACAGGGAAATAGAAGGATGTGTTTAGCTTTGCAGGAAACCTACTGAAGGATAAGGTAGTACTTTAGGGATTTTTTCCCCTCATCACAGAATATACAATGCAGAATTTTGATTCAGGAAAGCGGATTCTGAATTCATAATGGAAGCTTCTTAGGGCTCAGAACAGAGCAACAGACATTTTCAGTATTTTTCCAGTGGAAGAAGCATACCATTTGTTCTGCTTCGTGTAGAAAACAGAATCACCAACTAAGAAGTTGTCCCCCCCCCCCAAAGGAAGCATAATGAAAACCTCTCTGATTTAGTTTTGTGCAAAAAAATGAAAAAGGATATTAAAGTCATGAGCATCTGAGATAGCACAGGAGCAGATAATGAAATGTGCATCACCATGTTATTGTGTAAACACTGCCTCTTTTGTACTTGTGTTATGTTGCACACAAGTATGTAATAGGTGGAGCTGGGCAGAATCTTGGCTTGTTGTGTGTCAGCCCTTCAAGGTAAGCTTAGGTCAAGATCAAAACACAGGATTTGGACGCATTCACCAAACATATCAACTGGTGGACAGATCACATTCACATGTGAAGATGTTAAAAAAAATAGTCTCACCTTCCTGGACTGTGCTGTATACATTAAGGAAGACAGAAGCTTTAACAGTGAAATTTACAGAAAACCCACTTACACAGATCAATATTTACATTTTGAGTTACACGACCCACTGGAGCATAAAATGGGAATTATCAGAATCCTACACTACAGAGCTGATAGCCTGTCTACCAGCAAAGAAGGAAAAGAAAAAGAAATAAAACACATCAAGGAAGCCCTCAGAACGTGTGGCTGTTCCAAGTGGGCCTTCATCAAATCTCAAAAAAGACTTAGCAGAAGCTCCTCTGTAACAGACAAAGAAAACAATAAATTAAGCAACGTAGTCATTCCATACGTTGCTGGAATATCAGGGAAAGCTCAGCCAACACAAAATACATGCACACTTCAAACTTAAGAATACACTAAGGCAGAAGCTTGTCCACCCCAAGGATAAAACACCCAGACACAAACTGACACAAACACCCCAAGGATAAAACACCCAGACACAAAATGTGGTATATGCAGTACAATGCAGTGAGCCATGTGCAGATCTGTACATTGGGGGAATGAAACACAACTTCATAAACGTATGGCACAGCACAGGAGAACAAACCCGTCAGCAGTCCATCTGCATTTAAAAAACAAAGGCCACTTTTTCAAAGACAGCGAAGTCCACATTTTGGACAGAGAGGATCGCTGGTTTGAAAGAGGGGTCAAAGAGGCCATCTATGTCAAAATTGGATAGCCTTCTCTCAACAGAGGGGAAGGAATCTGACACCATCTATCTTCAGTCTACAACATAGTCCTTTCAACAGCTCCAAGAAGGCTCCACATCCATTTGCACTACTCAGGTGACCCTGAAAACACAAATAAGCCTCTTTTAGCTTTAACATCGACTGGCTAAAAGAATGCAAATGAACAGCTGTCTGCAGGAGTATAAATCTTTCTATTCCCCACCATCCAGTCAGAAGTGAAGAAGCTTCTTGGATGAGAAGCGAAACGTCTTCAAAAAAAACAACAAGAAAGTCCAGTTGCCTCATGAAAAAGCATCTTTGGGTCATTTATAATGATGTAATTAGCAAGGTGATTTATGGAGGATGTTAAAAAAATGAAGACCATGGCAACAATAATTTAATCCTACCCTTTTTAAACTTTACTGGCAATTCATCTTTAGCTTCAATTAGTACTGACATCTGTCAGCCCTTTAAGGTAGACCGCACCAGGAAATCAATGCCATGTGGCTCTGTTCTACTTTTATTGTAGAGCTATGTAACAGAATTTTGCAAGTCTGAATGTCCTTCTCTCCCTTTATCTTTGTGTGAACTAAGGAGCTTATTTACAATATTTACTCACATTACTTTCTTGTTTTGGATTCAGTTCCTATTTATCTATCTGTTGCCTTGGAAGTGGCTCTCCCTTTTGTCCTTCAGGGCCATTCCCCCTGCTGTCTATATCATCAAGCATACTATGAATGGAGATTTTTCTAGCACTCTGTGAGATGACACAATTCCATGCTCTTTATTCATATAAAAATATAAGCCACATTCTTACACTCGGGGATAGACTTCCCCCATCTGGTGATAGATAGAATGTAACTTGCATCTGACTTATCTTCACTATTAGCTTCACTCAGCTTCAATATTAATTGTGCTGGCTGGAATGATGGAAATTGTAGTCCAGTTATGTTTAAGAGCTAATGCAGTATAGTAATTAAGGTGTTGAACTAGGACTGAACACTAGGTTCAGGCCTTCTTCAGTCAGGGAAGAATGTATGGGGGACTTTAAGCCAATCACTCTCTCTTAGTTCATCTGCCTCACAAAGTAGTTGGATGGAGTATTATCTCAACTGCCTTGGAATTTGGTAAGGATGGTGGGATACAAGCAAATAGATAAATAAATAGATAGAGAATAAATAAATCGGGAGAAAAAGAGTTGGAAAAGATTGCTTAGGAACATACAGAAATTAGCATATTGTTTATGTGGATTTTTTTCTACCTTGCTATACCCTAGTGATGGGGATGGACACCAAGACAGCACTGATAACTGCCCCACAGTTATTAACAGCTCCCAGCTTGACACTGATAAAGATGGCTTGGGGGATGAATGTGATGATGATGATGACGACGATGGAATTCCTGACCACGTCCCTCCAGGGCCTGATAATTGCCGGCTGGTTCCTAATCCAGGACAGGAAGATGAGAACAGTACGACCATCTTTCTTTTCAGTCCTCACTACTGATTTTGTGTTTGAATTTATTATTACTGACCTAAGGCTTCATTCCCCTGAACTTTTCTGACTTTCTTGGGTTTCTCTAGTCTTCTTCTTTACTGTAGGGGGCATTAAAAATAAGTCCTTGTCATAATTTTCTCATCCAATTCCTTTACATGAGGAAGGTGCAAAACTCACCAACTTGTGTCCCCTCCAAGATCATGCCAAATCTCCTCTATACTCTATAGTTCCGGGGCAGTTCAATCATTTGGGCAGTATATCCTTGAAATAGATATTCCCAGTGGTAGTCTAGCTCTGAAACAATCTGTTTTATCCAGATTGTCATGTCTGGGGCACCTTCAAATGCTTTGGCTTGGAGAAGGTTCAGCAGGACCAGGAATAAAGGAATCATTCTGGATTTTCTGAAATATTCCATTCCCATATCAGTTATTTTTGTATATCACTTTGCATCTATGCTTTGGCAAATAAACTATTTCAAGTATCGGTTTAAACTTCAGCTATCAAATGACACCACTTAAACTGAATTTTGGTTTGCAGGTGATGGAATTGGTGACATTTGTGAATCAGACTATGATCAAGATACAGTTATTGACCAGATTGATGTTTGCCCTGAGAATGCAGAGGTTACCCTGACTGATTTCAGAGCTTATCAGACTGTTGTCCTGGATCCAGAAGGTGATGCTCAGATTGATCCAAACTGGGTGGTTTTGAATCAGGTAAATAATTTTTGAAATCTAAAAGCAGTCAGGAACGGACAGTTGCAGTGAAAACTAAACACTTCTCCAAAGATGATTAATCTGATTATGTCTTTAGCAGTGAAATGAGTTGGGGTATTCTCAGAGAAAAATAATCACTTCCTTTGTTTAGCAAAGAACCGCAGAGTTGTCTACAAACAAGCTAGAGGTGAATCACCTGAGCAGAAATTTGCTTTAAGAATTAGGAGGGAGCCCCTAATAAATTTGCTTCCTAAGTCAAGAGATAGTACTTGGTTAACATAAGAAACTTAAAGGGAAAGCAATAAGAGCCATTCTACTCAGGGTGCTCTAATAAGACTGAAAAGTCCGAATCAATGTACAAGAGTCTGCAGCTGTAACATAGAATGCTTATGCCGTGTTTCTTTTCCTGCCAAGAAACAACAGACATATGTCTGTAGCAAAACCAAGCTCATGGATGTCTTTGAAAAAGTTAAAAGGTTTAAATAGCCAATGGCCATGGTTCAGCTGATGACAAAGTTCAAAAAAGGCACAGTAGAAAAATTGACTTTAGAAGCAACTCTATGGAATGATAGAAGAACAGACCCAGTGGCTGGGAATCATAATCAGAAAGAAGAGAGTTAGAAAACATTGTGCCTTCCAGGAACCCAAAAACAATTTTCAAGCTTTACAGATAAAACAGGAGTGGCCAGGACAGGATAAATAAACTGCAGGATGTGTCAGGCTTTACCTAGCCAATACTGAAAGTCAGTGATTCAGAACAGATGATAGATTCTGTTTATTGCAAGCACTAGAAAAGCCATTGAAGAACAAATCTAACAACTGCCAAGAATAAAATGCAGGCCATATTTATTGCAAAAGCAAGTTTACGTTTGTGTGCCTCTTTCTACTGCCAGCATTATATTACAGACTAAGAATTTCTTGGGACAAGAGTAACAGTTGGCATCTAGCCTTTGTTACGATAACAATCCATTTTGATGTCAGGTGTTTTTTCTAACTTTGCCAGGTGGTGGATTCCTAAAGGGCAGAGGGGAGGAAAAAACAATGTTGGAGCCCAAAATACTACAGTGAGATCCTTAAGCCATAAAAAAATAACATCAAAACACTGGCTTACAAAGTGTCTGATCTTTGTTATCACTAATGCTTAGAACATGAGAAATAAAGATGACCTTCAACTCATAGTACAAAATAAAAAAAATATGATTTCACTGATATAATGGAGATCTCCTGGAATGCTTCCTATATAGCAACTAAAGGGTACAGTTTATATAAATGAGATAGAAGCCATTGAAAAGGAGGGAGAAATCACATTGTTAAAATATGCATTCTTGATCATAAATTTAAATGAATGAACTTGCTAATGCTGTAGAAGCATCTGGCTTAAGAAAAAAAAGAGAAGAACAAATAAAAGCAGTATTGCTGTAAGTGTCTGCTATTGCCAAACTGATCAAACAGAAAAAGCAAACGATGTCTTCTAAAAATGCATCTCTTTCAAAGAGGCACGGAATCATAGTGATATAGTAAGAGACTTTAATTACCATACATCTTTTGGGAGATAAATTCTATCCTGGATTTTCCATTTCTAACTTGCCTTGGTAATAACTTTTTCTTTAGAGAATGTAAGGAAGTTCAAGAGGATCAACTGTCTTTGACTTGATAATATTCTGTAGAAAAGACTTGGTTGAGGAATTAGTAGTAGAGGAAAAAAATGAGAAAAATGAGGAAAAATGACCAAATAACATTGGAATACCTGATTTTACATTCATACATATACAGTATACACAAGATTTATCACATTATTCCCTTTTGGGTTGTTATATTATGCAAAGCACAGGAAAAATAGAAGAAGTAGACAAAATCAAGGCAAAATATAAGAGAAAAAATTGAATTCTAATTCAATTTAGTTTACACAAACACTATGCTATCTTATACCAATGCTATTCAGTGCCAAGACTAGTTTATACCAACCTCTCCAGACTTTTCTGTCTTTGCACACCATTCTTATTTTCACCTTGACAGTGTTTATGAAATATGAAAGATAAAAGAATAAAATACAAATAAACAAGGATTGAAATATAATAGAGAATATAGTTTTCCAGAGTTTCCAAGTGAGGAATGGTGAGCTAGAACATCTCTGAGTGGAAACAATGACTGTGAATAAGATCAAAGGACCAGTAAATATGCCAGTCCCATGTAATCTGTCTGGATAAGGACATGATGGGAAATTGCCGACTTGTGCTCTGGATATCTGTTTCTTATAAGGAGACCATAGGATATCAATTACTAGCAGATTTGACTGCAAGGAAGTGAAAGGAACCATCATGGTCTCAACTTTGATCCTTTAAAACAGTGGTTCTCAACCTTTTTAATGCTGCGACCCCCAACCGGTCGTAAGTCGAGGACTACTCAACCGGTTGTAAGTCGAGGACTACTCAACTGGTGCAGCACCGTTTGCAGAATGGGACTTTTGGCAGGCTCAGCAGGGCAGAGACAGCCTGGGCAATTCCTATTGGCTTTTGAAAGCCAATAGAATTAGACTCTATTCAAGAGAGTCTATTCTATTGGCTTTCAAAAGCCAGTAGAATAAAAGGGAGTAGCACAGCTAAGGAAAAGGGGAAAAAAATGGCAGACTGCGTTGTTTGGCGACCTCCGTGAAATGGTCGTTTGACCCCAAATTGACCCCAGGTTGAGAACCACTGCTTTAAAAGGACACTGAGCTTGGTAACTCATTTTCAGAAATGATAGACATGTATGTGTGTAAAGAGCCAATTTTGTGTAGTAGTTAAGCACCAGGCTAGAAATCAGGAAACTAGGTCTTAGGCATGTGACCTTGGGTTGGTCATTCTCTGTCAGCCAAAGGAAGAAGGCAATGGCAAACCAATTCTGAAAATCTTGTCAAGAAAACTCCAGGGGACTTGTCAGGAATCAAAAATGGTGTAGAAGGCGCACATACAAAAGTATGTTATACATTTACAAAAGAGACCTTCCTGAATCATTGGTTTGATATTTTTGTATTTTACTGTAGGAAGCAAAATCTAAATTCTTCTACTCTTTGGTTCACTAATTGTGTTACCTACATTTTGCAGGGTATGGAGATTGTGCAAACTATGAACAGTGATCCTGGACTTGCTGTAGGTATGTACCCATTTCTATGAAGACATTTACAGGAAATCCATACACACAAAAATGTTTGGGGATGATCAATTTAAACAATGCAATTCATTCCCCATTCTTCAGCCAGCTGAAGTTACCATAGGAGCGTTCATTGCTTCCAATCCTTCATCATTCTACTTAATAGGAACTGCTCATCACAGAAAGTCTAGTGAAGAATGAATAAGCTGTAGGAGCACCAGTCTTTTGTAAAGTATATATAAAGGGCAAACTTCCTTCCTGACTTAATTAAGTGAACCAGAACTTTGAAAAATCCTTATTTGCACCTTGAAATGCTATTGTCAATAAAAGTAGACAGTGGTGGGTTTGATTGCCAACCATGAGACTCAGCCTAAAACAGTTGGTATTTGTTGATAAGTCTTCCTGGTGCTGGTGGATTGGGGCTGTTGGATCCAAAAGACTCAGCAATCCCTTGCAATGATATTTCCAGTGGGCATGTTCTTCATATGTTTAGAATCATAATTCCCAAAGTTTTCCAGCTTTCATCCACACCAACGAACAATTTTGGGAATTGTCCCAAGGCATGTGGAAAACTCCAGGTTGGGGAAAATCTTATCAGTGAATCAGATTCTATAATTGCAGATGGTTTGGATTTCATGCATCTGTTTACATCTATTGGATAGGTTATACAGCTTTCAATGGAGTTGATTTTGAAGGCACTTTCCATGTGAATACAGTAACAGATGATGACTATGCAGGCTTCATTTTTGGTTATCAAGACAGCTCCAGCTTTTATGTGGTAATGTGGAAACAGACTGAGCAGACCTATTGGCAAGCCACTCCATTTCGAGCTGTTGCAGAGCCTGGGATTCAGCTGAAGGTACTGGTTTAGGCAAAAGGATAAAGGCTTTCATCTAACAATATGCTTGGAGAGAATTGCTGACATCTGTATTGTGTAACATTACTTTGTTGGGATGTTTTACAGACTGGAAAGATCTTTACAGATTTCAGCATTCCTTAGAATGTCGAAGAAAAAATGTTGATGGATATTTCTTCTTTTTAACATGTCTGTGTGTAGGCTGTTAAGTCAAAGACTGGGCCTGGAGAACACCTCAGAAATTCACTTTGGCACACTGGAGACACTAATGATCAAGTCCGATTGCTCTGGAAAGATCCACGAAATGTTGGCTGGAAAGATAAAGTTTCCTATCGCTGGTTCCTACAACACAGACCTCAGGTTGGATATATTAGGTAAAGCTTTGAGGCAAGAAGAGCCTTATAGTTTTATATCCATTTTCATGGTATTGACTAACATGTATATATATTTATACTCATACACACATATCAACAACTGAATTAGACTTGCTGAATTGAATATATATCTTCATACTATTAAACTGGTAGGCGAGGGGATCTTTTGCACATGCTTGCATACACTTTAATCAAATCTAATCTTCAAAGTTTGAAAGATTTGAATCAGTTCAATATTTTAGGATTTTTTTGTAATTTTATTAAAAGTTTTTAAAACAGAGGTAAAAACCAAAAATAAGCTAATATAAAATATGGAAGAAAAAAAATCAAAGAGAAATCTTTAAAGTTCAACAAATAAAGAAAAAGAAAAATAGAAAAGAAAGAAGATACAAAGAGGTGACTTCCATTCTTCTTTGCAGCAGTTATATGTACAATTATAAGTTTATCTGTTACTTTGAAGTTATACCATAACTCACTTCTTTCTATAATCTATCCTGTGATCATCAAAACCATATACTATATCTTCATTTTTTTTCTAGAATCTAGAAAGAATATTGATTTATAAAGTGAACTTCTCTTATTCTAATGCTCAGAAAATCTCTCTTTAGCTTAAATTGATTACATTGGAAAATATTTTAAAAACGAGACAGTTGCAACTTTATGTTCATATAGATTGCATTGTAGCTGTGAGCTTGATTGAATTCTATCGACTCCCAGCTGAATCCATGAGTCAACCTAAAAACCTCAGTTCCTGCTGTCTCCTCACAAGGAACAGTAGTCCAAAATGCAAGTGAGTGATCCCGTGATCTCTCCTTATCCAGAAAGACTGTGCCAGCCAGAATTTGCCATCTGGCCATCTGTCTCTGCCACAATGCTATCCCTGCTCCTTCAGGGACATTTTGTCCACCATAGATTCCTCCCCAGAAGTAAATCAATTCAATATTTTGAAGCAAATTACAAAGTTGAAGGGATTCAACTAAACTTTTGGATCAAGCTGATATTAAGCTTGAATTGTGCTTGATTTACACCATTTGATAAATATAATAACAAAAAATGATAACAATAAATTAAATTTTAGATACAATGTCCTGTGCATTAAGCTTCATTGAGCATAACGAATGAGGTTAGTAAAATGAGGATTCAGATTACTGGGAGCAATACACTGACATTTGTAAACCGCTCAGAGAGTGCTGTAAAGCATTACGGAGTAGTATATAAGTTTAAGGGCTATTGCTATAATGACACAGAGAATGAAGTAACTGACATTTTTAACTTAATTTTGTTTCTATTTCAAAAGGGCAAGATTTTATGAAGGATCTGAACTGGTAGCAGATTCTGGAGTAACCATAGACACAACCATGCGTGGAGGAAGACTTGGTGTTTTCTGCTTCTCTCAGGAAAATATTATTTGGTCCAATCTGAAATATCGTTGTAACGGTAGCATTTTTCTTCCATCTGTTTTCTTGCATAATCAAAAACCAAGTGAATAAAGGCTAACTCCTTTAGTATGGTTACAGGAATAACTATATCTTTAGTCACCCTTTTATATAAACACTGGACTGCACCAACTCACTATTTTTCATTATAAGAATGTATATTGCCATTGCGAGTCCCAGGAAGTTTCCTTATTTTAAAACATGATGCTTTATTTTAATTAAAATAAAAACACTTATTTTAAAAACACTTTAAAAAACACTTTCCAGTGCTGAAGCAGCAGATCAAGCTTACAGTTGCATAGCGATATTGCATATCTCCTCAGCTCCAAAGTTGTGATTCTTTGGCAGCAAACAGGCCAAGCAACAGTGTCTTTCTTTGCTTAGAAAGAGAAAGTCAGATGGGTCATTATTGGTTCAAAGTTTTCCACATAGCTTCAAAGCACAACCTTTGCAAGCTGTGTTTCTCATTGGCCTTTCCTTGAAATGGGTATATAGTGTGGAAGCTGAAATAGCCACTAAATGATGTGCTGGATGCTTAGACTAAGTCTGTCATTCACCAGATTTGTCACTGGTAAACCAGAGTGGTTCAAGTGCTGAAGATGCATCAGGAAAATCAAAGTTCAAATCTTAGTTGACCATTGTGGAAGATGAAGTGACTTTGGGTCAATTGTTTTCTCAGCCCAAACAAACTGGAGGATAAAATTAAGGGAAAGTTTAACTGCTCAGGGAAAAGAAAAAGGCAGAATACAAGTGCAATAAAGTATTATTCTGTTGATTTAATTCTTTTTTCAAATTAGTATTTAATTGGAGGTGCATCTCTGCCCTTAATTTTCATTGGGATTATAGAATAGGTACAGGGAGGTTTTCACTATTTTTTTTTCTAATCTGAGAAATCATCAGTGTAGCCTTGGGGACAGTTTCCACGGCTTCCAACTGAAGCTTGCTCTCTCTTTTTTAGCAGAATAATTTGGAAGATAAGAAGTGACATGCTTACATTCATATTTAAAATTTTTAAATATGATTTTTAAAAAAGTTTTATAGCTATATCTACCATTTCCTTACCTGCAATTTAAAAATAAAAAAACTCACCAGTTCCATAACTACAGTGGACAGTGATTCTATCTCCTTTTTTGATTTCAGATACAATCCCAGAAAATTTCCAAGAATTTCAAGCTCAGAAGTATGGAGTTGGAGGTATTTAAGGAGAATCAAGAATGCAAGATATTATGGTGACTAACAGTGCAGCACATTTTTAATTCTTATACAGTTGTTTGTGTATAAATGCCCAGTTCATTTGCTATGATTGATAAATAAAAAGATAAAGTAGATTAGGGTTTCTTTTTGTTTTCATTTATTTTAAGGTAATGTAAAATTTAATCCCCAGTATGATTTTGTAGGCAATAACAGACAAAGACTAATAATGTGTTACACAAAAACACAATGAGAGGCTATATATGTAAATGATTTGATATTTATAAGACACAGATATGGAAATAATTTTGCTTGCTAATGTATATATTGATTCAAATCCAGACCTAAATGCAATAATTAATCTGAATTTCACACAAGGAAGGCCTAGCAGATTAATTTCCCATAGAAATTGCCATGTAAGACCATTTTTTCAGTTAACTGACACCCCCAGTAATAAATCACACCAAATCTCATGTTCCTCTTCAATTTTAGTATTTACAATGGTTCTGATTAGTCCTAAAAGCATACACAAGAAGGGTGGATTGTAGGATTTCTTTTTTAATGACTTCTTTAAAGTCCCATCCAAATGGCAAATAATCAGAAGAGAGATGGAAGAGCAAGACATTATCCAACTGCCCTGCAGCAGATGAAGCAGACTTTAGACCACTACATTAGCTAACACAGCTTCTTCTGATCAAACATATTTTCATGTTTATGTTATCATTCTGGCCTCCTAATATAATCAACTCTGGATGGTCCCACCTGGCTGCTCAGCCCACTTACTTCAGCCCTCTGAGGAAAATCAGTGGCTGCTTCACCACCTGGAATCCTTGCTAGGACAAGAATAAACATGAAGACAAAGTCAAGAAATGTTTAGAGAGAGGAGGGGAAGCGATCCTAACATTTGTGTTCCAACATGATTAAACCTTGCTAAATATCTCATTGGTTTCTTTTCCCTCTCAAGTTGTGTTCTGTAAACTTGCTGGAAGCATCCGAGTCCAAATCCAAGGTGCATTCTATGTAGCAGAAATCTTGAAATTGAGCTTAGATGCACAGCAGGACTCCTCAAGATCTTTGGAGGTTATTATCCTATGATAATTTCTAAGGTTTCAATAGAAAATATCTGTAGCCCAAGGTAGAACTGTGGAGTCCATAGTGCTCTCTGAGCTTGGTTATTTAGTTGTAGACATTTCAGTACCCATTTATGTGGCATTGTCAGTGTAGGTAAATATGGAGTTTGCTGGTAGCTTGTCCTGCCAGTTTTTAAAATTATTTATTTAGCAAATTTTTATAGCCACCCATCTCACTAAACATGAATCTGAGCAGCATTGTCTCTTTTGAATGGTGTGTAAATGTGGTTTATCTATATCAGTAGGTGACAACAGTGAAGAGCGGAAGTGAAAATCGTCATCAGGAAGACGCCCAGACATTTTCCCAACCTAGAATTTTGAGATTGCAACAATCCTTGAGTGCTAAATGCCAGCTCTCACTTAAACACAATACTTGTGCTTCTTTCCGCCCTTAGATCTTTTAACTCACAGTGGCTATTAAGAAAAATGATCTTGATGGAGATACGCAGGTTAAGGAGCTGAAGCATTTTAAAGTCCAGAATAGTGAGATAACATTTGGATGTGTTTCAAACTGACTTCTCCCTAATTCTGAACTACAAAGAGGAGGAGGAGGTATAGCAAAATCAGATTTGCAAGATCCCATTATTATGGCCTTTCTATGGAATTTATGTCTCGGTCTGGTCTGCCTAATGGGGCTGACACACCTAAAATGACTCTGAAATAATGCTCCAACATTGCATTTATTAAAAAAGAAACTTCTTTGAGAGGCAATATTAGATGAAGTTCTTAATGTATTTTCTTGGTATAATAACCTCTGGGCAACTCTGCCTTCACAGTGTCTTTTTCAATCTTTACCAATGCAAAGCTGGAGAATTCTGGGGATTGAAGTCCACACATCTTAAAATGACTAAAGTTGAGAAACACTGCTCTATGGCAATTCAGTCCCACACTGACCTTGCAAATGTATCACTAACTTCATTCCTACTATCATTTCTCGTCTCTAAAGCCCTTCCTGCCAGAATAACCGCCTGTATATAACATGTCAGTTTAATTCACACTTGGTAGTAAGCCACAGATTCTTTAAATGTAGCTTGCTGAAATAAGTACAACAGGCCATGTTCATCGAGGTGCCTTAATTGTGTTGTACTGTCACATTTATTGGAGAAAACAGAAATCAGAAACTAGCACTCTTGCAACAGATTATACAGACCTATTTTCATTTATTAAACTCTGTGGTATAGATTGAATTAATTAATTAGCTCCCAATATGAGAGAAAAATATACCAAGGCAAAAATGTAATAGCTTTTAATGCACACATTTAGAAATGCACATAGGAAGCTTCCCCATGCAAGCATGTAGCAAATAATGAGGAGCATGTTACCAACTGTTCGGCAGCTGGGCATACAAAACAGACGTTGTGCCCACAATTGGCCACATATATCCAAGAGTAGGAGGTTGTAACCCTGTTAAAGGATGCTGGAATCATAGCAACCAGCTATCTGAAAGGATAGGAAAGATTTTATCACCTGTCCTTTAAAAGAGAGGGCTGAAGGCAAGAACTATGTGCCCCTGCAGTTTTCACATACTGTTCTTCAGTTAAACATTTAGCTTGCAAGTGATCTACTGTTCACTGGACTGTCTTGGGGCTGAAACATCAGTGCTTCTGCTTCTCCCCCATCCCTTTATCTTTTCTCCAGTCCCTGCTGGGCTTCTTCCAGTCCCTGCTGGTTTCAAAGATGTGAAAAGTAGCCAAGGCTTCTTTTCACATGAAGTTAGCCAAGCTGCTGACTGCTGAAATAGCTGCTAAGCAGAGGCATTCATTTAATGGCCTAAGAGTCCTCCTCCCCCACCCTCGTTCTGTACAGTGCACAGTGAGACACACAAGGGTGTCTGTTGGAGTGTTTATATACGTGTGCGTGTGTTGGAGGATGTTTATATTTCAACAGACACCTGTGGGTATGAATACACACATGCCACAGACACTTCTCTCTGGGTTATTACAAGCTTTGCATAACAGCTGGAAAAGATATTAAATGATACATCTTGCATATTAATCTCAATGAAGCTGGAAAATGTGGGCTGTTCTTTGTGTATCATTTCATCCTATTGATTTCACAGCTCCAATTGTCTGAATCTCCCATCCACTTATGCAAGGACAGGATTACAAAGAAAAATCACTGTTGCGTTCATAGTGGATAAAGTTTATTGTTTTAAATAGTATGAGCTAGTGGCTAAGATTTCCTACAATGTAGGAAAAAAAAGTTTTCAACATAAAAAACTTAAACCAGGTAAAAAGAGGCAGAAAATATTACAGGTAGTTCTTGACTTACAACAGTTCATTTAGTGCAATAGCACTGAAAAAGTGACTTATGTCCGTTTTTCATATTTACAATCTTTGCAGCATCCCCACAATCGTGATTAAAATTCAGATGCTTGGCAACTGGTTCTTATTTATGACCTTTGTTGTGTCTCAAGGTCAGGTGATTACCTTTTGCGACCTTCTGACAAGCAAAGTCAATAGGGAAGGCAGATTTACTTTACAACCAGGTTACTAATTTATCAACTGCAGTAATTCGCTTAACTATTATGGCAAGAAAGGTTGTAAAATGGGGCAAAACTCACTTAACAACAGAAATTTTGAGCACAATTGTGGTCATATGTCAAGGACTACCTGTACTCAGTACCTCATGATATAAAAGTTTACCTTTCCTTGTGTCTATCCCATATTATAGAACTGCTCACAAGAATGTCCACTGTCATTAATTTCAATCTCTTTGTATATATTATTGAATATATGACATATAATAAATTATCCATGAGCATGGCATTCTAAAGAACTTTCTTCAGTGTTTAAAAGTCAGATTATCTAGATTCCACAAGACTACAATGGTCACAATTATTCATAACAGCATAGTTGCAAATGGTTTCATGTAACCCTAGGATGCTGCCACCATTTTAAAGATGTTCCAATTGCCAAGCACCCAAATTTTGATCAAGCGTCTATAGGGATAGTGCAACAATCATTCACTAATCTGACACTCTATATGCATTGGTTCAGCTTTCAGAATTCTTATTTGGAATTCTCTATGTACCCATTCCAACACTTCTAATAGGCACCAACTAGAAAAGAGAGAGCTAGGAGAGGCCAATTAGGGGAGAGCTAGATTTGACTGGTAAGAGATCAAATTTTATCAATGGAAGAACTAGACTTTAAATCAAAATAAATAAAGGTATCCCTGTGCTTCTGTTAAGAAGAAGACTCGAAATTATGTTAGTTATGTTCTCTTTCCTTTGAGAACCTCCTAAAATTTTGTCCTCACACCATTTTTCATCCATGAATCCAAGTGATCTAACCCTGACTCTAGCCCTAGCCTTAGTTTCATTTAATTGTGCATGTGATTTTCCCATGTATTTCACTGCGGCCCAAAAGATTCTAGGAGGTTCTCCAAGGAAAGAGAACATAATAGGTTTTCATTTCGACTCTTCTGTGGGCCGCAGTGATATACATGGAAAATCCCATTAACAACAAAAATGAAACTAGGGTTAGAGAGCTAGGGTTAGGATTATGGTTAGATCACTTTACAGTCAGGGCAGAAAAAGGGTGTTGGGGTAGATTACAGGAAGTTCTCAGAGGAAAGACAACAGAACAGTTTTTTGTTCTGAGTCCTTTTTGGGTCGCAATGAAATACATGGGAAAATCACATTGACAATGAAAATGAAACTACGGTTAGGGTTACCGTTAGTATTAGACTGCTTTGGAGTCGGGGCTGAAAATTGTTGTAAGTGATACATTATAGGAGGTTTTCATTGGGAAGAGAACATAACAGCTTTTTGTTTGGGCTCTTTTGTGGTCAACAGTGAAATACATGGGAACATTTCTTTGACAATTAAAAGGAAACTAGGGTTAGGGTTAATACTAGGGTTACGGTTAGATTACTTTTCAGTCATGGATGAAAATGGATGATGGGGTGGATTGTAGGAGGTTGTCCTTGGAAAGAGAACACAACAGCTTCTCTTTTGTACTCTTTTGGTGGACTGCAGTGAAATACATGGAAAAATTCCATTTACAATCAAAATGAAAATTGGGTTATGGCTAGGGGTAGGGTTAGAGTTAGATCTCTTTGGAGTAAGGGCTAATAATGGTGTGAAGGCTAGATAGGAGTTTCTCAACAGAAAGAGAACATACCAGCTTTTCATTTGGACTCTTTTGTAGTCCACAGTGAAATACATGGAAAACCTGCATGGACAATTAAAATGAAACTACAGTTAGGGTTCGGTTTAGGGTTACATCTCTTTGGATGAAAAATGGTGTGAGGGCTAGATTCTAGGAGCTTCTCAAAGGAAAGAGAACATAAAAGCTTTTTGTTTTCCTTGTTTGTAATTCACAGTAAAATACATAGGAAAATCCCATTAACAATGAAAATGAAACTAGGATTAAGGCTATGCCTAGGTATAGATTTAGATCACTTTGGCATCTGGGCTGAAAACTGATGTGAGGACTAGATTATAAAAATTTCTGAATGGAAAGAGAACATAAAAGCTTTTTATTGGGACTCTGGGGTCCACAGTGAAATACATGGGAAAATCGCATGGACAATTAAAATGGAGCTACGGTTAGGGTTAGATCACTTTGGACTCATGGATGAAAAAATGTGTGAGGGCTAGAATCTTGGAGGTTCTCAAAGGAAAGAACGTAACAGTTTTTGTTCGGACTGTTTTGTGGAACGCAGTGAAATACATGGGAAAATCCAATTGACAATGGAAATGAAATGGGTTAGTGTTAGATTACTTTTGAGTCAGGTGAAAAAGAGTGTTAGGGGTAGATTCTAGGAGGTTCTCAAAGGAAAGATGACAGCTTTTCATTCTCAGTCATTTTTGAGCTGCACTGAAATACATAGGAAAATCTCACTGACAATGAAAATGAAACTAGGGCTAGGGTTAGGGTTAGATCACATTGGAATCATGGATGAAAAATTGTGTGATGCAACTTCCGAGTTAGACATCATGGTGTTGTAAAGCACAAACTAAATAGCCTTCGTATTATTGTTTATACTTTGTGGTTTTAGTTTTTTTTTCTACTTTTCTATAGTTTGATGGTTTGCTTTACTGTATTCTGTCATTTATAATCTGGTCACATACTGCAATAATACACTCTACATAGGGCTACCCTTCAGAGCTATACAGGCTCCTTGGATGGCCCATATAATATGGCTGTGGCATGACCTACATTGCTGATTCCTTGATCTTTGTCAAGTTACTGGCACTGATTTGGAGGAGACATCTTCAGTTTGCCATACATCTTTTGGAAGCCTCTCAACTGTCGCCAAACCTTATGACCCTACTACAGCTATTCTTTGTTTTACAGATCTGTGAAAGACGTAAATACAAGGACTGGTTGCAAAGTTATTTTTTTATTATTACTGTTACAACTGTGAACGATCACTAAATGAGGCAATTGCTAAACGAGGACTACCTGTATTCGTTAGAAATCAATTAATGCAGACCAACAAAGATATAGTATCCTGTTATATCAATCACCATATGAATAAAACTCTTGCTGATACTTTATTTATATATACATATAATTCATTATTATTAAATATATCAAAAGTTGAAAAAGATTCAGAAGTCTAAATATACAATGGAAAAGCTATGCTGAAAAATGATGAGAAAATACATATCCCCTTCCCAGTAAAATATTTGCTCCCCTACTGGAAATGGTTTGATTAAAATTTTCCATTTTTTTTCTAAAAAAGCTACCAAGAGATAATTGAACTAAAAGATACAAATAAATGGATGTGGCAATGAATATATGACATACCAGTAATTGAAATTTTTAACAAACTCAAGTTTATTGTTCAAGGAATTACAACTATAATACTTTTTGAATATGAAGTTATTCTTGAAAACTCCAACAAAATACTTTAAAAACACAAGTTGCTTGACTTGTACTATGGATTCATCTCAAAGTTTCAACCATTAACTTCCCCCAATATAGCCTTACATTTTATGCAAGTAAAAACTGTAATGTTTTAGGTATAATTCTGAATAAAATCCCTGGATATTTACAAAAGGTCAACACTGTATCAAAAGTTTAAAAAAAAGTTAAAAAAGAATTGCATATGAAGAACTATCCCAAGATGAAACTGCAGTAAATAAAAATAGTAAAGCAAATTATTAATTTCTGAAATTAAAATATTGCAGCTTTATCAATCTGCTTAGCTTTGAAAACAGGCACTTCTGTATCATCAAGAGGTGGTTGGTTTCCATTTATCAGAAATATTACATGGAAGCAGCTGTTGTAATATAATTCTCAGAAACCAAAGCATGACAGCATCATTCTACTAATTCTAGTGTAATTTTTCCAGCACATGGCAATTGAGCTTCCACAGATAAATAAAAAGAAAGCAGTAATGCCCGTTTCCTAGCAAGCTAATTCTTAAATTTATGATTGCAGTGTAATCCTAAATATGTTTAATCTGAATCTAGTTCTGGTGTATTTCATGGTTCTTACTTCCTAATAAAGAAGCATGTTTGGACTGGATTCTCCAAATGAAATTTGACAGGCATGGGAAAGAGATCTTATGCCAAATAAGAAATAGGAAATAAAAAATGTTTATTACCACTGAAGAAGTAGTTCAAACTGTGCTATTAAAATTACTTTGAATTAAATTGGTTTTTCCCTAATTTATCTACTATTGAATTTAAATATGAGTGCATCAAAATATATTTAAGGATGAAACTGAAGAGATACAAGAAAGATAAAGACAATTTAATAAAAATTATATTAAAAATACTTTGATAAGACAGAATTCTTATTTTATTGTCTACTATTCCTAACCGAATAGTTTGATAGATGCATCTAGTCCCACAGTGGCTCATAATAGTTAATTAATTGCACCAACATTTACAGTGTTGCACATCCCAGTCAAATTTTCAGGTTCCATGTTATGTCACCCAATGATTCATAAAAGGTGCTTTTCATTAATATAAATATTTTTATACCCACAATTCTTTCTCATTCACAATCCAGATTTGTAATAATTTACTATGAGATCTATTGCAGAATAAAAACTTTCTTGGCCTCATACTCTTCCACTGAATATGACATCTCATCCAGTGAAGTGTTAAACTCTTTTTCATCTATCTAAATAAAAGGGTTCAGGTGTATTACTTATTATGGAACACCAAACACATATGCACATATATTCAAAATCCAACTGCCTTGCCACATTGAACTAGGTGAGTTTCTTGAGTGTTCTTTAAATTCAGATAGTGAAAAAAAATATTTAAAAAATCTGTCTCAAAATGTAAGTGTTCCATGAGAGAAGCATTATCCTAACCATCAATGTCAGGAAAATGATTATACAGATAATTTTATGATTTATTAAACAAATGGAGCTGTAGCAGAAGCAGTTTCAAACATAAAATCCTCTGGTTGGGCAGCAGAAAGGTGCTAGAAGAGTCCACAGGTAGAGAAGGATACACACCCAACAAGAAGCCATTTTAATCCAGAAAATGGACCAGGTTCCAACGAAGAATTTTTCAATTGCAGCATTTTCATAACTACGATGAAAGGGAGTGGAGGTTACCTAATTTGCTGATACACAAATCAATTCTAGAAGGATGGTGCAATTCTATGAGGACTTATTTCAAAGAAACTGTAGTGAACTTCCCTGGATCCTGTTTCCTCACTAGCAAGAAATGTTTGTTTATTCAAACCCGTTCAGTGCTACTTTCTCCCAGATAAGATAACCCATGCATAGCAGTCTGCTTTCAACTAATTTGTGCAGGCCAGACATCAGGAATTTGATTTTTATTACATTTCTTGTAAACCTGTGATAAGAAATGCAATAAACCAATTCAGATTACAGTTCTGTAAATGCCAGCCATCATCCACTATTATTAATTTGCAATGCAACTGTTAAATCTAAAACATTTTCTTCTGAAACTTCTATTTGATGTACCCTATTTCCAGAAACACAAAGATGGATTTGTACTTAAGTTGTACTATAGTTATAATGTTGTGTGCTTAAAATATCTAATTGCATCATCTCAGTAATCTTTATATAACTGGCCACAATTATTTATCTGATTTTATAGGGAATGAGGCTTAGATTGAAGGAATAATGAGTTGCCTAAAGCCATCAAATAGTTTGTGTAAAAGGTGAAATTTAATTCAGAAGCTCCTGTTACCGTAAGCATCACCTGGCAGAGGGCTAGGTTTCTTGAGGGACCACCTTTTTCCAAGAACATCTGCCTACTCACATGCTGCCAGAACATGCGTCTTTTACTTTTTGTCATCTTATGGTACCTAGAATGATCTCCCTCCCCTTCCCCCAAGCCCCAACTTTTCTCACCTTTAGGAAACTGTCAAGGTCTGACTCTTAGGCGTTAGGGGGCCAGTGGAGTGGAAGTCCCCTTGTGGCTTTGTTATGTGCACAATTGCCAGTTTATATTTGGCATTTTATATATTAATCCAGTTAGGAGTGGTAATTTCATTTCTACCGTATTAAGTTCCATGCAGTCCTCCCAAATTCTTCCCCAGGAGGCTAGACAGTCTTAGAGTGGTTATGAAGGGGCTGACTCGAGAAAGAGGACCAGAGGGGTTCCCGCTACATAAAATCAAACTGTACATTTGTTTTGAGGGACTTACTGGAACCAATGGGTAACAGTCATCATCACATAAAGAGACGCCAGGAAGAATACAAAGTGGAAATAAGCATAGCTGTATACAGTTCCTTTCTTTTCGTCATAAATTACTCTCTGACCGCTTTCTGTCCCAATATGCTCTTCAACCTCAGCTGGGTAAAATAAATAGAAAGAGAAATATGATATACTTTAGATCTAAATCAGTAACATATACTCAGAATAAAGTTAACAATGCAAAATAACCCTGTGTTGAGTCTGAAACAGCTGTTTTAAGCATAGAATGGCCCTGCAACAGCTGTTTTAACCTCAAAACATTTCTGAAAAAAAAAATGATACAGCCATTTTGCATTTGAACAGGGTCATTTCAATTCTGAAACATTTTGAAAACCCATATATACACATTACCTGGGAAAAAAACCCTAATGAATGAGATGGGATTATTTTTGAGTTAACCCAGCTAGGATTGCCTTGGCTGAAACTCAATTAAAAAGATTGGGAAGGGGGAGAATCCATTCTTAAAGTGTTATGCCAAACTAACCATATTAATTAGTCCCCTTTCACACTTATCTTCCTTTACGAATATTTTTGCTTAAATTGATAGTTGCTGGTCTTTGGTCAAGTCATTGTGAGCTGAAGTTTAGGACTTCTGCCCTTGAGCAATTATTAGTAAGTGTCAAGAATGTGGCCTGGAAGAGAGCCAAAGGATGTTTTCTGCAGTGGCTATTCTTCTGTTTGATGTGAAATTTCACATCCATTTCTCCCTGGCCTTGATATCCTTCCCACTTGTGGGAGGACACACAAATACAAACTTTACTACTGAACTACAACTCTTCTCATTGTTGAGAATTTTCTTCTCAATTTAATGGCAATCTATTATAATTAATTCCAAAAGAAAATATATTCCGCTAACACATGGGATAAAAATACTGTTTTCTGTCCACAGATATGTTCTTTTTAAAGCTATGTCTGTAATCAACATGCTTGTGGTTATAACATATATTTTAAGTTTTAAGCTTCTTGTGTGGTTATATGGTTTTTCTCCACACACAGAAGCAAATCTAAAAAAGAAAAACTGCAGTGCTTTAAGATGACAAAAATAACCTTTCAAGAGAATCTTTTTAATACACATGTATTCAAGTTTTAAAAGACTCTATATGCATTTGAAGTTTCTGAAAATGCTGCCATATGTCAAACAGGCTCTCTCCCATCCCAAATATGTGATAAACTAGTATCCCATGTAGCCTTTAAATCTCAATTCCTATGGGTGAAGGCAAATAACTGGTAGCTGAAAATTAAAAACTAACCCAAAAAATATATCATAGTACTTCTGTTAGTAATCATAATTTATTAACTGCAGATTTAAAAAGAATCTATTTCTGTGTCTGTGGGAATAGTTTAAAAAATGATGAAACACTTTTGTGAAGTTGATCGCACTTATGAAATCTACAAACCAATCAAATTCAAAGGTAATTAGAATTAGAAATGTAGCATGACAATTCTCATGTTTATTTATTTATATCCTGAGGGGATGCGATGGCGCAGCAGCTTAATAATGCTGGAACTGCCACCCAGAAATAGTCTGTATTCCAGCAGTTCAAGCCCAACTCTGTGAGATGGGGTGAGTTCCCGCTGCTTGCTCCCCGGCTCCTGCCCACCCAGCAGTTCTAAAGCATGAAATATTGCAAGTAGATAAATGGATACCACTTTGGTGGGAAAAACATAGCTGCGTTCATATATGCGGAGAGCGGAAGCCAGTGCTGGACCTGGCTGGATGTGAGGCAATGCAACATGAGGCAAGGGGAGACCAGAGGGGGAGCCGGGAAGAACCAGCAAACCAAGTGCCGCTAGTCAGCTGGTGTAAGCTAGTTTGCTCCCCGTGGTGCACCAAGGATAAGCACACAAGTGTTGAACAGAATGAACTAGCAATGTAGGCTGTCAGGACTGCATTGTGTCTAGTGTTTGTAGATTGCTATATGCCATAAGCTAAATAAATAAATATTTATATCCTGCCTTTATTATTTTTAGAAATAATTCAAGACAGCTAACATATCCAACACACCTTCCCAGTGAGATAGGTTGAGCTGAGACAGAGTGACTGGCCCAAATTCACCCAGCTGGCTTTCATGCCTAAGGTGGGACTTGAACTCACAATCTCCCGCTTTCTCTGTTTTAAAAAATATAAATTTGCACAGAAGAAAAAATGAAATTCTTACCGTCTCCATCAGGAGTACAGCAGAAGCAACAGCGAGCTACCTACAACAGAGACACAAAACCAAAAGGTTTTTTCCACTAATTCAGAAACAAGTAAGTTAGCACTGATACTCTTCAAAATATTGCAATGAAACATTATTAGTAAAAGGACACACATTTCCATTTTCGTTCAAAGGACCATGGTACCATGATTTTTATACTGGCAACTTTTTCTTTTGTCAATAGCTTACATTAAAAACAAAAGAAAAAGAAATATATGCCTGAAAAGAATGGATTTTGCTCTTAGATTTTTCTCTTTTAAGGCAGAGATTGTTTTTTTTTATAATAGCAATATATAGGTGGTACTCCTTGCTTAATGATAGTAATTGAGACTGCAATTTCCATTGCTAAGCAATGTGGTCATAAAGCGAGACACCACATGCTTGCACGAGTCTCTGTTCCATCTTACAGAACTGAAACTTGTGACTTCCTTCTGGCTTTCAACAAGGAAAATCAATGGTGAAGCCAGCAGGAAGTTGTAAGTCCCTGTCAAAAGCTTTTCCTTCGGTGGCTAGCAAGGAGGCTGGCAGGCAGGTGAGTGCTATGGAGTGTGGCTGAGTGGTGGAGGGAATGGTGTGATGCAGGACTGCAGTGCAGTGTGAGTGCAGCACTCCCTCTTTGATTCAGGCTACAGAGCATGCGTGTGGCAAGGCTGAGGAGTGCACAGCTCTGTGGTGTGCGACTGCAATGGACTTGTGTGCATATGGTGCAAGGGTGGTGGGGCTAGGGGTGCACAGCTTGAATATAGCTGGGCTGGGTGTGTGTGTATGTCATCTGTGAGTGCAGCTAGTCACCTGCTCACCCTGCTGCCCAGGGACTCCTTGGGATAGAAAGTGGTGGGAGCAGGAGCAACTTACAATCTTTCCTGCCAGTTTCCCCACTGACTTCGTGGGAAGCCAGCAGGGAAGGCCACAAATAATGATATAACCATGGGATATTGCAACTGTTGTTAAGTGCAAGCCAGTTGCCAAGTGCCTGAATCATGATCACTTGACTGCATGGACACTGCAATGGGCACAATTTCAAGTTCTTGAAATGTTAAGTCCCACTTACTCAGTGCTGTTGTAACTGTGAATGGTTGTTGAACAAGTGGTCAGTCAGCAAGGACTACCTGTAGTTAGTTAGCTATATAATTTTGTGATCATATTAATATGCATATTAATAAATAGGATTTTAAAGATAAATTAATTTTTTTAAAAAAAAATCTGTATAAAGTATTTTTAAAAGCAAAGGAATATGCCTCAATTTTGATAAATGTTATTACAGCAAGAAAGTACATTCTGTAAAGGCATGTTTCATTTTGACAATCTCTAATTATGTTCTTCCAAATAACTATGAACACCAAAATAGCAATGTAAAAAGTTATGTTTAGCAGATATTCTGGTCTCGTAAATCCTTGCAAGATGCAGTTAGCAATGTTGCCATGCATATAAAGAGTCCTTCACAATGTGACTAACAGTCAAGTTCAGATGCAAGAAAGCCTCTCTATTTAAAAGAAGCAGCTGGAGAATTATGTTTACATTTCTAATCAGGAGACAAAAGAGCTTCTGTCACAGGGAAGAATGAGACCTACAATTAGTTGCCTGCTGCTAGTCTTCTCTTTATGTTTCCCCTACAATAGTTCTTGTAGTGCTCTTTAAGAGCAAATGATCTAAAAATAACACTATTATGGTATACTCCAGTACTACATTTCTGAGCTCTCCCATGCAGCCTGGACTATTGTCCTAGACAGCATCCATCTGTGCTGGCTCTTGCTTAGCACAAGAACACTGTTTTCTAATAGCACTGTCTGAAGTGGCAAGCATGTGATACCACATGTCGCAACTTTGACACTGCTGCTAGTCCAAACAAAATGGAAAGGATAACAATGACAGCAACATTATAGAAGGCATTAAAATAGATTAATATCCAATGTCCCAGACAAGACATTGAGGCCTTTTTGAAATATCTCTTTGAATGCTAACATTTCAGTAGCACCTGAAAAAAGTACCAACTGGTAGGATATTAACATAAAAACTGGTTTTAGATCTTCTGTTAATTAAAACAAATTGGCAGCCACAGATACTAAAAACTGAATTGTGTTTATATTTGATTGTGTTTATACAAGCCAAATCAAGGTGAAGATAGTTGGTATGTGGACTTGCCCTGGAAATATAAGGCATCACAGGTATGATATTAGGACACTGAATATTGTGGCTTGATCTCCTTGAAATTATAATGCTGCATTTTTTTTCCCTTCTCCACATAACATAGAAGGGACTGTGGACCATAATAGAATTAGTATCTACATATCCACCCTAGTTTAAAATACATTTACCACCTCTCTAAATTCTATTGTTTTGTCTTCTAAGCAAATAGCCTGCATCCACAATAGTTAGAATCTTCCTCAGCAAAAACTCTCTAGTTTTCATAATATGAAACTATGTTGAATTGCTAGATGAGCTTCAATAGATAGTAATATAGCAAATAAACAAAATATTTAAGAACTATAATAATAAAACATGAAAATATGCAACTCTGTGTGATAATTTCTTACATTGTTATAATCTCTGAATCCAAATCTTTCTCCTGAAAGAATACAACACTATAATCGTATCTTATAGTTATTTGCTACTATACATCAAGGTAGGGATCACTTTTAGAATAACTAACCATGAAATCTGGCCAAACTACATGTTTGCGTTTGTAGACTTGCTCTAATATGAAAGCTTCACTATGCAGACTTCTGTTTCACCAGGGGAGAGAGAAGAGGGCATCATGCCAATAAGACAACAAGACTTAAGAAAAGGACCATCTAATCAGAAGAGACACTTTTTTACAGTTAACCTCAGCCTACCTTGTTTGTTGAAGCGTCTATATTAAGGTGGCAATTCAATAGCCTTCAACTTTGGAATGAGAGAAGAATCTGTTCTGATTTGACTTGGGCATCTTTTAAAAGCTAATCAGAAAATGGAGAAAAGGTTAAAGGGAAAGAGAGGAATGTCTACTGTAGGTGTGGATGTCTCATCATGAAGCCATCCGTTTTCAGCTAAAGCAGGGATGTCCAACCTTGGCAACTTTAAGACTTGTGAACTTCAACTTTCAGAATTCCCCAATCAGCCATACTTCCTTCTGGCTGGGGAATTCTGGGAGTTGGAAGTCCACAAGTCTTAAAAGTTGCCAAGGTTGGACATCTCTGGGCTAGAGCAATGGGTTGTGTGACAATGCTGACTCACTTCTGTTTCAGGTGTTGCATATATCCCTCTGAGTGCTTCGGAGCTTGCTCGTGTTGTTGAGGTCAAACTAGAGAAAAAAACAGAAAGGAAAGATGGTTCTGCAATAATACTGTATATTGATGTAGGAGGGATATTTTATTTTCCTAACAACATATAAAACAGTTTCAACAAGATGCTAGTTCCTATGCCATTAAATTTAATATAGACCAGGGGTTCTCAACCTTGGTAACTTTAAGACTTGTGGACTTCAACTCCCAGAATTCCTCAGCCAGCTTTGCTTTGCTGGCTGAGGAATTCTGGGAGTTGAAGTCCACAAGTCTTAAAGTTGCCAAGGTTGAGAATCCCTGATATAGACGCTTTCAAGTTCAAAGAGCCTTGATTCATGTAAGCTGCCTCTACCATGGAAAGCAAGTAAAAACTTGATAAAAATGGTCTATTCTAGTTTTTTTTCCTCCTGTTCAATCATATCTGATTCTTGGAGACTGAATAAGGCAGGCATTTATGTTGCGATGTCCTGGGGTCATGACTACCATCTGTGACCATCCTAGCTGATTTCCGACAGGCAAAGTAAATGGGGGAAGCTGGTTTCGCTTAAGAACCACACGATTCACTTTTAACAACTGGAGTGATTTGCTTAACAACCCTGGCAAAAAAGGCACCCTTCACGATTCACTTAACAACTGCCATGCTTAGCAATGAAAATTTTGGGCCCAATTTTGGTTTTACGTTGAAGACTACCTGTGCCTTGTATAGTAAAGGTAGCCCTTGATCTACCACTGTTTGATGATAGTTCGAATTTAGAAGAGTCTCAGAAAAGGTTACAACCCGTCGCATTACCCTAGTTCTTGGATATCAGCTCATACTTGCTAAAGTTGGTGCGAACTTCCCAGCCAGCTTCCAACAGGAAAAATCAATTGGGGAAACTGGATTTGCTTAATAACTGTGTGATTCACTTAACAGCCTCAATAAGAATGGTCATAAAATCAGATCGGGTCATATGAAGTCTTTTAAAGGCTGCATTGCTCAGCAACCAAACTTTTGATCCCAACTGTGGTCACAAGTCAAGGACTACCTGTAGTTTTCAATTAAGTCATTTTCCAATTCCTTAAATAAAAATGTTACATATTTTTAAATTTGATAGATAACAAGCTATGGAAGAAAGATGTCAAATACTTACTCCCCTCTGAGAGGTAAACAAGTATCTGTCTATCTGCATAAAATTTTATTACAGCTGAAATGAAGACTTACCAGGAATATAAAATGCAACAGAACAAAATAGTAGTTCCCAGCCCGGTCACCAAGTTTTCATCTGTTTGCAGCCCTTGGCCAAAGTCAGGCACACAGATTGTTATATTATTTTGATTCTCATCTAGGACTTGAAAAAGAACCCACAATTAGCTCAATTAATTTTATATTTCCTGTATCCAATTATCTACATATGCTTTACCCTGGATAATGATGTGTTCCCTTTTTTCCAATTCCCTCGAATTTCCTGCATCTCTTAATTAGCGGAAGATCTTCTAAGTCTGTGCAGATGATTTCTGAACTATATGAGGCCTGCTGGAGGAGGAAGGTTTGACTCCCTCCTTTGATTTTAAAGATGGAGATTATTCATCTTTACAAATTACTTTTAAATAGGAAAAATATTATTGCAACTGATTGGGATAAACATCTGAAGAGAGAACTTACAAGATAAAGTTGCTCCTTGCTATTCCCTTCTCTTTAACTAGATGTATTAATTGATTATAGTATCTCTTACACAATACTTTTTTGGTAGGGTGACTGGGAGTTTCCAGTATGGTGATTTCAAAGTGTGTGCTGGACATTCAGAATTGCCAATTAGCACAAGCAACATAAATTGGAAAGTGTGACTTTGGGAGAAGGATTATTTTACATAGATAATCAGTGCACATGTATCTGTTAATTTCTAATTCAAGGTAACTTACTGATTTCTGGAGGTTTGCTTGACAGAGATGAGAAGGTGAGGTACATGACATAGCAGCTGATAATGCCTGACTGCAACAAGCCAGAATGAGGCTGACCTGTAATTTTAAAACAGGGATACATCTGTAGACTTTTCTTTGGCAAAAAGGTTCATACTGTAAATAATGTTGAGTTCATGGACCTTGAATCTTTAATTAATTAATACCCCTCCGAAAGGCACCCCTCACCGAAATGGCTTTGTGGATCCGGAGCGGCCCACCAAACAGCCGCTGAGTGAGTTGGGGCTTTCCCTACGCCTGAACTCTCCAGCGGAGCTGCAGCTGCAAGCTCCGCTCACAAACGCGTTACTGTTGGCTGGACTAACAGCCGTTAGTCCAAGCCGCTGATAGTTCAGGTCCCTTCTTGGGGTAATGGGAGGGGGTATGTGGAAGGGGATAGGACCCCGTCCCCAACGAGGCCTGATACCTCCCCAGTGAAGGAATTTAGGTATCTCTAGCCTTTCTTTGGAATGGAAATTTCAGAATTTGCAATGATCTAATTCAAATAAATAATCCAATTAACTAAGCTACTGGAAATGAAATCCACCAATGGTAGACTGTACTTGCCTAAGAGCCAAACTTGCATGTCTGTCCAGTGGGCGAGATCAATCAAGATTGGGATCTTGTGGCCCAGGACGGGCATGGCAACTTTGGCTGACTGATCTGATTGGGCAGGAATACAGTCTCAACCCATTGGTGGATTCTCCATCTCCAGTGCTGGAGAATGTATGAGGATTAGATCTCTCTGAAAATTATAACAAATCCTTCACATTACTTCTCTCTGCTATTCTGCTAGTCCATCAAAAGAGGGACAAATAATTCAATTCCTGAATGATGTTTTCTGTCATCAAAGTATATCAAAAGTTCAAGAGGATAAAATGAATCTTGAGAAAATACAAACAGCTGAGAAAAGTCAAATTAAACCCGAAATCTAAATCTCAATTTAACACACAAAAATGTACTTTCATTTCCCTGGAATAACCACATTGAGGGGAAAGGGTGTTGGGGAAACCAAGCACATACCAAGCACTAATGGTTTAGATATAGATTTAGTCGTATTTAGAGCAACCTCCCTGAAATCAAAGAACATAAAGAAGTTCTGACTAACAGAAGTCCCTTTCATTTCAAAAGGAGTTCTTTAGGGATGGGTATTCCTTCCAGATCTTAGAAGATACCGCAGAATCCCTTCAGATATTGACATAAGATTGAAGTTTTTAATGTGACCCACAGGAAATGATTAAATAATGGGGAGTAATCATAAACAGAAATGTAAAAAAAAGAAAAGAAAAAGTTGTTTCTTCACCATTTCTCAATTCCTGAAACAATCTTTAGTTCTTGCTAGTACTCATTTAATAAAAAATCTGAGGTCCTAGGCTATAAATTTCCAAGTCCAATAATAAATATCTCCTTTCCACAATATAGATAACAATAGAACTCTAATTACATATTGAATTTTATAAGTGATTTTAATTTTAGTGCATCATTTATTTATTTATTTATGAGACTTATATACCGCTTTCTCTAAGCGGTGTATACCAGTAAGCAATGTATGTATGTATGTATGTATGTATGTATATATATATATATATATATATATATATATATATATATATATATATATATATATATATATATATATTTACATTGCCCCCAACAATCTGGGTCCTCATGGGGTTATCTCTGTAGTAAATAATAATGCAAACATTCCCTTAGGAATAGGATGTAAGAAATCGCCTTGAATTGAGTATACTTTGACTAGCTGTGGTCTACATCTCTAGAGGAAGCATTTTACATGATTTTCTGTTTAGTTTAAGAGTCGAAAGCCAGGAATTGAACTTGGGATTAGCTTCATGGAAAACATGCTCTCTCTCACTGAGTTACCACAATGATGTAACTTGACTCTCCTGGGGAACCTTACATGAGTGGACTGACAAAAATAGCAGTGGATATAAATCGATTCCCTTCCACAAAGGTTTCAGCTAATATGCCAGAGATCATGGCTGACAGACCAAATAATCTTGAAATTAAACCGAGTTACTGAAAGTCAGGCAATAGGGCAATTAGTAATTCCAGATTTAGGTCTTATAGTGGTCTCTCCATTACTTCAGAATAAATACTATATTATCGCAGAAAATGATTTTTAAAATTAAGGCAGTAAAATCAATCTTGCCTACCATGCCTTATAACTACTGTCTTTTATAAACAAAACAATATTTAGTTTGCAGGCTCACTTTGCTCCAGACTGAATATGAGGCCTTTTTTTCTACTACTGGTCTCATGACCTGACCTTTTTTGAGCAGTCTTTTTATTTTTTCCCAGACTATGATTTGTGATAAACTAAGGGACTGAATATGGCTAGGAAATGATCTCCAATTCCAAGCAACCAAGTCTAGAGTGACAGTAAAAGAAAGCTTGCTTACGGTATTGGACACAAGGTGAAATGGCTACCATTGAAACAAGCAAGCACAAGCCGCCATTGATGCCAAGCAGGATCTTGTTAAATGTACAGCCATCAGCACGGGTATAAAAGACAGCCATCACAATTAGAGCTCCAACAGCAACGGAATACAATATGAGAGTCACAAGAGCTAAGGAGCCATACCAAAGTTGATTGTGCTTTGTGCCAGATGTCCTGTTTGGGAAAGAAAAGGAATTATGCATTAAGCTCAAAGAAAACAAATGATATTAAGCATTTAGAAGCCCACAAAGGAGATTAGTTCATTAGGCCTATGTGAAGTGGATAAAGAATTAATTCTTTATACAGAAAGATATTGTTCTTTAGAACGGGTGTTCAATTATTATTTTAAATTTATAGGATATTCAGATTAATGCATTTTAATAGTTTGTACTGTGTCTAGTTATACCAGCAATATATTGAGTAATATTTAAATTATTTCACTCTTTAAGAGCATGGTCTCATGTATCTTATGATCAGCCTAAAGTTAGGTTTCTCTTGAAATTTGCTGGGGAGATGGGAAGTAAAACTTGGGGACAGATCAGTGACTTCCCAGCTCCGCTTAAAAGACGCATATTTCTAAAAAGATATTATTTCTTTAATATTTAAAGGAACGTATGTGGGATATGTACACAGATTAATTTGTAATCAATTTGGTGAAACTCTCAAGGCTAAAAATGACACTGCTTTGTTTTATGAAAATTGAAATGATTGATTTAAGACAATCAAAAGTTTACTTCAGGATGTATTTGGAAAGACTAAAGCTATTTCTTCTAAATTTAGAGATTACAATAACAAGATCTAAGAACCTTGAAAAATGTGTATATAAGGAAGTTAGGACATTTCAGTAATTGTTAAACCCCATAAAGATTTAGATTTTATCTGTAGATTAAGATTTTAGCTCTCTTATGAATGTCACACATTTTTTAAAAACGAAACTAAGATAACCAGCTGAGGAAATATTGTAGCAAGCTTGTTTGGCCAAGTGAAAAGTACAACAGGCAATAAATAGGAAGTAAGATATTTATAAAGCTACAAACAAAGGAAGCTTGATGGTTAAAAACAAAGAAACAACTGACGAGAGAAACTGAACGAGAATGCCTGCTATAAAACTTTAAAACAGATCAACTGTGATTTTGATTTTTTTAAAATTTTAAAAATAGAATTCAGCTAAAAGGACACTTCCTCTTATATGCAGGCATGAAAGAAACCTACCAGTTTTTATTCCATTTGTGTGCAAATTCTACAAGGAGGATAAGCTGAATGATGATGAAGAGGAAGCCTCCTGTAGCACCAACATAACGCCATGCTGCAGAAAACATAAAAATTGCTTTGTTGATTATGACTCATAAAGAAAAATACCAATTTTATTCATTACATTTATAAAGCAATTAAATTATGGTAAGGAGGTTACCCCCTTTATGGATTACTGCCTTGTCGTGGCGAAGGGGCTTGCGTAACTCAATGAAGCTATAAGCTATGCCGTGCAGGGTCACCCAAGACGGACAGGTTATAGCAGAGAGTTCTGACAAAATGTGATCCACTGGAGAAGGAAATGGCAAACCACTCCAGTATCTTTGCCATGAAAACCCCATGGACAGTACTAAAAGGCAAAAAGATATGACGCTGGAAGATGAGCCCCTCAGGTCGGAAGGTGTCCAATATGCTACTGGGGAAGAGCAGAGGGCTAGTACTAGTAGCGCCAGAAAGAATGAAGCGACTGGGCCAAAGCCGAAAGGACGCTCAGCTGTGGATATATCTGGTGGTGAAAGGAAAGTCCGATGCTGTAAAGATTTTTTCTCCATAGGAACCTGGAATGTAAGATCCATGAATCAAGGCAAGCTAGACGTAGTCAAAAAAGAGATGACAAGACTGAACATCGACATCTTAGGAATCAGCGAACTAAAATGGACAGGAATGGGTGAATTTAACTCAGATGACCATCAGGTATACTACTGTGGGCAAGAATCCCTCAGAAGAAATGGAGTAGCCTTCATAGTCAATAAAAGAATAGGAAAAGCAATACTGGGATACAATCCCCAAAATGACAGAATGATCTCAATTCGAATCCAAGGCAAACCATTCAATATCACAATAGTCCAAATCTATGCCCCAACCACTGGTGCTGAAGAGGATGAAATTGACCGGTTCTATGAAGCCCTACAGCACCTTATAGAATTAACACCAAAAAATGATGTCCTTATCATCATGGGGGATTGGAATGCTAAGGTAGGAAGCCAAAAGATAACCGGAATAACAGGCAAGTTTGGCCTTGGAGAACAAAATGAAGCAGGGCACAGGCTAATAGAATTTTGTCAAGAGAATACGATGGTCATAACAAACACTCTTTTCCAACAACCCAAGAGACGGCTCTACACATGGACATCACCAGACGGTCAACATAGAAATCAGATTGACTATGTGCTCTGCAGCCAAAGATGGAGAAGCTCTATACAGTCAGTAAAAACAAGACCAGGAGCTGACTGTGGCTCAGATCATGAGCTTCTCGTTGCAAAATTTAGGCTTAAATTGAAAAAAGTAGGGAAAAGCACTAGGCCACTCAGGTATGAACTAAATCATATTCCTGATGAATATACAGTAGAGGTGACAAATAGATTTAAGGAACTGGATCTGATAGACAGAGTGCCTGAAGAACTATGGATGGAAGTTCGCAACATTGTACAAGAGGTAGCAACTAAAACCATCCCAAAGAAAAAGAAATGCAAGAAAGCAAAATGGCTGTCTCAGGAAGCTTTGCAAATAGCTGAGGAAAGAAGGGAAGCGAAAGGCAAAGGAGAAAGAGAAAGATACACCCAATTGAATGCAGAATTCCAGAGAGTAGCTAGAAGAGATAAGAATGCCTTCTTAAATGAACAGTGCAAAGAAATAGAAGAAAACAACAGAATAGGGAGGACCAGAGATCTCTTCAAGAAAATTGGAGATATGAAGGGAACGTTTCATGCAAAGATGGGCATGATAAAGGACCAAAATGGCAGAGACCTAACAGAGGCAGAAGAGATTAAGAAGAGATGGCAAAACTACACAGAAGAACTATACAAGAATGAGCTTAACATCCCAGATAACCACAATGAGATGGTCACTGACCTCGAACCAGACATCCTAGAATGTGAAGTGAAATGGGCCTTAGAAAATCTGAGCAACAACAAAGCTAGTGGAGGTGACAGTATTCCAGCTGAGCTATTCAAAATCTTAAAAGACGATGCAGTAAAAGTGCTACACTCAATTTGCCAGCAAATTTGGAAAACTCAACAGTGGCCACAGGATTGGAAAAGGTCAGTTTACATTCCAATTCCAAAGAAAGGCAATGCCAAAGAATGTTCAAACTATCGCACCATTGCACTCATTTCACATGCTAGTAAAGTTATGCTTAAAATCCTACAAGCTAGACTCCAGCAGTATGTGGATCGAGAACTACCAGAAGTACAGGCAGGATTTCGAAGAGGCAGAGGAACTAGAGATCAAATTGCCAACATACGCTGGATCATGGAGAAAGCTAGGGAGTTCCAGAAAAACATCTACTTCTGCTTCATTGACTATGCAAAAGCCTTTGATTGTGTGGATCACAACAAATTGTGGCAAGTTCTTAAAGAGATGGGAGTACCAGACCATCTCATTTGTCTCTTGAGAAACCTATATGCGGGTCAAGAAGCAACAGTGAGAACCGAACACGGAACCACTGATTGGTTCAAAATTGGAAAAGGAGTCCGGCAAGGCTGTATACTGTCGCCCTGCCTATTTAACTTATATGCAGAGCACATCATGAGAAAGGCAGGGCTAGATGAATCAAAAGTTGGAATTAAGATTGCCGGGAGAAATATCAACAACCTAAGATATGCAGATGATACCACTCTAATGGCAGAAAGTGAAGAGGAACTAAAGAGCCTCTTGATGCGGGTGAAGAAGGAGAGTGCAAAAGTTGGCTTGAAACTCAACATTAAGAAAACCAAAATCATGGCATCCGGCCCTCTCAATTCCTGGCAAATAGATGGGGAAGAAATGGAGGTAGTGACAGATTTTATTTTTCTGGGCTCCAAGATCACCTCAGATGGGGACTGCAGCCAAGAAATTAAAAGACGCTCCTGGGGAGGAAAGCTATGGCAAATCTAGACAGCATTCTAAAAAGCAGAGACATCACCCTGCCAACAAAAGTGCGTATAGTCCAGGCCATGGTTTTCCCAGTTGCAATGTATGGCTGTGAAAGTTGGACCATAAGAAAGGCTGAGCGCAAAAGAATTGAGGCCTTTGAACTGTGGTGCTGGAGAAGACTCCTGCGAGTCCCTTGGACTGCAAGGCGTTCAAACCGGTCGGTCCTAGAAGAGATCAACCCCGACTGCTCTTTAGAAGGCCAGATCCTGAAGTTGAAACTCAAGTACTTTGGCCACCTAATGAGAAGGAAGGATTCACTGGAGAAGAGCCTAATGCTGGGAAAGATTGAGGGCAATAGAAGAAGGGGACGACAGAGAATGAGATGGCTGGATGGAGTCACTGAAGCAGTAGGTGTGAATTTAAATGGACTCCAGAAGATGGTAGAGGACAGGAAGGCCTGGAGGAACGTTGTCCATGGGGTCGCGATGGGTCGGACACGACTTCGCAATTAACAACAACAAGGAGGATACTCTTTACATACATTCACCAGATAAATATATATATATATTTGCTCAAAAATATTTCACAAAATCACGCTCCTTTCTAGCAACTACTTCTATTATTATGGACTGAAATTATTACTCAGTATTGAGAAACACAGGGTAATAATTATTATTATTAAATTTTAAAAACAGGTTCCCATTATATAATGCATGAATATTAAAAACTAAAGACTGCACACATAACATTAAAGGACTACGTCTATGGAGATTTTCAGTCATCCAGGTCATAGTTATCCCAAAGATGCTTTTTCACGAGGCAACTGGACTTTGTTTTTCCTTGAAGATGTTCCGCTTCTCATCCAAGAAGCTGAAGAATCAAAAGGTCTTCAAAGAAAAACAAGAAAGTTCAGTTGTCTCATGAAAAAGCATCTTTGGGATAACATCAAAGGAATACACAGGCACACACACACACACACACACACACACACACACACACACACAAAAAGACACCTATAGCAAATTAAATTATTTTGCAAAACTGCAGAAAATTAAAAAAAATACTTTAGGCAATTTATACTTAAAACAAACGGTTAAAAAAATACATGAGTCCTAAAAAGTCTTTATATAAATACATTTCAAATTATAGCGTAGGATTAAAATTTGATAAATTTTCCAACATATAGCGACTGCCATCCAAACAACAGAAATAAAGCATTTATTGTTTTATGAAACCCTCAAATCATCCTGTATATATTTCTATCTTCATAATGAATGTCTACTCTCATAGTTTATTCACAGGGGAAAAAAGAGAAACAGACAATCTGTAATAGCCTTCTTTTTTGCCTCTAAGATATTTTGGGTTTGGGCCACACTGGCAGAGAATTATTGGAGGTTGCCTTCAATATATTTGGACAGACCAAGTACTGGAAAGCTACTCTACAATTAAAGCAGCTCCTGTTCACAGATAAAATTTGCATCAGCTATTGGCAATGCACATTATGTCACACCCGAAAAGAATTCAAGAAGTGCCAGTACAATTACAGAAGCAACTGAATGCAGGGAGTGGTTATACTGCTGGTTGCATTTAGCTAGAGGACATTATGACCTATAATTTTAGATAAACAAGAGAAAGCTTTCTGCAGTGAGTATTCATAATGAAGGCTGATATTTTATGCTATGCTAGTATCGGGCTTGCTCTCCAGATGCTGGGCAATGAATTGAATGAGTAAAGGAATGAACTAGTTAATTCGGTGTTCAAAGAGCTACAAGTCTCAGATTTGAAAAAAGCTGCTCTTTTTGAAGAAATGCCTTAGTACGAGGATAATATCTTGCAACTTCTGTCAGTTATTCAGCTTAAAAGTGGAAATGGTTTGAAAAAGGTTTCTGATCATAAATATCATGTTAAATGGATTAAAAAACACTGTCAAATGTAGTATGTCACTCAGGGTCACTATTTGTGAATTGAGTGGCTATACAAATTTGATAAATAAAATTCAAAAATCAAGATTGTGCTGCACATGTCCTTGAGCACTCTATTTTCTTTTTCCTCCAGAGTTTGGACTCTGCCATCTTCAAGCATTTGTGACTAACAAATTGCCTTTATTAATTGGAACTGTTATCAGATATTACTACCGAGAAAGATTATTTTAGTAATAAAATGGAAGCTCTGCAAGAAATCTCATTTTGCATAGTAAATGTAATCAAACTGAAGGCTAATTAAACTGCAGGAACGTTTAAGTGCAGTGGCTGCTGGCCTACCCCAATAGAAGAGCAAATGCAGTTTGCTTCAACTGTTATACATCAGGAACTAATTGAAAGTTTAATTTCTGCAAGCTATATAGTTCAGCTACACAATGAGCATTGTGGTAACATTTGAGGAACATCTGAACTTTAAAATACTCTTTCCCAGACAGAGAAGCTGTGGTGACTGCAGCTTCCTTGCTAAGGTAGGGCACATTTTTGGAAAGGGGAAAGAATTTAAGCTGAGAAAGATCAACTTTCCCTTCAACATTCTTTGCCTTATCTTCCTTCTGCAACATCTTCTTTTCTGCCTCTCCTTCACTCCCCATGTCTTTCCCAATGCAAACAAGAAGCTGGCTTTTAATTTCTTGCACAGTTGGCCTTTTATTGTACAGCCTCATTTGAATTGTGCAAGATTTGTTATCGAAAAACAATTTAGAAACAAAAAGTGATGTGCTATTGTAGAAGAGTTATTTTAAACTAAGAACTGCTTAATTAGGTAAGACAAAATTATGAAATAAAAGAGAGCTTTACATCTGCTTTGTTTTCTTGAGTTTGTGGACAATGCTACACTGTATTGTTAACTACAGCATCCAGCATTTTCTGGGGTGTTTGGCCCATAATAAAGTATGAGGCTATATTTCTGCAGCTGGAATTATTTATATTCATCAGATTTATATTTCCACATTTAACATGCTTAAGAAGAAGCACTATCATCTGAACCATTATCTGGAGGAGGAGGAAGATTAATTTACTGTGTGCTCTCAGACTTTAATAATGTTTCTACATAGCTATTTTTCATGGTCTAAACAACAAAGTACAATCCAAACAGTATACACAATCAACATAGATCTGTAAAATTCTTGTATCTGAGTCTTTCACAATTACTTTCTAACTAAAATGAGCTGAACATGGGGAAACAGCTGCACAACATCTGCAAAAATAACAACACACCATTAAAAAATAACAATCATCTCTTGAGGTATTAACTAGAGTAATCCAGCAAGATGAACAGATTCAAGGTTTGGAGATCAAGAAAGAGACATTTAAAATACAAGCCTTTGCAGATGATTTAGTTTTTATAATTGAAGAACCATTGAAGAACCATTACAATCAGGGACAAGACTGATGGAAACACTGAGTAGATATGGGGAAATAGCAGGTTTAAAGATAAATAAATAAAAAACTAAAATGCTCATCAAAAATATGACTAAAATACAGAAAAATGAATTGGTTGACAGAATAGGTGTTCAAATCACAAATAAAATTAGATATTTAGGGATATAATTGACTGCCAGGTGTGCTACACTTAAAAGGGATAACTATGATAAGTTAATAGAACAGATTCAAAAAGACTTTGATATTTGGAATAACCTACAGCTCTCTCTTATGGGCAGAATTGCGGTGATTAAAATGAATGTGTTGCCAAAAATCTTATTCTTGTTCCAATGTATACCTATAAAATTAGACAAGAAATTTTTTCAAAATTTGAATAAAATGATGTGTAAATTCATCTGGCAAGGAAAAAGAGCAAGGATTAAATTATAATTATTGCAGGACTCAAAGGAAAGGGGGGGATTTGGTCTTCCAGACTTGGAGAAATATTACCAGGCTACAGCATTAATATGGGTAAGAGATTGGATATTACCAAAGAACAGGAGACTATTATGTCTGGAGGGCCATGACCTACAAATAGGATGGCATGCCATATTATGGGATCATAAAGTACATAAATATTTTCGAAGACACTATATTAGGCAAGCTCTTATTGATGTATGGACAAAAATTTGGCAACCAAATTATACCCAAGTATCTAGTTGAATCTCACCGTTAGAAATATATGTACACCCAAAATTTACCCAATTAGACAAGACCATAACATATAAAAACATCTTAGATGAAAGAGGGGAATTGAAATCCAGGAAAACCCTCCAGGATGAAGGGATAGAATTAGAATGCTGGGCATACCTGCAACTGCAGGCGAGATATCAGAAAGATAAAAAAGAGTTAGGCATTAAATTAGAACCAATAGAATTGGATAAAATAATATTGGGGTTGGAGGATAAAATGATTAAAAAATTATACCACTATTTGTTAGATCAGGCAATGTATGAGAAACAAGTAAAAGTGACTATGTTGAATTAGAGCAAGGACTTTGGTCTTAATTTTGATCTGCACATCTGGCAAGAACTATGGGCAAGAAACAAGAAGCTTACTTTGGCCACCTCTTACAAAGAGAACCTCTACAAAATGTTTTATAGATGGCATTTCCCACCCACAAGATTGGCTAAAATGTGTACCAATGTCTCCCCTAAATGTTGGAAATGTAATCTGACAAGTGGAACATACTATCATATGTGGTGGGAATGCACACGAGCTTGTGATTTTTGGAACAGGATTAAAGTATGGTTGGAAGAAATATTAGAGTGAGTGGTAGAACCAAAACCAGAACTCTTTCTATAAGGTTTAACTACGCAAAAGCATGACAAAGGTGTACTTTATTTAATGTTACACATTTTAACGGCTTCCAGACTGGTTTTTGTCAAAATTGGAGGAATAAGGGAACTCCAACGGAAGAAGAGATCCTGCATAAAATTTTATCATGCATAAAATTTTATCATGTGCTGAGATGGACAGGCTTACAATGATTATGAAAGACAAGACAGAACACGAATACTTCGAAATCTGGGACAAATTTTACCGTTGATTTGAATTAAGGAGAACTGCTCGGACTTCAAAGTAATGTTAGAATGAAAAGATATATATAACTGTACATATAATTGTATATATAATTGTATTGTATAGAAGGATGAGGCTTATATAGAGGTTAAGAATGATGTATTAAGTTTTTGTACCATGAGAAACAAGCTGTTAGGAAAATTCATTCTGGAATGTCATGTTTGTCCATTCTTGTTTTAATTGTATTATGAATAAAAAATTTAAAAAAATAACAATTCCAAGGCAGTTTTTGTATAACTTTAACTGTACATAATAGTGTGCAAGTTTGATTTAATCTACATCCTTCTACAATCCTATCACCCCTATGCTATGTCTTTGTCTAGAGTACAGATGCCCACTTCTGTTCATTTTTCCAGAAAGAAACCGGACTGGTATAAAAAGGCACCATTCTATGGCTGTTTCTCTCAACAGCTACAATGGTTGTGAAAGACTGAATTTGTATCGAATGTAGCATACCTGTATGGCCTGTTAAACACGTATCCTTTGGTAAGCTGTAGCTCACTTTTATCTGCTGCATATAGTAGCTAGACTGAAGTACCATTTTAGTTAGGGTAAAGTAGAGAGGGAGGAGAAAAAGGGGAAAGCAGGTTGGTTATGTACAAGCAAATTATATGTGAGATAGATTATGAGTACCTTATCAATTAACAACAACAACAATAACAATATGTTAGTTGTATGTTGGTAGAAGTTTTCTGAGATTGCCTAAATCTTTTGATGTATGTGAATGAGGCAATCTCTTGCTTAGTAGCGCTGTTAAAAATTTGGATTTTCCAAAACTGTCACTTTTACAAGTGCCAAAGAACACTTCCAGCTCTTTTCCTACAATATATCACCTGTAAAATGATACTTGTATATATTCAACCATAGAGAAAAACACACAACAGTTCTTTTTTAAAAATGTCTACCTTTAAGAAAGGTATCCTGATCTGGAATGAAAAAGGCTCCTGAGCACATTGCTGCCAAGATGAGAAGTTTAATAAACCAAAATCTGGAAAAGAAAAAAAAATAGGAAAAGAAAAAAAGAAAAATAGAATTACTTTAATATCTGACCAAAGGAAAAAATGTGGACAATAGATATAAGTAAGAGATAAACTATGTCATTACGTTGGTGAAGAAATGCAATTGTTTATAGTACTGAGTACCCAGTCAAAACTTTAATGAAAAAATCCATCTAGCTTACCCATTGTGGATGTAGGCACGACAGCTTTTGCTATTGTTGATTTTAATTGTGAGCAAAAAGATGATAAAAAAGAAACACGCCATTCCAAAACATACTCGATAAACTGCAGAGTAGCCCACCAGCTTCTCACAGGAGTCACCTGCTTGAATATGTTGACATATTGTTTCATAAAAATAAATCTGAAATGAACAATGAAGTACTGTAGATAAGATGCATGTTAACTGTGTATGATGACAACTGTATTAAGCAGTTTGGAGATAACTGTTACTTTCAAATTAATCAAGTCATCTTTATTTTATTTATATACAAAATTTAGAAACCATGCTGCTTCTTCATTTGCATTTCCTACCAATTCATTTCTGATTCATTCAACATGCTTTTTCATCAGCAATTGTGTAGTTTGCACAACAGCACGGGAAAACAGGAAGGCAAAACATATCTTTTGGGGTTCAAGTTGCCAACCTCTGCTGTGCAGGTGGTCCTTGTTTAACAGCCACTCCTTCAGTGATGGTTTGGATTTACAATGTGCTGAATGGGTGCAACTTATGACCGGTCCTCAAAGTTCTGGCTGTTGCAGTGCAATCACATGATGTTCATCATTTAACAACCCACACTTAATTACAGGAACCAGGAACTGGGAGAAATGCTTTTGCTAAGTGGCATAGTTATATGATGATGTGCTTTGCAACTGCATTCTTCAGCAATAGAAATTCCAGTCCCAATTACTTTTGTTAATTAAGGACTAGTTGCAAAGCATTATTTCTTGATGTTCTTTGAATGCTTAGAAGCTTTTTAAAACATTGCAGAAGTAAAACAGCAGAAAAGTGGGAAAATTCCAGCCCTCTCCTCATTTGCTTAAATATTTGCTTTTGAGGCCATACTTTATTGCACAGAAAAAGATCAACAAGTAACCCATTTTGGCTCAAGCTCACCACACAATTTTCAGCTACACCCAGAAATCATCTTAAAAGCATATTTCTATGTCCTTGGTTACATCCTAGGGCCGTGCCTCCTATGAAAATTTGTACCTACCCTCTCACAAATGGAACGGTCTATAAATAGATGCACTGACATATAAATATGCAGATATACATTCACCCACACCCATTTACAGTTAAATAAAAACTTCTCTATATCCTCATAGGTATGGAGTTCTGAAAGTAGCAACCAAATTGAACATTAATGTAGCTCGGTTTTTTCCTTCCCTTTCTTTTTTGGCTATAGACAACCATTCCAAGTTCAAAACATTTTTCCATGTTTAAACTCAGTTTGCAGAAAAACCTGAGAGGGTCTAGAGAAAAATAACGTAGAACATAAATTTAACTTAAACTAAGAAAATATAGAAGCTGTTATACAGAGTTCATGATAGAATGAAATGAAATGTTCTAAAACGGAAGTACTTTACTACTTAGTTTTTTTTTATATACGACAGCAGATGCAAATTTTGACTCCACCTCCTCCCTCCCCCAATGAAAAAGGAGTTCTGTGAGCAGAAAGCCAGCACAACAAATTGTAATGGTTAATCATAATGTGTTAAATGAGGGTGAGAGAACACATTCAATCATGAGGCTCAATGGGTAAGTTTAGACCAGTGTTTCTGAAACTTAACAATCTGAAGATATATTGACTTTAACTTCCAGAATTCCTCAGTCACCATGCTTTATTAAAGAGAGAAACAAAATTATGGGTACTTTAATTCACAATTATCAAAATTATGTGTGCCTCTCATAGGCCAAATGATTTCATGGTAAGTCTTAAAGTAATTACAACATTAAAGAACATAATGAAGAAAATTTTAAGGGATGAACATTTTAAAAAGACTGGATGGAAAGGCAAAGTCTAGATGCATTTCCACTTATCTTAGCTAATGTTAGCAACTTATGAATTTGAGAAAGTACGCCGCTCCAAACTGTTTTAATAATGTCTGGAAACATTTTTTTCAGCATAATAAACCAGGAACATAGCTAATGCTTTACTTTTTTCAGATATAGAATCATACCACGGTAATACTGCATTTAATTGATCAGGAGTAAAATTCTTTTTCCTGCCAAAACTCAGTTCTCTCATGAGTAGGACAAAGGAGAAGACTGAAACCTATTTTAGCTTATTCTGCACTTGCCCCTACCATTCACACACCCTTCTTTGCTTAAACTCTCTGCCCAATAAGCCACCAGGAAGACTTGCCAGAGGTGTTTTGAAAATCCTGGCTACATACAGCCTCTAATGCTGCAAAGTGTACTTCTCAGCACTAAACTGAGAAAATATATTAACTATAAAAATATATTATTAAATGTTCTCCCCCCACCCCGAGTGCTGGGTATGAAGCATATGAAGACAGCAGTAAACCAAACATTCAAAATCAACACAGTAAAATTATAAAAAAAGACAAGCACTAGCAAGCTATGCTACTCATCATGAGAAATCAATAGCACACTGCTTCACCAGCAACATTTACAGACAAGACTGTTTGAACAGTCTGGTCAACTTGGCTCACATTTTTTAACAGAAAAATGCGGCAATTTTAATAGATACTGACTGTAGGAAAATCTAAGGCCATACAAATCTTTGAACATTCACTTCCCCGTAGCTAAGGCAGAACCCTCCTACAGGGACCTGGTGGAGGATTGAGGCAGATGGTGTAGCATTTGTGGTCAGTTGTAAAGGTGAACAACTGCAGGAAGGGGGTGGGAGGAATTACAGTGGCTATAACCTTGGAACTGGGACATAAGTAGCTTGGGGGCGGGGTGACTGCCATAATGTTGACCAGTTGCTAAGGAACTGTTTGTAAGATGAGGACTATCTGTACTGATGTTATTTTAATTGTTGATTGGGAGCGGATTGGGACTTTGATATAAGATGGGCAACTATATAAATGTTTTAAATAAATAAAGCAATAGAGCTTGACTTGAAGAAGACTACTTCAAAAAATAATTAGCTGAGTAGAAACTAAATTACTACAATCTTAGAGGAATGGAAAACAGGCAAGAGTTCCAAAAAAGGATTAATTTGCATCCTCTCATTCAAAGCAGCTAAGTGCTCAAATTTCAGAGAGTAATAATTTTTTGTCTGAGGAAATAGTTATCCAGTGTATGGCTCTTCCTACTCTTCAACTTTCAAAGTGAAACACAGGATGAAACATTTGGCACTGCTGAACCACACACAGTTTGGGGTCTTTCAAAATGTTTGAAACAGTTTATTATAATTGCATATGAATATATGTTCACACACACACACACACACACACACACACACACACACACACACATACACACACACCTATGTTGTAAATGCTAAAGTATGACAAATTATGAGAACAGTCCAGTATCCATCATTACGCTTTCCAAAATTTTACAAAAGTCTAATATAATGTGCTTTATTCTGTAAATTTCAAAAATATCTTCTTTTCATTAAAGAAATTATTCTAGCATCTCTCCCTTTTTTCTCCTTGGATCCCCAAGAATTAAATGCTTTTACTTACATGTTCTTTCATTTGTTTTGCTACAGTTTCTGACATCATGATGCAACAGATGAGAGCCACCAAGATGAAGTACAAGGCATACATAAAGCGGGTGCTGGTTGATTGTTTTATCTTTGGGCAACAACGGCAGCAGAGGGAACATGCAGCAGTACCACAGCAACAGGCCAACTATAGAAGTAAAAAATAAAGGAAAAACATAATTTTATTTTGACATGGCAAAATAACAGCAAAATCTGTTCCACCTCCCAATATATCCATTTGTAACTTCTATTTATTCATTGTTTTATTTCTCTTCTCTTATTTTCGTTTCCCTTTTCTCAAAAACCGTTAATAAAAATATCCTGAGAATTAAAAATTGTAATGTTTTGGTATCTTTTTTGGTGAAAGAAAACCCTAAATGAACATTTTTTTTTAAAAAATAGAATGTCTTAGAAGGGCAAACAGTATATTTATATATGGGCTCATAATACCATCCAAATTGTTACATTTTATTAAAATAGTATAGTTCTATATCAGGCTGAGATAGAATTACAAACTTGTATTCTTGTTTTGACCCATCTTTGGCTATATAAAGTTTGTTTTTGGAATTACAGACTATATTGTTGAGACATTGGAAAGAGAGCAGAGAAAAGCAACAAAGATGATTAGGTGGCTAAAACATATGAAGAGCGGTTGCAGGAATTGGGTATGTCTAGTCTTGTGAAAAGAAGAACTAGGGGTGACATAATAGCGGTGTTTCAATATCTGAAAGGCTGACACAAAGAAGAGGGGGTCAACCTCTTCTCCAAAGCACCTGAAGGCAAGACAAGAAACAATGAATGGAAACTAATCAAGGAGAGAAGCAACCTAGAACTAAGGAGAAATTTTCTAATGGTGAGAACAATTAATCAGTGGAATGGTTTGCTTTAAGAAGTTGTGGGTGCTCCATCACTGGAGGCTTATAAGAAGAAATTGGATAGCCATTTGTCTAGAATGGTATAGGGCAGTGGTGGTGAACCTATGGCACGCGTACCAGAGGTGGCACTCGGAGCCCTCTCTGTGGACACGCGAGCTGTTGCCCCAGCCCTGCCTCCCCCCACAACCCCCTCCTCGCCAGCAGCCTGCCTGAAGGAAAGTCTCCTCCAGGTGTGGCCCACGTGGAGCAGTGCAGCCAAGCACATGGCAGCCGGGCAACAGGGGCAAGACTCCGCACTCGTGCCCCATATGCAGATGATGGTATGGGGTTCGGGTGGAGGGCGTGGCCACCATAGCGCTGCAAAGCTGCAATATGTGGTGAGTGGCCCTGCGGGGGCGGAGTACGGGGCAAAGCAGGGGTGGGCCGGGGCGGTTTTGGGGTACTCGGCCTCTAAAAGGTTCGCCATCACTGGTATAGGGTCTCCTGCTTGAGCAGAGGGTTTGACTAGACCACCTCCAAAGACCCTTCCAACTCTGTTATTCTATGTTGTATTTTGGATGGTAAGTCAGATCTGACCCATAGGCTATAAGTTGCCAACCCGTGCTTTAATAAATTCTCACTTCCAGCACAATGCTAGTCAACAGAGTTTTCCCAAGAAATGTAAATTACATCCCGAGAACTTAGTAAGGGCTCCTTCTGAGTGTCTTGCCCTGCCCACTATGCAGACTGTGCTAGCCCTTATCTAATCTAAGCAGCATTTCTAAGGACCAGATGGATTACATCCCAGGTTCGGAAGGACCTGGCAGTCATGATCTCGGAAGTACTAAACAAAATCTTTCAAAGCTCCTGGCACAAGGGGGAATTACCAAGGATTGGAAGAGTTGATGTGGTTCCAAACTACAAAAACGGGGGAAAAGTGGATCTGGGAAACTACAGATCAATCAGCCTGAAATTAATATCTGGGAAAATATTGGAAAATATAATCAAGCACACATTTGTGAGTACCTAGAAACGAACAAGACAATTACTAGAAGCCAAATCATGCCAGACAAAACTTATTGCCTTCTTTGACAGTGACTAAATAACTGGATACAGGAAATGCTGTGGACATAATTTATTTAGACTTCAGTAAGGCATCTGACAAAGTAGATTACAGTTTACTTCTTGGTATGACAGAACAATGTGGGAAAGACAGTCCCACCACCAGATGGATTTGCAATTGCCTGACCAACCACACTCAGCAGGTAGTTCTCAATGGAACTACATCGTTACCATGATGTAAAAAAGATGTTGAGACTCTAGAAAGAGTACAGAGAAGAGCAACAAAGATGATTAGGGGACTGGAGGCTAAAACATATAAGGAATGGTTGCTGGAATTAGGTATATCTAGTTTAATGAAGAGAAGGACGAGGAGTGACATGATAGCAGTGTTCCAATATCTCAGGGGCTGCCACAAAGAAGAGGGAGTCAAGCTATTCTCCAAGGCGCCTGAAGGCAGGACAAGAAGCAATGGATGGAAACTAATCAAGGAGAGAAGCAACCTAGAACTAAGGAGTAACTTCCTGACAGTTAGAACAATTAACCAATGGAACAACCTGCCTCCAGAAGCAGTGAATGCTCCAACACTGGAAGTTTTTAAGAAGAGACTGGACAGCCATTTGTCTGAAATGGTATAGGGTTTCCTGCCTAAGCAGGAGGTTGGACTAGATGACCTCCAAGGTCCCTTCCAACTTTTTATTATTGTTGTTGTTGTTATCATCTATATAGATGGAAGCATGAAGTGGGGTACCTCGAAGTTCTGTCTCAAGTACCTTAGGTTCTGTCTTCAACATCTTCATATATCATCTAGGTGAGGGTATAGAAGTAGAACTCACTAAATTTGCAAGTGACACCAAGTTGGGAGGAATACCGTATATGCCGGCATATAAGGCGACTTCCGCGAGCGCTAAAATCGGCGCCAAAGACGGGGGTCGTCTTCTACGCCGAGTTGTCTTATATGCCAGAAATACTGGTAGTTTCCAGCGTATAAGATGACGTTCTAGGAATGCGGCTCGGCGATAAAGACGGGGGTCGTCTTATACGCCGGGTCGCCTTGTATGCCGGCATTTACGGTAGCTAAAATTTTATAAGAAGATTCAGAAGAATCTTGACAGACATGAACACTGTGATTTATTCAAAAAAATGCAACTCAGTAATGAGAAAAATAAAATCCAATAATAGGCAGGAAAAACCAAACGCACAGGTATAGAATAGCTCACAATAGCAACTGTGAGAGGGTTCTAGAGGACCATAACTTACATATGAACCAGCAGTGTGCTGCAGTTGCCAAAAAAGCTAATGCAGTCCTGGGTTGGATCAACAGCAGAATAACATCTAGATCACAAGAAGTTATAATACCACTTTATACTGCACTAGTGAGGTCACATTTCAAATACTATAGTTCTGGTTGCCGTAATATAAAAAAGATGCTGAGACCCTGGAAAGCATTTAGAGAAGAGTAACAAAGATGATAAGAGGTCTGGAGCTAAATCATATGATCAATGATTGAGGAAATAGGTATAATCTAACAAAGAGAAGAACTTGAGGGGTTGCCACAAAGAAGAGGGGGTTGACCTATTCTCCAAAGCACTTGAGGGCAGGACAAGAAGTAACAGATGGAAGATTAAAGAGAGATCCAACTTAGAACTGATGAGATATTTCCCAATAGTGAGAACAATTAATCAGTGGAATCGTTTGCCTCGAAAAGCTGTGAGTGCTCTATCACTGGAGGTTTTCAAGAACAGACTTGACAGCCATTTGCCCAGACTGGTATAGAGCAGGCATGTCAAACTTGCGACTTTTCCCCCATTGCCGGCAATGGGGTGGGCGTGGTTTCAGTATGATGCATCCAGCCCGCGGGCCGGCAGTTTAACATGCCTGGTATAGAGTCTCCTGCTTGACAGGGAGTTGGACTAAAAGACCTCCAAGGTCCCTCCCAACCCTATTCTATGTGCTATCTTTTTCATCCTGTCTCCCAAGGTCTTTCTCACATACCATTACAGAAATAGTAAATTAGTTACCTCCTGGGCTAAGTTATGCTTTGCTCATCCCCTTAGCAACTTTTGCAGCTTCTCAGACTCTCTGTACAAGAAAAGAGGACAGAAATCCACCTAGTCTGCTATTTGTAGGGAGAACTGGCAATAGTCAAGAAAGAAAAAAAATACATTCCTGAGGTGGGATGGTAGTAATTTTCACCTGCCTATGAATGAATTGGAAGTGAAAAATAATTGTTTTAATAACTTCTAGAAAAGTCAGAATTTGTTATGGTGCAAAAGTTCTTCTAATGTGTTTAATAAAAATAAAATTATTTTCACAGTGCTCCTTGCATGAAGTCCTTTATAGACTTCTGCTACCTCCTACCACATCATAGAAAGGCAAAACACTTAGTTTCAGTCTATTAATTCCATCCTCTATCTGACAATGCTATAGGCTAAGGCTTTATTTGTGTAAATGCTGCTTTGTATTTATGACTCAGAAAATTCCATCAAGGTTTTGACTATTGTATCATATAAAAGTCAGTTTGCCCTTTCTGCTAAACATCTAAAACCAAGCAGCAATTGATTAATTACCCTTTTGAATGTTTTTTTTTTCACTGCAGTATATAGTATTATGTTTTTTAACAGGTAAACATGAAAAATAGTACTCTTAAATTGTTCATGTAAATAACTTCACATCTCACTTGGCACCCAGTAGAGTAGTGATAAAATCCTGGGCAAGATGAACCACAGCAATAGAGTTGTGTATTTTTGGCTCAACATAACATATGAATCCATACTGAGTGAGAGAAACACAATCTACATAACCAGTGGCACAGGAGAGGCAAACTGGATATTAAAATACAGATTAAGAAGAAAGTCACACCCTACAATCTTTTTTTCTTAAATGCCTACAGAAACTGGGATTCTGCTCCCGGGTTTCTCAACCACTCTTTCAAGAGCAGGTTATTGCAAGTTTTGCTGAAGCTGAATAAATTCTTGTCTGCTGAAAAATCTGAACCTTGATTTGCTAATCCACAGTTTGCTACTTGTAATCTGTATTGATTCAACCTCTTTTTTTTCTTATTAAAGCTGAATCTTTCAGGTTGTTTCAATATCTAAATATTAAATAGACATTTCTTTTATAAAACATTATTTTCAAAAAAAAAACAAAACTCACATGTGGGAGCTACACCTGCTAAAGTATGATTTAACTACCTGCAAACTTGCCTCTCATATGCACAAAGGCAATCTTGTAATGATCTCACACTCATACGCATGTGTGCACACTAATATATACAATGTTGTACAATGTGCACACAATGTTGACTAGGAGAAATGTAAATCTTAAATATTTTTTCTCAAGCAAAAGAAACTAAACTATACAGCAAGCATATAGCAATTTAAGTCTGTTTTATTTGTACTAGAATGAACAGATATGGTTTCTTTTCTGTCATCCCATCTTACATTTTCAGTGAAGAATAAAAATACTGTTTTTTTCACATCACTGGTAGCAAAAACAATACAATACCTTGTAGCCTTTTTCTATCCCAAATGCATCTCTGCTAATTTAGTGTTCAATGAGAGTTTATGGAATCTTGCCTATATAGTATTGTACTATGTACTGTATGTCTGCTCATGAAGAAAGGATACACTACTCAAGGTTGATCAGAGGCTTTCAAAAAGAAAAGGCTGTAAAATAAAGCAATATTTCTCACCTCTAGAATATCAGAACAAGGGGAGAACAGACTGCTCTCTTCTCTCATAATAGAAAGCTGGTTTACTGCTTTCAAATATTGATATTTATTCATCAGTTGAGCCAAGACATTTATCCACATTTTAATTAAGGTAAATTTAAGCAAGACCCTTATGTAGCAAAAGACACACTTCTTTTTGGGCTCCATTTCTAACTGCATACATTACTTTCTAATGAATACTAACTTGTCCAGTTGTTTTTCAAAGAAGCACTAAAGCCAGGGCAAAGTATGAGCTGCTCTAGAAGCATCTGCTTATCCTGTTGCTTTAGCAACACTCATTCTTTTGGATTGTGACTTTCAATATATGAAAATTACAAAAATAAACGAGACATCAAAAATGGAAATAATATAGTAGATAGGCGAAAATTAATAGAGTAATAAAATAACCATCTGAAGATGTCTGACATTCCTTAAGGAGGCATTATGGTTGTATTCTTGTATAACAGTGTTTCCCAAACTTGACAATTTTAAGGCATGTGGACTTCAACTCCCAGAATTCCACAGCCAGCGTTGCTGGCTGTGGAATTCTGGGAGTTGAAGTCCTCATGCCTTAAAATTGTCAAGTTTGGGAAACACTGTTGTATAAAAACAGAGTTAGAAAACACAATTTTTGTTAACATCAGAAGTAAAAAAACAACTCTGAACTCCATAGAGAGGAATGTACATATAACAGTCTAAAATATGAGGTTTCAGATTAAAATAAAACAAAATCAAAAGCTAGTTTAGGTTTACATATGAAGCATAACTATTTAAAACATGTTCAAATGATGAATTCAGAAACATTTAAAATTCTTTCCTTACTGGGTTTCTTTTTTTAAACATAAGCATGTATGTCAACTCAAAATTAAATTCCACTAATTCAGTGTGTCTTTATTCAATATAAGATTGGCGTATTACTATGAAAATCCATTAAATAATTGAGCCCACACACAGTGCTAAGCTATGATATGCCCAACAGCCTAAAAATTAAGCAAATCAATAAAACATGCTTCAGCTACTAAACAAATTAAATATATGCTGAATGCTTATTGTATAGATCACAATTAAATGGTTGTGACAACAGAGTAATCAGCAAACCATGCTTTATAAAGTCTGATAATCTGTATTCACATAATGTGCTAAACAAAAAAATAATTAACATTAACATTTGGTGCAATATATTGTACATAGCTAGACTGAATAGTCAATGTTGGAACACTACCTTCTGAAAAGTACACTTAATTGAACTGAAATGTGTTATATTTGTTACTTCACATTTAATGTAATTTTGTCAGTATTTCATGCTGTAAATGAGACATTGATGTATTTTTCCATGGGGTATGTACTGGAGTGAAACATGGCTTGCTGGGATGAGTCATATCTAATATAGTCCAAATCACTATGGAATGTAACGTTGTGGTTTTCTATTATTTCTGAACAATCTTGTATTAAGAATAAAATTTCCAATATATTTTGGGTATTGATATTAGGAGCAACTGATGAGATGCGTACAGTAGTTATTATTCTCAATGCCAAATTTCTGCCCCTATCCAATATGGTTGTTCTACGTTATTTTTGTTGGCAGTCTATTTGAGCACCATGCATCTCACCTCCACAAACACTTTGCTTAGAATGTTATATATTTCAGAGATGTAAATTAATTTCTGAAGGGGCCAATATATAATACAAGAAGCAGAAATCAATTAGTTGTCCAACAGCATTAAGGTATACCTACACAACTTTCACAGTCAAATTTTTGAACCAGACTAATAAATTGCTTTCACTGGATTTCCTGTCACAGCCACTATCAGATAGATACAGGATTGTTGTAGAGAGAGAAAAAACTGGAGGAGAGTGCTATATACACCACCTTCAACTCCCAGGGGAAAGGTAGAATTATAGTCAATACTTTTATCAGTCAAATAAATGAGCTGTGATCCAGAAAGTTCAAGGATTCTTTTTGTCATCCATTAAAATATAATTGTCTCCTGGCCAAATTCCTGAGAATGTCTATGTTAACTGCTTATGGCAGAGGTAGGAAACTCAGCTTTAGGTTGCATGTTGACTCCATTTCCTTTTCTAGGAACTTCCTGATTGCAATTCCTAATAAACAGTATCACCATTTTGAGACTCTAACTATACAATAAATGTAGAGTAAATCCTAATATAAATGCATGAAAAGAAAATCAGCATGTTGTAATGGTTAAGGCACCAGGGTAGAAACTGGGAGACCATGATCACTTTCTAGTCCCACTGTAGTAGTAATCCTTGATATGTATTCAGAAGACAAGACCACGAAGGGTTGGAGAAACAGTTTTATTTGCACAAAGGTTCAGAGCATTAGCATGACAAATTATGAACCCCGGGCTACTCCCAGGGCATTAGTTTTATCCCTTTTGCAATCCCAGCCCTGCCTGAGGCGTTACCCTTATCAGCTATAGCAGGAGTGGGGAAAAGGAGACGTTTATATTATTGGCTATCATACTACATTTCTCTATAAGGATATTATCTTACACCATCTGTGACTTTCAGTACCTTTCTTACAATATGTTCCGTTACAGTAAATAAGGTCACACAGCCAGCTGAGCACTTGTGCCTGGGGGGGAGGGGCTCAGCTTCTCATACATCCTCCAGCCTCCATCCTTTCCCTCATACAGATGCCTTAGTATTCTTAGATTCAAGATGTTGACAGGCATTAATTTTTGTGGATACTGTTGAGTACTTTTAAGTGCAATAGAACTAGAACCAATCTATTAGTTTCTCATAGTGATTCTTGAAGTTCTAGGCAGGCCTGGGGAGCTCTAGAGTCTATAAAATCACAATTTCCAATATTCATCACCCTTGCTAAGTAACTGAGGCTGCTAAAAGGCCAGATTCTCAATCCTATGCTAGTACAGTTTAAGGAACCCACATAGTTGCACATTATAGATTAATTTGTCAAAATCTACCAAACAAAAATTAATTTTATGATTGAGAATTACTTTAAATTTACAAGATTTTGACCAAAGGGCTACTTGGAGATTCTTTTTACAACAGGTGATCTGGCAATAGGTATATTTCTGCCTAAGTACAAGACCCTGCTTTTCTCATCACTGAACTGTATCTTGCTGGATTGGTCCCAATGTCTGTCAAGATCCTTCTGAATCTTGAATCTATCTTCCAAAGTGTTGGCAATTCCCCTAAGTTTGATGTTGTCTGCAAATTTGATGAGTTCCCATTCTATCTAGGTATAGAATAGGCACTACTTGGTTCAACAGAAGAAACTGAGAGGGATCTAGATGACCTAGTTAAAACCACTTAAGTATGAATTAGCAGTGTGCTGCAGCTACCTAAAAAGTCAATGCAATCCTGCATTAACAGAGCGATAGCCTCAGGATCATAAGAAGTGATAATACATGGTAGCTGTCTTCCAATACTTGTGGGGTTGTCACTGGAAGGAGAGGTCAACTTATTCTCCAAAGCACCTGGTGGCAGGACAAGAAGTAATGGATGGAAGCTTGTTAAAGAGAGATTCAATCTAGAATTAAAGAGAAAATTCCTGACCGTAAGAACAATTAATCAATGGAACAGCTTGCTTCCTGGAGTTCTGGGTGTCCATTACTGGAGGTCTTCAAGAAAAGATTGCACAGCCATTTGTCTGGGATGCAATAAGGTCTCCTGCTTTGGGTAGGGAGGGGTTAGACTAGAAGACCTCCAAGGCTCCTTCCAGACTTATGATTTTATGATTCTAATATAGGGATTCTATTAAAATTATAATTACGAGGACCAGTCGTAAGTCACTTTTTTCCTTCTAGATCAGTGGTTCTCAACCTGTGGGTCGGGACCCCATTTGGGGTCGAACGACCATTTCATGGGGGTCGCCAAACCACGTTGTCCACCATTTTTTTCCCTTTTCCCTAGCTGACCTACTCCCTCTTATTGGCGGCCACACCCACTTGGGGGTCACCACAACATGGGAACTGTATTATGGGGTCACGGCATTAGAAAGGTTAAGAACCACTGTTCTAGATCACCCAAAATTGGCTAGGTGTTGCTACCAAGCTAGTCAGTTTATTTATTCATAGGATCAATAAAAAAAGCAAAACAATATATACAAACTTTTAAACAACAGCCAGTCTATACTATCCAGAACCCATTTTCTTGTCAAACAGCAGCAAGCCCTAAAATATTTAACTACAATTTATTAAGATAGGAGCACTACATATTTTGAGTACTAACATCTGTCTAAACTTTTAGTTGGCTAACTTCTTAATACTACAGATTGACACTCTGCCTTTAAGCCATTCTTCTTCAACCTAGTATTTCTCCAATTTAGTCAATTCTCATGATGCCATGGAATTCTAAAACTTGTGGTGCCAGTACTTTTGGAATGCTTAACTTGGGGGAGATTTTTTTGTTTTGGTCAAGATTGGAGAAAACTATAGAGTAGTTAATTTAAGAGTATAAACAATGCTATGAACTATAGAACATAGAAAACCACAAAAATGGAGAGGACAATAAATTTTATTTGCTTTTGCAAGAATATTTCTTAAAAATTATGTGGCATGTTCAGAACTAAAAAAAGAAACTGAACTATTTCTCTTCATGTAATATAAATTTATAATAAAATTTCCTGACTAAAACTCACCACAGAAATTTTCCTCTGCAAGTTTCTGCTAAAAAAATGGCCCTTAATTTTATCAGAAAGTGTTAATTCTAATTTCTTACTAATTAAATAGGACCTCAAAGCTAGCAAGCTTATAGTTTAAAAATATGTATATCAAGGTGCAATGTAAATAAAAGTATAGTCACATAGCCAACCTTGTGTCTACATTACATGTATATACAATGAATCCTGAAAAAAATTAACTAAAGTTTTCCACTGCAGCTGCTTTATTTAAGACAGAGGTCAACTTCTAGTCTCAAGAGACGCTCTATAGAAAAGCCACATATAAAATCCTGTTTCCTGTGAAATATAAGCAAAAACAAATCACCGCTGTGCAAGTAATAGGGCAGTTATTTCTCTTTCAAAGGAGGAAAAAATATTTCTTTCTTAATCTAGGAATTCAGTTCACTCCAACTGGACAGCAGACATGTGATCTCTGTCACTGAAAATAACACCTAAAACCACATTATGGTTTGTCTGATTTAGCACAATGGCTGAATCCAATACTGGGTTATTCATGAATGTTTGGTAAACAAACCAAGCTTAGCTCAGTGTGTGTAGCCAAAAAGATGAGCTAGCTATAAATTGTTCTCTGTCATCATATGGTAGAAAAATAATGTATTTGTTATTTTTGTCAGCAAGTGGCAGTATGATAGTCACAAAACAGTTGTCAGCTTCATCACTAAATACAGCTCACAATCCAACTAGCATAAAGTAGCTGACTCAAAATGAAAAGAGTTGAACCTGGGGAGTATTTGAATGGGAGACCACAAGGAAATCATGGTTCTGTAGCAGGGGCTCCCAACCGGGGGTACTTGCACCCCCTGGGGGTGTGAGATGATATTCCAGGAGATGCAAAAAATTGGGTTTAGAAGTTTCAAAATTATAGTGTATATGCATAATTCGTTGCTGTTATTTCGAACTTTTGTAAGGGGTACGAGAATATATCAGAAGCGTTCTAGAGGCGCGGGGTATAGAAAAGGTTGGGAATCGCTGCTCTATAGGCTAGACCAGACATGTCAAACCCGCGACGTCACATGATGTTGCGCAACGTATCGGGACAGTTTTACTATTGCCAGCAATGGGGTGGGCACGGCTTCTGTGTGATGCTTCCGGCCCATAGGCCGGCAGTTTGACACCCCTGGGCTAGAGTGTGAAGTTTTTAAAAAACTGGGAAGAAGCCAATGGCAACCATTTTGATACTACTGCCTTAAAAGCTATATGTGTGTATCCATGAAGTCACTAAGAGGGATGCTTGCCTTAGCAGTTTATTTATCCTGAGTACTAACAAAAACTGTCTGTCATGACAGAGATGTTTGATCAAAAGTTTTATCTTACAAAACACGCAGTCACCCTAATTTTACATGGTTCCTGCTTTTTGTTAGCTTTTCATTCTGTTGTAAATGGTTTTAAAGATGTGCAAAAATATTTCTGTGGAATGTAAGAAAATGTTGATTGGGGGACTTCCAGATTAAGAAATGACAGACTAAAGATGGCTCTGAAATGCAGCACTGACAACCATAGCAGAATGAAAAGCCCACATGTGGATCAGCTCTTTGCAATTTCTGTTCAGACAAGGACAGACTTGAGATCACCCACAAGTGCACCAGACAGTTGCTCTTCATGAAATTGCAAAACAGTGGTCTCTGGTGAATTAGAACTTTGGGAGACATGGAACAGCCATCTATACCTTTGAAAGACCACTAAATTTACACAAGTAATTAGTAATTTTCTAATTACTTTTACAAGATCACTATCATTTTTACTAACCATTTATTGCTTGTTAGATGCTTTTCAGCTATTAGGACAAGTTTGACAGCACCAGGTAAGTTCCTTCAATCTTCAGTGAAATGAATTTTAACTGCAAGAACTTTTTAAAAAGAATTTCTATGGAGATTGTCAGTCATCCAGTTCATGGTTGGTCCAAAGGTGCTTTTCTAAAAGACAATTGTACTTTCTTGTTTGTTTTTTCATTTGAAAACATTTTGCTTCTCATCCAAATAAATAAATAAGTAAATAAAATAAAAACCACTGAACAAGAAAGTCCAGTTGCCTTTTGGAAAAGCACCTTGAAGAGACACATCAAAATGATTAAAACTTTAATTTTAGACAGTTACAAACAGACTAAGAGTACAGATAGATTTGAAATAAGATTTTGGAATTAATTATAAAGAATCCTTCCCATGGGAAAATTCTTTTGAGTTTTTTAAATAAACGCAAGATTTTGAAAACTGGACACTATAGAGAACTAAAGATTACAATTAAAAGAGAACAGAAACTACAAAAATTTGTAATGACTTACAATTACAGAAACAGGATATTTTTGATTAATGGACTAAAATATTAATTTTAATAGTCTCAACAGAGACATCTGCCTCTATGGGGAAACTGTGCCAAAATATGTTCTGGAAGAGGAACAAGTTTACTTGACAAAAATTGAGATTGAATTGAAACTGGATTTACAAATTACATGCTACAAGAATGCCATGGAAAAAGATGTGAACATAAAAAGAAACTGGTTGATTACTTAATAATTAAAAGGGATATATAAACAGTAAACTAAGAGAGTGAGATGGATAATTTTGGATTTATAAGAGGCTTGTTAAAGTTTGAAAGAATCTCATGGGAAGGGACAGAAAAAAATGAAAAAATTTTAGGTTTTATGACATTTAAATGGACTAAAGATTAAGATTAGAAGAATTAAAAGGAATGAATATAGTTTATTTGACCAAGGTTAAAATGTTATTTCTGATGACTCTAAAGGACTTTTGCTGACACCAGGACTGAAATGACATGTTTTTTGAATTGGCATAGATAAAAGATGGGATAGAGGAAGAAGAGATTATTTGTTGCATTTAAGAAGAGGTGATGCATTAGTAAAATTGTTTATAGTTGTCATAGTGAGAAATAACTTATGTATATATGACTTTTACTTCACTATATTCTTAATTTTTTCTTATTTTTTCTTTATATTTCTGCACCTTTTATTCTATTTTTTAAAGTTCATATTAATTTTTACTGTTGTAACTATGGTATAATCTTTAATAAAATTACTGTATTACCAAAAAAGAAATAAGAAATCTATTCATAGGGTTAAAACTTCAGTAGACACTCACTGGATATGAAATATACAAGGTAAAAAAATGCACACGGCTAGATTGTCAACTGGACTCCAAATTCTATAGAAACTGTTACCACACATGGTCACCAGTTGTGAGTTAAGATGCTATCAAATTTCAACCACTCTTTCATATATTAACATATTTCACATGCACAGTTAGAGAACACTTATACATTCCTTTATGTTATGACTTATGAAAATAGGTAGAATTGGATCTAGAATTTAGAATCCCAACTCTTGTTTCTTATTCTGCAGGCAGAATGCAAAATTATATAGGAGGAAGGGGTCAATTTCCTTCATTTCCAGAACAACTCCATGTTAATTATTGCATAGAAAGTATGTGCATCTTTTTTTTTTCTAGAGATCTGCTGTTCCTAACTGAAAACCATCAGTTTTCTTGTTCAATGCTTGTTTGGAAGAGGGTATACATTTTTAACAGTACAAGGGAAAGTTTGGAGGCAGCACATTTATATATGATTTCCTTCATCAAGTTATTATAGTAACCTAGTTCACATGCTGCACTAATAATTTTATTCATGCTTTATTTAAAGCAACTATGCTTTATTCATTAAATCATAGCTCAGAAAGTTATAAACTCCACCACACAGTAGAAACATTAATTTTCTTAGGATAAACAAATACAGACATAAACGTTATAAAAATGCATACCACTTTATTTAGACAAATTCTAACCAACTTAAATTGGGATTGGGTTGCATGATGACAACCGTGGACATGACTGTAACTAAATAATATAATTATTATTTTATCAAAACATACATATGTTAGCAGCGTCTTCTTTAGTGAGTCTTTTTTATTGTTTTGCTAAATTCCTTTGACAGCCCCCGGTAATAAAGCAGGACTTTATAAAAGATATAGCAAACTGACCCAGAGAAAAACAAAGCAGTATCTTAATCCAAGTCTGCAATCATCAGATTGGCCCTGATTTCCGGTTAAACAACTAAAGCAAAGCTGTGAAAACGGCAAGCGATTCCCGACGCCCATTCAACCGACAGAGAAAGCAATTTGCAGCTGGGAAATCAGATGAAGCGCTCAGCTAGATCCTAATTCGAGCCCAGGATCGCCTAAATGGCTGAAGGATCTGGTCAGGAGCTAGGCTTCTGCCGGAGAAGCGCAACTGCCAGCGCATCTCCTGCCCAACGCGAAGGCGCGGCTTGAACGGCATTGTCCAGCGAAAAGAAGCGCTGGCGCAGCCCCCACGGACACTTGCCTGCCACGAAGCTAGGGTGGAGCCGTTTAGCAACGCTCCCTACCCGGGACAGAAATCCCGCGGTCTGCGTTCGCGCGCGCCTTACCTGGCCGGCGCAGCAGCGCGCAGACATGGTCGCCGCCGCGTGACGCTCTCTCCCCGCACCTGCCCGCACTCTTCAGGCGCCCGGTGGCCTCTCCCGGCAAGTCGGCGGACAGCTGCGGGGTCCCCTCCGGCGCAGAAAACGCCGAGCGCAGCCTGCTGCGGTGTGGCCCCGGCGCCCAGCTGTCCAGAGACTGACCCACCTCTTGGGTGCAACCCTCAGGGCGGAGAGACAGCTAGCTCCAGCCCAGCCCAAACAGTGGGATTAGGCTTCCGCTGTCGTCAGCTCGCCTCTAAGGAGCTAGATGGCTTTCCGGTGCGGGGGCTGTGTTAGCAGAGAGGGAGAAGGAAGAGGATCGGGTAAACCCAGCAGTAGGCCACCTGTCCGCGTTCACACGCCCAGGGACCCTGGTGGGCTCGAAGATGAAGCGCAGGCGCGAAGCCAGGCGGCTTGGGCTTCCCGGGAGAGAAGGGGGGAGAAGGAGGAGTTGGAGACGGACGACCGCGCTTGTTTACGAGAAGGAAGAGAAGCGTCTGCCGCGGTTAGCGCTCTGAAGAAGGGTAACTCGTGAGGTCAGGGCAGCAGTCGTTTTCAGGGAGAAAATGCCTAGTGGACTCCGCTATTAAGGCGACTCGCTTACTCCTTGCATTTTATTTTGCATCTGAAAGCGCCTTTCTGCTGGATGAGACTGGAGCTCGGTTGTCGCGGTCCATTTTTAAAAAAAATTTTGGCAAGAAAAGATTCAGAGCTTTTCAATTGTTCAAGCAGCGTGGGTGCTTCCCCATCTTTTTACAGAGCCTATCTCTTTGCAGTTGCTTTTACGTACGTTTTATAATGTTTTTGCATGTATTGTGTATTCTGCTCATACTTTACGATGTAATAAGCATGTCATTTTTTTAAACCCGTTGACAAAGAGGTAGCTACAATGCAAAGATTCAGCTACAATACAGTACCAATTTTCCTTCTTTTCGCTGTCCAGTGTTTGGTGGTGCAATTCTGTTGGTTCTCATCTTAATGACTAAATTAAAAAAAAAAAAAAACATCGTATCAAAGTGGATGTGAAAATGTCAGTCTAGTTTTAGAAAAATGAAAATTCTGTGAATGATAAAAGATACAAAGGGAATTCTGAGCATTATAAGGCATTGATTATAAGACCTGATATTCTTATATTCCTGGATCTCAACAGCTTTCAGAATCTGTGCCTAGAGCAGTGTTTCTCGATCTTTGCAATTTTAGGAGTTGAAGTCCACATGTTCTGGGAATTGAAGTCTACAGATGTTAAAATTGTTAAGATCGAAAAACACTGTACTAGAACATTGCCTTCGTGAGATTAGGCTTTAGGAGCAATAAATATTTGGCAGTGTTATTGGTTCTTCTTATTGGAACTCACTCAGAATATGAACTTATCCTGTTTGACACCTCAGTTGTTGGCTATGGAAGCCCACAATGTTCTGTTTTCCTATACGCTGTTCAAAAAGTACATGAAATTGTGGAACATAATCATTCAGCACTTTGAGAGAAGGCAGGAACACACTGAAGACATGGTAACTCTATAGTTTGTTACTCTAAAGCAGGGGTCCCCAACCCCCGGTCCGTGGACCAGTACCGGGCTGCGGCATGCCAGCAATCGGTCCGCAGAAATAAGCAAAGTCCCATCTGTGAGATGCAGGCAGCACACAAAACCATGCACCCTCCAGTCTGTGGAAAAACCTCTCTCCAACAAACTGGTCCCTGGTGCCCAAAAAGTTGGGGACCTCTGCTCTAACGCAGTGTTTTTCAAACTTGGCAACTTTTAAGAATTCTCCCAGAATTTCCCAACTAGTCTAGTTACCAAGTTTGAAAAAGAATGCTCTGTCTAAAGAGTAACTATAAAAGCGTTTTATAGACTTAAGAAATGTAGCAGAAGCATTTGAAAGATCCTGTTAGAGAGGAAACTAGTGTTCAGCTCAGACTAGACAGCAAGTAAGGAAATAGATCAGTGGTTCTCAACCTTTCTAATGCCGCGACCCCCAACCGGTCGTAAGTCGAGGACTACTCAACTGGTGCAGCACCGTTTGCAGAATGGGACTTTTGGCGGGCTCAGCAGGGCAGAGACAGCTGGACAATTCCTATTGGCTTTTGAAAGCCAATAGAATTAGACTCTATTCAAGAGAGTCTATTCTATTGGCTTTCAAAAGCCAATAGAATAAAAGGGAGTAGCACAGGTAAGGAAAAGGGGAAAAAATGGTGGACTGCGTTGTTTGGCGACCCCCATGAAATGGTCATTTGACCCCAAATGGGGTCCTGATCCACAGGTTGAGAACCACTGAAATAGATGATAGAATAATAGAAATATTAGAATAATATTAGAATTTCATATTATTAGAATGAGTTAAAAATAAATGCAAGGATTTTCAGAAGTAATGCAGATATTCCTTGACTTACAACCACAACTGAGTCCCAACTTTCTGTTGCTAAATGAGCCAATTGAGTTTTGACCCATTTTATGACCCTTCTTGCCACAGTTGCTAAGAAAATCATTGCAGTTAAGTTAGTATCACTGTTGTTAAGTGAATCTGGCTTCCCCATTGACATTGCTTGTCAGAAAGTTGCAAAAGGTGATCAGAAGTTATGTCCCAACTTTTCACATTCCTGAATTTGGGATTGCTATTCAATCACTCATGTCTTACTTCTCACCTATACTACTGCATTGTACTCTACCTGGGACAGCCTTTGCAAATTACTCAGAAGCTGCAGTTAGTCCACCTAAGTATCCTCACCTAACATCATTAATAACTTCAGGATGTTTGTGGAACCATCTACCTCCAGTTACCATGCTCTTTTTCCCACAGAACCTGACCCTCCCCCCCATTGTAAATTCCTGAATCTGCTGGCTTTTAAGAATGCTTGAAGACCCAGTGACCCAAAATGAGATATGCGCCTATTGCAACTATAAGAGTTTTTGTTCTTTGTCTTGAATGGGAAACATAAAAATTATTATGGAATAAATAAATCCACAGTTTTTTTCCAGGGACATTCCAGTAATCTCTCTGATTTAGTTCATCTATATTATCCATTGTTATATGTCTTTATTTCAATCCATTTTTTAATCCAACATACTTTTTAATTCAACATCTGCTCAACATTATGTCTTCAAAGTATCTGAGTTTCTGCTTGGTAATCTGGTTTCTCAAGGAGCAAGCAGCTTTATCCTATATACTGAAGCATATTTTCAGAACAAAAATATTTTGGCCTTCTCTCTGCCTAACAAGGATATTTGGAAAAAAAAGTTTCATTTCTAATCTTTGCATTTGCAATTTATAATTTTCCAGTTCATTCAGCTGACTGTTCATGTATTCACACTTAAAATATTTTACTCACCAAATCATTTTTTGTATTTTTCTTTTTCTTTTCTTTTCTTTTTTTAAAAAAAAAGCCAATAAAATACATGGTTATTATGTATTGAAATACTACATACATATTACAAACATTTACAAACACAGCTTTCACTCATTTTTAATTAACATCTCCCAGTTCTCACGTTTGGTCTTTTCAGATATCATAGCAGCAGAAATGTTCAAGATCCTCATTTCCATAGCTGTCAAAAAACCAGTTTTTTGGGTAACCCTGGATGGAAAATATACACATAACAAATTTTTGCATATCAGTTTAGCAAATTACTATGTCCTGATCTTTCTCAAAATTTTATTATATTTATGTGTTGCTAGGAATATATAAAATACAGGTTTTACTATCCATTTCCAATCTAAATGTGGGAACTGTGAGGATGAAGAATTTCTCTTCTGATCTTTAAATAAAAAACTATATTCAACAAATGCAAATACTCTCTTGCTTTATATCTGTACCCTCGTGAAATTTAAGATAGGTTGCTTCAAAGTGATAAAATTCATAAGCTGTTTGAATAATTCCAGTAAATAGTTTCCAGTTTTAGGACTGTTATCTGGATTTTTTCCATTTGTGAAACATAACTCATCAAAACTGAATCACATTCAAGCAGAGCATGGCTAAATTTGTCTAATATAATCTCATACAAATCAAACTAAGTCTTTTAGGTTTTTCTGCTAAAAGGCAGTCTAGAAATATTTAAATAAAACATTTTAAATAATGACAACACTAATTAAACTATTAAACCTGGAATGACAAACCCACTTTCTCCTCCCTTACTTTGAGCAAAATGCAATATATGTTTATTTTAAACATTAGAATGATGTAGTCAAATACTCCTTTGTGCATATTTATACGTGTGTATGAAAAGTAAAGATGACTGTGTGATCAAAGCTCTGTCCCTATTTATGGAATATAATAATAATAATAATAGTAGTAGTAAAGTTGGAAGGGACCTTGGAGGTCATCTAGTCCAACCCCCTGCTCGGGCAGGAAACCCTACACCATTTAGGACAAATGGCTGTCCAGTCTCTTCTTGAAAACTTCCAGTGTTGGAGCATTTACTGCTTCTGGAGGCAAGCTGTTCCACTGATTAATTGTTCTCACTGTCAGGAAGTTTCTCCTTAGTTCTAGGTTGCTTCTCTCCTTGATTAGTTTCCACCGTTGCTTCTTGTCCTGCCTTCAGGTGCTTTGGAAAATAGCTTAATTCCCTCTTCTTTATGGCAGCCCCTGAGGTATTGGAATACTGCTATCATGTCCCCCCTTGTCCTTCTCTTCGTTAAACTAGACCTACCCAATTCTAGCAACCGTTCCTTATATGTTTTAGCCTCCAGTCCTCTAATCATCTTTGTTGCTCTTCTCTGTACTCTTTCTAGAGTCTCAACATCTTTTTTACATCGTGGTGACCAAAACTGGATGCAGTATTCCAAGTGTGGCCTTACCAAGGCATGGAGCATACATAAAAAAATAAGCTGCAATTATGACTTTCATAAACTCCCCTGGATATAGCAGTTAAGGCATCTGACTAGTACTGAGAGGTTTCAGGTTTAAGTTCAGACACGGAGACCCAGTCCCTGACTTTGGGCCAGTCACCCCTCTTAGCACAACCCACAGGGCTCTTATAGAAATAAAATTTAATAAGATCTCCATATAAAAACCATTAATTTCTGGGAGAAAAAGCACAATATAAATTATATTAATTAAAACAAAATCTAAGAAACAACTGATCATAATTTTACCTTGATCTTTTCCATCCATCCTTTTCCTTTTTAAATTAGAAACGGGATTTTGTTGCTCTTTCAAAGCTTCTGCAGGACAGTTGGGTCTTGGCAACTGACTTCCAGGTGTTGGTGCTGGTCGATTATTAAAATACTCATGTTTCAGTGCCTGAAAGACAAAAGAACAGAATAAGCTGCATCTTTCAAGCAATAGTTTTCTCTATACAAGCTTTACTTAGTTTTCATTATACAACATGTATAGTGGTTGTATGAACTTTTGTTTGGTTAATTAAGAAGTTTTTGCAGGAGTTGGGAAGAAATATAATGGTAATAAGAGAGAGTATTGCCACAGTTCTATATATTCCATTTAGAACTGAGAAGTGGTACAGGATTAGAAAATTGTGTCACTGTAAAGTAAGAAAAAGTCAGTGAGAAGTCCAATGTTAGTAGCAAGTTAATACTGGTAGCTTTGGTACACTTAAGAACATGTTGTCAACATGTGCTGCAGTCAGACCTGGAAAGTCTGGACTTGTTTGGGACCAGCTAGGAACAAAGATTTATCATACTAACTTAGCTTCCAGCAACTTTGTGCCTTCCAGATACACTGGATATCAGCTCTTTAATATCCAGGTAACTTGTTAATATTGTGCTGATACTTTCATCTTGATAAAATATAGGGCTGAACAGGCAGATCAAAGCCTGATCATTCTCAGGAAAGTAGAAATAGGTAGGTAAGCTAATTAATTATAAATAAGTTAGGTTACTGATATGTGCCAATGCATAGATATAGGCTCATAGGGGGGTTAAGATACCCCCTACTCGAGCAGGAGACCCTTTATGCTATGAAATAAAACAGAAGCTCCCTTGAGTGCTATTCTTTATACAACCAACAGCTCTTAAGAAAGAATGAGGATGTGAACAGATTTGTATAAGTTACAAAATATTTTATTCCTCACCCCTAAACAAAAACATCCAAAGAGGACTGAAAAAGCTAAGGGGGCACAGGATGCTGAATGACTGCAAGGATGGGGTATGGAGTACCTTTGAATAAAGTATAGGACGGTACTCCTCGACTTACAACCACAATTGAGACCAACATTTGTGTTGCTAAGCAAGGCAGTTGTTAAATGAATTTTGCCTCATTTTAAAACCTTTCTTGCCACAGTTGTTAAGTAAATCACAGCAGTTAAGTTAGTAACATGGTTAAGTTAATCTGGCTTCCCCATTGAGTTTGCTGGACAGAAGATTGCAAAAGGTGATCACATGACCCTGGGACACAACAATGGTCAGAAATAAGAGTCAATTGCCAAGCATCTGAGTTTTGATCATGTGACTATGGGGATGCTGCAATAGTTGTGTGAAAAATGGTCATAAGTCACTTTTTTCAGTGCCATTGTAACTTTGAACAGTCACTAAATGAATGGTTGTAAATCGAGAAAGACCTGTAGAGAAGGCTTGCACACTCAGTGGGACTAGGATTTTATGCACCAGTCCTTGGCCGTGCCCCCTTTGACCCCAGCCACCCACCTCAGCTGATTTACAGCCAGTTTTCCTCCTCCGCTGGTCCTCCCCTGGCCATTCTCCACAGCCAATGGCCCCTGTCCCTGCGCCCCTGGTCCTGCACCCAGATACCATTTGATCCAGGCATTTTGCTATATGGAACAAATAGCCCCCAGTCAACCAGGTGGCAGGCAGAAGCAATGGTGCTGCGGGGCAGCGTGCAATTGGCAATGGGCAATCGCAGGGCTGTAGGATGGGCAGTGTGCAATGCATTTTTTATTTTAAAAAAAGCGCCGGAGCTGCTCTGCAAGTTTTTTAAAAAGGGGCTGAGCTTTCTGACCAACTGGGTGACTCCAGAGTATCAGGAGGCCATTAGCCGTGGAGAATGGCTGTGGGGGGACCAGGAGAGGAGGAAGGCTGGCTGTAAATTGGCTGAGGCGAGCGGCTGGGGCGAAGGAGGTATAGCCAAGGGTTGGTGCCTAAACATCCCATTCCACTTGCAATTTTACACCTCATATTTTCTGTTTGGACCTATAGGACTGAAATACATTTCTAAGTATCTATGCCAGGAAAAACTTTTGGTGTGACCTGAGAAAAAATGAAGACCACAAGAACAGCTGCAGCACATAACTAGATGTTCCCAATCTTCAATAAAATAAAATAAAATAAAGGTAGATCTATCTGGAAACATTTGTTCATACGGGGTTCTCAAGAAGGGGTTTAAGAAAAAGATCTGAAACATGGTGGTCCTATTTGCAAATCCAAACAAGATACGAAAAAGATATAAAACCAACAGGATTTTATAAAGAACAGACTCCATTAGATAAAATTTTGTTAAAAACAGATGAGAATTTGATTAAGAAACTTTATAAATTTCTTTTAAATTGGAAGATGAAAGAAGAACAAGTAAAAGAAACAATGATAGTATGGGCAAAGAACTTTGGATATTCTATAGATTTGGAAGACTGGCAAAAACTTTGGGATAAAAATATCAAGCTTACAAAAGTGGTAGCATATAAAGAAAATTTATATAAGAGGTTTTACAGATGGCATATGACACCAGTTCACTTAGCAAAAATGTTTAAAAATGTTTCGGATACTTGCTGGAAATGTAAACAGCCAGGTACTTATTACCATGCCTGGTGGATATGTCCTAATGCTAAGAAATATTGGTCTAAGATTCATAGATGGTTGGAAAAGATGATGAAAATACAGATAGAATTTAAACCAGAATTATTTTTGTTAGGAATATCAAGACCTAATTATGATAAAAAGAATGATTATTTGATACTGCATGTTTTAACAGCCGTGAGGATAGTATTTGTCCAATTTTGGAAAAATGAGAATCTACCAACTGACCAGGCTATAATTACTAAAATCTTAGAGTGTGCAGAAATGGATAGATTAACATTGGAGATGAAAGAAAAAGATGACTCAGTTTATTTTATAACTTGGGAAAAATGTTATCAATGGTTAGAGACACGTTAGAATCTGAAAAGGACTTAATATTTTAGAATAGATGATTAATTTTTAACTGAGTTTTAATTAATAAGTTGATTTACAATCAGTACATTTTCCTAGACTTTCAGAGGAACAACAAAATGGGATGAATAGTTTAATTACTGTGGAGGAAATTGGCTTAGCTATTAAGCAGTTAAAGGTTGGAAAGTCTCCTGGAACAGATGGACTGACTTCTAGGTATTATAAGATTTTATCTGAAGAAATGATAGAGCCACTAAAGGAACTCTTTAATAGTATTTTGTTGGGTATGCAAGTTCCTCCTTCTTGGAAAAGAGCTTTTATATCACTGATTCCGAAGGAAGATCAGGATCTTACAGAGCCTAAGAATTATAGGCCAATTTCATTATTGAATGTTGATTATAAGATCTTTACAAAAATTTTGGCAAATAGATTAATGCAGGTTATGAAAGACTTGATTCATAGTGATCAAGCAGGATTTATAACAGGGAGATATATGAAACATAATGTTAGACAAATTATTAACTTAATTGAGTACTTGGATAAGAATAATCAGATTCCTGTGGCTTTTATCTTTTTGGACGCTGAAAAAGCTTTTGATCAATTGGACTGGCAATTTTTATTTTCTTTGGTAGAGAAAATGAATTTTGGGGATAATTTTTTACATGCACTTAAAGCTATATATCAGCAGCAATCTGCACAAATTGTTGTAAATGGGGGATTGACTGAGAATTTCAATATTCAAAAAGGGACAAGACAAGGATGTCCATTATCCCCATTGTTATTTGTTTTAACATTGGAAATTTTATTGATTCAGATTCGGGAATCGAAGTTAGTTAAGGGTGTAAAGATAAGGAAGAATGAGTATAAATTGCGGGCATTTGCGGATGATTTGGTTTTAATTTTGGAACAGCCGAATCAGGCGATTGATGGTTTATTAGAACTTATAACACAGTATGGGAATGTTTCTGGTTTTAAAGTTAATAATTATAAGACTAAGATATTATCTAAGAATATGTCAGTTAAAGAAAGGGAAAGTTTGATTAAAGCCACAGGTTTTCAGATGGTAAAAAAGGTTAAATACTTGGGAGTATATCTAACTGCTTCAAATGGAAAATTGTACAAGAACAATTATGAACCACTATGGGCAAAAGTCCAAAAGGATTTAATAGATTGGAAAAAATTGCAATTGTCATTGTTGGGGAGAATTTCAGCTGTAAAAATGAATGTTCTACCAAAGTTTCTTTTTTTGTTTCAGATGATACCTATTCTTAAAAAAGAGGCAAAAAATGGAGGTGGAGGAATGGCAAAAGGGTATCAATAATTTTATATGGGCCGGGAAGAAACCAAGGGTTAAATTTAAGATATTACAGGATGCTCGAGAAAGAGGGGGACTTAAGGCACCCAATTTGAAATTATATTATGATGCAGCCGCCCTAACTTGGTTAAGTGATTGGCTTAATTTAACAAATATGGATATTCTTTTTTTGGAAGGTTGGGATTTAATATATGGTTGGCATGCATATTTAATTTTTAATAAGAAAGTTGATCGGACTTTTAAATCACATATTTTGAGGAATGCCTTACTTCGTGTTTGGAAGAAGTATTATTATAGATTAAATTATAAAATACCTATCTGGGGGATTCCCAGACATGCAATTGAGGGAACCTCTAAGGGGACAAATTTTGATAAAATTTCATATAAAGAATTGTTAATTTGTTCTGGTTCGAATTGGCATTTGAAATCCCTAGATGTATTAAGGCAGCAAAATATTCTACAGTCATGGTTTCAATATTTACAAATAATGGATAGATGGACTGTAGACAAGAAAGAGGGAATAACGCCCTTACGGTAATATATCAAAAACAAACGGCACAACTTATTGTTAATGGAGGTTTGTCGGAGGTTTTTACAATAGAGAAAGGTACTAGACAGGGGTGCCCTTTATCGCCATTGTTGTTTGTTTTAACATTGGAAATATTATTGATTAAAATTCGAGAGTCTCAGGAAATTAAAGGAATAGAAGTTAACAAAAAAGAATATAAGTTGAGAGCTTTTGCGGACGACTTGGTTGTTACTTTGTCGCAACCTGATCACTCTGTAGTAAACTTATTACAGTTGATTCATCATTATGGTTTGGTTTCGGGTTTTAAGATTAATGTAAATAAGACTAAAATTTTACCTAAAAATATGTCTAGTCAGGAGAAGCAGATTTTGGCTAACTTGACGGGTTTTGAGATTGTTAATAAGGTAAAATATTTGGGGGTGATGTTGTCTGTTTCTAATGTAAAATTATTTAAAAACAACTATGAAAGGTTGTGGGTCAGGGTACAGAAGGACTTGAAGAATTGGGAGAAGTTGCAATTATCCCTCATGGGAAGAATTGCAGTGATAAAAATGAATATTCTACCCAAGTTTCTTTTTTTGTTTCAAATGTTACCGATTTTGAAAAATGAGATTAACTTAAGTGAGTGGCAGAAGGGTCTTAATAAATTTATTTGGGCAGGGAAAAAGCCAAGGGTTAAGTTTAAAATTATGCAAGACTTCCGTGAGAGGGGTGGACTCAAGGTACCAAATTTGAAATTATATTACGATGCGGTGGTTTTAACACTAATTAGTGATTGGGTAAATTTGACAAATCCTGAGATACTTCATTTAGAGGGATGGGATTTACTTTATGGGTGGCATGCCTATTTAATATTTAATAAAAAAATGGATTGGGTCTTTAAATCTCATATTTTAAGAATCTCTTTACTTAGGACTTGGAGAAAATATTATAAAAGTGATTTTAAAGTTCCATTATGGGCCATACCTTGGCATGCGATAGAAGGAATAAAAAGGGGTGTAAAAATGGATATGGTGTCTTATAGTCAGCTACTTAGATGGGATGGGCAAAACTGGCAGTTAAGATTACGGGAAGATTTAGCGCAAGAAAATATTATTTATTCTTGGTTCCAATATAGGCAACTAGTAGATAAATGGAAGGTGGATTGTAAATTGGGTTTTCTTAGAGAAGATGGAAATCTTATTAAACAAGTTAAGGATCAAAGACAAACCCACATCAAGAGAATCTACGGGGTATTAGTTGAAATGGACTCAGAAACGGAATTAATTAAAGACTGTATGATTAAATGGGCGCAGAATTTTGGTGTCCCAGTCTCATTGGACATCTGGGAAACCATTTGGGTGAGAAATGTCAAATTTACACAAGCACAGAACCTTAGGGAGAATTTTTATAAAATGTTTTATAGATGGCACCTTGATCCACAAAAAATGTCTTTTATGTACCCTGACGTACAACCCAAATGTTGGAGATGTGGTTATACGGATGCTTCCTATTATCATATTTGGTGGTCATGCAGAGAGATAAAAGCATTTTGGATTAAAATATGGTGGAATATCCAGAGAATTTTTAGAAGGAGGGTAAAATTTACTCCGCAATTATTTTTGTTGGGCATTGTTACAGATTGTGATACAAAGGAGGTTGTATTGATGTTAAATTTGATTACAGCCGCGAGGCTGTTAGTTGGACAATATTGGAAGAAGGAATCTTTGCCTACACTGCAGGAATGGTTTCTTAAAGTGTCCTATTTGGCGGAAATGGCAAAGATTTCGGCTTTCTTAAAGCAACAAACGCAAGAGAAGTTTCTTGCCGTTTGGGATAAATGGATAAAATTTATACAATTTAGACTGGGTATAAAAAAATATCACATAGTTTTTTCATAAGTTTTATTTTTATATATAGAGAATGTTATATATAGATATTTTTATATATATATATAAATATAAATTTTTTAATTTAATTTTTATCTTTATTTGTTAATTTTTAATTAAGCCTATATTCTGCTCTGGGAAGCTCAGGGGGGGGGAAGGGAGGGTGTTTGTGAGGGGTGGGGGATGGGGGGGGGGTTTATATGTAATGTTTAGTTTTTTATTTTTTTTTGTGTATATGTTGTTTTTTGTTTTGTATTGTTTTTGTCTTTTTGTAAAATTTATAAAACTTTCAATAAAAAAAAAAAAAAAAAGAAAGAGGGAATAACACTAGAAGATAGACAATTGGTTATTCAGATTAAAAACCAAGGTCCGGCTCATATAAAAAGAATATATAATGTTTTATTAGAGTTAGATTCGGAAACAGAATTGGTTAAAGATTGTATGATTAAATGGGCTCAGAATATACAGGAGCCGATCTCATTGGATTTATGGGAGATAATTTGGATAAGAAATGTTAAATTTACACAAGCTCAAAATTTGAGAGAAAATTTTTATAAAATGTTTTATAGATGGCATTTAGATCCTAAAAAATTATCTTGTATGTATTCCAACATACAGCCCAAATGTTGGAGATGTGGCAATAATGATGCGACATACTTTCATATTTGGTGGAATTGTAAAAAAGTAAAGGCTTTTTGGATTATGATTTGGTGGAACATTCAAAAGATTTTTAGAAAGAAGATAAAGTTTACTCCTCAACTATTTTTACTTGGTATTTTTGTTGACTTAAATGAAAAAGAAACTACTTTGATGTTGAATTTATTAACTGCAGCAAGGTTACTAGTAGGTCTATATTGGAAGAAAGATTCTTTGCCTACTTTAGAAGAATGGATATTTAAAGTATCTAGTTTTGCAGAAATGGCAAAAATTTCTGCTTATTTAAAGGATCATACACAAGAAAGATATATTACTGTATGGGGAAGGTGGATAGATTATATTCAGAAAAAATATGGAATTAAAAAGTTTTATTTATTTTATGAATGAATATCAAATATTATAGAGAATTGTTTTATAAGTTATGGAGTTAAAGGTTAATTATGATATTTTTTTTTCTTTCTCTTTTTTTTCTTTTTTTTAATTATTATAATTTTCTTTTTCTTTTTTTTTCTTAACCCTGTATTCTGCTCTGGGAAGTGAAGGGAGGGGGGGTGGGGGTGGGAGGGAGGGTAAGGGGGGGGTTCTCTATTTTAAAATTTTATTGTATTTTTATAAATGATTGTATGTTTTAAAAAATAAAAATTTTCAATAAAAAAAAAAGTTGATGACATTTTTATTTTTAGTGATTTTTATCTGTAAATCTTGATAGTCAGGACTTTTTGAGATTTTATTATTCATGTTTATTTAAACAGATGAATTTATTATTAATTGTTAGTAATATGGCTGTAGTTAAGCTTATTTTAAAAATGGTTGAGTATGATAGTTACTCATTATTATGATCCGGACAGTAGCTTGTTTGTTAAAATATGTGACTGTATCTATCCTTATTTTATCCTAAATCCTCTATTCCCTTCCCCCCATCCCCTTTTCTTACCGTATCCGTATTGTTCCTATTTTTTCCTTATGTATATAAACTCAATAAAATATTGTTAAAAAAGAAAAGAAAAGAAAAAGGTCTGAAACATTTTGCTAGTGTTGATTAAAAAGTACACCAAACCAAGATTTTAAAACACATGCTTTCAATTACAAATACAATATGGGAATAAGTCTCTAAATTCAGTGATACTTGCATCTTCTTATTATAAATTCTGTTGCAAGCACTCTAGCTACTTGTGGGGCCTCAGAGAAAGGGAAGTTATTGGTTCAGTGCCCATTCTTCTTCTCTGCAGCTTGAGCCAAGGGATAAATTGCTTTACCACTAAGTGCTGAGAGGTCAGGCATGCTTCTCCTTTCCATTAGCAAGACACAAACCTTGCTCCCTTCTCTCTCTTCTCCATAGCGTAGCTGCTTTACCTGACTGATTGCTTGAGTTTGCGGCCCTAGACTTTGGCTGAAGAAGTCCTGCTTTGGCTGAATCACAGTTTAGCCACCAGCCTGATTCAAATTGGCCTTTTTCCTACCATCTTACCTGTACCTTGAGAACTGGTTGTCAGAAGGCAAACTGAAATGTTATTAACTTACCGATAACATCAGAAACAAGCTCATTGCCAAGAAAATGGCCCAAAAAGTACAATAGGCATGGAAGATGTAGGTTTTTTTTTTACAACAAATTTTGCCAACAAAAAATATTTGAATACACTAACAGTAATTTATAGGGTAAATTAAATACCTGAGTAGCTGTGAACCTAGTACAAGGATCAAACCGAAATAAGCCTTGCAGTAATTCCAACAAATCATCACCAGCAGCACTGAAGATGTGCTGAAAATGCATTCCAGGGAAACTTTTAAAAGTAACATAATCTGGAAGATTTGTCATACCCTATTGGAAGAAAAGAAAAAAAATATAAGAAGAAAAGCTTAGCTACCCATGGAATGATAGTCCCCCATCTATAAATACAATTTAATTCTTCAGCCAATCAACTTACAGGCCATTGCTCCTCTGTTGGCGTACCAAGAGTTTCAAAAATCTTGGTGAGCTGATCCAGATCAGAATCTCCTGGCAAAAATGGAACCTATAGTAAGATGAATATACTGACATTCAAAATGTTTAATTATTTGGCTTTACAAGTCTCAGGGTTTCTGAGCAATAAATTCAAGCCATGGCAATAAATTCTCTACATTGCAAGATTCTGGTTTTTTGCAATGACTGGAGAATGATTTAATTTCTTACAGATGAGAGGGAGGACTAGGATGGAGAGAAACCCTGGAATGACTGAAGTGATGAAAGAGTAGAGAAAAGGCTTCTCCAAGCAATCTGTTCACTGCCTCATCAAGAGGGACATGAGAAAGGGATTGGCAAAACGAAAAACAGAGTGTCCCACTCCAATGTGGCTCAGATGCCACCCATTATTAGTATCAATTGAAGAAAAGCAAGCCTAAACAGAAGGAACTTCTTAGGTTTCATGGAGATACCAAAGATGATTATAGAGTAGTCTTCCTCCCCTACTCACCCTCTGAAGTGTGACTGACCCTTCCCTTCAAAGCAGCTCTATTTCAATGGGCTGCTGGAGCCTGGAATAATTTGCAGGGCTCATCTGGCTTTGGTTTTTTCTTTTTTTTTCCCCCCACTATGATGAGTATGACAACTGATTTTCTCTTTTAGTAATGAGGACGCTCTGCCCTGCTTTGTACTCTACACAGTCAGTTAGGTTGGGCTCATCTATAAATATAGCTAAATAAGTAAGATACTTGTATTTGTTATGGCAGAAGGAATAACCTTCAGGAACAGCCTCTACCAAGACAATGGTTAGATAAAAGGAATCCGAGTTAGGGGCAGAACTGTAACCTAAGAAAATCTCTCAGTCAAGGCTCTCCCTAGTTCTCTCTTCTTTGTTAACACCAACAGACTGAATGATGGCGCAAGAAGTGAAATTTAATCTGTCGTGCATTTTCAGTCAAGCCCTGTCCCCCATTCTTACCCTTAGAAGCAATTCAGCCAAGATGCAGCCTACTGCCCACATATCCACACCCACTCCATACATTCTAGCTCCAAACAATAGTTCAGGTGCTCGATACCACCTGTAAAACAGGTTAACAATCAGATTACATTGTCTTCACTGAAAAGGCATATGGAAGACAAGGTACAAACTTGTCAATTTTTTTTTTCAAAGTACAAGTTTAAAACAATATAAAGAAGAAATGCAGATAAGAAATCAAATATAAACAATAAAATATGGGTGGGTAATCAACAAATCTTTAAAAAATCATGTATGAGTAATATATTCTAGTACATCTTTAAAAGCTTACCATGGTATGAGATATTTTATACCTTTTTCACAATCAAGCTATATGGAAAGAGAGAGAGAAACTACACACTTCTTCACTTTTTAAAGGATGAAAATATTTATTTAAGTAGACAGACCTTCCCTACAGATACGTACCTTAAACTTAGCTTGAAAAAAATATGAAAAAAGTTGAAGAAAAAGTAATGAACAATATAATTAATACCATTAATATCAAACCTTCAAAAACAGAGTTTCTAAAAAACCTCATGGTTTTAATTCAGCTTAAATTAACCATTAGGTTGAATGAGTCCTAACTGTAATTACCAAGATAAAAAAAATGGCCAATTCTGAAGTAACACATGCACTGAAAGTTCTTAGAAGAAAGTAAAGTTATTGGTAAGTAATAATTATATGGAAAAGATGCATAATTAGAAGATGGTAGAGGACAGGAAGGCCTGGAGGAACGTTGTCTATGGAGTCGCGATGGGGCGGACATGACTTTGCAACTAACAACAATAACACCAGGTATGGGTTCTGCTACTTATTAAAGAACAAAACTGTTTAAACAAGGGTGTAGAGAAAAGGTATAGTCACAAAGTATGCCAGTTGCAAACAGACAGGGGAACAGAGTTCATGTCTGATAATTTCCAAAGGTAGCTGAGAAATTTAGGCATAAGGCATAGATGCACAAACCCTTACACACCAGCAGAAAATGGAGTGGCTGAAAGGAGAAATGGTATATATTGCAGACCATAAAGACTCACTGCTGGCAGATGCAGGAATGAGTAACACATACTGGGGAGAAGCTATAAAAACAGCCAACTATTTAGTGAACAGGGTATGGAGTGTTGCTATCAGTGAAACTCCATATTAAATGTTGTATGGCAGGAAACCTTCATTGGCTCATCTAAGGACATTTGGCAGTTACGCCTAGGTGCATATCCCCAAAGGCACCAGAAGGAAAGGACAGAAAAAGGCCAGGAAACTTAGGTTTGTGGTATATGAGTCAGGTTCCAAAGGATATAGATTTTCAGATGGAACTAAGAAAGTTCTGCTAGTTTTGCAGAACAAAATAATTGGAACAGGGTATACACTAACACTGAAGTGTTCATGCCAACAAGTAGCGTTAGTTCTCAGGAAGGAGAGGCTACACAAAACCTAATGAAGGACGAACAGGACAGCAGGTCAGAAATAATAGGGATAGATAAGAATAGACCTGAGATAAAGAGAGAAGTTGCAGAAACACAAGAACAAGTGATCCCAAGGAGGTCTGAACTTAGTAATAAAGGTGTACCTCCTGATCGATTCACAGCAAGTGGGGTTAGAGCATATAGCGTAATGTATGAACCCCGTGATTATCAAGAAATGTTATCATTACCTCAAGGAGAAAAGGATAAATGGAAGGACACAATAATTAACTGCAGTATAAGGCAGGAATGTACACAGAGAAAAATTATTCAATTATTCAAGCTGATATGTTGACTAGGTTTTAAATCAGGGGTGTCAAACTCGCCATGTCACGTGACATGTCACGACTTTTTCCCCATTGCCGGAGCTGGGGTGAGCAGAGTTTCAGCATGACGCATCCAGCCCGTGGGCTGGCAGTTTGACACCCTTGTTTTAAATGCAGGCAAATGTAAATGTAAAAGCATTTGGGTTAACAGCTGTTTAGCTTTAAATGGGAGGAGTGTCAGGATAATAATTTAATAGCTAAACAGCTTATGTAATGATATAATGCAATGTAAGGTGGATGATACAATAATAAGAATGACTCAGCAGGTGTGTGTATCCCTTTAAGAGCCTGAGTATAAAAGGGAAAGCTTTTAATGCTGTGTTCTCTCTTGTCCGTTTCCTGCTATGTATTGGAGTTTGCTGAATTATCACCACGTGTATGTATTTTGTGTCTAGTATATTTGTAGATATTGTAATATAAACCATTTAATACAAACCACTGTTTACTGTATTTATTCCTAGGTTACCTCAGCGCAATAAGACTGTGCATGCTCTGACATCCTTCCATGTCCATTTTCCCCCCAAGATCCAAAAATGATCTTTCCCACATTCAAAACTACTCACCACCCTTGTATTCTTCACTAATTCTCTCAATACTTCAACGCAATCACATTAATCATATTTTTAGATTTGTACTTTCTTTGCCAAGTGTATATGAATACATTTATGCTTAACCACATATTCAAAACAGAATTAGTTTTCTAACTAATTCTCACCATCTGCCCTTCTAATTCATTTTTAAGTCACCTCATAGACCAATAGTTTTTTCCATACTTTCCTGTCGTGCTCCTCCCATTTGTTTTTTATAATTTAACAAAACAATTTCTTCCTCATTTGTATTCATTTAAAATGTTGCATGATTTTATACAAAATTCATTTTTATCACTGTTCAGTGGAATATGTCACTATAATAATATAACAACAATCTATAGATTCCTACTTTCATACATATAACAGATTAGATTATTCCAATTCATACTTTTAGAGATATATTTTAGTCTTTCATTCATAATTAAATCCTACATGTAATTATTAACTACATTCTCCAAGAATAGCCAACTTTTGTTAAATCCATCCTCTTTCTCTTACCTGCACTGAAACACAATGCACCTATTCTTTCTTTCAGTTATTAATGCATGCTTTGTATTATTTATTCTTCTTACATTTCAAGACACAATCTTCCATATGCCATGGGCATAATCAGATGGGCTTATAAATATTGACTACCACCATCACTATTCAACATGGCTTTGGTTCTTGAAGACTTTTACACAGCATTATTTGTAAGACAGAGAAGGTATAATCTAGTTATCAGTCACAGTTATACCCGTGCTACCTGTAACACCTTTCTAAGTTTAGGGAGAAGTCATTTTTGGTGCATTTTACCCAGTATGTCACAGGCACAATCAAATCTGGTACAAGGTTTATTTCCAGCATGCTCACATTATTTTCTGCAAGCTAGGATCTTTATTGCAGAGACTATCTTGCAAGCCAAGATACTGTTGTCCATTTCCTACCAGGTATAGTCATATGAAAAAGTAATTACATCCCACATAAAGATGAAATAACTGAACAACAATAACAGCAAACCTATGAAAAACTGACTTTTAAACAATTTTAAATTTATAAAAAGATCTTAATCACTGTTTAAAATTAATCTGGCGGGAATCTAATCTTCCAATTCAGTATCATTATATATGATGAGATGGAGAGGAAATAATGATTAAAATGTTCATCTATCCCAGGATCTGAAAATATATTTAATATTATACTATAAATTAAGCTCTGTTATTAATGTACCATTATGTAATTTACTGTATTCAGCTAATGTGAAAATTAGTGTTTAGTATTAAACTAAATAAGTACCAGAAACATCTTCAGTGTCTGTTCTTCTAAAATGCTTTACATATATATCATCTTTTTCCTTTCCCCCAAAGTAAGAGATCCCCCCATTAACTATATTACAGTTCAGTCCTGACGCTCCAGCAATATTTAACATTTTCTGAGTTGGAAGGGAGAATTGCTGCATTCCCTCCTTCCCTCTCTGTAATCACACTCCAACCAGCATGTCTTTGTAAGCACACAAGATTGTGTGAGATGAAGATTTCTACTTTTCTTGTTTAGTCTCATTTATATAGAATAAACTTGGGTATTATGGGATGTTGAATCTTCTGCTTGTGTATATTATTTATCATTGTCAAAAATGATTCAAAATCACTTCTTTTCATTAGCACTGGACTAGCAAATTCCTCTTTTGTCCAGTTGGTGCTATGTATCCTACTATCATTGGCTAATTCATTGAATGAAAGAAAAGCCATTATTGCACTCAAAATATTATAACAACCATAACCTTGATTATGTCTACTGGATTAATGCATCTTGTCTTATTATATAAATCTAATTAAAACTACTATTCTGATTTTGTGTGTGGGTGCATGTGCATGCCTTTGAGTCAGTGTTGACACCTGGTAATTGCTGGAGTCACTTTTTTTGGCAAGATATTTGGAAGTGATATACCATTCCCTTCTTCCTAGGGTTGAGAGTGAATGATTGATACAAAGTCATTTGATTAGTTTCTTGCATAAAGTGGGGCTAGAACTCACATTCTTCAGGTTCTAGTGTGGTGCTTTTAACCACAACACCAAAATGGCTCTTGACTTTGCTGGCATTATAATATTTTGTGGACCAAAGTGGATTAACGGCATCTTTAAACATCAAAATTATCTGAAACATCTTCACATAACCAAGTCTATGGAGTGGCGATTAGAAGCTGTATATAAGATATGAACTATCTAATATTTTTATTTAGGTACAGTTCAAGATACATTTTGATTACCAAGAGCATAAGGCATTGAAGTAATAGTCACAGCCATACTGCTTTTCAGTATCACAAGCCAATGGAATAAGAAGCTATCTTTATGGATGTATTTTTTTTTCTGGCTGTAATCTTAGATTTGTCTGATTAAAAGATATAACATTATGTCTGTGTTCAATGTCTTTATTCAAGGAAGATGCTGTAAAAGAATTCAGAAAATCCTAAAACAAAAAAAGCATTAAAAGTATTTTCTATAAATTTCAAATGCTTTTTTATTTGTGCTTCAGAAAAAAACAGTAGTTACTAACAGTTTTTTGGATTGTAAAATATTAGTAAAACATTACTAAAAAAAAACTCCAGAGCTGAACACAGATCTTTTTTTATTCTACTCCAGGTCTAGTCCATCCATTCTGCCCCAGTGTCCATCTTATTTAATTTTCCCTCCTTCCCTAAGTTGTCACTAGACAAGCAGACAAAGTGATTAGCCTATTTGTGTGCACTGAAATTTTCTTTCTTACCTTGTTACTACTTGATGTGTATAAACTCTGTTTGGACTTCCAAAAGATTTTGCCAAACCAAAATCAGCTAGTTTTAAAACTCCATTTTCATCCAGCAACAAATTATTTGGCTTAAGGTCCTTGAAAAGAGAGATTGAGAAAAATGATAGGAGTATATTATATTCAAATGAAAATACATTTAGAAAAGGAGTAACTTTTACCACTCATAAAAGATATAAGTTAAGCTATCAAAACATGTACTTAATGAGAAATAGGTTTATAGGAAGCAGATGTTTACAATTACACACATATACGATTACACAACCAAACAGAAACAATAATACCTAAACTTTATGCTTATTTCTGTCTCCAAGGATATGTGAAGGTCCATAACTTATTAGAAACAAAAAAAAAGTTAAGACAAATAATTTTACCCAAATGATCAGTCTGTTATGTCTCTTTGTGTTGGCGACACAATTTGTTTTTCCACCATTGAAAGCATTCTGAGCAAATTACTAAAACATACCATAAATCCAAATGATATATTATTTGAAAGTATTGGCTTTGTGAGAGGTGTCATTCAGAAAGATCACCATTTCTACATTTCGCTATTAGGACAAAAATAGCAACATGACTGTAAATTATTTAGACAAATAAATGAAATTTTATTTAGATATTAACACTTCAGATTTCATTAAGGACAAGACAAGGAATTTACAAAGAGTTCCATCATTCTAGTCCCCCAACTCCTGTTTAAAGAAGACCACTGTTGGCTGGAGGTCCATTCATTTTGTCTCTAGGCTTACTTACCCTATGAAGTATCCAGTGTTCGTGTAAATATTCTAATCCCTGAAGTGTCATCAGCATATATGCTTTGATGTGGGAAGGTGTCAAAACAAGACTAGTGTCCTTTATTATAACCTGTAAAGCAATATTTATTTATTTATTTATTTATTTATGAGACTTATATACCGCTTTAAGTGCAAGCACTCTCTAAGCGGTGTACACCAGTAAGCAATGTATATATATATTTACATTGCCCCCAACAATCTGGGTCCTCATTTTACTTACCCCGGAAGGATAGAAGGCTGAGTCAACCTTGAGCCGGTGAGATTTGAACTGCTGACCTGCTGAACACAGTCAGCTAAAGTGGCCTGCAGTACTGCACTCTAATTGCTGCGCCACCTCGGCTCTTATATATATTGTAGTCAACGCAAGTTTGTGGTGAAGGGGGGCACAGAGGGAGGCTCAGTCAATTTCACTGTATATATGTTATACTTTGATAATAAAGAGTTTATTATTTTATAAACTCCAACCACTTAATAACTAAGTTTACACAAATGTCTGTATTCAAATATAGAACAGACCAATGCAGATGGTACAAAGCTTCATGTCAATAATAATGAGGAACAGCAAACATGGTTTCCAGAATAATGAATACTTTTCACCGCAGACTTACAGAAGATGAATTCTTCAATAATATTAGTAATGTGACTTTATTGAGTGACAAGGCTACTAAAGATTATATATTTTTGTGAAATCTTGATGGTGCTCCCACAAGATAACTAAGCTATACCCTGTAGTTTACAAACTCCAATGGTTGGTATCTCACTTTATGTTAAACCATAATGTGACTTGGTTTTGGCTTAGTAAGTGGTATGAACTGAGCTACAAAGTTCAGAATTATTAAATCATAGGGCATCAGTTTGTCTTAACTTAGTCTCACTGATTTCTATGGCTCTCTGCCAAACATGATTAAGCTGACCCACAGTTTCTATTTGACAAAAAGTTATCTGAGAGACACTTCATTAGAATGTTTTAGGTCTAATTTAAATGAATATCTCCTTAAGCAATTTACTCTCTTTGATAAAAGCAGTACTATCTTCAGCCCTCTGTTTCATGAACTTACTTTCTTGGACTATATCAAATAGGTTGTTTTGCAGTATGACTCAATTATGTTACTTGCCTTCAGAATAATGCACAATATTAGTATATGACTTAGAGGATAAAAACTGCTATTCCTCTATTACAGGTTTGTCAAACTGCTGGCCCATGGGCCGGACACATCACGCGGAAGCTGCGCCCACCCCATTGCCGGCAATGGCAAAACTGTCCCAATACATTGCGCGATGTCATGTGATGTTGTGAGTCTGACATATCTGCTCTAATAGAAGAAAATAGAATTAGGGACAGACACTTTCTTAGACTTAAAAGCAATATAAGATACCTCAAAAGGGTTCAATGACAAGTTAAAGTTGAAGGAAGTAATAAATGATACCTGAAAAAACTTATGAGATATATTTTCAGATATAAATCAATTCATTAGACTATTTAATAAATCAAGTGACACATTCTACTTTTCTATTCTTTTATCTAGTTCTTCCTGAAACTTTGTGACTTCTTCCTATGAGCTTTGGTTATGCACAAAGAGTGATTAGGATTAATGAGTATGTATAAAGAGTGAAACTTGCCTCTACATGCAAAGTTAAACCAGTAGAAAATGGTTTAAGCAGTCTTACCTCTAGATCAGTTTCCATAAAATCAAACACTAGACTGATGTTTGATTTATGTCCAAATGCATCAAGAAGCTGGAAGAAAAAGACATCTAGATGTTTGTAGTTCTTGTTTCATAAACGGAAATGGGTCCAGGTTTAAAGAAATCCTGAGGAAAATAACCTGCGGTGTCTTCTTCCTGCTTGGTCAATTCACAAGCAGTGTTAGTTAGCTGGGAGGCACACCAAGCTATCAGGTGATTGCTCTAGCTACTTTTACCTTTCTATGGTGTCCTGAAGCTACCTGCTGTGTCCAGGAGTGCTAACTGGAATTTTTTTTAAAATGAGGAAACTAACATCTTTTCTACACTGTCTGACAACTTCTTAAAGATATCAAATAGTGTGATGGTTCTGCCATATGTAGGGAATATTAATAGTAGAATACTAATCTGAAAGGGTGTTTGATTCTTAAATAGAATTATCTCATTATTTTATTATGATTTTATTAATGCTTGTTAATGTTGTCTATAACCCACCTTGTTACTATGTATATACTGAAAGGCAGGATAAATTTAAATAAATAATACACAAACTCGAAACAGCATTTTTGACTTCTTGGTATGCTGGCTCAACGTAAATAAAAGACTATAGAAAGGAATGTTAAAATATGTGCTAGCATTCTACTTCAATAAATAAAACATAGTTAATGTTTCTGCTCCATCTTTGCAGCTGTTTGCTCTTATCTTTGGCATCTTGAATATGTTATAATTTTCTAAATCCCACATAGCAAAAACAATAATATGATGAAAAGCTCTATTCATTCTATCTCAAGCCAAAAAGTTAGCAGAAATAAACCAATGTAAGAGGCCTTGTATATATATTACAGCAGCGAAGATGAGCTGTTTTTCTTTAACCTGCTTAACTTGCAAATGTTAATAAGTTGTATAACAGGACCATAGTGGTGAGATAATGCTGGACAATAAAGCCCTGGGTCATAGGAATGATTTCTGTTGATCTAAATATGAAATAACTAAGCACATTTACAACTGCAAAAGGTCCTACTTATCTGAGTAAAATAACCAAGGCAAAAGATTAAAACCACATTCCTGCAGTCAGGTTTCATTGCAAAGCTATAAACTAAGCTCTAAACTATTTCCTATACTTAGGACTGTCCTTAATTTTTAGATTCTGGAGCAGGGAGAGAGGCAAGAGAGAAACATTACAGTAATCATTATGCAACAAGCAGTATTCTAAAGATTTTACTGTTCTCTAAATAATAAGCTTTATTCTTTGAATCATACTCCAAACTGTTTTCCTTTTAATTTTGATCATTACTGTTGCATATTGTTACTAGTTCCTGGCCATATACTTATTCATACTGTAACATGGGGTAGATGTAGAGATTTAGAGATTGGAGCTTGCAAAACTTTTTTGACTGAAGAATATGTTTTCAATGTCTTGAGTTCCTTTGGGAAACTATTCAAATATAGCATAATAGTTAGCAAAGGCTTTCTCAGCAAGTAACCATACTCCAAAAATTCAGCACATGGGTTCATAATTAATAGCACTTTGCAATAGCAATAGCAGTTAGACTCATATACTGCCCCGTAGTGTTTTATAGCACTCTCTGGATGGTTTACAATGTCAGCATATTGCCCCCAACAACCAGGGTCCTTAATATCTGAAACCAAGGAGTTCATTGCTATTAGAAATTACATTCTTTTCTTGCAATATATATGGTTTCTTCCCACTTTAACATAATCAAGATTTACCTGAAACTGAACCATGCCATTTGCCTCTTTCATATCATCCTAATATACATGGAGTACTTCAGTGAACAGAAAGGTGCCATAGGTAAATAGCTTATATAAGAATGTAATGAAATAAGCCTAATATACAAATGGCTTTTCCAAGTCAATTTTTTTCCTATCAATTTTAGAAGATAGATTTTTCTGGGAATTCTTACATAGAAGTAGCAAGTTCTAGCCAATTATATTGACAGCAAGGTAACAACATAACAAAGATTTTTTTATATAATACTTCATACTTACTCCAATAATATTTGGATGGCTAAGCTCCTGCAGCAGTTTTATTTCTCTAAGCGCTGTTCTATTTATACCTTATTTGAAAGAACAAAAAATTAAAAGACTTTGAGGTACCTTGGCGTTTCAAAGACTGCATTGATAAGGAGTGCTCAATGCTGATACTTCTATCTTAATGATTTAGGTTCACATTTGTAATAGTGCTATGCCCATATGCTTCAACTCTAGAAATCCAGAATCTATTTGAAGTGATCAGCCCTCTTAGAAGGACCAGACTCCTGTTCTGAATCTTAGAAGACCTTAGAAGAAAATTCCCCAAGTAAGAGTTGTACAGGAATTGCTTATGTTTCTGATTTAATACTAGAATTTCCAATTAAAAAGAAAGCAAGTTTCAGAGAGATTCCTACCATTTCCTATCTTCATATACAATGGTGAATTACAGGAACTAGTTTAATAGCATCTTAAAGCAGTTTAACGATGAACACATTAAGTACAGCATGAACTTTCCTCATAAAATTTACACAAACACAGCACTCTTAAACATTTCCACTTATATCCGAGATTCACTCAAATATTACAGAAAAAAAAGAATAGAATTATATTTTACATTCTCTATATTCTGAGTGATGAGGGAAAGACTGTTTCTAGAAAAGGCTAGGTCCCTATGCATATATTCTATGATGTCACATTTCCTCCAAAATTCATTGTTTCTATAGTAGATTGTAATGGGGGAAAAGGGGAATAAGATAAGAGCTTATTTTCTATGGGGTAGTAAATTAGGTGCCCATATCTATACTGATACACTTTAAAATCTTAAATTTCCTAATTATCATTAATCAGAGTACAGTAATTACATGAGCCTGTATTATCTGTATCCACAATATCACTGCACTAACTCCTTAATAATTGCAAACTCAACAGCATGCAAACAGCCTGAAGTAATCTGCTTCAGATATCAGCTGCCCTTAATATGCAGTAAATCTTTAAGATTAATTTCAAAGGCCATGTTGTTCATTCAACCTGCTTGTGTATCAGGTGATCAACTTAAATAATTTTGTTGATGTCATCTGAGGTCCACGTTTATTAAGTTCTTACTCTTTACAAATTCTTTGTAGATGTTTATGTGAATGCAGTATACTGTATATTACTGACACCTGGATGGGCAAAGGCAACAAAGTCAAGCAGTCAAGAGATTTCTCACTCCTAGGTTTTGGGTATCTATCTATTTGATCTGGTATCAAGGCTGGTGTTAAAATCTGCTCAGTTTTTGGTGTTGGGTGACTACAATTTCCACTGAAGTCTTAGAGGTGTTAGGAAAGAGTTTGGGAGCTCATAGCCTCTGTGGCAAGTATGGGCTTGTCCCATGTAATTTGTCATAACATACAAGCAGTTGGGCTTGTTTTGTCTGAGTAGATATTATGATTTGGATACGGAAGGAAATTAAACCTGCCCTTTGTTGCGATCAGATCCCTTTCTGGTCCAGATGATATGGCAGCTACTAAAAATCCTGCAGAGCAAACAAACGTTTTGGATAGTCTACTCTATTTATGTATCCAAAAGGTTTCTGGTAGCCACCTGGTTTTTCTCAATACAGATATCCCAGGAGAAACTGATGGTGATTCCCCACTTTCATGTAGTGAAAGGATTAGAGCAGGGATCCTCAACTCCCGGTCTCTGGACCGGCACTAGTCTACAGCTTGCCAGCAAGCAAGCTGCACAAACAAGCAAAGTTCCATCCTCAGAATGCAGTCAGTATCAAAACCACACCCTCTGGTCCATGAAAAATTGTTTATCCATGGCACCGGTCCCCGGTGCCCAATAGGTTGGGGACCTCTGGATTAGAGGATTGCAAATGCATATTTTTTTTTGTCAGTATTGCTGTATTTTGGAATTGCCTCCCCTTAGAAATTAGATCAATCCTATATTGTTGGCTTTCCAGAAGCAATTAAAACAGAGATTCTCTCAGAATTTTGTGATAGGAGTTGACACCAAGAATTTTAAATTTGTCAGGATTGGTTTATTGTTTTATTTTCTCTGCTTTATTGGGGATGTTTTATGATATAGTTTTGATACATATTTTGAACTGCTGAGAGTCCCTTATTTCATCTTTCAGAAACTACCTAACCAAGCAGTGTTTTTTAAATTAGATATTTCAGATACTTACCATCTTTAGCTTCTGATCTATGTCCAAGTTTTATCTAGAATACAGAATATTTCTTTTTAACATATGCAGGTCAGAAATTGCAATAATTCAATAACAGCTTTAAAAGACAAATAACTATATCCTATGCATATAAATAAATATACATGTTTACTTATACATAAAAACTATACATAGCTACTATATTTTATTACTTCAAATATTTCAAGTGTTTGGTGCTTATGTTTTGTAGAATTACACAGTTTGCCAAACTTAATTAGATGTTACAATAAACCAGGAATCTGTTTAGAAGGCATGATATAAAAAAACCTATGGATCTATATATTGAGATTAATTGTATTCACAAATACCATTAACAACCAAGAAAGTCTATACATAGTTTACACTTATGCATAGTGAAAGTCATGATTCATATGCCAAATTTAAATTTAAATTCAGGGATCCAAAGAGTCTTAGTTAATAATGTTTATCTACCATCCCTATGGTCCAATTCTTCATTTAAAAGTAATTATGACAAACTAAAAAACTACTTTGAAGACTAAAACTTCCCTACTGCTTATGTAATAATTGGAGGAGACTTTAATGCCAGAATGGGATCCAGTGATAAGACACTGTCTACTAGTTATCATCAATGCACCAGTAAAGAAACTTCATTGCTGCAGTGTCAATTCAAAGACAATATATCTATATCTATCTATATTGGCTACTGACTACCTCCATAAACTTATTGTCCTAATTTTAATATCATAAAAGAGTTAATGTTGAATGACTATCTAGCAGAGTATAGATACTGGGAGACAGGAATGAGTACTACAGATTACATCAGTCTCAAATAACACGATTGCTTTGTTAATTTCATTCCAGGTGAGAATCAGCAGGCTAAAAAAAATTAACAGAAGATTAATGTCTGTTGGTTTCAAGACTGCAGTTTAGGGAAAAAAAATCTTTCCTCATTACTTCATTATTTATAGCACATTTAAGATAAATTATAAATTAAATAAATTTGAGAAAAACTCTTAATTTTCAGGAAAATAAGACGAATTTTTATGTTTTGATATACAAGAAACAGGCTATTTTTGTAGTGATTTCTTTTTTACTTTAATTAAATGATTTTTCCAATTTATGTTTGCAGAGGAATCCATTATCTTCTAAGGAGAATTTTTGTTTTTTTCAAATATATTCCTTTTATGTACATAAGGTATTGGTCAGACTTGCTGTATCTAAATACTGCTTCCTTTGAACTCATAGTGTAGCCTAGAACACACTAAATACTTTTTTATCTGAAAATTACAGCAGAAAATCAGTGGTAGTGGGAAAATAATTTCAGGAAACACTGCCTGCTATTGTCAATGATTTCTCTCAATTTTTTTTGGTAAGCTCTCAAGGAATACTACAGTTCTTCAGAAACAATTTGAAAATCACAGATCTAAAGTTTCATTCTACTTTATACATATTTACTGTAATATTACAATCACTAAGAAGTGAACAAAATTGGCTCAGTTAAGATACCATATCAAGCTATGGTTAAGAAAACTTCATATACAAGTAAGCCAACATTTTTAATTATGCTTTCTCAAATCCATATTTTCATGCAGTTCTAATGTTTAGATTTATCCATCATGGTCATCAGTTGGCCTGATTTACACATAGCGATAAGCCTCCTTATTAACTGATGTCCATAATACTAAATTCATATTGTTTATGATGCCAACATTACCAACATATCCATAAGAAGTACATTTGAAAATCAGGAGGAGTATTGAAAAACAACTTCAGAATATATAAACTAAATGATAGTTTAAATCTAAAAACATTGCTGCATTTTAAATTATGGTTAGAACAAAGGATGATCTGAGGAGATATAAAATACAGCCAAAATAAGACTTACTTTTTTAATAGCAACAATTTGATTTGTGTTCTTGTCTCTTGCTTTATAAACAGTAGCAAACTAAAAAGAGAGAAAATACCCTGAATGTTAAAATTTCAATTTTCCAAAGTTAAACCAACATCATTACCCAGTTTTATTTACTTGGAACACAAAGAGAGGAAACCTGTTCCTCAGATCCTGAAAATACAATTTTAAAGTATAAATAAGTATACGTTATTTATACTTTGGAAGTATAAATTGTAGTTCAGTAATTTCTGAGAAACAATAGCAGTAGCAATTAAGACTTATATACTGCTCTACAATACTCTTGAGTGGTTTACAATGTCAAATATTGCCTCCAACAATCTGGGTCTTCATTTGCCAACCTAGGAAGGATGGAAAGCTGAATCAACCTTGAGCTGGTCAGGACTGAACTCCTGACAATGGGTAGAGTTAGCCTGCAATACTGCATTCTAACCACTGCACCATCATGGCTCTTGAAGAACTGTTCTTCGCTCCATGTCTAGGAAATATGTAGTAAGATTATGCAAAACATTCAATAAAATGCAGCATATAAGCAAAACATTCATCCTAGACTATGAAAGCAAGGTGTTCTTCAGAAATCTTGAGATGTCAGCTTATGTGGTTTATGCACCAGCAACACTTTTACTGGCAGTTGCAAAGAAGCAATGGTACATAAATATGCATGCAGACGATAAGGCTAAGGTTTTGAGAGATGGAGCTTTTTTAGCATCATTGTACTTTGTGAAATATTGTTTTCAAATGCTTTGCATAGTTTTAATGTTTAGCCTTCCTATTGTTCCATGACATAATTGATAAAAATATAACATAGGCAATAAAAATAAATAATTTTTAAAATAAGTCTTTTAATAAAATCTAATACATTTCTATTCTTTAAACTAGTCAATATCAGTATCTAAGGGAAATTACAGGCTTTCAAATGTACTTCTGAAGAAAGCAAACTTAGAAGCTGCATTTGCGTTACATGCTTATTGACTGAGATAACTCAGTTTTCTCTGGTAGCGTCCAAAACAGTTACAACTTACTATGTTACACCAATATCCATCCAAAGCATGTTTTCTCACAATTAAAAATCAGAGATTAATGCAATTTGATTCCAAATTAGGGATGAGTAAGATTACTTAAACTTTGAAGCCAGAAATGCCATGTATTTCTTTCCTTGAAAAAAATGTGGCCTAGAATAAAAGAAAATGCTGAGAGAAAAAAGTGTCTAATTAGGGGAGATAAGATGCCTCTTTTGCAGGCCCTATGGCATTAAAAAAAAAATTGCACAAATATCCTGAGGACGAGATGACAAAGGCAAAAATCATTTTTTTCGCGTGTTGGTTTTGCTTCTTTATATTAAAAATAATCAAAGCACAAAAGCGAAGTGAGGCAGCAACTACGGTATGTTGGCATGACGCATACCGTTCACCGAGTTAAGTTTTCCGCCAAATATAATGTACTCCTAATTCAGACAGCCACGCTTTCACTTAGCCACTCTACCTCGCAAGGCTGTTGGGAACACAGAAAGAAGATCTTCCTAGATTCCCTTCTAAAAATAGGCAAGATGTAGATCAGAATAACCTCAAGAAAAAAAGAATATTTTCGGGCTATTCCCCTCTATATAAAAATAATAATTATTATAGTTACAGACCAGAATTACAGATAAAAGCACATTAAAAGGCAGATGAGGCCGCTATTACTTACCTGCCCCTCACCCAGAAAGTCCAATTTTTCGTAGCGTTTGGCTCGCGCTCGAGCATCCATGGCGACCCGGGGCCAGGGAAGACTGGAAAAGCGATTTAAAACGCACCGTAGCTAAAAACGATCTTTAAAACTCCAAAACCTCAAACTGCAATTCTTCTCCGCCGCTTCCGGCTTCCGGTGCAGCACTCTATGCTTGCGCATGCGCCGCACGTTGACCAAAGACGCTTCTGCAGGCCGGGTAACGGCGTCCAACGCGAAGAGGAAGAATGCACAACAGCCATTGCTGGGACTCGGCAGTCAAGGGAACGGGTGCGAAAATTGGATAACGCGCTTAGCTTGACTGAATAGCAGCGGCGGCAGTGTTCCCTTCCAAAACTTGGCATTGGAAGGAGGTGCATACTTTCTATGAGTGAAAACGCGATACAGCAATTTTCAGTTTTTAAATAACGTAATCTGCCACGTTTTGTCCTTAAATGCTTTGCGCCCGGTTTGTAATACGTTTTAACCATTGCGTTACCCTTGTAAGTGGTCATGGTACACTGAACATTTTGAGGTGGGGTGGAAAGAGAAGCAGCACTTTATAAATCTCTTAAAACTGTTCTGCTTATGCCAGTAAGGTGACCTGAAGCATGCAACAATTACAGTTTGGTTAAGTGGCCAACTATAGAATTGAGGAAATATCCCACTGACGATTAAATCTATTTGCTAATTGGTATGTATACATAGCTCTAGAATCATAATTAAAACACAATCACATTATGTCGGAGAAGATAACTATGACCAATTTATCCCTGTCATGTCTGCTATTCAAATAGTATCTGTTGGGGAGACTCTAAATTCCCTGCCAATACTTTTGACGGTTATATCGGTGTTTTTTATTCAGAGGAAAGGTAACTTCCAGCTGAAGCTTACACATAGAGTTGTGGTGTATTAAAATCTTGCCAGATTCAAATCATTCTTCAATTACAATCTGAAATCTTCGTCTATGAGTAGAGTTTGTAGGCAGTAAATTGTTTTGATGAAATATATTTCAAAGTTGATTTGCTTTCTCTTCCTTAAATTTCACCTCCAATTTGCTGCAGTTTGACTGGCCAAACCTTGAATAAAACAGTATTGTAAATGGACCTAATGGTGATTTTTTTTGAGATTTAATAGCATAATGTTCAGACAGCTCTTTTCCAGTTGTGGGGCTGATTATTGAACACTAGCAATATAGGTAGCCCTCGACTTGTCTTCATTCATTTAACAACGATTCAAAGTTATGATAGCACTGAAAAAAGTAAGTTACAACTTATCCTTGAAGTTACGAATGTTACTTCAACCCCAATGGTCAGGTGTTCATGATTTGAGTCATTGGCAACTGACTCACTGACAACACTTGCAGCATCCTGTGGTCATGTGATCTGTTTGCAATCCTTCTAGCCAGTATCTGAGAAGCACTCAATGGGGAAAGTTGTATTTATTTAATGGCAGTGGTGATTCACTTAATGACTATGGTCATAAAAGGTCATAAAATCAGGTGCAGTCACATAATGCCTGATTTAATTACTGTGCAGCTTAATGATAAATTTTCTGGTTCCAATTGTGCTTGTAAGTTGAGTACCTGTAGCAGATGCAACTAGGTCAGGCATGTCAAACTCGCGACATAGTGGAACTTTTTCCCCATTGCTGGCAATAAGGTGGGCGTGGTTTCGTGATGTGTCCAGCCCATGGGCCGGCAGTTTAACATCCCTGAACTAGGTGTTTTCACTAGGCATGTCTTGTAATTCCACTAAGAATATCCACATTCCCTCCCTGGCAATATTCATCGTTCATACAGCTTTTGCCATTTCAAAAACAGAAGTTGCTTTGCATTCAGTTTTTTGTACCGTATATGCCGGCGTATAAGACTTCCGGAAGCGCTAAACTTGGCGCCAAAGACAGGGGTCGTCTTATACGCCGAGTCGCCTTATATGCCGAAAATACTGGTAGTTTCCGGCATATAAGACAACGTTCTAGGAAGGCGACTTGGTGATAAAGACGGGGGTCGTCTTATACGCCGGGTCGCCTAATACGCCGGCATATACGGTAAGTTTGGTTGTATGTTTGGGATTATTGTCTGGCTGCATTACTTGCTTACACTTCAGCTGATGGGCAAATGGCTCAGTAGTCTCCTGCAAAATTCTGATACACATAAAACACCAGATGATGGCAAGTCTAGGTCACTCCCAAATCGTGACATTACCTGTATGCTTCAGAGACAGAATGTTTTTGTTGTGAAATGCACTGTTTAATTTCTTTCAGATACAATAATGTCCATATAGCCTGAAAAATTTGACTTTTGACTCATCATTTATTGAACATTCCTCCAGAAGTCTAGAGAATCATCTGCAAAGTATGGCTATATCTGTGCTTAAGAGATTTTGAAATGTTTTGTACTTTTTTTTATATTGACAGGCATTTCTGTAAGAATTTTTACAGAGATTGTATACTTTTAAAACCTAAGTGATGAGAATCTCATTGTCTATTGAAAGTATTTGTCAGATTTGCATCTTGCAGGACCTCATTGTTAAGTTTTAGATTAGAACAACTGTCCTTTGTTCTCCTTTAACAATTCCATACATTAAAAAGAAATTAGTGATTTATTTTTTCATTAGCAGCATATTATATGTTGGGAGACTTTATGAAATGAAATGAATGACAAATATTAGTGTTATTTACATGGGTTATATTTCTCTAGGACCCACAGAAATGTTTAGTGTTTGCAAAAATTCAGAAAATCTAAAAAAGGGCAAATACTTTTTCCATAGAAGTGTAAATAATGGGAAAAGCTAATCAAAGCACATATGTTTCAGAAAAGGCAGGCAGCACTGAAATGTACATTCTGTTAAGGAGGTGCATTCAAGACTGCTGATCCATATTGTGTTTTTTATTAGCCAATTCTCCAGAGGTGTTTGCAATATTTGTATTATTTGTTGTACACCCATCTATAATTGGCAATTAGAATTTGTTTGGGTTTTGTGCAAATGCTAATATATAACAAATCTTAAAATACATATGAAGAATATATCAAACAATAATAGAAATGCAAACAGTACATTCAGTATCATAACAAAAGTATTTTTACAATAAAAGATGAATAGCTTAATCCTTTACCTATTGATTCAGTAAAATCTTGCATACACATTTGCATTATAAACTTGAATCCTTTCCCTACTTAAAACCGAACAGATGAAAATTCTTCTCAAGTTTGTGTAATCAAAAACAGTTGTTTCAAATAACATTTCTCTACTAATTGTTAGTTCCTCTTTCCTGTCATAAAAACATACATGTTATAGCAGGTACATGTTAAAAATGAAATCAAGTACTGATCACACGATCTATGAATATATCCATTTGCAGTTTCAGTGCTGCTCCATAGAAATAAATTTTGTATGTGCTTCAATATAATTCAATATGATGTGTATTATAATCATGTACTAAGTATTAAATACTATAAATTATACTTCATATCATTCTTGATTTATAAATTAGTAGTGTAAAAATAAGTGTTACCCACATCAATCAGCACAAGTTCTTCCAGCTCCTTGATTCAGTAACTCAAACAACCCAATCATGGAGATGTTTTGATGTGCAAGTGATGAGCTCCCTACAAGAAACAGGCATTTTGATGGAGCAAAGTAAATGTACACAAGAGAATCTTACACACTGCAATTCATGGAAATTTCTAGAACTCATCTGAGTCCATCTGAGAATATTGGTATTAGCTTTGATTGACAAGAAAATATTACTAATATTTAATTTCTTATTACAATGTAGTCACTAGGATTATTTAAAGACAGACACATGAAAATAAATTCCTGCTTATTCTGAACCAAATTTAACAACTGTGTAAGTTGAGGTAGTATAGCACTCAGGAAAGAGCTTGATTATTTCTTTTTCTGAAGGAATATTCTGCATATTTGTAGATTACATTGTACAATGAGTTCACTAACAAAATTTGTCAAATTTTGATATGGCTAACTTAAGTTTATTTCTCAGAGTTCTTTGGAAGGACATATTATTTGCTAGAAGGATCCTGCATTGTTCAAACTTTGAAAACAACATGGTTGTCTTCAGGCTATTATGGTCATTTTATTAGTAGCTATTTTTAATTCTTAAGTGTATCAACAGCAACTATAAGAGATAAGGAAACTATAGTGAATAGAATGAAAAAATAAATTTCATCAGGCAATTAAAGTCGATGCTTCTGGTTACCTGAAACAGAATTATCTCTGAATGAGACATAACCACTTTCTAAAGCGATTACCTTTTAGTCTCTCACAAAAGCATTTTGGCAAAAAACCTTTCCTTTGACCTCCTTTAATATCCAGAGAGAGAGAGAAAGTGAAGAAGGACTTTATTGTAAGTACAATGGTTTGTTATTCAGCAGTTACAAACTGCACAATGCTCCACCTTATTCTGGGCCTCCACGCTGTAAAATAAAATATTATCTTTTAGCAGAAACAAAAATTAATTTTTGCAACATTGCTGATTAGAATGATATTACTACTCATTTACTGCTGTTCCTATAGGAACTCAGGTTGATATACGTAATGCCCCCTCCTCCTATTTGACACCATAACAGCAATCTTGTGAGGTGGGCTGAACTAAAAGAACTGGCACAAACTCATCCAGTGAGCTATAAATGAGGGGACTAGAACCTGTTTTCCTCATTCCTATTCCAATACCTCAACTATTATGATAGCAGTTTCTACTGCTATCATACATAGTGACAGACATTCTTTCTTCCACGTGACTGTTTCAGCTCCTTCACCCAATAGCATGTTCCATTTGATTATTTTGGGCACAAGCCAAATGACCTCTGAGTGCCAACTGGAAAACTGTAACAAACCCTTTCCCAAATGCTGCCCTCTTAGCTAAATTTTAGGAGAGAAATTAAATACGCAATTGAATGATTTTGGAAGAACAAAAATGTAAAATTAAAGAATGATAAAATACAGTAGACACAGAACATGAGAATTAGAAATCAGAAGCTTTCTAATTCCATTTAGAAATCTCCTGAAATTTCTTAATTTCAGAAGATTTCTAAATTTTAAAAAATAACATTTGGAGTAATTTCAAGCCACTGCAATGCTGTAGAAATGTTTTTGCAATGCTGATCCTGCAATATTTTTTCTACACTTGATTTCTTGCAGTTTTCCTACTAACCACCTCCTGAGTGTCTGAAATAGCATAAATAAAAATTAGATGTTTTGTAAGGAGAGAGCAGTTGAGATTTTAGCAAATCTGATTCAGCATTATAACTGTTTCATTTATCACAATCCATACCCTGGGACAAGGTCTGGTGTTCTGAATGTTTTAAAACAAGGATAACCAATCATATTGCTTATCACAAGCCGATAGAGGTATACAGCTTCAATATTTCAGACTCAGACTGCTTCAGTCAAATATTCCAGCCTCCCACCAGCTCGACAATATGCCAAGCTATATTGGAGGGTACCAGGTTATCTAAATCAGTTGTGTCAAATTCAAGATTATATATTTTAAAACTACTGAATATTGTTTGTCTTGCTTATTTTTGTAGGGGATCTTTGGGAGAAAATGACTAAATTCTCACCTAGATGCATTCTTCAAAAGACAGGACTGAGAAAATTTTCCTCTGTACTATACATTTATACTATGAGGTTCCTAAATCATATCAACAGCAAACTATTGGTAAAACTATTCAGAATTTGGAAAGAACAATCACCAATAGGTGAATGATATAAAGCAGCGGTTCTCAACCTGTGGGTCGCAACCCTTTTGGGGGTCGCACGAGCCTTTCATAGGGGTCACCTAAGACCATCGAAAAACACATATTTCCGATGGTCTTAGGCAGGGCTTGTCAATCGCCTTCTCTCCCTCCCCCCCTTCCGCTCCACCTCACTTGTTTGTGGAAAATATGCTGCTTGGCGGCAGTCTGCACGAACTTTACCAAATGTACCCTGCAGGGGATGCATGAAGAGCGCAGGCGCAGAGCAAGCCCCTGCCCTCCCCAGAGACTCATTGTGCAGCAACCGGATTGACTTCTTCTCATGCATGCAGGTCAGCGAAGGGGAGGCTGCCGCAGCACCCAACTCCTGCGCCCGTCAGCCGGGAGGTCTGGCGATGGCCGCCGGTCTCCTTTGCCACCCCACCCATCCTCGACTCCTCTGCCCGTTCATGTCAAGCCCGCCGGGGCTTGACAGGGAGAGAGGGAGGGAAGGAGGAAGGGACCCCTCCTCCTCCCCTAAGCCTGATCGGCTTCCCAAGGGCGCCACAATCCTCATGAAAGCGGGGGGGGGGGGAAGCAAAGGGGTCGAGAAAGCTCACAGCGGGCTCGAAGGAGCACCTGTCAGCATTGGTGATGAGAAACTCCCCACAAACCCAGGGAAGGGGTGGAGAAAAGGAGCCCCCTTTGGGAGGAAACCGCCACCTTTTCCTTGGCTTTCCACTCTTCTGTTCCTCGGCAGCCGGGCTGGCAAGCCTCTCCTGGCTGGAACTTCCTTTCCTTCCCTCCCTCTTGGTCTCTTCCTCCTTCCCTCCCTCTCCCATTGTCCCTTCCTTCCTTCCTTCCTTCCTTCCTTCCTTCCTTCCTTCCTTCCTTCCTTCCTTCCTTCCTTCCTTCCTTCCTTCCCTTCGCCTCTCTCTTCCCCTTGTCCCTTCCTTCCTTCCTTCCTTCCTTCCTCCTCCCTCTTTGTCCTCCTCCCTCCCTCTTTCCTCTTGTCCCTTCCATCCTTCCTTCCTTCCCTCTTGCTCAGGATCAGGCGAGCCTCTACAGCTGATCCGCGCTTCTGCAGCTGTAGCTGCTCTCCTTGGCTCCTGCCCAGCAAACTTGCTCGAGCTTTGCTAGAAAACATGCCGCTTGCTAATTTAGCAGAAGTGCGAATCAGCTGTAGCCCGGCACTGATCCTGGAGCTTCTGCTACCTTAGCAAGTAGCATGTCTTTTGGCGAAGCTGAGCAAGTGACTTGGGCAGAGCTCTCCTCTGCCTCTGGCAGCCCTTCCCCTTATCCCTTCCTGGGCACAGAGGGGGGGAGGAAGGAAGGGACGAAGAGGGAGGGAAGTAAGGGACAATGAGAGAGGGAAGGAAGGAAGGAAGGAAGGAAGGAAGGTTCAACGGGAGAGAGGGAGGGAAGGAGAAAGAGACTAAGAGGGAGGGGAAGGGAAGGAAGGAAGGGACAATGGGAGAGAGGGAGAGAAGGAGGAAGAGACTAAGATCGAGGTGAAGGAAAGGAAGGAAGGGACAATGGAAAAGGGAGGGAAGGAGGAAGACACTAAGGGAGGTGAAGGAAAGGAAGGGAAGGAAGGGAGAATGGAAGAGGGAGGGAAGGAGGAAGAGACTAAGAAGGAGGTGAAGGAAAGGAAAGAAGGAACAATGGGAGAGGGAGGGAAGGAGGAAGAGACTAAGAAAGGTGAAGGAAAGGAAAGGAAGGGACAATGGGAGAGAGGGAGGGAAGGAGGAATAGACTAAGCAGGAGGTGAAGGAAAGGAAGGAAGGGACAATGGGAGAGGGAGGGAAGGAGGAAGAGACTAAGGGAGGGGAAGGAAGGGAAGGAAAGAAGGGACAATGGGAGAGGGTGGGAAGGAGGAAGAGACTAAGAAGGAGGTGAAGGAAAGGAAGGAAAGAAGGAAGGGACAATGGGAGAGAGGGAGGGAAGGAGGAAGAGACTAAGGGAGGTGAAGGAAAGGAAGAAAAGAAGAAAGGAAGGGACAAGGGGAGGGAAGGAAGGCAGGCACCCACCCCAGTCCCATCCTAGATACCCACAGATTCCCCCCACAGGCACTCTGCAACCTGAGTGATCAGCTGGCCATGCCCCCAGGCCATTGATCACGTGACCCTGGGACACTGTGAATGTCATAAGTATGAATCAGTTGTCAAGCATCTGAATGTAAATCACATGACCCTGGGGATGCTGCAACAATCATAAGCGTGAAAAATGACCATAATTCGCTTTTTCAGTGCTGTTGTAACTTCTAACAGTCACTAAGCAAATTGTTGTAAGTCGAGGACTACCTATACTTTCCCATTTTTTCCTTTTTTTGGGGGGGTCAAGTTTTTGATACCCCCCTCCGGCCAGCTGGATGGGGGGTTGATGGTCACAACATGAGGAACTGTATTAAAGGGTCACGGCATTAGGAAGGTTGAGTACCACTGATATAAAGTAATGAAAAGGATGGAGTGTTGTTGACTATGATAAGTAGAACTGACTTAAAAGATAAGTAGAACTGACTTAAGACTTGTACTTTATGGAATTATACTCATGCTTGTAGAATAGATTTATTAATTGGGCTCCCCTGGATTTGTATTGTTGGGTTTCTTAACAGCATTTTAGGCAATCAATGCAAGCTGCTGCTTTATTTAGGAAGAATAAACTTATCCATGGGAGCTGATAGATTATGATTAGGGTTTCATACAATTCTATTTGCAGTCATCTGAACTTGTTTGATAACTGAGATAGCACAGAATTTCCCATAAGCTAGTTCCTATAAACAATTAAGATGCAAGTGAAATAGTTGGCTATATAATTCAATCAATTTATTTAGTAGTTTTCATACTAACGTTTCATACCAAAGTTTAATTATGAAGTATTTTTCCACTGAATTTATTTGGTTCTTCATCTGTGGTTTCAGTTTGGCTGATATGCTATTGAGAGAGTTAGAATTTTTAATTGTTTTAACCATATTATGGTGCTGAAAAGATGGATTCATATCGACAAGCACTTTGTTTTGCAATAGGCAGTCCATTCCTGATTTAAATCAAGCCTCTTAATATTTTTTGGGAGGATCTAGAGATTATTCCAACTGAAATTCATCAGCTAATCATTAGAAATCCATAGTGTGAAATAAAATAAAATACAATGCTAAATATTAGTATGACTAAAGCCTAGTTTCAACCTTCTATGATTTTATTGTTCTGCTTCTGTAGCACCATATACACCTAAAGAACTGGTTTCTCATCACAAAAAGCAAACCACACATAGTCTAAATTTTTATTTAATCATTTGATTTTTTTTAAAAAGTAAGGGTTTGAAAAGAACACTAATATTTTAATTTTTTAAAAATGAGAACTTACTTGAATGTATTCCATCTCTTCAACTGACATGGGTTTCCTCCTGAATTTCTGAGGTAAAGTTCTTATTAATTCTGCTGTGTCAGGTATACCTTGCGTTCTACCAGTAAATAAAGTATTTTGAAAAGATGGTACTTTGTTTTCTGCAGAAAATTGTGAGGCTGTCCCATGAAGCGGAGGCACTCTTGAATGTAGAGACTCCTGCACTGGAACAATAAGAAACTAAATTATATTAGCCAAAAAATCTCTGGATGCCCTACATCATGACTAACCATGTTGGTCCATTGCAGCAAAACACTGCAGCTACCTCAAAGGCTCAATAGAGTTTCCTGATCTGGCCTACCTCTATGGGCTGACAATGTCAATCAGGTCCTGATCATTGGTCATGCAAATATGATGAGAGGATTGTAATTTAGCACATATGGAGAATCAAGGATTAAGGAAGGTTGGTGTATCATGTAAACCACTGAAGTTAAATGGTTAATTCAAAAAAGAATTAACTGACAGTGAGACTTTAATTAAAGCTTAGAAGTACCCAGAAGAAACAGTTACATTTGTGCATAACAGTGAATACTGTCAGCATCTTAGTGATGTGAAAAAATATTTTATATATCATTTTTTTTATTTATTTCCCACTTTTACAATTTTTACAAATAATTCAGGCAGCAAACATATCCAACACACCTTCCTCCTCTTTTCCCCATAACAACAACCCTGTGAGGTGAGTTGGGCTAAGACAGTAACTGGCCCAAGGTAACCCAGCTGGCTTTCATAGCTAAGGGGGGACTTGAACTAATGGTCTCTTGCTTTCTAGCCCTGTGACTTAACCACTAGACCAGAGGTAGGCAACCTTGGCTCTTTTATGACTCATGGACTTCAACTCACAGAATTCCTGAGTCAGCTATGCTGACTCAGGAATTCTGGGAGTTGAAGTCCATGTTTTATAAAAGAGCTTAGGTTGCCTACCCCTGCACAAGACCAAACTGCCCATCTCCCTCACAGAGCAATACTGTTATAAATTAGGGGTTATAGTTAGAAAACATTATATTGGGTTCATATATCATGCTAACCTATAATGTGAATTATAAACAATGAATTGCAATTTAAATTTCTTGAGCATAAATTATGGCAAGACATGGCATGGCACCATGTGCATTTAGTAAAGACATACTTACTTTTAGGTTTTGGAGTACTTTTTCTGTCTGGAAACTTAATCAGTGGCGTATGTGGTTTGACTACCTAAAGAAATGAAAAAGCAAGTCAGTATATACATTTATATATGCGTGCAGTTCTGCCAAGAAAGGATAAAATTTATATCTCCTTTTAGACTGAGAGCCAAGCTGATGTAGTAAAGATGCTGGATTAGGAAACCAGAAGCTTGTGAATTCTAGTCCTTCCTTAGGCATAAAAGGTTATTCTTTCAACACAACCTACAACAACATTGCTGTGAGGAAAAAAGGTAAGAGCGTTATGCACATTGCCTTGATTTGTAGAAAACAAAGATGAGGTATAATAATAACGATGATGTAATGTTTCAATGGACATTAAGTGGAAGCTCATATAGAATCAACTGAACCTGTCAGAATCCTCCATTATTAATTACTGGTTATTAATCATCTGGGCTTCCACTGTTCAGGTTCTATTCTCCTGGGGGAAGGGGAGTGAGAGCAGGGGCTTGTAGTGCATGTAGTACATTTCCTCTATTTGCTTTGATGTCTTCACTATGGGGTGTGAAAGGACTGCCTCGGGGCCATCTGCCTTAGCACCTGTGGATTGGCCTGTTTGAACTGACCGGATGGACAGTTGGGGTGGGGTTATTACTTCGCAGATTTAACCTATTGATTTGGGCGGGAAGCCCTCGGATCCTGCCTCGCTTTCCTGCATTCTGCATCTGCAAATAAAAGTTCCTTTTGAAATGATGCCAGTTTCAAGAGTTCTGCTTTCTTGGTAGAGGAACTGAGGCAGGGAAACCAGAACTTAATAATTTAGGACTGGATTATATCTACTTTTACAAAACTGCTTTACTTTTGCAATTTTAAAAAGTTGGACTCATTCCAGTGCTAAATCTATCTTATTAATTCTAGGCATACTACTTGCATATTAATTTGCACTCAGATGATATATATATGATATATATGACTAGGTTCATACATGCATAAATATATGGAATGATCAAGGAATATATTACCCTATTTCCTTAAGGAATCCTGTGAATTTGACAATTATTTATAGCATTTTTATTCTGCCACACAAGCCAAAAAGGATCTCTGAGCACATTATATTTGATACAAAACAAGAAAATCCCTTCTCTTGTCTCTCCTTGCCACAATTTGATGGAAAATCTGTTATTAGTAAATATATATGAATCTTATTTTATCAGGCAAAGTAAAGCTCAAATACCAATATATTTGGGTTAAGAATTTAAAGAACAATCCTACTGGATTTTATTAAACATTCCTCTAATCCAATCTTTTAGTCTAAGAGACATGGCTGGGGAAGGGCAAAGGGGAACCAATGTCCTCAGTTATGGGGAACCAAGAGAAAGAAAGGAAAAGGAAAATTGGGGGAAGGGTGAGCAGGCTAATAAGATATGTATTTGGACATTCATGACTGAAGGATAGAAGGCAATCAGAAGGTGGGAAGGGAAGAGCTATCCTTATTGGAACAGGCAGTGGCTAATGGGAGGAAGATGGGGGGGTGTATTGGGACAGTAGTGGAGGACAGAGGAGGGAAGATTCTGGGATATTTGGCATCCTTGCTGGCTGAAGGGTATCACTGACATTAACAACGGTGACTGTGGGTAGAGAAGAAAAATGTTAAGGAAGAAGGCAGACTGGTAACTATTCTGCACAAGGAATGGAAAGGAATGCACGGACAGTATGTGCTAGCTTTGCCCTTTTTCCTTATTCAGATTTTTTCATATAAAATCTGAAACATTTTGAGTTTGGGATTTTACAGAATCATGTCGGATCTGAAATGGGTCAACAGAACCCGTGAAATGTGAAAGTTTGTTCCAGATTCAAAAACCATTTTCCCCATTTTATGAACACCAACATCAACAAAAATACCTATTTTTATTTTTGATCCAAGTTATCTTGTTATTTGCACAGTCGAAGCATGAACAGACTTCATATTACCATTAGAGTTACAGAAACAAAAAAACTATTTTAGAATGAAGTACACATTATTCAGTGGATCCACAATAATTGTTAAACTGCTATAAAGCTCAGAGGTAAATCTAACAATTGAGTAGGTGGAGAGAAGAAAATGAATGGAAAAGTCAGCATATGAGGGAGGAAGGAGGAAAGATACATGCAACAGAAAAAAAACTATCACCAGTCTTAATATTAGTTCACGACTCACATTTTTAAATTTTAAAAACCACTCCCCCATAATAGAAATGAGGATCACCCATAAAAATTGAAGGAGAATCATAGGCCATTTAAACTGCTGATACTAATCTTCTGCTTAGTGCAGAAGCATCCCAGATAAATATCTATCAAGACCCTGCTTGAATACTTCCAATGGTCGAGTCCATCATATTCAAAATAGCCAATAAAGGCAGCATGTTTAGTAGGCAGAGAATGGGAGAATAGATGTGAGAAAAAGGAGATATATCCCAGCCAATACATTTTATATGTTGTTGTGTTAATTGCGAAGTCGTGTCCGACCCATCGCGACCCCATGGACAACGTTCCTCCAGGTCTTCCTGTCCTCTACCATCTTCTGGAGTCCATTTAAATTCACACCTACTGCTTCAGTGACTCCATCCACCCATCTCATTCTCTGTCGTCCCCTTCTTCTATTGCCCACAGATTCCCCCCACAGGCACTCTGCACCTCAGTTTTCAACAAATCCAGCCAATAAGATCAGTAGGAAGAGATTGTGAGCACCCATTAAAAATGTGAGCACCCATTAAAAATGAAATGTAGTTGCTTGCTCTCAAAAGTGCACACATACATAACACACATTTAAATATGCTATATACAATATATGTACAAACTTTCACCCTTACATATAAATAACAAATATTAATCACTGTCCATCTTGAATACATAACCAAGTATTGTAAGAGATGCTTAAAACTAGTTTACCAACAACTATAGGATCATGCACTGTCCACCCAATACCTCTAAATGCTTGACTTTGTAACATGGATGGTTCTACATTTTTGCAAAGCTGCTCAAATAACAAACCATACAATTCAATTATAAAGGAGCCCAACTTTTTTTTGATGTCAAACAAATATTTGAATGGAGGGCAATATTCTGTCAAAACTGATATTTGATGCAACAGCATAAAATCCTGATTCACATTTAGCCTAGTTTCCAATATGGGAAACGTTTTTTTTTAAATATCTTGGCAAGCATTTATAGAATAAATCTCCAACCGCCCTCCTTTAAAGCAACGTCTACAAGGCCTCTTGTTTGGGCTTCGGAAACCTTGAATAGAACTGCAACTGCAGACGGTTCCCAGGCGCACTCAAAGCTTTTGTCAAGATACTCGTGTCAGCCCTTCCCACAAGTTGGTGTGCCTCTACTTGGAGGTCCGGGAGTTGCAGTCCAACAAAACGAATAACACGCGCGGAGAAATCGGCCCTACCGATTTACTGCGGAGAGGAAACTCAAGGTTTTAACGTGTAGAAGACCGCTAAGAAAAGTCTCCAGAACGTCTGCTGTTTTCACATGAAATCTGCCAGGGACGTCTGTGAGATTGATGGCCAAGACCCCGACCGCAGCCGAGTTAAAGATACCCGGGTAGATCAAATCCACTTTCCAGGACAGGCGTTCCTTCTCCTTCCCACTCAAGGACATCGGCACCGGTTGGTGCAGCTTCGCACCAAGGATTCGGGTCCCAACCTGCAAGCCCCGGAAACCTTGCATAGAACTGCAGCTGCAGACAGTTTCCAAGTGCACCCAAAGCTTCCGTCAAGATACACGATTTGAAGGACTTACCTGAACGACCCTACTGGCCGCCGCCATTTTGCTGCCCATGATGATTCCCCGCTCGGGCAAAAGAGCGCGCCGGCACAAAGCGTTGTGGGAGCTGTAAGGCGGCGTCTAGCTAAGCTCCGCCCTCCACGAGGGGCACGGCTTCGAACCCAACGGAACAGCTGATATATGCAATGGGGGATTGAATAGGGGATTGGTGAATAGCCAATATTTATTTTAATTAACTGATTTATTTATCCAACATCTATAATTGCCCATCTTAATCAAGGATTTTGGGCTGCTTACAATTTAAAAATACCTGTTTAATTTCACTAAAACTAGTTGACCTACCCAAACTAAATTAATGATTAGTTATCCCTCGTTTAAAACTGATTGGCATATTTACCATGTAGCAAACAATAAATGTTTTTACAATGCAAATTTGTTTGCTTACCACCTTCTCATATTTGCACAAAAATTGCATGGCAAATACAGGCTGATTTTTTAGAATATCTGCACATATGGATATTTGTATGATGGACTTTAGCCTACAACAAAATATCCAGTCAGACAGAATTAAGTCATCTCAAAGCATTGACTTTTCTCTTCATCTGTGGGTGATACTTAGCTATCTTCTCTGTGACCTTCAAAAGGGAGAAAAGATTAGTGTAATCTCTAGTTACACTAATTAGGAAAATACTGCTTTCATCTCAGATCACTAGACTACACAAGGTATTTTTTTAATTGCAAGCACATTTATTGAACCATTAATAAATGGTTCAATAAATTCTTATTTTTGGCTTTCAAAACAATATTGTTCAACTAAAGTATCTATATTTACTAAATTGTATATTGTATAAAATTCACACCCCCACCACTGGACAATTAATTTGACTATTAACCATCCTACTCTTATTAAACATCTCTGGCAAAGTCAGTCTATTATCTCCGAAAGCAAGCTGCACAGTATTTAACAAATTCTTATGTTTCACAAACCTTTTTGTATTTTCAACTTCTCAATTGGGCCTTTCTAGTAACAAAAAAACCCAAACCTGCTTTGTTTTTTGTGTGGCAGCTTTTATTATCTTAAAATATATTTCCCCCTAGAATACTCAGCTTCAACCATTTAAGGAATTTCCGGATCTCATACAATTTTTGCCATTGCCTCTGGACATAACCAGTTTGGTATCCTTCTCAAACTGTTGTCTCTAGAAGTGTAAATGATAACATGAACTTCAGTTATAACACTACATCAGTGATTCTCAACCTTTTTAATGCCGTGACCGCCAACCGGTCATAAGTCGAGGACTACTCAACCGGTCGTAAGTCGAGGATTACTCAACTGGTGCAGCACCGTTTGCAGAATGGGACTTTTGGCGGGCTCAGCAGGGCAGAGACAGCCTGGACAATTCCTATTGGCTTTTGAAAGCCAATAGAATTAGACTCTATTCAAGAGAGTCTATTCTATTGGCTTTCAAAAGCCAATAGAATAAAAGGGAGTAGCACAGCTAAGGAAAAGGGGAAAAAATGGCGGACTGCGTTGTTTGGCGACCCCCGTGAAATGGTCGTTCGACCCCAAATGGGGTCCCGACCCACAGGTTGAGAACCATTGCACTACATTATGAATTATCCGCCTTTTTCTTCTGTGATGCTTCTTAAGAGGCTATTTTAAAAGAGAAGCTCTTTCAGATTTTTACCTAAGTACAGTGCACATGAAATAATAGCAGCAGTGGGAATTGTATATATCTAGTGTTGTTAAGAGAGCAAGATCCTACTGCCATTTTGTATGGATCCTTGTGCGTTTTGGCTCAAAATATTTATTTTTGTCTGGAAATAGAAATAAGACACAACCAACAATATAGAACAATTACAGTATAATATTTCTGAAAAAAAAAATCAACATTTAGGAGATGGCCTCCTATTTATATACTATACTGCGGAATCTACTTTTGGTTTTACTATATTATTTATTCATCGGCTATGAAAAACTACAGCAAATACACAGAAATAGAACAAGTATCTTACAAGAATGGCCCAGGAAGAAAATACTATTGAATAATATTTGGCAATGTCAACTATGAATATTTGAACTACTGATGATTCATTAAAAACCCATTGAAATTAGACATAAGGAACTGTAATAAGAGAGTTTAGCAAAAAAAAAAGGTGCATCATACATATCACACATAACATGGAGACAAAGCAGTCTAAATTGTGATGAGAGAATGAAATGGCTGCCTATGTAAATAAACACCTGCTTTTTCAGAAGGCCTAGTGCTCTGTTGTTACTGGAATCAGCAGTTGGTAACTTATGTGAAATTAAGAGAAGGCGAAGTGAATTATTTTACAGCTAAATGACTCTCCTGTAATAGCTTCTTGGATATATTTACAATGACTGTAACAGAATTTCCCTTTTGTTGCTATGTCAGTTGTATTTAAGTGTAATATATTCTTGTACAAATACATAACTCTTAGAATATGATTAATATATTACAAAAACCTGATAGATTACCCTTTTGTCTCTGAGTTTGGAAATCACAGAAAGAAAATACAGTATTTAACTTAAATGTTGTTTCAGATGCCAGTCACATTTTTCTCCAGTTGTAGAACAATTTCCTTCAAAGCTGGATCGTTTGCCCAATTGACTCCACTTCCAGTAATAAGGTTCTGCAATAAATATTATTTAAATATAAAATTAACTAATTAATTTAAATATAATTGAATAAATAGGATTTTTTGTTCTCAATTATATTGTTTTAATATGCAAATAAATACAAGTTCCACAACAAAATAAGCAATCAATTATTGCTAGGTTGTATAATTTGTAAATTATATTGTGCTTCTACAAGGAAGTTTTTTCAAATATTTTTCTACATAAGATTTATTCTTAGAATATGAATATTTAATATATTTCATTTATACAGGCAGTTCTTGATTTATGACTGCAATTGGGACTGAATTTTACCATTTTTATCATTACGTGAATCACATAGTCATAAGTCTAAATCACATGGTTGTTAAGTGAATCATGCAGTCATAAATCTGAATACATCCTCCAGAAAGGGCATTTTTGCTGGAAACCTGCAAAAACAATACAAATAGTTGTTGTATGACCACAGGACACTGCAACCAGTCATAAATGTGAGTCATAAGTTGAGGACTACCTGTAATATGAATAAAAAGGGATAAAAATATGTTGCATACAGAGCTTTGTTCTACATTATACTAACCTGTGCAAGTTATACCTGTAGCTATAATGGTAATTATGGTGGTAATAATTTCAAAGTACAATATTCATCTACCAATAAACATTAAAACATTCAATGTCTAGAGGTGGTCCTTGTTTAAGGACCACTCAAACCTACAAGAGAAGTAGTAGTTACAACCGGTCCTTGTACTTACGTTGTTCACAGCATCTCTGCAACTGGGATTAAGATCTCACAGTCACAATCATATGTGCCTGGCACATATCTCAGTCACAATCACCATTTGTGACTTTTGCCGGCTTCCCACAGTCAATAGGGAAGTTGACAGAAAGTCACAAATGCTGACAGCATGATATCTGGTTCACTTAACAATGGCAACTGGAAGTGCTGGAACTTTCATTGCTAGGCAGTGTGGCCACATGACATCATGCTTTAAGTCACTTAGCAATGGAAATTCCAATCCCAGTTGCCATAGTTAACCAAGAACTATCTGTATTTGATATCAACATTTTAATTTTCATGTTTCATATCTAGTAGAAACTAATTCATCCTACCAAGTAAGACATTTTTCTATCTATACAAATACAAGTTACCTGGAAAATGTTTTGAATCAATGTAGTCATCTGAATTTCCTTTTGTAAATTTTTACGAACTTTCTTCAACATTTCGCAAACCTCCATATTTTCAAAATCCTCTTTTTGTTTTCTCTTCATATCATATATTTGTGCCAGTTTACATTCTCCAGCTCGCTTTAATTCTATTGAAGTATTGGAGGGAGGAGGAAGATGGAAGATAGTAAAGCTAGCTAATTTAAAAAAATGAGTTCAGGAACATGCCTTGCATTCACTATACTTGTGGATTAAACTAATGAAATTAACATTTGAAATTAAATTAAATTTGTGTTGTTTCAAATTAATTTATCATATTGAATTTATCACAACCAATTATAACTTACCTAGTCTGCTCTTCTTAACCTCATTCAATTTTTTTTCCAGTTCACGGGATTGCTGCAAAACCAAGTAATTTATATAAATATGTGTATATATTAAAAGTATCCATACATCCAGATTAATACAACTACAAAGATTAACTTTTCAAATATATTACTCCATTAGTTTCAAATGTTGCTTTTATAGACAAATAATCATTAACATTTTCATATAAAGGATACTCACCTGCTTTGATGTAAGTATTGCTGTACTAAGCATCATGATATGTTTAATGGTATCCCAGATAAACCTAAGAAGAAAATGCAGAAAAATCAACAGGATCTATTAATACGTGAAACCAAATCACATGTTAGATAGATTTAAAACACTGGAGTATCTTGCTTAATTTTTTCTCAAGCTACAGTATGCCTTTCTGTCCATGGCTTCTTACAAAAATACTTTAACTGGCAACATTAAATGCAAGAGAAGAAACAGACAAAAGAGCTATAAATACATTTCAAGACTGACTTATAAAATGGGAAAACATTGGCCATAACAGGTTTAGCTAACACATACTTTTCATGCACTATAGTATTTGTATCCAAATGGTGTACACTGCTAATCTTCCTGTGTGTTCCATTATTTTTCCCTATACAACATGCCGGGAAGCTCTAAAGATCATTAGTTGTAAAAACTTTCCCAGAACTCAGTTACATACTTTCCAACATAATTGGATGGGAAAAGTCTAGTCCTCAAGTGCCCAAGCTAGTAATTTTTTTAATGTTGCCATTTGAAAGCCGTTTAGATAAAAATGTATTATAAACAAAGTGAACTCAAATTATAATTGGCAAAAATCATTTGTAGTCTGAAGTAGTAATACGTAATGGATTTGCACTCAGCTTGCTATTTTCATTCTACATATGGAATGTATTACAGTTTCTCATTTGACATCTTTCTCTTTAAGTAAGGTCAGCTAACACAAAAATGCTTTCTTTCCAAAGTGGGGCTACTTTGGAAATGCAAAAAATGTTTCCTAAAATGTTAGAAAGGATGGCAGAATCTCAGGTGTGTGATCTAACTGGAAGCTGATTTGGAATTGAGCACTTCAGTATTCCAGGGATCCTACAAGACTGTTATCTAGATTCGCACAACCTGTAAAGTCAATGATCAAAACTACTCTTTTTCAAAGTGAAGAAGATGCCTGCTGTACTCTTATCTATTGTGTCTGAAAATATTTATGATTAAGAATTGCAGTGCAAACTTTTTGATCAATCTCATAGTGCTCACTGCTCATGAGGTCTATTGATGATTCTGTCAGTGGTTTAACTGTCACATCAGAATAACCTCCATTTGTTCCAAAATTGTGTTCTAGATTATGATGACTGTAGTTGAGATACAGCTACAACCTAGAGGAAACAGACTATTTGGATTTTTTTCAGTTAAAGTTCAATCCTGAGAATAGATGGCTGTATTTGTATGGCTGGCCAAGCAAAGATTGTTCTTAAATATACTGTAGATATTTTAAAAATGCATTCCCTTCATGATTTCAAAGCTTACTTTGAATCATCATCTTCATTTTTCAGTTTGGTTCTAAGGGCATCAGTTATTTGGATCCTATAAAACAAAGAGAAAATAGATATAAGATTGTTCTGATACATGTAACAGTGTATTTAGAGCTTTTATAATACAAGAATAGATTTGAATACCAATATATTTTATTCTCTCTCTCTCTCTCTCTCTCTCTCTCTCTCTCTCTCTCTCTCTCTCTCTCTCTCTCTCTCTATATATATATATATATATATATATATATATATATATATATAAAATTTCATATAAAACTAAGTAATGTATGTCAAAGACAAAAGTAAACAAGTTTTGATTTTAAGTGTAAGCTTGAATTCTTTTAGCAGATTTTAATATTTCTCTAAAGCTTATTTCAATTTGCAGCTGAACTTTTTCATTAGTTAGAGATATTAGATTTGGAGAATTTAGCATATTTTAATCAATTAGTTCACAGTGATAACTTAGAAGAGAACCAACACAATATTAGAAAAAAACAATAGTCACCTTTGAGAAAATCTTAACTCCAGGTGTTCTCATGGCAATTCATGTAATTTGGCAACAAAACAAGAAAAGGACTTTTTCAGAGATTTCTACATCAGAAGGATGACTAGGTGGTCTTCCCATTTAAGCACTAATCAGGATCAGCCCTGTTTAACTTCATGAGATCAGCCAAGATTGGCTAGATACCACTATCTAATAGACAGAAATGGGCAAGCCTGCAATCACAGATAGCCTTTTGATCACTCCATTTATAGCTTTCCAGCATCTCAAATCCTGCTCTGAAATTCAATGACAATATGACTGGTTTTCAGTAGTGGGATTTTACTTACTTTTCCCCTTGCCCAAACTGGAGAATTGGTAGAAAATCAATTTACTAACCTTAATCAGGCTATTTGATCCAGGATTCAGATATAAATCACAAAACCCTGACTGTGCACATGAGGGTGCTGAACCTGGACTTGGCTGAAATCTGTTATTTGACATGACACTGCTAAATAAAAAACGTTATTACAATGCCTTGTTTAAATCTACTGCTTTTTTACTGTCTTTTTCATAATTCTGTTAGGCTTCCTAATCTGCACCTGAAGGCCTTAAAGCTGAATGAATGTTAGCTGCTGAAAGAATTAATATGTCTTTTCTGAGAACTGATGGTTCTTGTCTGGTCTCTCATATTGTTCTTCTCTGTCTGTTATACCTCTTCCACCCCTATTCATCCCCAGCGGGTGAATAGGGTTTCTACCCCTTCTTCTTCCTGTCTCTAAGCTGCAAGAAATAATGGTGTGTCTCCCTCTTATTTCATGTGTTTTTCACATGCTGCTGTCTTTCCATGTAACTTCCCCATATTAAAACCTTTTCCTACTCAGAGCCAGAACAGTGGGCAGCTGCAAAAACTATATCAATCAGCCAGTCAAATGGAACTAACAAAGGAAGTGGAACCAACATACTTTGTCTGAAACCCCATAGAAATAGAATACTGCAGCTGAATATTATCAGACTGTGCTAGCCTTCTCTCTGACAACCAGCCTGTCCAGGCATAGCAAGGACAATCCCCTTAATACTGATTGTGTGCATGCGTGCGCGCACACACGCACACACACACACACACACAGGGTTATAACAATTTCAGAATTCTACCTTAAGTAAAACAGACATACATGGAGATTTTTAAATACAGAAGACTTACTTAGACTATTTTTAGTATATAGGGAAATTAGAACATAAATTAAATGCATGGCAATATAAATGTACCATGTAGAGCTCAATTTATGATGATAATTAGGATTGGAATTTCACTAAGTGATACAGTTGTAAAGCACAACTTCCTCACTTACTGACAGCAATCCCTACAGTCCCTCTTGTCATTGTTAACCAAATCCCATGGTCAGTAAGTGAGACAACTTCCTGTTGTCTTCCCACATCTAACTCAGTGGAGAAGTTGGCAGGAAGCTGCAAGTTTCAGTAAGTTTGCAGGCAGGCCAGAGGCAGATAACTGGGAACTATCAGATGGCAAAGAGTGAGGGGAGGTATGGCAAGGGTTAAGAAAGGTATGTGTGGGTATGCAGGATGCACAGCAAGGGTCTGAATGAGACCAAAGAGATACATGGTAAAGGTCAAGGAGGGGTGCAAAGGTATAAGGGGATTAGAGGAGGATGCAGGAATGAGAGATTTATTGTAGTGACTTGCAACCTTTCCTGTCAACTTCCCTATTGACTGGGGAAGCCAGCAGGGAAGGTTACAAATGGTGAACACTTGATTATGTGGTGCTACAACTGGTCATAAATGTGAGCTAGTTGCCATATGCTCAGATTATAATTACAAGTACTGCAGGGATGCTGGCTAGTTGGAACTTTGAGGACTAATCATAACTACCATTCATTCAGCACCGTCATAATTTTGAACAGTCACTGAATATATGAATTATATATTTTATTTTAAAAATAATGGTTTCTTGCTAGAATTATATTTTTAATTAGCTTCACTGGACACATTTTGTAGATATTATACAGAAATGCAATAAATAAAGCAAAACAATACAGAATCTTTACCTTTGTAATGCTAAAGTTTTGTTTTGATACGATACCCTCATCTCTTCCAAGTCTCTTTCCAATTCTTCTATAGAACTAAAAACAGTGAACTTTCTTTAATAACTAATAATTTGTATTCTCTCATAAATTAATGTTAAGACAGATCATTTGTTTCCTATCAGATCTAAAAGGGGTTTGCTGTTTGATAGAGTGACTAGAAGATGGTTGTGTTTTGATACTAGATCTGGATTTTTTTCACGTTTTCATTATCAACACAATGTAAAACAGCAAACCGAAATGTAGTGCTAACATATTTAAGAGTAATGCATTCATTCAGAAATAATTTTCCTTTTTAATAGAATTTCCATTACAACAGAATAGGAAAAGGATATAAGCTTATGATTTGTTATTGGCATACTGAAAAAGCATAAACATGTTTTGATTCCTTAAACTATGAAAATATGATGGGATTCAGCAATATAACTAGTGAACAGACATAAGGCATGAATGCAAGAAGTTTGACCAGAAAAGGCATATACCACACATCAGCCATAGTAGTTACTGTATATGAAGGACCCCCACCCACCCCCGCAAATTCAGCATGCATTACTCTGAGATACATTTTTAAAGAAAGAAAATCCAGTCAGGTAAATGTGGTGTGTTTTCAAGTAAAACACAAGAAAGTGAATATATTAAAATCTTTAAAATACCAGGTTTAAATATAAAGAAAAATTTAATCAATTCTAATTTTCAGATGTATGAGACACTGAAATATTATTTTATATATGATAACAAGTTTTGAAAACATACCCTTCTAATATTTTTTCATTTCTATCTTGATCCGGAATCTTTTCTGCAGTTGCTCAACAAAAAAGACATATTTATAAAAGATAGCTGAACATCCTTTCATCTCTCAACACAAATATGGCATACAAAACTCCTATGCTACAGAGAAAAGATGGTCAAAAGACTTGACATTTTAATCTTACAGAAAACTTTAACCTAATTTTTAAATATTTACTTTCACATTCTAATATAACAAAGTTTGAGTTTTTATGATCCACTTACTTGAATTGATTATTGTATTATATTCCATAAGATGCTGACTTATTTGTTCTTTGATTCTAAAAAAAGAAAAAACACTTCACAAGAAAAGTGTACACTTCACAAGAAAATTAGAAAAATAAAATGCAATTGTAGCAGTTACTGCAAAACTAAATTGCATTAGTGTTCACTGAAGACTTTAAATTCATAAACTCAGCTTATGTGCATTTAAATATTTGAAATCTAAATTTAAATTAGAACAAATTATAAAACCATCACAACATGAATACAATTTCTTCCATTTACACAACTATTCACAACTTTAAGTTTTTCCTTTTGTAGATTTTTGTTGTTGCAACCCACTTTGCAGGCCATCAGTTTTTAGAGATCTCAGGATCAACTTTTATTAGAGACTTGTGAGCATTGCCTAACTGAAGCACTAGAAACATTTTGATACATAAAACTTATCTTGCTAGTACTTCTACCTCCCTAAGTTCAGAACAGTCGCTTTGGAGGGAAACAATATTTCTGGCCCTCTAGGCTTACCTTCAGCAATATTCCTCCTCATAGCTAAAACAACCTGCATTTCAGCCTTCCTCGGTTTCCTGAATCAATGGAAAAATATGTCCGCACAACTGGTGCTGTCCTGACCGACCAGCTTTTACCTGGCTTCGCGTTCTGGCCCGCGACTAGATATCTCCATCTTTACAACTAGCCCTTGCGGGATTTCCCCAGCTGTCAAGGGAAATCCTTAGTGCGGTACTTACTCCTGTGGAGTTGCCGACCAGGACTGCAAAACTCCGGACCACCATTAGATGAAAGCCAAGAGCCAAGAGAGTTTTTTTTAAAAATCTCCATCTCGATGGTCCTCCGAAGTTTTGCTGCCGCTAGAATGGTTTCCTGAGGGAAGAAGCCATCAAGGGGCTGTAAATCCGACAAACGACTGACCGATGGAGCTTGAGCAAGTCCGGCGTCTTCTCTTTCTCTTCGTTGGAGAGCAAACGGGCTCCTTCCTCCATCACTCCTTCCGTGGGCTTGCCGAAAGCCGCCACCTTGTCTCCTACCTCCGAGCAGCCCGCTACGTCCTGCGCTTCCATCCCGGCGACGGCGCCCAGACCTCTTTCTTCCCACCAATTACCCGAGCGCTCTACCGCGGCTCCAAGGACCGCTCTTTCAAATAGCCCGCCGACCGACTCCACGTTGCGTGAGAGGAGTGACGTCAGATCGACGATGAATTGCTCTGGTTTCTAAGTGGCCTCTGCTCTCGGTCGAAAGGGAAACAGCGGCGCCGTTTACTCAGACCTCGCGAGAAGAAGCGCACAAAAATACTGTCGCCAGTCCCAGCGGCTCCTGTGTATAGCTTAAGGAAGCCATTCCATTGGCTGGGGACACGCAAGCGGTATTGTTTTGAATGAGGCATTTCTGTCCAGGGAGCGTCATTTGCGGTTCTTGGTTTCCCCAAAGGAAAGCGGGCACAGAGCACCAAAGGAGAGCAGGAATAAGTTAAGGAAACTTTTTTTAGGCAGGGCTGAAATCTAAACATCTCACTTGGAGAAAATTTATATCGCTTTAGTAAAGAGCACGGAGGCTCACGTGCTTAGGACGATGGTTGGCAGGCAGCAAGCCCGCGGTCCAGACCGAGTATTGCCTTGGATCGGGGTGACTCCGCTCGTTCGCTCACGCTCTTGTGGAACTTAGTAATTCGAAAGTGTGCGTTCGTGAGTAGATAGGGAAACCACTTCGGTGGACACATTAATGGAGACGTGAAAGGAGCTCTTAACTGGCGTCCCTCGAGCAATGGCGATGTCAACGGCTAATCCTTTCGACCTGGAAGAGCCTGGGTGCTTTCGACAAGAGTGCCACGTTGATTGCATTTCATAGCATCCGAATTAGATGGTTTAGATTTCTTAAATATTAAACTCATGTTTTCTACAGAAAGTGATATTGTATTTGGGGAAGGTGTTGAATCTAGGTCTTGAAAGGGGCCTGTGGGGGTCTACAAAATCAAAACCGTTTAGCGGACATTGAAGACGTGCAAATATTTTAAACAATGTCACTCATTATATTAAGATATTTTCATGAAATATCTATTTTCACCTGATTTAATATTCTACAAATGCATCAACATTTTAATTTTTAACATGGTAAACATTAATAAATATAACTTGCGCAAACAAAAAGCTCTTTGGGGTCCTATGTAATTTTTCAGAGTGGAAGAGTAAATAGTTTTAACACAGTTCTAGAGCCATTGCTGTGTGGAGATTAACACTATGTGAGCTTCTTTCAGAGGTTAATAATACACATAACAGCATCACTAATGGAATAGTTGGTTCCCCAACAAGAGACTGTTTTGTAAACAACCAACTGCAAATTTCCTCTATTATCACTCCACACCACAGTTCTAGGAGGGTGGGCATGCTGAGGATCATCCCAGTGAAACTGCTATCTTGAAGGGCCCAAATATGCCTTCACTGTTGTGTATCTCCTCCTCAATGGAACAGCTCCCAAATGAATGAAGCTGGTCCTGCTTGCACTAATTGGATAACAAAACATCTGCAAGGAAACAGCCAACTCAGGACCACAAATCTGGCTTTCCCCCCAGGAATTAGGACCAGATTTAGGGGAACCCAAGACTTGTAAATTTGTGATTGAAGATTGTGCGAGATACCTTGGCTTTGGCATTATAGCACTTGCTATTTGTATTCATGTGTTTTATTGTTTTGTATAGTTAAGTCACCAAGAGTTAGGTGCTTAGTATGGTAGCTACACAAATTTAATAAGCCAACCTTTCAAGAGACTTTAAAATCATAGTTTGGAAAGCATCAGTTTTGGTCTGAAGGAGATACTAAAGTGTCTGATAGGTTAAATAGACCAGGGCTTTTCAACCTTTTCACCCACTGTACCACTTTTAGAATATGGCAATATCCAAGTACCACCAGTCGCCTAGCAAGGTGTCAAAAACCTGATGACAAAAAAAGGAAAAAAGGTGATGAAATACACATAGTCCTCGACTTACAACAGTTCACTTAGTGACTGTTCGAAGTCACAATGGCACTGAAAAAAGTGCCCCCCGAGCCACAGCCGAGCAAGACGCCTGCCCACCCGGTGGCACTCTTTCTCCTGTCCGAGGTTTTCATTGTTGTGAGCATTTCTGTTAAGGATTGGCAGTGGGGGTGGGGATGTTTGATTTTTATTCCCCCCCCCCCCCGTCTGCTGGGTGATTGCAGCAGGTTTTGGTCACTTCACATAACCCTTGGACACTGTGACCGTCATAAATATGAATCAGTTGCCAAGCATCTGAATGTAAATCACAAGACCCTGGAGATGCTGCAACATTCCAGTTGATCAACGGAGAAGCGTCAGGATCAGCGCCGAGCTCCAGCTGGAGCCTGGCCCTGATCCTGGTGTTTCCACTGAGCCCTGACAGCCCTGAAGAAGCACTGATCCTGGCGCTTCTGCTAAGCCCTGACAGCCCTGCAGCTCCAGGCATCTCTCTCAAGCTTGTGTGGTGCTGCCACGGGTTCAGCTCATTCCCCTCCCTCCCCGCTACCACTTTTCTAGGATGGTTGCGTATCACCTGCCAGGTGCCAATGTACCACAGGTGGTATCCGTACCACTGGTTGGAAAGCCTTGAAATAGACAAACCTGCACTCCATATTGCTCTGTGGATATCCAGATTTTTTTTTTTTAATGCAAGCAAAGCTAATAACTTTACTTTTTTTGATAATGGCCTGATTGGGCATCCTTTTCCTGCAAAAAAAAAAGAAACATCAAGCTACAATTTGAATTTTCAGAAAACCAATGTGAAAAATATGAGCATGGGAGATATGCCTACTCAAAACATAGCAATGCATTAAATGTGATCCGAAAGCCTAAGAATTACATTGCTGGAACTAGGCCTGGTGTAATGTAATGAATTGGAGATAGAAGTTCAAATCTACTTTCAGCCATGAAACTTCTCAAACCCAGCTTCTTCTCTTATTTGTGGGAACTAAGAGGGAATGCTTTCTTGTGTTCCTGATATTAAATAAAATCAATTATATTTAAATTATTGATATTTAACTCAACTTGCCTAAATCTGGTTTATTTGGAACATAGTTTAAACTTAATTGAAAGCAAAAACCTACATACTTGGTTCTGATATATATTTAATGTTCTACATTACATTATATCAAATTTATGAACAAGCTACAAAGTATCATAGCAGCATATACTGCAAATAAAAAAAAGCTGTGGAAAAAGTTTATTTGCAGCTATGATTAATCAGAAATAAAAATGTCCATTTTAAAAGTGAAAGCTTTGATTGCCTAGGAAAAAACCCTTCAGATGTCCTGATTACCTACAAAGTTTATTAAATAACAGAAAATATTTTGAAACTATTTTTTCTTACATTTAAAATGCTGTATATCATTAAATTTCTTCATAGTAAAAATAAATTTCCTTATAAAATATGCTATATATAAATGCAAAATATAGCTTACAGTAAGAATATGATACATTATTTACTGAATCTGAGATACATTCACTATTTTTAGTAGTTGTCATATTGAAATCAAACAAATTAATTCCTTCTGCAAATTTTGCCTATATTATGACAAGTTTCATATGACAATTTATTTCTTGATGTTGGTGTACTCCTAAACACAGAACATTTAATATCTTATCCATTTTATGTATTTATTAAAACAAGTAATTAGGAATGGCTGTTGTAATTTTTATTACTTCAGAATACAGATAATGAAAAATTCCTCTGAGAAAATAAACAAGATCTTTTTCCTGTTTGCTGGTCTTCATTCAACAGATTATATAAGCATGAGCTTCCAATATCCTAGTTTTATTTTAGGCTTAACATCTGACAAAAGAATTGTTTAAATTAAAGTAGACCATGACAACAGTTGAAGTAAAAGTAAGGAAGTTTATTAAAAACTTTAAGGGAATATATTACATACACACACAACAGTGACACATGGTGTCAACTTTGTCCAAACAGTTAAATTATATTTATTTCAATAATGGTTTAGCCAGATCCTGTATGACTGCAGAATTCAGTGCTGGAAGGGTGCTAATCTTGGCGTGCTTGCTGCTGGCATATTTGTTTTTGATCGTCTAGGGAGAAAGATGTGATTCATTATGGAATATTCTGTTTTAGAGCAAAATGTCATTAACGTATTTTTACTGAATTTCTAAGGCAGCCCATTTATCAAACATGTTAAACCATCTCTATTGAGGAATATATAACAGCCATATGAGCTACATAATCAGCATTACTTAAATGTTCGATAAAACTGTATTGCTATATTATACAAAAAAGTCATAGGAAGCCAAGAACACAATTGAAAATCCTGCAGATGTATTATGAGTAGTTATGAAAAGATAACCATAATAACTTATGTACAAAATGGCTGCCAAAAGCAAAAGGACTTAATGTTCATTTTCCAGAGGGAAAAAGATAGTCCATTACTTGTTTTCTCACCAGGGAGCTATTTTGGGATAGTCCATGCTTGAAAGAAAATACACATGTCCTGGGACATTTTGGCCAAGCTTGGGACGTGTGGTTCCTCCAGGCAGAAGTGATTTGGGAGCTGGGCACAGAAGAGCGGGAGAAAGGGCAAAAGCATTATCAGCAGCAAAGGAGGAAGATAAATGCAGGGACAATGTGGGCAGACACAATGGGATATGCCAAGGTGGATTCTTTGGCAGTGATAGCAATGATGATCAAAGGAAGAGGAAATGTGCTGTGAAAAATAGTTGAGAAATAGCTACCCTGGATGCCACTGAGGGAGCAATAGCAATAAGACTTATATACCGCTTCACGGTGCTTTACATCCCTCTCTAAGTGGTCTACATACCCAACAATCTGGGTCCTCATTTTACCAACCTTGGAAGAATGGAAGGCTGAGTCAACCTGAGCTGCTCAGAATCGAACTCTTGGGGTGAGCAGTGAGTTAGCCTGCAGTACTGTATTCTAACCACTGCGCCACCACAGCTGTTATTACATACCAGTCTTGCTCTACTCATTCTATTTGGTTGTTGTTGTCTAAAATACAGAATAACCAAAGCACTCTGGGATTTTGTTCTAATGTCCCATTGGTCCTCTGAAGCCTGGTGGTTTGGGAAAAAATGTTTTCTGCACACTTCCCCTCTGCCCATTGTATCTGTTTTCTGTTCAAATGGGGCATTTTCAAATAATAAAATACTTTTATTTTCTCAGAATGCCTATGAAGCCATAGATTCTTGCAAATAAAGATATTGTGAGTGACAAGGAACTTGAGGGTTCCAGGGAAAGTTGTCTACAGATAAATTGGTGTTTATGGCATAATGGTACATTTCCCAACCTTATAGAACTGCAGTAGTTGCTATAAATTACAAAGTGACAATTACTTTCCAATTAGCTAACGTACTTTGACAAAAGCTTTCTTAGTAGAGGATAGTGGAATTAAGCAGAGATGGCCAGTTCCCCTTCTTACCCCTCAGGCAAAGGATAGGCAGCCATATAATGGAGTTTTGATTTTGATTCTTCCATTGAGCAAGTGATTAGACCTGATGCTCTAAAGGCATCTCCCAGCCCCAAGAGACTTTAATTCACAGCCCTTCCTAGGATTTATTCCTGAAGATTGAGATTTGTGCTTTTTAAGTATGGGTAAGTACAAGTAAGCAAATGGATATATTTACCATGTGCTTTACAAGGCCCCGATTTACCAACATCACATTCTTTGCCATATGCTGCATCACAGGAATAAGAGTGTCTTCAGTATAATACATGTAGTGTTGAAGAATTGGTGTCTAAAGGCAAAGGGTAAATTTATAAATTAAAGATTTTGAAGATCTTTTGGTTTTCCAAAGAGCTGCCTTCCATGATTTTTTTTTGAGAGCCCTTTAATAGCAAACTGGAAATTTTAGTATTCAGTACATGATTGGTATATTCAGGACCAAGTAATCATTTGCTTACAGATCTGAATTGGATTTATAGCAGAGAAAAAGTGAGCTGTACCTTTCCAATTAAATTTCTCCATCATGCTAATCTGCTTCAGTAATTACTGAACAACAGACATTACTTCAAGCACTAGTTGGGACCAGCAGCTTGGTCGTTAAGTGAAACCATTTATCTTACTTCAGTTTTACAGACCTATAAAGGTCATAAATCTGAGGACTGATCATAAAGTTACTTTCTTGTCACCATCATAACTGTGAAGGTTACTAAAACAGTCAGTCGCTAAATAAGGACTATCTGAAACTTCCTTTGTTAAGTTAGGGTTCTGTGACTTACCCACTCTCCCTCTTCCAGAACTTTAGTAGACAAGCAAAACGCTGCAGCAGCAATCTGGGAGGGAGGATAATGTACCATTTCATAATCCACCAGTGCAAGTTCCATCAGGTATTTTGCCAATGAATGCTGATTTATATCTGCCTAAAATAATCAGAATAAAGATGTTATCCTCATTGTCCTACAAATCTCATTGTCTTTTGTTACACATTGCATAAGATTAAAGCATCAAGTTATTTTCTCTAATTGCATATATGTAAAAAGAAACAAACCAAAAGCCTTTAAATTTCCTTTCACAGCAGCCATCACTATATGACAACATTGTGTTAACTCTGCTTTTACAATTAGAATTAGGCAGTTTATTAGGAAGAAGATATTTTCCAGTTTCAACATTTAAACGAGCATTACCTCTCCAATTTTCGATGCCCTCCTTAGGAAATGCAGTGGAAGAGGGCGACCAAGGTTAAAATCCAGGGATCTTAAGATTTTCATTTCCATTTGCCTGATTTGTAGGTTGGTATAAGTATGATCTGTCACATAGGCAAAGTCACCAATTTCTGGTGGAAACATTTCTTCATATTTGCTAGCAATGAACATGGCTGTTACACCAACCAGTTGTAGCATCCTCTTGGCTACTTTGTTATTCTACAAGAGAATTCCCATCAGTTATTTTTAAAACGTTCTGAAATATTGAAAAACAATCCTTATGCTCTCCCAATATGGTATTTGTTGATCAGGCCACTCATTGTCATTGGATAAATACATCTAGGTTAATTGCAGAGCAAATTTAGAGTATATGTATAGGAAGTCCTCAACTTACATTCATTCATTTAGCGACCATTCAAAGTTACTATGGCATTGAAAAAAAATGATTAAGACTGACCTGTCCCCACTCTTATGACCAGGACAGCATCCCCAGTCATATCATCAAAATTCAGGTGTTTAGCAATTGACATGCATTTATGGTGTTTGCAGTATCTTGGGTATCATGTGATCACCATCTGAAACCTTTCCAGCTGGCTTCTGACAAGCAAAGTCAATGGAGGAAGCCAGATTTACTTAAAAGGTGCAACTCACTTAACTGCAGTGTTATCAGGTGCAAAGAATCAGGACCATACATTAAGGTTGCAGTACAGAAGATTTTTTTTTACTCAAGCCTATACACAAGAATCTAAACTAAAATTCAACACTAAACTGGTGCAAGATAAAAGTCAACAGAATTCAAGCAGTTGGATTTAGACTTTGGGAATGTAACAACTCTAAGCTGATGACTCATTTAATTCCCTTCTCCCAGCTCTGCCTACTCCTACAAGTGTTTCATAACTGTGGCAAAAAAGGTTGTAAAACCAGGCAGGGTTCAAATAGCCATCTTGCTTAGCAATGTAAATTCTGTTCCCAATTGTGGTTGTAAATTGAGGACCATCTGTATCCATTTGTCAGGCTATTCATTCTCATTGGCTAGATATATATAAGTTGATTGCAGAACAAGTTTAGAGTGACTGTATTGTTCAGCTCCTGGTAATAGCAATTAAAGAAAAATGTTGCTAGAGAGCCCAGTTGCTATTCAAGAGAAAGGCTTATACAATGGAAATCTCTAAATTAACATTCATTTCTTGATTTTAAAGAAGCTACATTACTTAAGCTAAAATTCAGTGGAGAGTTCTCATTATTCAGTTTATTCAAATTTGGTATGAGCTCTTTGACAGTTTGCCTTACCTGCAGAAACCGATCTATTATGGCAACAGTCATGTACATAGTCTCTTGCAAAAGTTTGAATTTCATCTGAACTTGCACAAGCCAGTCAATTAGGATAGCCCGCATATTTCCAGTAATTTCCTGACCTGCCAAGTAGTTTACTCTCACCGATTGCTGGCTCTGGAGGAGCAAAAACATGCAGTGTTAAATTATGTATTTCCACCTCTATAATTATGTTGTCATTGTCCAGTTTGATTAGACATATTTCCCAATATGAAGCTCTCTAGATTGTGGAGAAGATTCTTAGCTTCTTTCTCTAGTTAAATCACCTGAATTTTAGAACAAGCTACCATCTTGTGCTCTCAGACATATGGTTTATTATGGTTAATATTAGCTTAATTGCTTGACACCTAGCCACATGTAAACATAGCTACTTGTAGTTTATTCAAACTACAGATAAACCAAGATTAAAAAATATCCCCAGTTTAGATGTTTAGTGATATTTCAGATATTGTGATATAGATAGGATAAAAACTAATTACCAACAGCAATCTAGCATTTGTAAGAAAATACCTTACAAGGTAGTTTTAATTCCAGGCCCATACGTCAGATCTCATTAGCAATTTAAACCAACCTCAAGAACTTTCAAGTAGTTGTAGATGTCCTTCACATATTCACTGCAGAGGTTTGGATCAGAAACATCATCTGTATCTACATCTTTCACTTCAAGCAGTACATCTGAGAAAGCCTGGCATAATATGTCCTCTGCTGGAGCACAGCCAGATGTTTCCATGGGGCTTGGGGATAGAGACTCCAACTATAAAAATATATTTAGTACTTAACCTACAATATTAGAAAAAATGTAGCATGTTTTTGCTTAATTCAGAGCATCTTTCTTGCACCCACAGATGATGTACCAGGAAAAGGCTACATCATGTGTCTCTAAGGATGCATTTGTTTGCGTTTCATAGACAGAAGTTAGTTATTTCCAGTGGATGTTTCACCTTCCAGCTGCATGACTATAGATATAAATTCATTAGCTGATTCAATGATATTGCTTGTTAACATGCAACTATAAAAGATCTGCTGGTTATCTATGTTTTATTGATAGTACGTATTTAAGCCTGACTATATACCAAGGAAGGGTCTAAAGTACAGTTGTAGATCAGAGGTAAATTGAAAGGCAAATCCTTCAAGAAATTGAAGGATAGAAATGCTGAAGTTGTTTCTGCTCTAATTATGCAGTGGATTAAAAATGTAATACTGTTGCAGAGAAAGCAGCAGTTCTGACTAGATGTACTATACAAAATGTTTCTTTGCAAGTATATTGTATAATTAGAATATTTTTTTAAAACAAATGCTGTATTGATGACATCTAAGCAAAGTAATTACGTATGCTTTGTAATTTTTAAATTTATTAAATATATATGCCACTCATCTCACTATACAATGTGGCATTTGATTATGAGCAAATCAAGTGACCTCTTGATTTTAGGTTAAGATGTACTTTATATTTTTATATTCTGTCTCAATTAGCATCAAGTAACATAACAATGTAAGAAGGTAAAGTAAAATCTTCCATAAAATCACTATATAGTCCAGAAAAAAATTCATATTAAAAGATTGTTAATTAGGAATACCAAAATCAGAGTCAAACCTAGAATCTTAGCCAAAATATGTTTTGCCTGTCATAGCTAGATAAGGCTAACATATTTCTTTAGGCTATCCAGAGGTCATTTGAAATTGCAACCTATTAAAAGTAAATTATAAAAAATATAAAACTCATGCTTCCGCTTAAAAGTAACAACTATAGATTTACAAATTTAAATAAAAGTCTTTGCTCCTAATTACCCATGATCTTTAAACACTTATTTACAAGCTATTTAATTAACCTTAACAGGTTCTGGAATTGGCTTTTCTTCTTTCACAGGTTCATTTAGTTTTTCAATAGGTTTTGTGGTTTTCCGAGTAGTTACTTTCTCCACGGCTATAGGCTTCAACATTTCCTAAATGGGAAGGAAAAAATGAAAGATAGCAATAAGCAGGACTGTGGCATTACTAACTCCTACTGTATTATTGGATAAAGAATAGGCAAAGAAAGGATTACCTTTTTCACTACTTCTTTAGACTGTGGCTCACAAGCTTTGTTGCCAATGTCTCCCAAAGCAGTCCTAGGCCTCAAAGCCGGCTTGCTAGCAGCAACCCCCCGCTTACTGAGGGCCATTGCAGGTTTGGTTTTGTTCTCCGCATTGACCTTTGTGTTCTACCAAAAAAAAAAAAAAAAAATTAAGTGACAGAATATTCAGAAATATTTACCCAGCATGATGAACTGGGAAGGAAAATTACATAATACTTTTTCAAGTAGTTGTAGGGAAAAATGTTATGTTTTAGGAGTAGGATTCAATCAAATACGTTTAACAAAGTGAGATGACGCTTTTTCCACCCACAACAGGCTACCTCGACTTCCCCGTTCAAATATAGGATTAGAAATAGGAGAACCACCTCAGAGACATGAACAAGGTATATTTGTTATTCGCTCCATTACTGCACCTTCATCATTGACAAAACTAGCACAACTGATCTTTGTGCAGATTTATTTAGAAGTAAACCCCACGATGCTCAAAAGTATCCCCCCCCCCGTTAAGTTAGATAGAAATTCAGCATAAATGGCCGCCAGGTGCCTACAAAACGTAACGTGCAATATCGGCTTAAAGATTCCCCGTCAAATTCCTCCCTACCCGGGTGACCCGCAAAGCCATGACCTAGGCTGGATTCCTAGATCCTCACGACCAGCCTGCTCCGAATCGCTCCCTTTCTCGCCCAGGACCAAGACACCCGATTACTGCTACGCACGAGTCCGATATCCCCTTTGCTGCCGCTGCAAGTTTAAAACTCGCACCAGGCTGCGCTCATTGGCTGCTTTTCAGTTTCCGCCTCTTTCCATTGGCCGCGCAGCGTTCTATTCTAAATGCGTTTCTACGACTACGGGAGGCTGATTCCTCCAAAAGTTCGAAAAAGGAGGCGTGGTTAAGAGAGGAGGATTGGCAGGTTGGATTACATGTCCTTCAGTTTAGTGTTCAGCTGGGAAATAAAGTTATTTACTAGAAGGGTGGGACAATTGTGGGTGGAAATTGGGATCGATGACTACTTTGAAAACTTAAATTACGTTTATGCATATGTTAACTGTAAGAAATTTTAGAAAATATCAGTTCCTATAATACAAATAATATATCACAGCCTACAAAAATATTTTTTAAAAAATTATTAAAACACCATATCTGTTTTATGTGCCAGAATTTGAAATTTGGTGTATCTTTAATAAATCAATACAATGAAGTGCATCATCGTAAGTACAACCAATACCTTTTTCCCAAGTCCCGACTAGGTCCCCATATGTTTAAATACGTATAATTGTCAGACAAATACCTATAGTATCTGATTGCATGTTTCTGCTGGAGCAACTGCAACGGTTGAACTTTGCTGGTCGTAGACTTGTTAAAATGTAGATGAAAAAGAGATAGTTTCTCCCAATTTCTTATTAATGGATATTTATTATTTTCACATAAAGGTTACTTATATAGAAAAGTCAGTAATTTTACTGTCTCAGCAATGGTGTATGTAAAACCAAGAGATAAGCTGTTGGGTCAGTTAAGTCTCTTCTTATTTGAATGGTGAAAGAATTAGCGGCAAACAGTAATACTCTCATACCAAAATCTATAGAAGATATTTGTAGGTTTTATTGATCAATAACATCTTGATATCACTTCACTATTATATATGTGCCTTTATGTGATTAAAAACTACTTGTCCTAATGTTAAAAGGTAATGATATTTAAAGTCTCCAGGTAACAAACAGCACAATCCAGGAATGTCTCCTAATAAGTAAACCTCAGGCTGGCTTATTCCCAGGTGAAGATAGGATACAAAATTTAGGAACGTTAAAAGTCTTTAGTAGTATCTGCCATATTGTTAATGTATGACACCTGTTGATTTTATGATGTCATTAAACTGCTACTGCTTTTATGGAGCTATTGAAGCAGTTACTTATGTTTCCAATAAGCAATGGTTATATTGGCTGAGGAATTGTAGTTGTGGGGGAATGTTAGGCTGTTTAAGGCTGTTATCAAATCTTAATGGGTCTTGTGTAGCTATAACCAACACATAAAAGAAACTGACTGAGGAAAAACATCTTCACAGAATTTAGATAATAAAACTGTTGAAGGACATCATACTGGGACAAAACACTTCCTCCAGTTTGAACAGAAACAAGTAATGATCATATTGAGTTTTATCCTGCTGATCAAAAGATTTCTTCAAATTGAGTTTGATTTCTAGTAATGCTATATAAGTATTCATATGGTTTTATTAACAGCAACATCAAAGTGCTTGTCAGTGCTTGCTTTTAGACACTTAATTTTCCAGCCTAGTCCACTGCCCTTGGATTTCTTCTTATTCAGGTCCAACTGTGCTATGGCTGTGGTGGTGGTGAATCAGGTTTGGTAGATGGTGCCATCTGCTGTAATGGCTTGGCTTATAGTCACTCAGTTTGCTTACCAAAATATTGTGTTGGACTCTTAGAAACTTTATTTACATTTGTCACATCCATTTAAGTCTTGTACTCTTCATTTTAACACAGAATGGAACTTAAAAGTGCTGGATTGTGCTAAATACCTTTATCTTTTTTTGGCATTCAAAGGTTGACAATACAAGCAGATTCAACAGACATAATGTTATCTATGTATTTGTTCAACATTCATAGCTTTAGAATACTAGGGAAGACAAACTGCATCATATTAAGCAGAAATGTGATGCATTATCTTAAAAAGGGGGATATTTAAGGTCAATTTTTAACTGATACATATGGACAACTGCCTCCATTATTTGAAATACTAAAACGATCAATAATACTTAAGGGAAATTAATCTCTTAATGATCTCATTCTTGTTACATCTGAAATGAAGACACATCCTTCCCTATGTTCTCTTTCTAACCTCTCTATCACCTATTCTGCTTGTTTTAATATATGTTGCCATAACAGGTATTGAACGTCTAAATATTCTATGCCATTTTAGAGGAACATTATATTATAGCTCCTTAAAATTCTACTGAAAATTCAACTCACAGTATCATTTTCTATCTTGATTACTATAATCAGAGACAAATGGCTCAAGGCAGAAAACTCAATTGTCACTGATTTTTTCTAATTTTAAACCTGTAGCTTATACAATAATTTCACTAGATATTTATAAAAATTATAAAGTATTTATTTTACAGTGGTTCAAACGAAAGAACACAGAAGTGCAAAAACAAAAAAAAAAACACAAAAGTGTTTCCCTCCCTGATTTGTGGTTACCAGGGTTTTTTTTCTTCTAAAAAAAAATTAATTCACCTGACAGTATTTCTATAGCAGAATCTATTTTCCTTCATCTAAAAAAGCCACCCTTAGAAAACAGGATTGTATACAGAAATGGAATATAAAAATGTACATTTGTATTTAATGTTCTTAAAAATATTTGCATTTAATGTGTAAAAATACACATAAAGCAGCAAAGCTTCAAAATAATTTTGAAGACTATTTTTTATGGAGTCTGCTAATTTCCTTTTCAAAGCTTATGAAAACAATTTTAGGTTGCAATGGAAAGAATTTTTCATTATTCCTCTTTGGGGAAAGTGTACAATACATTTGTGCTCATCCACATTCATATACCAAAATCAGTTTAATAAGACACCAAATACAATATTTTACATTGCCATTATTTCCACATATACAGAATATGTTCTAAATGTCCCACATTTTTTATAAACCTCTTGATCTGCTTTAAAGGTATATAACAGTTTGTTTAAAATCCATATATATATATGGATTATAAATCCATCTATGTGCAAATTCTCTTGATGAAATAATGAAGATAGTGAAATCGACAGATGTGAACTCCAAATTACATGATGTAAGTACCATCTTTGTAGTACTTCATGGATTCCATTTGTTTTGTCATTGCAAGGACATCGTGGAACCCTGTACTAAGGCCAGACATATGCTGAAAATAAGCTTCTTTTTCCACCTGGATAGTCAAATTGTTAACACCAACATCTTTGAGAACAGCTGATACCTAAACAAAAAATGAACAGCAAAACACAAACATTAACTTTTCAGATATCACATAACTTATATGCACAGCACATCATGAGAAAGGCAGGGCTAGATGAATCAAAAGTTGGAATTAAGATTGCCGGGAGAAATATCAACAACCTAAGATATGCAGATGATACCACTCTAATGGCAGAAAGTGAAGAGGAATTAAAGAGTGCCTCTTGATGCGGGTGAAGATGGAGAGTGCAAAAGTTGGCTTGAAACTCAACATTAAGAAAACCAAAATCATGGCATCTGCCCTCTCAATTCCTGGCAAATAGATGGCGAAGAAATAGAGGTAATGATAAATTTTATTTTCCTGGGCTCCAAGATCACCGCAGATGAGGACTGCAGCCAAGAAATTAAAAGACGCCTGCTCCTGAGAAGGAAAGCTATGGTAAATCTAGACAGCATACTAAAAAGCAGAGACATCACCCTGCCAACAAAAGTGCATATAGTCAAGGCCTTGATTTTCCCAGTTGCCATGTATGGCTGTGAAAGTTGGACCATAAGAAAGGCTGTGCGCCAAAGAATTGAGGCCTTTGAACTATGGTGCTGGAGAAGACTCCTGCGAGTCCCTTGGACTGCAAGGCGTTCAAACCAGTCAATCCTAGAAGAGATCAACCCCGACTGCTCCTTAGAAGGCCAAATCCTGAAGTTGAAACTCAAATACTTTGGCCACCTAATGAGAAGGAAGGACTTACTGGAGAAGAACCTAATGCTGGGAAAAATTGAGGGCAATAGAAGAATGGGACGACAGAGAATGAAGTAGCTGGATGGAGTCACTGAAGCAGTAGGCATGAGCTTAAATGGACTCCAGAAGATGGTAGAGGACAGGAAGGCCTGGAGCAACATTGTCCATGGGGTTGCAATGGGTCGGACACGACTTTGCAACTAACAACAACTTTTCAGAAAAACTCTCTCTGAAGATCTAAGCAAGACCACTGTTCTTAGGCAAGAAATACTACTCTATCACCTACATTGTAAATCTTTTGCAAGTGAAAAACATATTTCCTTTAAAAGCTTCTTTCTGGGCAGCACAGGAATGATTTGTCTCAGCAAGTCTAACTTGGGATTCTACTTTTTCTATTGGTATAATATGCACAAAACCTACAGTGAAAACACATTGTGCCCAAGATGCTACAATTTCAAGCAAAATTGGAAAAGCAACAGGGAAATTAATTTAATTTCCCCATTCCTATTGGAAGTCTGCAAAGTTGTACTGATAAATCTCGGCATAATTTTTTTAATGAGGTAAGAATAGAAAAATAAGTGCATTAAGCAAATGACGTTATATTATACTTATTTTTTCAAAAATGCATAAAATGGGAAAAGTGCTCCACAGTTCCATGTCTGTCTCATCTAATAGTCATCACTGCTACATCTGTTAGAAACTTCTGGAGGCTTGGAAATAACTTTGAAAATGAATAATCCCCAGACCAAGATTACTTTCAACAATGCAAACATAGGGAAGTTATATGCCAGACATGTTAAAATTATCCACCAGTTTAAACATTCTACTAACTGAAGACAATGAGCAACTTTCAGAAGATGTTATCACAAAGGTGTTTTTTAGCTTATTAGATATACCATTTGGTTGTACTATTAGTGACTGACATTTCACTAGTCTAGAGAAAGTCATAGCTGTGAGAACTGAGGATTCATGAAGAATGAACATACTAAGCTACCTGCTGTATAATTCTCTGTTCCATTACTTCTGACATTACTTGTACATGTATTGTGCCTGCCACTACATTAGCAGAGTGACACCAGAAGTGAGGATCTCTATAGGAGATGACACCATCTATGTTCTGGATCTGTAAAAAAAAAAAAAAATGCAGCATAACCATTAATATTCTATAATATTGTTCAATATTATGCTACTCCAAAGAATTAATTTGTATGAAATTATAGGCAATGTTACTACTAACCTTTTCTAAAGCCATGTGCAGATCTTTTTCATGTTCTTGAGGCAGTCTCAACAAGAGTACCTGGCAAGCATCTTTTAGCAGAGGGATAACACTGAGAAAAATCAATGTAGCAATAAATAGAGAACAGAGTGGATCAGCTATCAACCATCCAAACTGTTGAATGAGAATTGTTGATATGATAACACCAACACTGCCAAGAGTATCTGCCAAGACATGTAGAAACACTCCTGGAGGGGGAAGGAAACACAAATCATTAATACCCTTAGCAGTTTAGTGATATGAACAATACCGATAAGTATTCCTATCAAGTACTCGAATCAATTTGTATCAGATTTAAAAACCTAATATCCTAAAATACTTTCATGATCTATTTTTAAAGAACTTCATTTATTACACTTGTATGCCACTCAACTCCCAATAACTATGGGCAGATCACAAGTAAAATAAAAAACAGTAAGAAATAAAAAAAAGAATAAAAAATAGCAAAGATGACAAGAACTGAACAAGAAAAACAACACAAACTCCACAATCCAAAGGAGTTTGCCAAAGTCTTTATCTTATATGTGATTAAAAAACCCCTTTTACAACCCTATAATCCCTTAATTCAGAGTAGAGACTGGGAGACTGAATGGAGCTGAGTGTTTACTGGCTGGATGCCCTTCCTGATGGATGCCTTTCCTTATATTATCTTAGATGTCAGAGGTCCTCAAGGGACCAGTTCCATGGAGAGAGGTTTTTCTGTGGACCGGAGGGGGCGTGGTTTCATGTACTTCTTTCATCCCGTGGATGGACTTTGTTTGTTTGTCTGGCCCAGTTTCTGGCATGCTGTGGCCTGGTGCTGGTCCATGGACCGGGGGGGGACCCCTGTTATATGTCATTATATGGTAAATAAAAACTGAACTCATAAAAAATCCATTGCTTTCTACTTACCTCTCATATTGGTATTCATGTTGCCTCCTAACGATCCATGCCCGTGTCCATGATTATGAGTGTGCCCATAGTCATTGTGTGAATGGCCATGACCATGGCTGTGATGGGAATGACTGTGCTCATGCGCATGGCATCCTCCTCGAGAAGGTCCATGGGAATGGGCATGGCTAAAGGCACAGATACCAACAAGGTTTACTATCAGTCCTCCAACTGAAACAGGCTGCATGAAGGAGAACAAAGAAATCTTTATACTTTATTTAATACCATTAACTATGCCTAAGAAAACAAAGAACCCAGACTAAAGCAACTTCCCCAAGTTGCTATCCTCCACTGGAGTTGGTTCTATAGATTCCAGAATTCTTAATAAAAATAGAATGAATATATTGCAACATAAATAATAGGTTTTGTATTCAGAGAATCATGATGCTGATGAAACTTAGCATCATGTAATGCAATGTTATGTAATTCTCAGGAATAAAGAATCATACAATCTTTCACTCTGCACAACTAAGAAACAGGTGGATGAGCGCAAGATTGTTATGTTTACAGTAGTGCTATGTATGAAATTCCTTAGCCATGTATATGTTCATTGTTAATATTAGTCAGAGTTTGATGCTAATTATGATTTGGAACTAGCTAATTCCCTTTAACTATCTAAATAATATATGAATGTACCCCTTGAGAACTCTTAAGAACAGTGGACCAACAGTCAAGCTTGACTGATTGATTCAGTCATTTGATTTACAATGGCCACCTAATCACAATGCCTCAAGTAGTGTTAAGGTGGGTTAAAAACATCATTAAAACAAACAAAACAAACAATATAGGACTAAATACAAAAACAGCAACACATTGAAGAATATGAAAAAATTAAATAGCAACCATTCAAGAAGTTCACAAATTGCCCTGACGCTGACATAAAAGCCTAATGTTGGCACTGATTGTATGTCATTGAACAAAATTCCTTGCGTTCTGTAAAGATGGATGCAGCTAAATAGCTTCCTATTTCAGAAGTAATTTAAATTCTGGCCATAAGAGAAATGCAGATTAGATTTAATCTACCACTGAATCATTGTGCCATCTGCTAACCTTATGTTCCAGGTTTTAGTACAAAGCAGAAGATGGAATTTAGCAAATTGTGAAGCAGTTGCTAATTTTTATTATACAGAATCCTTTAACCAGGGGAAACCTGAGGTAATTATCATAATATATAGTTCAGCCTGGACAGAAAAGATTACGTGGAATCAAGTTATACTTTACATTTATTTTTGTTTAAGCAGGGCAACCATTGCATACATGAAGAATAATAGATTATTTTATTATTATACATTACTTGAAAGAGTCTGATTATTAATAGCCCCTTAGTCTTTATTAAGAGAAGGCAATTAGATTAAGTGGGTCACGGACACATAAACAGACATGTATTATTTCTTTTATTATTCACATAATTCTCTCCCAACTTTCATCTTGAGAATGCACAGTTCTGAATCCTTTTATTGAGGTAATGACAAGACACTAGGTTTTGTTTTTATCTCCAAGAGGAGAAAAGGGCAAAACAACTGCATTTTCTCTGCCACTACCAACAGAATAACACTGTCCATTTTTGCTATGAAGACAGATGAAATTATGACACTTTATGCCCATTTACAAACACTTCAGTGTTTGCTACATAAAAATAGTAGGATGGCGGTGACTCTGGCACATAAAGGCTTTCTGAGTTGCTGGCTTGAGTTCTACACTCTTCTAGCCACATTTTCTCTGAAGGCAAAGCACCTTTTAAAAAATTTAAGGTTGAAAATTTTGAGGCCAGCTAAATGTGACTTATTTTCATTGTCATAGGAAACTTCTATGAACTTAACAGGCTCAGAAATGCTTGGAAAAGTGAATCCTGTTTCTACTGAATTTTAAAAATGCTTTAGAGCAGTATTTTTAAAGATAACAGAAAACAAAGTTACAAACTTACTGTCAACATATTTGTATCTATATCTGGAGGATCAACCAGTCTGGCCACCGACTCAATAAAGACAAAGAAAGCTATTACCATGAGAAAAAGGCCGTTAATAAAACCTGAGAGAATTTCCACACGGCCAAACCTGTAATTGAGAAAACAATAAGACTATAGACAAAATATACTGAGATGTTCTGAATATGCTGAAATTCCAAACTATTCTGAGAATCCAAGATTTCAAATAGTCCTTGCTTAACAATGCTAATTGGGACCATTTTTTTAAACAGATTTTTTATTTTATTTCAAAAGTTAAAACACAAATTCCAACCACCCTCAAAATACAAACAGAAAAGAAAACAAAAATAGACAAAACATTTAAAAATGTGCAGTAAAAAGGATAAAAGACAAAAACACATATACATATATTATCTCCCCTGGTTGATTACTGATAAATATACTGCAACAATATTAGTTTCTCCCCTTGTGAAGCAGGCTCACAATTTATAAATTTCTACATCTATTTACAACCCACTTGGCCTATCCTCTATATACTATACATAAAAACAAAGTAGTTAACAGGTAAATCAACAGCGAAGTGAAACTTCAAAGTCCTCTGTCAACAACCTGGATAACTTTCTTCTTTGTAAAACAGAATGGCAAAACCAAACTTGAGACATTATCAGTCAGGTTCCAGATGTTCTATAGAAAGCTGGAAGGATTCTTTCTTAATGCCCAGAGCTGTGATACAGGTATTATTGTCTCTTGCTAGTATAACTGAAATCTGATGAAGAAGACTTTGAAAAGTAGCAATGGTGCTTACTTATAAAACTTTTCTTTGAGTGCCCTGATTACTGGAACTTCAAGAAATAGTTGGCAAAGTGGTTATTCCTATTTTTCTCTTTCCTCATAATGGTGGCAATCATAGCTATCTGAGGAAGCCCCCATATGTTAAAGCAGAGGTCTTCAAACTTGACCCTTTTATGACTTGTGGACTTCAACTCCCAGAATTTCTCAGCCAGCGTGCCTGGCTGAGGAATTCTGGGAGTTGAAGTCCACAAATCATAAAAGGGCTAAGTTTGAAGATCCCTGTGTTGAAGACATTCCAGGGTCATTTTCCATAAATTCTGCCATAATGAAAAGCACCTGGGAAAGCTGAAGGGGCAATGTCTCAGCTGATAGCTGGATTCCTAGGAAAATAACCAAGTGCAAAACAGAGGTTTGAGGATGGCAATCCCATTCCTGCACTCTTTTCCTGAAGTGCCAGTGGCTGTCTGGTTTTTCAAACTCCACATCAGAGAAAAGAGAGACAGAAATAGAAATTCCTAAAACAACTTCTGAATCAAAGACAGCTAGCTGAGAGAAGTTTTTTTCTTAGGAACCAGAAGGAAAATTTCACTCTAACCCTGTACTGAGTTATTATTTTTATTTATTATTTCAGTTTCAAAGCTGTTCTACTCCATAGCAATTCTGGGCAGCTTGAAATAAAATATTTAAAAGGAAATAACACACACACACACACACACACACACACACACACACACACACACAAATGCAGTTGACTAGAAGACAGAACTAAAAATTAAAAAGAGGCTCAAACGCTGTCCTAACTCAAGGCTTTGGATAGGAACCAAGTATTTAACACTTTGTGGAAAATTAAGTGTTGGGAGTAGTATGTCTCTCCTCCTGGTTTGTAAACCTTGGCTTAAAAAAAACGAACTAAGGAGAAACTTCCTGACAGTTAGAACAATTAACCAGTGGAACAACCTGCCTCCAGAAGCGGTGAAGGCTCCAACACTGGAGGTTTTTAAGAAGAGACTGGACAGCCATTTGTCCAAAATGGTGTAGGGTTTCCTGCCTGAGCAGGGGGTTGGACTCGATGACCTCCAAGGTCCCTTCCAACTTTATTATTATATTATATTATAACAATACAGAAATTGTGATTATTCAAAAACAATATATCATTGTTTACTTTAGTGTAAACTGAGCCTTCCCATTATATTTATTTGGTTTAATTTACCTGTCTTTTTAGTCTCACAATCTTGTCTTTACATCCTTTAAAAAATCTTTATAATTTAACTATATACATACCCATAGGAGAATATACGGGTTGCTTTCCATCTAGTCATCAGCGCTGCAAAGAGACCCATAACTAAAGCTGAACAGTCAAAAAGCATGTGAAACCCATCTGAAATTAATCCTAGACTATTGGTCCATACACCATAAAATAATTCTATAAATGTAAAAGCCTAAAAAAAAAAAAAGTAAAAATTTAATTTTGTCTTTGAAAATCAAGCACATTTTAGTGTTACATATCTAAATTAGAAAAAAATCATACCTAGTGGGAAAAATATATAAAAAAAGATGTTCTACTCTACAAAGTATAATCTGGAAGAAAATTATATTCTGAATAAGCTTTTCAAATGTTTGTTTTTATAAAAGAAAAAATTATACCAGAGAGTGATTTCTGTTAACAACTGTTAAAACAAGGATGCAGAAAAAGGTTTCAGTCCTTGTCTTTTGAGCTGTGATGGTGCAGTGGTTAGAATGCAGTATTGCAGGCTAATTCTGCCCACAGCCAAGAGTGTGATCCTGACTGGCTGAAGGATGACTCAGCTTTCCATCCTTCCGAGGTTGGTAAAACGAAGACCCAGATTGTTGGGGGCAATATGCTGACATTTGTAAACTTCTCATAGAGTGCTGTAAAGCACTATGAAGTGGTATATAAATCTAAGTGCTATTGCTATTGTCTTTTGCCTTTTAGTAATTTATCTAGCTTTGATAAGAGTAAAACAATCCACTGATCCATTATTTCTTTTCACCGTGACAATTTTATGCCTAAACATTTAAAATGCACAGTGTAAGACAGGATCAAAAAAGTTTTTAACAACGCTTTTAACGATGGTTGGGTAATGTGGCCAAGAGAACAGCTAAGAGAACAAAATACCACCCTATTTTCAAGAGGAAACAAAGTAAATGCTAACGCCAAGTCAATCAAGTCTACACAATGGGATGGAGCTCCTTTTTATACAGTTTTGGCAGTTGCAATTTTTGGGTAGGACAAGATATTTTGGACAAAGCTTGGATGAAGCTGACTGATATTATCCAGGAACCTATAATATAAAACATATAAAAATAGTGGAAAGGAATCAAACACTCTTTAGTGTTTCCTGCCCACACCCATTTTATAACCTATGAACATTCTCAAATGCCATATCACTGAATGCTTTTTTGTCATCAGTTTCAAAAACAGTTGCCCTTCAAATGAGTTCACAAGTCATTTATATGGTTCTGTAAAACACTGTCATTAGTTTTACTTCTGACTAAATGGACAATTGAAGTCTTTAAGGATATATACATTTTTGTGAAGTTAACATTCATACGAAAATGCAGAGAAATAAAATTAGTCTCTGACTGCTAGGAAACTTCTAAAAAATGCAATGCCAATAACACAAAACTGTTTTATCAAGTTATCTATGGAGAAACGGGTTTCCTTGAGAAGCTTCCATTAAGATGCAGTGTTTTATTTAAAGTTGTAAGGCTGGACTATATGACCAGCGCAGGCCCTTCCAGAGAGATTTACATTAAATAGAGGCTTCTGTTTTATTCTCTCTCTCTCATACTTACACAGGGTTAACTATTTTAAAGATAAGCTTACCAGATTTAGGCATAGAAAATAAAAGATCTGCCTTGAATCAGACTCCTCAAGAATTTGCTTCAATGATTCTTTAATAAATCGAGGCAAGGACTGAGAGCTGTGTTGTAAAGCATCGCCCATAAAATTGTATAGCGGTATTCCTTCTGGTGAATAACCAATAAGAGTGCCTTTCTGCCCTTTCCGTGTTGGGGACGAAAGAATATTGGCAGCTGAAAAAAAAACAAAAACTTATATCTCACATGAAATACAAACAAATTTTTAAAAGTTTTTTTTCAGAGACTCAAGACTATTCAATATTAGTTCAGTTTTATATCACTTAATTACAATGCACAGGATGATATTGTTTCTTTGTGCTTCAAATTAAGCCTCATGATGATACTGAATTAATTAATGTATATGGCCACCATCTCAACAAATGAGTCAGGGTGGTGAACAATATTAAAAAGGTGAAACAAAAACATATACAAAAATTAAAATCATAGCAGCTGAGAAAAACATAATTAGCGAGGCTGGGAAATGGGCCTGAGCACTAGTTTTTTTTTTTTAAAATTAAACAATAACTAATCACTCATCTAGTGAGAAACTTCAAATTCAAAAAACTAGTCTATTTCTGCAATTTAGCCTATGGACATGTTAACCAAGCAAGATTTTCAAATGATATAATTCATGCAATTTGACAGGTTATGTTATAAAAAATGACGTAAGAAATTTCTTTCGAAGAAGATCTAGAAACGGTAAACCTAATAACCTTGTCTTCATATTGCAACAGAATAACCAGCAGGGAATGGCTTTGTGCATGTGTATACAAGTTTAAGTTCAGGACACTTAGTGTAACTTATTACTTTAAAATTAACAATGCAGTACTCTGTAAACCAAATCTCTATAGAAGCAATAGTGATGATTTACAGCTAGAAATTTCACCACAGTATTTGTGAAAAATAACGCAAGTGACTGCATTTATGTATTTTGTGATATCAAGGTCTTTTATCAATGCATGCAAATGTCTTGAATAACATTTCACATTTTTTTCAAAAAAGTCATACTTACATAATATAAAGAAAATGGCACTGACCACCACTCCTCCAGATATGACATGCTCTGTAGTTTCCTGGTGTGCTGGTTTGTTCATAGCACGAAGCTGGTTTGTTATTGGATGTGTCCAAAAATTACCAAAAATTAAAGCACTAATGAAAATGGGAAAGGATCCGTAACGGGCACATTTTGATACTTCCATCTTGACAAAACACACAGATTCTACATAGAAGTCCAAAATTATGACGAAAAAGATTATACTTAAAAATGGCATGATAAGGGAAGGCCATGATTCTACTTTGTTCTGCAATCAAAATATGCAAATATGTAAATACAGGCAGTAATATTTAAATGTTGTTATATATTATTGAACAAATGTGTTTTTTTTTACTTTTGAAACAACAGAAATTAGCATTTTATGATTTGAAAACAATATTGTGTACTCAGAATCTCTTAACAGTTCAGGAACCTACAGTATATTAAGAGAAATAAATATACATTGTAAAGAAATATTTTGTAAGATCAAATTAAAATTCCTGAGTACAACATTCATGACAAATCTCCAAGAATTTACTCTAGCAATCTCTACTATGCTCCGTAGTAAATCCAGAATCTTAACTGATCAACTTTCCAATCAGAAAGCCAGTTTGGTTAAGGTACCAGGCTAGAAACCAGGTCATGAGTTCTAGTCCTGCTTTAGACACAAAATCAGCTTTCTGACCTTAAGCCTTTCTCAGCTCTAGGAATGAGGCAACAGCAAACCACTTCCAAAAAACCTTAACAAGAAAACTGCAGGGACTTTTCCAGGCAATTCCCAGAAGTCAAGAATGACTCAAAGGTACCCCAACATTTTCCAATTATAGCCTATTAGATTTATAAAAATATTTAAGGAAAAATTAGCAAAATTCGTAAAATTATAAAGGCAATGTTCTTATAGATAGCAAGAAATTGGATTAAATTGAAGAGTTATTAAAAAATGAAAGTGAAATTTAGAGTGGTAAAAATCTGCTGGAATTTTGATATCAGTTTCAGAAAAAAAAGTGGGCTATAGTTGCATTTCTGACAAAGCATACTTAGTATTCACCCATGTCTTCATAATTTCATCTAATGATTACTATAGTATTTTCTGTGTCAAGCTGTAACATACTGCAGAATCTGCTCCTTCAAAACCTCTTTCCCTTACCCTGAACAGGATGTGTCAATCTGGTTCTGCTTTGATTGCCCCCTTCCTACTTTTATGCTGAAGGAAATGATAAAGGTGGGATAGTCATACCAGGAGGGTGTTTTTATTTTATCCATTTTGTTCCCTTTTTCTTTGGGAAATGAGAGAAGTGCAAAAAGCCACTTCTTCTAGAGAATATGTTTCAAGATAGAACTGCAGAAGTTTCAATCCTGGCATCCCCCGTCTTTTGGGAAAGGCATGGAGCAGACAAAACTGCCTACCCAAGAGTCACAGCTTGAAGGTACTGACTGCATTAACAAAAGATGACTTAGATCACGGGTGACAAACTCACCACATCATATGACGTGTCGTGATGTATTGCGACTTGTTTTGCATTGCGGGAGCTGGGGTGGGCGCAGCCTCCACATGATACAATCAGCCTGCGAGCGGCAGTTTGACACCCCTGACTTAGATATAACACTTTGACATCAGAATGTTGCTTTCTCTTTAATAATCAAGTGATGCTAATTACCTCTGTTGTCAGAGACAAAACAATCACCCAAGGGCACAGAAGGAGAACTGAAACAAGATGTGATAATGATTGAAGGCGTTTGGCTCCACCAATATCTACTGAGAGTTTTCGGGAAGCTGTATGAAATCCAACTTTACAACACAATGCTAATACAAGCAAGATTACTCCACCCTACCAAAAGAAAAAAAAAAAACAGAAAGAAAGAAAAAGGCAGACTACAATTAGCACTCTAAAAACCAAATGCTCAATATTTCTTTAAGTGTATCTCCATGAATAAACAGCACATACTTTATATGTTTCTCAGAAAGCAGAGGAAAAGATGCATATAAAATTCTTGACAGCCCCCCAAATTTGTAAACAATTGATAAAATCAATGCCTACAGCTGTACCTAGTGATATCCAAGTTTCCAGTTTCCTAAATCCAAGTCCTCTGCTTCCTAACATACTGCCATTATGATACAAGTACATAAAAATGACTGCAAATTGGAGGCCATTAAATCAAAAATTATTTGTCAATGCTGTTGCAATATACAGCAACTGTAAATGTCTACGGAGATTCTCAGTAATCCAGGTCATATGGCAGTTATCCCAAAGGTGCTTTTTACGTGGCAACTGGACTTTCTTGTTTTTTTTTGAAGACGTTTTGCTTCTCAGACAAGAAGCTTCTTCAGCTCTGCTTTCAAAGAAAAACAAGAAAACCAGTTGCCTCATAAAAACCACCTTTGGGATAATGCAATGTACAATCTTTCTACTATGAAGTAAGCTATCCTAAGTATAAAGGGGCTTTCCTCCAGGTAAAAGGTGATTGAAAAACCTCCTTCATCTACAAAGATACTTACTGTGTATATATATATATATATATATAAAAATTGAAATAATTCAGCAGGATTATTTTAACAGAATTAATTAAAAGTATATTAATAGTACTTTTAAAAATATGTTTGATAACGTAACCAATTAAAAGAATTAAATAAGCTTATTAACTTTTCAATAGTTCATTTAGCATTTACCTTATGATCTGCAACTCCTAAGAAAGTGATGACTGTATAAAGCATATGGGTTAGAGCACTGTCATGATGTCCTTCAGCTAAAAAATTTGAAGTTTAGGAAAATTCTGCAATAGGACCTTATCCCTCACTAATTCAGGCATACGTAACATGAACTACATTCTGATTTATATTAATTACTTTATTGCAGAAATTAAATGAAAAATAATCCCTATAGTGAAAAAAATGAGTTTCGTATGATTTTTGGAGGATAAGCTGAGCAATACTCAATCACAGATGATTGCCTTAAAGATAAAAAACAAAGGAACAAGTAAGAGAACTTTTTAACAATCTGGGCAAATATTTTGGAATTCTTTTGTTCATGGTGTAATTTTCTTTGGTCTTGTAAGTGTTGATGTTATTTTATTTTGTTAACTGTTTATAACTATTTGGTTGATAGCTATTAAAAAACCCAGATCATCGAACACACAATGGAAACATTATTAGAAGGTATATGCTAAAATATAAATAACCATTTTCAATCTAATGGGAAATTTTTCAAAGTTGAGTTATAACCTTTAGACTGTAATCTTATGGAATAGTCTAACACTATCAATTCCTTCTTGTTCCTTATTTTTTATTCTTACCAAAGGTAATGTTCCATGACTTCAAGCAAAATGCATACCTATTAACAACCTAATCTGTAGACATGCCAAAAACCTGAATCTTGATTTATTAAGAAAGCTGGATCGTTATACTGCAGATACTTAATAGCCTCTGAAGGAGAGTTGTGTGCTTTATGTTCTTAAAGGGGCAGTATTGTAGTAATTATTTATGGGACCAACTTGAGAATTTTCCAATGTGAAGAAAGTGTCATTTAGAATCTAATTTTACATTCCTGGTCATAAAATTACAGGCCTACAATTTTGCTTCCTTAACATTTTTGAGAGGCCGAGGTTCATAAAGTAACAGGGTAGCATACAAGTGGGCACCAATATTTTCTGGGTGTTTGCAGGATTTTTTTTTATTAAAAAAACTGATTTAGATAAACCTTCAGTTATGACAGTAATTGGGATTGAAATTTCCATCACCAAGTGCTGTGGTCATAAAGTGGGATGTTATGTGACCACATCGTTTAGCAATAGCAATCCCTATTGTTGTTATTAACCAAATCTCATCAGTCACTAGGCAAGGATCCACTCAGATCCAAGCAAGTCTTGGCTTGGTCCCTTTTGAAGCACCCTTGCAGTCCTCAATGCAGGCAGGTTGCCAAGCACCCAAATTTTGATCATATGACTACAGGTGTGCAGCAATGGCCATAACTTTGAGGACCAGGCATAATTACCATTTGTCCAAAAGTGCCATAACTTTGAACAATCGCTGTGAGGACTACTTCTATACTTACTTCATTACTTTTTTCAGGTGTTACCTATCACAAGATGCTGGAAAACTGTGCTTTCAGCAACTGTGGTGAGAAAGAGTTATGATCACTGTAACAGCTGGTTTCACAAGCTGCATGGAGCCCTGGGAAGGTAGGTTGCCACCTTTGACCTAATGCTTAATTGGTGTTATCATGCTTATCTGCTGCTGATTTTCCTAAATGTCTCAGTAGCTTTCTGGACTGACCACAGCATTCTTTTGACCACCCTGCATGACCACCCTTAGGAGGAACTGTGATGTTGAATTTCCAACCATTGCTGGTAATCAGAAGGCAATACTGAGTGGCTAGGAGATTACCTATTACCTATTGCTATTACCTATTAGCAAGTTTATTTCAGAAATAATAATTGAATTGGGCACAATTTCTAACAGAATAAGTACTTCATTTTTTGCAATACGTTAACAGTCTCATGTTAAAATTAAGAAGTTAGTAGAAAATTTTCTATTATAAAATCAGAAAGGATACGGTGTTCTGCAATTTTAGCCATGAGATCATCATTATCAAAAAGCAGTAGGCAGACCACAGCAATTATAAAAAATGCCACACCTCTAGTCTGGGGAAAAAATGGAGAAGTTGGTTATAAAAGGAGACAAATACTCTAACTAACAAACTAACAGGTAATATGAAAACTTTTATTACATAAAGTTTTTTGAAAAACAAATGATACCTTTGTTGGCCCTCCTTTGGAACTAGTGAACAGGACACTGAGTAATGTAATGACAACTATATCACTATGTTCAAAAATCAACACAGTTCTGCAAAAGAAGAACATAGCATATAATTTTGTAAGACAGTAATTCAAAAACCTGAGGCCCAACACTCAAACAACATTCTGGAATTCTTCCTACCAACTTAATCAGAACAGTTGTTGCAGTACCGTCTCATTCTTCTCATCTGTCTATAGTTGGGGGATACAGTACTTCCCCTGCAGTTCTGCAAGGCACAACAGAAATAAAATTCTGCCTCTCTCTCTGGTTCAATGATGAACTACATATTAATAATTTCATCTATATTTTCTCAATAATACTTTTAAGTAATCTTGTACAGAATAATGCAAGTCCTACCCTTGAAGGACCTCCTTCTCCATCACTAAATGGATCAATTTCTGAACAGAGAGGTATGGGATTGTATTGAAGGGATGGGTCTAAGCCAGTGGTTCTCAACCTGTGGGTCGGGACCCCATTTGGGGTCGAACGACCATTTCACAGGGGTCGCCAAACAACGCAGTCCGTCATTTTTTTCCCCTTTTCCTTAGCTATGCTACTCCTTTTTATTCTATTGGCTTTTGAAAGCCAATAGAATAAACTCTCTTGAATAGAGTCTAATTCTATTGGCTTTCAAAAGCCAATAGAATTGTCCAGGCTGTCTCTGCCCTGCTGAGCCCGCCAAAAGTCCCATTCTGCAAATGGTGATGCACCAGTTGAGTAGTCCTCGACTTACGACCTGTTGAGTAGTCCTTGATTTACGACCGGTTGGGGGGTCGTGGCATTAAAAAGGTTGAGAACCACTGGTCTAAGCTAACATAATTTTTGTTTCGGCTAGCATAAAGTTATGAATTCTAGACCTAGTATACTGGTTTCAAACTACTGTAAGAAAAAATGTTAAAGCTTCTCCAAATGCATTAATGAACTTGGAGAATTAATTAATAGTCTAGGAAGTTGATGTCACAATCAAGGACATTTTGGGTATCTCAGGCTGTTTTAAGATATTGTATTGTAACCTTTTAGTTTAGCCTGTTACTGTGACTGGGTTCAAATACTGCTAATTTGAGCTGGTTGGGATGGAAATTTTGTTTTAATGCTTATGTAGGATTGGAGAAGGCCAACCTATATAAATGTGATTTGCACATCACATTTTTCATGGATAAACCCACAATATATTTACCTTAGTGGTCCACACAGAGTGAGGCCAAAAAACCACAAGAATGATATTATACAACCAACAACAGCATGTTTAATTATTTTGATCCACTGGAAGAGAAGAAAAATGCATGAAAATTCTTATACTCAATTCTGAATCCAAATCATTGTGTTAAAAAGTACACTCAATGTTTTGTTAGTTCATCCTGAAATATACAATTCAATAATTCATATTGAAACAGTTTTTAATACAATTGCAGAAATATAGAACTTTGGAGACCATTTGATGCCTACTAATTTCTTTTCTCTGCAGTATCGAAAGCTCTATAGGACTGTGACACCAAACTTTACCATCCTGAGAAAAATATATAAAATCATGTTAATCTTTCACTGTTGAACTATTAACATTGTTTATAAATAGTGAAAAACTCCAAAATCCCCCCCCCCCAAAAGAGCTGGAGAATTCCAGTCCTTATCTCACTTAACAAAATAATTTCACTACCAAAATACTATACCCCCAATTCTAGATTGAATGAATTAATATATAGCAATTAAACTCAGAATACTTGTTGCTAAATTTTCTCACAAAATACTGCATAAAACTTCTTCCTAGAAGGACCCCAATATTTTAGCTTTCAGAAAGGCTTTAAAAAGCTGGCTCTTCCCCCAAGCATTGGGAAAGGGTGAGGTTAGAACCGGGTATTTGGTGATGTACTGCTTTTACTGTTTGTTGTTGTTATTTTTGTTTTATTGTTGTGAGCCACCCAAAGTTGTGGCACTTTAAAAAATGCATGAAAATAAAGGACACCTCTACCTGAAATACAGATAGTCCTTGACTTACAACAATTGAACCCCAAATTGTTATGCTAAATGAAACATTTGTTGTGACTTTTGCCCCATTTTACAACTTTTCCTGTCACAGTTGTTAAGTGACTCACTCAGTTCTTAAATTAGTAACATGGTTGTTAAGTGAATCTGGCTTCCCCATTGACTTTGCTTGTCAAAAGGTCACAAAAAGTGATCACATGACCCCTGGATACTGCAATCATCATAAATATGAATCAGTTTCCAAGTGTCTGAATTTTGATCATGTGACCATGGGGAGGCTGTAATGGTCATGTGTGAAAAATGGTCATAAGTCACTTTTTTCAGTGTCGTATCTTTGAACAGGCACTAAATGAACTGTTGTAAGTCGAGGACTACCTGTAATGGCAGCTAATATATAATTTCTTGACCTGACAATTGAGCTTGTGTTACTGAAGAGAATGGCATTTGGTCTTGGATTGCAAATGTAACAAAGTATAAATAATGTAGAGAACTAATATTTTGTTTTCAATGTATTTCAATAGGCAACCTGATTATCAATTCTTAACTTTTATAAACTATGCAGAGACAGAAATATGTAAGACGCAATATTTTTAAGCTTTCCAAAATGCATTTTCCCATGCAAATCATGAAAAATATCTTGAATCTTTCATATGATTTAATACAACTTCGGAACAGTTTCTGAATACTACAATTAATTTCCAATTGAAATAAGCATTATATCATTGTAATTCCAAATGCTATGTTCTGATCTATACATATGGCACAGCTTGTCTAGATGCTTTAATAATTCCTTTAAACAAGTTCATATAAACATGATCTCTGTAACCAAAAGTCTTACACACCTGATGCTTAGTTACTGGTTTTCCAGAAGAAAATGGTTTTTGAATCAAAATCATAAAAAATGCAGATCTGTACAAATACAAAATCCTGTCAGTCAATGATTGCACTTTAGAAAAAAAAATCAGTGCCTACATTACATTTATATATCCTGTAAATTTGGCTATGTCATTTTAAAGCATTCATTTCACAGAATAAGACAAATCCATCGTTTCTAATCTGGAACCCAGCAAATCTTATTTCATATAGGAATTAATATGGATTTATAGAAAGCTACAGAAAAACAGCATTCCTGCTTTATTTATGCATTTATTTTTACATATTTAAAAGATATGTAGAAATAATAAATACATCCGCAACATTTTCACTAGCCAATTAGTCAAAAGCAATTTGCAAACATATTTCTTTTGACAATGGTCTCAACTCTAAACTGATGCTAATTATTTTAGCAAACTACTGTTGCAGACTTTTAGTGACAAAATAAAATAATTTAATTACAATGACTTGATTGACTCAAACAGTGACTAGAGATGGCTATGAAAAAGAATTAGAATTAGGAAGTATGCTTGGTTACAGGGGACCATCAATTTTCAAACAGTTCTTTGATCTCAACAGTTTATGATGATGACCACCTCCCCCAGGAAAAATGTTTAGATACAAATGATAATAACAAGTGCTGAAAAAAATAATCAAAAGTCGACTCACCCAAGTTTTACAATGAAGATAAATTGTACAAGATGAACTACTTTCAAGAGATCATAGGATTCAAACAATCCTAGAGCCTTCAAAAATTTAGTTAAACATAGTAACACTATATATTTAGTCAGGCTGAAAAGAAGAAAAAAAATGTTAAATGCTAACTTTTCAAGCAAGGCAATACAATTATATAAACATATTTTAGATAAGTTAATTTTCAATGTATCAATTCTAGAACAGAAACTACTGTAAGGTCATAAACATTTTTTACTCCTAATGGAAAATCAAAAGTAAGCCAATTTAAAAACTTAATTACTTAACTTGAATATATATTTTAATGGATTGCATGAAATTGATTCTGATCTATAATGCCCAATGGCTAATTAAACATTTAAGGTGTAAAATGCTAAGAGAACTAAATGTGCCTAAGGTTTTATTTATACTCTGGAATTATATGAATTAAGCATAATTGTACTATTCATGAGGCATTTGTTGCTCAAAATACTATCCCCTTTTTACTGTAAGTTATTTAAAACAAAAGATGCATGCTGGATTGGTCCAGTGCAGCAGTGCTAATAGCAAACATTTACTATTAGCAAGTAATATCCCGCTTGTATATTTATGGCTTTATAGTCCAATACAACAATTTAATATGCATGAATAAGTTATATAAAACCAAGACACTCAAAATTGTAAGGAGCCAGTTGACTTCTACAATATAGGCTAAAGTGACAGATAAAAATGAGATACTGATTCAGTGTCTAAAATTCAGCATGTTCAAGTATGGGAAATTAAGGTCTGTCCAGGTTACCATCTGATAGATAATACACTGATTTTAGGACAGAAAAAAAAAGCCTTCTATGGGGATTTTGGGGGAAAAAAACCCAAGGAAGTATCCAAGGAGTGGGGTGATTACACTATAATAAAAATTGGTAAATTTTACCTGCTTATCAGTCATAGACTATCTGCTAGGGTTTTATTGGGGCCTAGGATAAATAAAATTGGTTTCGACAAATGAAAATATATTAAAATTGAAGTATGAATCTGGTACAGTGTAGGCTTTAGTGTAAAAGGACTGTTGCTATTCTAGATGAACAGTGATGTACGATTAAAGGAAATTGTGCATCTATATCTTTAACTGGGGAGCCAGTTTGGTGTAGTGATTAAGGCATCAGGCTAGAAAAAGGAAGCCTCTGGATCCAGCGTTAGGTACGAAGCCATCTGGGAAGCTTCTCTTAGCCCCAGCAAGAAGACCATGGTTAACTATTTTCGAAAATATCGCCTAGAAAACTGCATAGCTTTCTCTGTCTCTCTCATACACAATCTTTAATAGTTTTGCGGAGAAGAAATCCAGCAGGTGTAGGTTAACATAACGAAACCACAGGTGGGAAAGAACAGCTGCTTATCTCTGTGGCTTTCACCGTAAGGAACAAAGAACCTCTGAGGAGGATACGGAGCGCCTAAATGCAAAAGTCTAACGTGGCTTCCACTTTTGTAGCAGAGTCTTCCATAGACAGATCTGGCTCAAAGCCTTTGATTGCTCTACAGTGGAGACGATAGCACGTTAGCCCGGCTGCAGGCGGCGTCTCACCAAAGGGCCTTTATTCCCTCCCAAAGAAATAAGAACCCTCCTCGCAGGCTCCGCCTGGATCCCCTCGCCCCCTCGGCTAAGCGCTCCCAGGACGGTCAGTTACCGGGCGCTGGGCACATCCACAGGCCCCAGCCGCCCGCCTCTGGCCAGGGCCTCGCTGCTGCTCCCGCTGAACTTTTCTTCCATTGCCGGCTCTCACGCCCGGCCTCCTCAGCCGCCACCGTCGCCACCTCCGCCGCCGTGGGGCCTCCTCATCCTCCACGGACTCAGCCGGATGAGCGAAAGGTGAATGACGGCCCGCAGCAGGCTTCAGCCCGCTGCGGAAGAGGAAGAGGCCGGTGAGCCAAAAGCCACGTCCTCAGTAGCCGCCGGAACTGCAGAGAAGCGGAAAGGGGAAAGCGGGGACCGGAACATAAGAGACGCTAGCTGCTCAACTTCCCATCTCTTCCCCCGTTCCGTACTGAATGGATTCGCCCATCAGGGCTTTAGGAAATGGTATGAAGCAGCGCCATCTATTGGCCTATGTCTGCATCGTTTTCTTCCTGGAATGATGCTTACATTACAATATTTATGTCCATTTTCTCTGGAGCAGATTCTTTCTGAGTTCTTCAAACACGGTCATGTCATATTGTTGCTCCTTGTAATCCGGTATTATTTAGTTGGCTATATGGGCTTAGATTCAGAGTGGAAATCTGTGGCCTTCAAATATTGACATATCACAGTTCCCATAATCTGCAACTGCCTTGGCCAGTGGTTCCTATCTTTCTTTTTTTTTTTTATTGAAAATTTTTATAAATTTTAACAAAAAAACAGAAGAATAACAATACAACAACAACATAGACAAGAAACAAAACAAAACAAAACAACCCTTTCCCTACCCCCCCCAAAACACCCACTCCCTCCCCCCCCAGAGCTTCCCAGAGCAGAATATAGGCTTAATTAAAAAAAAATTAAAAAGTTATATGAAAAAAGAGAGTATAACTAAGATATATGTATGTATATAAAAATAAAAGTTATAAAAAAGCTAAATAATATTTTTTATATCCAATTTAAATTGTATAAACTTTATCCATTTATCCCAAACAGCAAAAAATTTCTCTTGCGATTGTTCTTTTAAAAAAGCCGAAATCTTTGCCATTTCCGCCAAATAAGACACTTTAAGAAACCATTCCTGCAGAGTAGGCAAAGATTCCTTCTTCCAATATTGTCCTACTAACAGCCTTGCGGCTGTAATCAAGTTTAACATCAATATAACCTCCTTTGTGTCACAATCAGTAACTATACCTAACAAAAATAATTGTGGAGTAAATTTTACCCTCCTTCTAAAAATTCTCTGAATATTCCACCATATCTTAATCCAAAAGGCTTTTATATTTCTACACGACCACCAGATGTGATAGTAGGTGGCATCCAAACAACCACATCTCCAACATTTAGGCTGTAGGTCAGGGTACATAAAAGACATTTTTTGTGGGTCAAGGTGCCATCTATAAAACATTTTGTAAAAATTCTCCCTTAAATTCTGTGCTTGTGTAAATTTAACATTTCTCACCCAAATGGTTTCCCAGGTATCCAGTAGGACTGGTTCACCAAAATTTTGCGCCCATCTGATCATACAATCTTTAATTAATTCTGTTTCTGAATCCAATTCCACTAGAACCCCATAAATTCTCTTAATATGAGTTAGTCTTTGGTCCTTCACTTGCTTAATAAGATTTTCATCTTCTCTGAGAAAACCCACCTTACGATCCATCTTCCATCTATCTACTAATTGCCTATATTGAAACCAAGAATAAGTAATGTTTTCATGTACTAACTCTTCCAGTAGTTTTAACTGCCAATTTTGTCCATCCCATCTAAGTAACTGTGTATAAGACACCATGTCCATTTTAACCCCTCTTTTTATTCCTTCTATCGCATGCCAAGGTATAGCCCATAGTGGTACTTTAAAATCACTTTTATAATATTTTCTCCAAACCCTAAGTAAAGAAATTCTTATGATATGAGATTTAAAAGCCCGATCCACTTTTTTATTAAATATTAAATAGGCATGCCAGCCAAAAAGTAAGTCCCATCCCTCCAAATGGAGTATCTCAAGGTTTGTTAAATTTACCCAATCACTGATTGATGTTAAAACCACCGCATCATAGTATAATTTCAAATTCGGTACCTTGAGTCCACCTCTCTCACGGAAGTCTTGCATGATTTTAAACTTAACCCTTGGCTTTTTCCCTGCCCAAATGAATTTATTGATTCCTTTCTGCCATTCACTTAAGTTAATCTCATTTTTCAAAATCGGTAACATTTGAAACAAAAAAAGAAACTTGGGTAGAATATTCATTTTTATCACTGCAATTCTTCCCATGAGAGATAATTGCAACTTCTCCCAATTCCTCAAGTCTTTCTGTACACTGACCCACAACCTTTCATAATTATTTTTAAACAATTTTGCATTAGAAACAGATAACATCACCCCCAAATATTTTACCTTGTTGACAATTTCAAAACCCGTCAGGTTAGCCAAAATCTGCTTCTCCCGAATAGTCATATTTTTAGGTAGGATTTTAGTCTTATTAACATTAATCTTAAAACCCGAAACCGAGCCATAATGATAAATCAACTGCAATAACTTTACTACAGAGTAGTTAGGTTGCGACAAAGTAACCACCAAGTCGTCCGCAAAAGCTCTTAACTTATACTCTTTTTTGTTAACTTCTATTCCTTTTATTTCCTGCGACTCTCGAATTTTAATCAACAATATTTCCAGTGTTAAAACAAACAACAACGGTGATAATGGACATCCCTGTCTAGTACCTTTCTCTATTGTAAAAACCTCTGACAAACCTCCATTAACAATAAGTTGTGCCGTTTGTTTTTGGTATATTACCGTAAGAGCTTGTAATATCTTTTCACCAAAATTCATCTCTTCAATTACTCTTAACATAAAATGCCAATTCAATTGATCAAAAGCTTTTTCAGCATCTAAAAATATCAGCCCTGCAGAAACTTGGTTATTCTTGTCTAGATATTCTAATAAATTAATGATTTGTCTAGCATTATTTTTCATATACCTACCAGTTATAAACCCAGATTGGTCTTTATGCACAAGATGATGCACAACCCTCATAAGCCTATTTACTAAAATTTTTGCAAATATCTTATAATCAACATTTAAAAGAGATATAGGTCTATAATTCTTTGGTAAAGTAAGATCTTGATCTTCTTTTGGAATCAAAGATATAAAAGCACTACGCCATGAGGGAGGAATCTCTGAACCCTGTAAAATGTCATTAAAAAGATCACCTAATGGTTGGATCATCTCTTCCATTAAAGCTTTATAATAAACAGATGTCAACCCATCCGTACCCGGTGCTTTCCCTGGTTTCAATTGTTTAATTGCTGTCGCAATTTCCTCATTAGTAATTAAACCATTAATTTCCTGTTTCTGGTCATCTGTCAGTTTGGGAAGGCTGGCCTCGCTTAAATATTTATTTATATCTAAGATTTGCACATTCGTAGATTTATATAATTTCTGATAGTAATCTAAAAAAGATTTCTTAATCAATTCCTTCTGAAACACTAATTTGCCCTTATAGTTTATTTTGTCTATTATTCTCTGTCTCTGTTTCTTTCTTAATTGATAGGCCAACCATCTCCCTGGTTTATTAGCATTACAAAATGTATTTTGTTTCATAAACAATAAATTAGTTGCGGATTGATCCGCCATCAACATATTAAATTGTGTTCTTAATAACTTTATAGATTCTTTAATCCTTTCATCTGAGGGATTTAAAATCAAAGACTTTTCTTTTAATTTAATTTCATCTTCCAATTCTTTACGTTTCTGAGTCTGCTTTTGCCTATGAAAATTATTCATTTTTATCAGGATCCCACGCATGAATGCTTTACCTGCATCCCATACCATTGATATTGAAGTCCCCTTATACATATTTAAAGCAAAATAATCCTTTAAACACCATCTTTCTAACAAGATAGTCTGCACTTGAATTAGAAGCTTTCCAGTGGGAAAATACTTGTCCTGCTGTGGGCTGTGGCTTCTCCCAAGAATTCATTGGATTCATTTAGAATTCTCAGATAAAATAAGGTACAAAGTTGTAGTCTAATAATGACTCAGAAGCAAGTTCCAAAGACTTAGTGGAATAACTACATTGGATTGCAACTTAAAGTCTCCTATAAGAAGCTTTCTCAGAAATAAGCTCCATTCAGATTGAACCCAACAAGATTTATATTACTGGATCAAGTGTTCCACTTATGACTACAGGGCAAGAGTCTCTTCTTAATTTATCAGATGCCGTGTGATTTCTGGCACACCATATTGAGGAAGGAGTGTAATTTCATACCTTGCCATCCAGGCAATGGAGCTTCAATTTGTGACCCTAAATTCAATTTCACTCTCTGATGTCTTGGCCAGGGTATTTACATCTGTCTGCTTGTCACTTGTGTACTGTCTGAATTTTTTTGCTAGAAAGCCCAAGTGAAAAGTGAGACTGGAGCTGACCATATCTGACCCCAATAAGGCAGACAACTCACCCAACCTTTGGGTACATACTTCTCTGCTTTCAATGCACTTTCTTCCACGAGTATATCACAGCAAGCTAATTTGATTATATATGGGCAAAATCTATGTATCAGAACATCCTTCTGTTCCAACATTACTTCATTCAGATTGATTATCTCATAATGTACTTTTACTGGCATGTCTTCAGAGGAGAGGGAAGACACCTAAGTCTACTCTAAGCAATGCTGTAACTCAGAGGTGTACAAATGGAGTGCCTAAGGCAACATAGAACCATCAAAAGTTTTGGATGCAGCTATGAAATACCTCTATTATTTTGAAATTGCATCCCTTAATCACTCCTGCTTTCGGATACTATAAATGTCCCCTTATTTATGTTAAAGATAAACAATCTTTTCAACAGGGGAGTTGCATGTTTTCCTCTTATTCTGCCTGAGGGCTGGAGAGGGCATTCAGCATGACTAATAAAGTTGGGATATAGCTGTATGGAATAAGGCTATAATTATGAAGCTGTTTATCCCCATTTTGAAGGCTTGCAATGGCTTTTCAGCAATGAAATTAATCCTTTAAGCCTTGAAGAGACTTAAAACTTTTCCAAAACTATTTAGGATGTTCAGAAGGACTTACAACTATGTTGAGGCTTTGCCTTAAATCAAAGTGGTGTATTAGTTATGTTGATGGACTCATCAACATAACTTAAATCAATGTGGTGTATTAGTTATGTTGATGGACTCAAAAGAGGTTCAGATCCATCTCTAGTTCTAAAAGCTCAATCTCTCTCGAGCTCAACTTATCTTACAGGGTCATTCTTGTGGAAAAAGCAGGAGGAAACATTATGTATACTGCCCTGAATTTCTGAATGATAGGCAGATATAAACATAATAAACATAGAAATAAATGTTTTTTTCTCTTGCACAAAATCTACTCTGGGAGGGTTTGGGGTTTCAAAGACAGTTTGCAGCAGCTGATTTTCCAGTGATTCATAGCATAGATTCAAGCTGCTTGGAATATAGTATGTATTTCTGTTATTTGGTTTTCAATAGTAAGATCAAGGAGAAAGTGTAGTGGCTATGTTGTATTTGTCAGCCTTGTCCACTTGAAACTTATCCATGCAAATGCTATACTATTTACAGCATCAAATAATCTTTTGTAAGTCAGAGGTCTTTCATTCATGAAACTCTAATGCCTTTACTTATGACAAATAAATGAATTAAAGAGCTATCCGCTATCTAACCTGAAAATTTCAGTTTTAGGGTTTCATTCTGTGATAAAATTCCATCTGGAACTTCAGTTTCTTGCTGAGATTACTGAATTTTCCCTTTCCTGATATTAACCATTGATGGATTTTAATAGTACATAGCAGTGCTTTTTTGTAAAAAAAAAAAAAAAAAAAAAAGGTGCCAGAACTCACACATTTCATACAACCCACCTTGCCTACCCTACAAGGTTCCATCCAAAAAAGGTGCCGGAACTCCGTTCTGGGCGTTCTATGACAAAAAAAGTCCTGGTATATAGTATAATAGTATATATTTTATATCCAGAAGGGGGAGATGTTGCCAAACAGAGAATGAATATTTAACAGTCCAGAAAATGTGACCTCCAGAAGACACCCACTAGTAATAGAGAAAAAAAAGCAAAGTTCTTAAATTTTGGCTGCAGGCAACAACAATGGCTTTCATGACTATTTTGTACAAATAGATGGCTATATCAGAGTAAAAACTGTTAATAGTCCAGATCCCAAAATATTTATTTATTTATTTATTCAGCACATTTCTATGCTCTCCATCTTACTGTCTCCAGGTGGCTTCTGTGATATGCAATATGAAGGCAGCATTGCTGACTTTGGGCAACACTTCTGTCACAGTCTCAAAAAGCAGCTTAGAATATACATTTCCCTCCATTTCAGTGGCATACATTGTGATCTTATTACAGATTTGCATTTCACCTGGGCTTTGAGATACCGATGTCTCCTTAGAATTTAAAGTAAATTCTGAAAACAGAATTTTAAAAAAAGAAAAGAAAATCAAAAGCTTGTTCTCACAGAAAGGCCTGTATTTATGCATAGTAATGAATAAATTAGTTACTGCTGATGATACATTTGTTTATCCAGAAATAGGATTATTTCATCTTTTATAAATATTCTGACACTGTGGGATGTGAATATGCTGGAGATATGTAAATTGCTATTATTGAGAACTATTTGCTTTTTCATTTTAATTGTTTCTTGTTTAGGTATTTTGTTTTATGGTTTTAGGATGACCTCAAAATGACAAGTTATTTTGGTGTTAACATTTTTTATTATAGAGAAGGTGTTTATTACAAAAGAAGAAGAAACATTTAGGAATATCAGAAAAAGAAAGGAGATTCTGCAAACAAACAAAAAGACAGAAAAACACACATATAGAATTGGAAACAATCAGGAAACAAATACCAAGTTGATAAATGCTACCAGTATTTTACCAGGAATCCCCCATGATCACATCTTTGTAAAAAATGTAAGCAATTATCTATAAATAAACAAGTCTCATAGAAATAGTCCTGGGCAATGGTGGGATTCAAATATGTGAACAACCAATTCTCTGTGTGGATGCTGCTTCCGGAAGTCTGTTCTGGGCTTGGGCAACAAAAAATTAGCTACCAGTTCTGCTGAACTGGTGAGAACCGGCTGAATCCCACCATTGGTCCTGTGTCTTATTCTAAAACTTCCTTCAGTGCATCAATTGATGAGTAATAGTTGAAACTGAAAATTAACCCATGCACAAGTATTCATCTAGGATTTTATTCATATTTAGTGCACAATTTTACCCTCATGGCCTTGGGTTTATCAAGTAATAACCTTCCTTCAGAAGGACAATTGAAGGAAAGACAGCTGAATAACAAATTGACTGAGTGTGAGGAGGAGGCTTGTATATGTCTGTGCCTTTTCCCACCCTATCACTGCATGCTTTTGCCTGAGAGGCTCTGACATGTGTTAAGGCTTGGCTTTGTATTTTTGGTTCCCCTGTTCTGCTGTCTGTGGCTGCACTTTGCATGGGAGGTTTTCAAATACAAAAATATGAGAGTGGAAGAGCCAGTGGTTTCAAGGAAGCATGCAGACGGCTGCATTCCATGGCCCTTTAGTCCAGTTTCTTAATACCACCACTAAGTAACAGGATCCCCTGTGAGAAGGGGAGAATTCTAACTCTGGCATTTGCTGATAGGAAAACAAATCTTGCTAAAGCTAAAATAAAGTGATGGCCCCCTCTGTAGTCTAAGAAAGAGAATGGGTATTGAATTAATGTTAATTTCCACTTTACCAAGGAGAACTTAACGTTTTTCTTCTTCTTTTCTTTTAAGATCTTATTTGGATTGTGTGGAATTAAAGAAAGAACTAAGTAACCTGGATGGGATTTCCTGCCAATGTACAGAGAAAGGGCAGGTTGTCAAGCCCAGGAATTAAGTAGTTATAGAAATAACAGACTTTGTCCAGATACATTATCCAGCCCTGTTATTATTACTTGTTATTATCACATTTTGTGACCTGGTGTCCTCTGGATGAAGTAGGATGCAGCTTCAAAGATTCCAATATAGTTGCGGAAATTTTGGGCAATTTCAATCCCAACACACCAAGCAACTGTTTAACTGGGAAAGACTGATTTAGTAAATGAAGAGTTTTTCTCAATTTGGCCTTCTATAAACTGTAGGATTCTGTGCTTTGCTTTTTTGCAGAGGTCACATTATGTTTGCACTAGAACTCTGCATAGGTTAGAACTTATAAAGCTATCTTCTTTAAAATGAAACAACATTTACTGTATGTAACATTTGTATCAATATTATATTTTTCTTTGAACGTCCAAGTTTAAAGTGCCTTTGTAATAAAATAAGGTAATGGTGAGGTAGAGATTTAAAACTATTTCTGTGAAAGAATTCTTTCTGCAAACAAATGAAGCTCTGTTCAAGAAAGCAAACTGCTCCCTACTCACGTGTATTAACACAGGGCTTTAGCAAGCAGTGACTAGACAAGTTGGCTTGTGTTGATTTTTTTTTCTACCTGAGCAAAAATAGTTCTTAGAAGAATGCCTGGTTAGGTTTTATTTTCTTTTTGTTTTTTAAATTCTCAGAAATACCACTGCTCTTCAGTACATAAATGTCAGAAGCATTTCTATGTACTGCATAGTGAAAACAAGACAGTACATGGCCAACAAGACAGGTCCTTCGATAAGTGCTGAAATGTGCTTAATCTTACATTCCTTTGAAACAGTTGCTAGCTTTTTTTATACTTGAGCTCAGAACATTTATCATAACTACACAAATTATCTCTCTCTCTATGATGGTGTCCAACACAGAGCATATTTCTTTGAAGTGGACTTTTTATTATAGCCAAAATATTCTTTTTTCTCTTTGTTCATTTCCAAAGTCATAATATATTCCAGTAATATAATTTTATTGAACACATCATATTCTGGAATGAATGATATTTAAAGAATTCAGATTTAATAAGATATTTGCAGTTTAAATTATAACTTACTAGCTATTGGCTAATGCAAGTATGCAGGTCAATTAAATGACCAACTGATACAGTCCTTACGGAGGGCATATCTCACCACTTTCTTGAGGAAAGGACTGATTGAAAGGTCTTATGGCATCATTAATTGGATCAATATATCTCTCCATGGACATTGGAGAACTTCTGAATTAGTACCTTATTATATGAAATACAAGATCTTCATGTTTTGCAAATCACAATCACATAAGATCCTTTCTTAACAACCTACAATTTTATGAGCCACAAGCAATGCAGGCACATGATGTGCTTTATGACCACGTTGTTTAGTAATGGAAATTCCAATCCTAATTAGTGTTGTTAAGTGAGGATTACTAGTAACACCATATATATGGATCTGAATAGAAGAGGCCTACTGTTATACAGCAGTATGTGGGAATGACCTTCCTCTTGTTTGCCAAGGTCATTCCCAGATACTATTTGAGAATATTGAACAGAGTTATAAGAAACATTTTACTTCCTTCTTTTTAATTAGCCACAGCTAATTAAAAAAGACCATCCAAGAGTTTGGTGGCTGAAAAGGAACAAATTTTAAAATGTGTTAAATATTCGACTAATCTTTATTAGCTGAAATTAAGATGAAACATGATTTGGTAGTTTTATTTATTTTATATAGGAAGCCCTTGCAATGGTTCTGTACTCACTCTACAACTTCTTCTTTCTTAGACTATCTCCTTCAGCAATCTAAAACATTGCTGGGAAGAATTCCTTTCTTTCTGTTTTCTTCTGAATTGAGAAAAAAAATCACCTTTTTGAGGCAGAAGATAATTGATCATTGTTTATTTCCCCAGTCCAGTTTAGAAACAGAGTTTAAAGGAGGGAAGGTCATTATTTCCTGACATTCTATCTTTTGACTTTGGTAGGGTGAGAAGGCTAATTGGTCCCTGACTCTCCTTTCCTAGTTCATTTTCCTTCAGAAAGTAGCTGTGATTGTGTGTTTGTGTGGGTTTGTGTGATGGAGAAGGTGATTTTAAATGGCATAATGCCTCTGTATGTGTATCTGTATGTCTCTATACATTTGAAAAGGAAGATTTCAGGGAACATGTTATTTGCTTTATTTCCTACAGGAAAATGAAGTCTAAAAAGTCATGTGTTGAGTTGGCTATCTTAGATATGGATATGATAACAATAATAATAATGATAATAACGATAATAATAATGATAGCAGCAGCAGCAGCAACAACAACAACAACAACAACAACAACAATAATAATAATAATAATAATAATAATAATAATAATGTTGGAAGGGACGTTGGAGGTCATCTAATCCAACCCCTGCTCAGGCAGGAAACCCTATACTATTTCAGACAAATGGCTGTCCAGTCTCTTCTTAAAAACTTCCAGTGTTGGATCATTCACAACTTCTGGAGGCAGATTGTTTCACTGATTAATTGTTCTAACTGTCAGGAAATTTCTTCTTAGTTCTAGATTGCTTCTCACTTTGATTAGTTTCCATCCATTCCTTCTTGTCCTGCCTTCAGGTGCTTTGAAGAATAGCTTGACTCCGTCTTCTTTGTAGCAACCCCTGAGATACTGGAACATGCTATCATGTCCCCCCTCATCCATCTCTTCATTAAACTAGACATACCCAATTCCAGCAACCATTCCTTATATGTTTTAGCGTCCAGTCCCCTAATCATCTTGGTTGCTCTTCTCTGTACTCTTTCTAGAGTCTCAACATCTTTTTTACATCATGGTGACCAAAACCTGATGCAGTATTCCAAGTCTGGCCTTACCAAGGCATTGTAAAGAGGTATTAACGTTTCATGTGATCTTGATTCTATCCCTCTATTAATGCCGTCTAGCACGGTTTTGGCTTTTTTGGCAGCTACAGCACACTGCTGGCTCATATTTAAGTGATTGTCCACTAGGGCTCTGAGTTATTACTGTTGAGCAAGGTATTACCTATACTGTACCTGTGCATTTGGTTTTTCTTGCCTAAATGTAGAACATAGAATGTAGAATGTCTAGCATGATTTGTTTTTGACAAACCCATGTTGGTTTTTGGTAATGATTTTGTTTGCCTCTAGGTCAGTGGTTCTCAACCTTTTTAATGCCGCGAACCCCCAACCGGTTGTAAGTTGAGGACTACTCAACCGGTCGTAAGTCGAGGACTACTCAACTGGTGCAGCACCGTTTGCAGAATGGGACTTTTGGCGGGCTCAGCAGGGCAGAGACAGCCTGGACAATTCCTATTGGCTTTTGAAAGCCAATAGAATTAGACTCTATTCAAGAGAGTCTATTCTATTGGCTTTCAAAAGCCAATAGAATAAAAGGGAGTAGCACAGCTAAGGAAAAGGGGGGAAAAATGGTGGACTGCGTTGTTTGGCGACCCCCGTGAAATGGTCGTTCGACCCCAAATGGGGTCCCGACCCACAGGTTGAGAACCACTGCTCTAGGTGTTCACTGATTCATTGCTTGATTATCTTTTCCAGAATCTTCCCAGGTATTGAGGTCAGGCTGATAGGTCTGTAGTTTCTGGATCCATTTTTTTCCTTTTTTGAAGATGGGAACTACATCAGGTCTTTTCCAGTCCTCTGGTAGTTCCCCAGTGCTCCATGATCTTTGAAAAATATAGTTCAGTGGTTCTGAGATCACATCTGCCAATTCCTTCAGAACCTTGGGGTGAAATCCATCTGGTCCTGGTGATTTGAATTCGTCTAGGGTGGACAGATGCTCACTTACCATTTTCTTGCCTATCTTAACTTGTGTTTCTAATCTGTTTATTATGATATTTTTGATAGGTTGGATTGTTTTTTCCCTTTGTGTAAAGACAGATGCAAAAAACAAGTTAAGTAGTTCTGCTTTCTCACTGTTGCTTGTTACCTTCTTGCCACTTTCTTCCACTAATGGTCCAATCATTTCTTTAATTTTTTTCTTGTTTTTTTACATGTTGAAAGAAGCTTTTTTTTTTTTTTTGGTTATTTTTGACTTTTGTTGCAAGCCTTAGTTCATTTTGAGCCTTAGCTTTACTCACTTCATCTTTGCAGGCTCAGGCTATTTGTTGATATTCTGCCTTACTTATATACCCCTCTTTCCACTTTTTATACTTGTCCTTTTTGTCTTTCAATTTATCAGAGAGTTCTTTATGCAGCCATGATGGTTTCTTTTGAGAGCTGTTATTTTTCTTCTTCATTGGTATTGTGCTAGACTGGGCTTTTATAATATCACTTTTCAAAATTTCCCAAGCTTCTTGAGTTGTTTTCCCCTTGAGGATTCTTATCCATGGAATCCTTCCCAAGTTCTCTCTAAGTTTGTTGAAATTAGCTCTCTTAAAGTCCAAGACTCTAGTTTGACTATGTTGTATTGCTTGTGCTTGCATAATGTTGAATTCCAAAATCATGCCCACTCATTTAAAAGTCAGTAATAATGAAACCTGACATGCATTACCCTCCCTTTGTTTATTATGAGAGTTGTACTTGTCACATCCTAGACATAAAATTATTGAAAAGTATGGTTATATTATAAGTGGCTATGCTATAAAGATAAGATTTTCAATGCATATTCAAATATTTTGCAATCTCATTTATTGAAACGCTCCAGGGATTTTTGAACTATGTAGCTAATGGGAAATATCTATCCACAGGAATTCTTAACTAAGGTTACATTGGCATATGTCCATTGAGGAGATAGATATAAACATTATCCAAGGTTATCATCAGTTCAGAATTAGGGCTAACTGTACATCTTAGCCCTTGGCCAATCAAGTGATGTCACGTTCTTTCCCCAGAATCTAGAAATTGTACAGTTCTAGATGAGAGGAACAGAGTCAGGCTCAATCCTACCAAAGAGTGAATGTGGTTAAATGGACTCTTTGGTCCTGTAGACTTTCCATTTTTAGTCTGTATTTCCCCAATGAAGTCTGGTTTGCAGTGCAGAGGTGGTTTCAGAGTTGCAGATGGTGAGCTGCTGACAAGAGGGCTCTCACACAGATTTGTCTAGTGTGTTAGTTACACCCATTCCTATATTGGGAGGCCTTTCAGATGGTTACTCCTGTCCTAGTCACCTCATGACTCCTTAAAGACCACTTAGAAGTTACAGCTGGCTCTAAATGCAGCAGTGCAGGCAGAGTTGGGCATTATGCCATGCAATGTTACACAAGCTACACTGATTACCATTTGGTTTTCAGGTGCTATTCTTTTTTTGGGAATTTTTTTTATTAATGCTTCAAATATAAAAATAAAAAAAACTAGTATTAACATAAAAATATGAAAAAGAAAAAAGAGAAGTACAAAAAAGTAAGAGAATAAAAATAATGATACATAAAAGATGACTCTGTCCCCTCCAGACAAGTATAAGCAATTTCAGTAACTTAGCGACACGACAAAGTAGCAACTATGCATTGAAATATCTGTAAGAAGTACCACTTCCCTGCAAGCAAGAACTGGTGGGACTACAAAATAGATAAAGTAATAGAAAATGAACAAGCTAAAGAGCTTTAGAATTCAAACAGACAGACATCTGTCACAAAAAACCCCAGACTTAATAATTATTGATAAGAAAGACAAAAAAATATCAATACTTGACACTGCAATCCTGGAGACAGAAGAATAGAAGAGAAAAAAACTAGAGAAAATCATAAAATACAAAGACTTGCAAATAGAAGTAAGAAAGCACAGAGAGTACCAGTAATAACAGGCATCTTGGATGCAATCTCAAAACCTCTGGAGCATTATCTGAACATCATCAGCATTGGCAAAATCGCCATCAGTCAGTTTCAAAAGCAAGCGTTGTTGTGAACAGCTTACAGTTCAATACCCTCAAACAACAACATCTACCTATCCCAGGTCCTTGGGAAGGACTCAGTATAGGTGGATAAAAATGCCAAATTCAATCTGAACATCGGCTGACATCGGGGAATCTGGGAGGTACTGTATAACCACTAACACTTATAGCTATTGATAGTTATTTACGTGATGAATTATTCTATTCTTTTCTAAAACCATCTAATGTGCCAAATACCGGATGACAGCAGTTGTATAGTTTAATTATAGTTTGGGCATGGGAGTATTCATTTTATTGATCCAGAATCTTCCTTTATTTAAAGTAAATGATGGAAAACTATTACACTGAGCAATCAGGATACAAACTTGGCCCTTATGTAGTTACATCCAAATTCTTGAAAAAATCTATAAGCTAGGGGTTAGTGTTGTGGCAGCATGATATATACATTGCCTCACTTTTCATGTTCTATTGACACCTATTTCCCTCCCCCCTCCCTTCCCCAATATCATTTAGCCTTTCTGAGCCACTGCAGCTGCTATGTAACAATAATCTCTCAGGGGAAGTCCACGGCAAGAGAAAATGTTGATCCTTCCATTCACATTTTCTGTATATGTGTGCATTGCTCTGGTCATTTGATAGGTGAGAGGACACTAACTATTTATATTACTTTCTGTCTCCATAGCGTGAGAGTTATAAGGGTGAAATAATAAGTGTGTGATGTGCATTTGGCATCACTCACTTCTAAAGCCTTCACTCTTAAACTGTCATTTGTGACACAAAGTGGGATGAAAAGATGCTTACCTGGTGCGATTTTATTTATTTATTTATTCAATTTCTAGAGCACGCATTCCAGCCAAGTGACTCCCGCAGTTTCTGCTTTATCCCTCACAGCTGATGCTTTTTTTTGGGGGGGGGGGTTATCTGTTCATTCAGCTTGACCTTTTTTTAATCTATCCCTTCCCTTTTCCTAGCATGGCTTAGATTGTAGCAGAACCTGGGTCAATAGTTTACAGTATTTACTACCAGGAAACAGGTTGTCCATAAGCTGCTGCTGCTGCTGCAAAAAAAAGAGAAAGTTCCAGCTCTCCTCTAGTTCCACATATATCACCACAGAACCACAAAGATATGATTCAGATGCTGAAACCAGCCAGCATCATGGGAATGAGCAACTCCAGAACCAATTCAGAAGTGGCTTCAAGATCATGAGTGGCAATATTTTATTTTGTAAAAAACATGTATTAGTCAAAACAGTATTCTGCTTCCTTGATGATGTCAGCTAAATGATTGTCCATTAAGGAAACATTTTTACTGCTACTCAAGGACATAATCACGTATTCTTATGTTTTAATCATGTTCTTTGCTATCATTTGGTGTTATCCTGTATTTGTACTCAGAACATCATTATGTTACAGAAACTAAGGCTTTAGGGCAAAGGATAGGCTGTATGATCTAAAAAAAAAAGGAATGGTCATACTTCTTGTCAGATTTATTTACTGTAAACATGACATATTTGTTCTTTGTGCTACCTGGAAAGCATTTTGATAAATGTCATTATGAATCTATTGCTGAGAGAGCTGAAATCAATCAGGAAATCAGTTTTAGCAATCCTTTAATGCTTATGGCTGCTGAGATGTTATTTATTTTCAACTCAGATTTGTCCATTTTTATAGTTGAGTTTGGAACAATAATAAGTGTTATGCTTTCCAGGATTAATCCTTTAAACCTTGTTTTATTTTTTTTTCCAATCCAACAGTAGAATAGAATAGAATATTTTATTGGCCAAGTGTGATTGGACACACAAGGAATTTGTCTTTGGTGCATAAGCTCTCAGTGTACATACAAACAACAAAGTAATATAGTCATAAGATACCAATAGAAGATAGTAGAAAAGATAATAGTACTACATACTACATGGATAAATATCCTTAAACATGAGACATACTGTGGGAATTAGGTGTTCAGCAGAGTGATTAGTCTAGGAATTCCATAATAAACATATAGTTATTTGTGTAAATGAAATTTAGGATGTTTGCACTTGAGTTTGTTTATTCCCAATGTTGTTATATTTATATGGTTTTTGAAATGTTACGCTGGGTTCTATAATGGGATTTTGTTTCTTTTTTATTATGTTTGTGTATTAATATATTGTTTTGTTACAGTGGTATTTACGCAGTATTAATTGAAGAGGCAGTTTGGTATAATGATTAAGACATCAGACTAGAAACTTGTCCTGTCTTAGACATGAAGCTAGTTGTGTAACCTTGGGCCAGTCACTTTATCTCAGCGTTTCTCAACGTTTGTGTGACGGAGACCCCGTCACACGAACGTGCCGCGCATGCGTGGCGCCACCCCCATGTGTGGCACCCATGTGTGGCGTCGCCCCCATGCGCGGTGCGCATGCGTGGCGTTGCCCCCATGCGCGGCGCGCATGCGCGGCGCCGCCCCCTAAGGGGGGAAAATGGTGGATCGCATTGTTTGGCGACCCCCATAAAATGGTCGATCGACCCCAAATGGGGTCGCGACCCATAGGTTGAGAACCGCTGCTTTATCTGAACTCTAGAAAGCAGGCAATAGCAAACCACTTCTGAAAAACCTTGCCAAGAAAACTGCAGGGACTTGTCCAAGCAGTCACCAGGAATCAGCACTCACTTGAAAGCAATAATAATAATAAACTTCCAGTGAGGCACTACCTTGATGTCATGGTCATGGGGCTTGTGTGTTTTGAAGATGATGAGAACTATGCCATGGTCTGCCAGTGTGCAGACAAAGAGTATATCTCCCATAAAAAAATATGGTGAGACATAAATTATAGAAACTCATTCCAGGTCAGTTGTCTCCTGGGTCTATAAGGACTGTGCTAGGGGTTGAATTTCCTGGACATTTGGTGAAAAATGGGTTATAGGATTCAGGACTGTTGGCTGAGTAACCAGGGCTAGCAGCTGCAGAACTACTGGAAGGAAAGGTTACCTGTGGCAAATATACAAAGATAGAAAACAAAGCAACAATGATTTATTACAGATTGAGTCTAGCAAGAAGAGGATATTTGAAAAGAATGCACTCAGATTCAGAAAAAATAGAACAGAGTCTATAATGCAGAGAACACCAGTCCCTATAATGCAAAATAAAATATTCACAGAAGCAGAATTGGAAGAATTGCAAAGGTCTATCTAGGGCAGGGGTGTCAAACTCAATTTCATTGAGTGCCACATCAGCATTGTGGTTGCCCACAGGGGGCTGAGTGGGTGTGGCCAGGGTGTGTGCGGCTTACTGGGTGGCGTGGATGGAGTGGGTGTGGCTTACTGGGTGGGTGTGGCCAGCTCTACATTGTTTGCGTCAAGGGTGCCTGTGGGGGCCTGGGCAGGAGTGGGATAGATCTGTGGGTCTCTGGCAGAAGGGGGTGGGATCAGGGCAAGTGCCAAGGCATGGTCCACTGGAGGAGCCTCACTGTTCCTCTCAGGCCATGTGGGGGGGGGAGCTTATGGAGCTAAGACTGAATGTGTTTCAGCATAGATAGCCACCACAAAAGTGTACATTGGCTCCCAGCTGGCCTGGGCCAGGGCCATGGCAGTGGGGGCCGTTCCCTCACTGTTTCCAGGATGGCTTCATGGGCCACATGAAACCACTTCACGGGCCGCATCCGGCCCCCGGGCCTTGTGTTTGACATGTCTGATCTAGGGCAAAGAAATCAAAGCCTTGTCAGAAGTAACTCAGATTGTGGAGGCAAACCAGGAGGAGTTGGCAGTAGGGAAGCCAGGATAACTATTGAATTGTTTTCATTCCAAAACCAGGTACCCTCTCTTCTGCCTCAGAAAGAACAAAGCCCTCTAACTAAAAAGTAGAAGAATTGGACCAAAGAGTTACTGAGAGTGTAAAACTGCACAAAAATAACAGAATAAGGTTGCCTGTGTTGAAGCTTGTTCCAAAGAAACAGCTAGCACAAACATGAAAATATGCCAGTACTGCAATATCAAATATAACCACCTGTCACTGCAAGAAACAAACTAACTAATATACAGCATAGCTGCAGTTATGATTGAATACTTGGGATGCAAAATCAACAAAGAAAAAATAACCAAACAGTGCATCACCAAAATGGAAGATCAGGTTGGAAAATAAGATCAGCAAGCTGAGATTAAATGCAAGCCAACTAGAACAGATGAAAGAAAAGCTGAAGAACAAGTAGACCCAAGAATATCTGATCAAGAAATATCATCTAGAAGCAAGGAAGATCAAGGAAATAATAAATAAATAACAGCTACAGCCAAAAAGAGTAAAAGATATGAAGGCTGAATTGCAAATTATAGGCAGAATCTTCAATTTCAGTCCAATCAGAAGCATTTCTACCAATCCATCAATGGAGACACTACAGTGAATGAGTCAATACCTGCCAAGGAAGAAAGTGCAGGTCTGAGTACAGATACAGATAACTCTAAGAAATCTAATAAGAATGCAGCAGCTTGGTTAAAGGAAGGGGATAAGAATAAAAAAGAAGTTGAAATGAAAGAACATGTAATAATAGCAAAAATGGTGGAGAAACCATTTTGCATGAAACCAGAACTAAAAGCCAGAAACTAGCAAATAATATAGCATATTGCAGTCATATGATTGTACATGGCTGTAAAGGTGAGCTGGTTGCCAAGTGACCCAATTAAATGACCACAGGTGTGTGTGTGTGTGTGTGTGTGTGTACTTTTTGGTGGTGTCCATTGTCATTTCAAATGGTTAAGTGATTGGTCATAAGTTGAGGACTATCTGGAATACCCCCACTGTTGAAATATTGAGATAATTCTGGATGGATAAAATCTTTGTGCAAGTACAAAGCTAGGTAAGACATTGTGTGTAACACATGATTTGTTGGATCTGCACTTTGATAGACTCAGTCCTCTTTTTCAGTTTTGCATCCAGAATATCATCTTCTGATTGTCTGATATAAAAGAACTCTGAGCACAGCAGAACAGATATAATGTTCCTGTATATCTGGCAATCTTTTGAATCAGGGTCTTTCCTTTCTATGAGCTCTGCACTTTAATTACTAGTAATTGTAGGACACATCTTTGGAACACAGTTTGCAAGCAGTTCTAGAGGCATTCTATATTTAAGTATCTTATAGTTTTTTAAATATTCTTAGCTTTCTTTATAAGGTAAAAACTTTTATTTTGATAATATAGATTCCTGACTTCTTGTTAATAGAGTTTAAATAGAAATATATTTTGTTGTGTTAATGCAGCAGATTTGAATTAGAGTTGACAAGTTTATTATGCATTTTAAGCTCCATTGTGCTGGCTAGAATGAATCATAAGATATATACACTGTACCTGGCGAAATGTATTTTTAACAAAAAAATAAATACCGTAAAGCATAACAAACCAGACAAGCTGCACTAATCTTTTAATCCATTCCTTATTTCAGAGTTTTGAGGACAAGCTCTCATACTTCATTTTGTAACTATAGTCCACTCTGACATTTAACATGCATGAATAAAGAATAATAATGATCTCTTGTTCACATAAAAGAGTTGCAGACTCTGATACTACTTTTGGAATATTTATTTTTTAATTTGATAGTATATTTATACACATAGTATAATATTTCACTGCTCTGGAGACATTACTTTTCCAAAATTATCTGGAAGTAAAATAAAAGTTTTGTTTAAATGCATTTTAAATAAAAATACTTCATGTGTGCATAGCCCACATTAGTGCTTGAACTTGGCACTGATAAAAAAAGAGGCCAATTTATTTAGTAATTGGACAATTGCAATGCACTTACATAGAGCTTCCACTGAAAACTACTCAAAAACTGCACTTGGTGCAGTATACAGTGGCTTCTTATTGACAATTTAGGATTGCCATAGTCATATAACACTGATATTTTGGATGCTGCACTAATTTCTGTAGTAAGAAGAAATTTTATGGAAGATATTATCCCATGATTAACATGATTGTATTATTTCACTTGCAAGTAAATTTAAATCTCATCATTAGGAAGAATAAATGATTAGTTTTCAAGTGATTGAAAATAAGAAGCATGGTTTTGGGTTATTTAATCTTAGTATGATCAATCTATAAAATGTTACCCAAATATATGGGGCATTGGAATTCATCTGTGGGCTCCAGAGTGGTATATTTGGTTTGAAGAACTCCCTTCACAAGGTTACCTTGATCTTTCCTTGCAGGCTGAATATTGATAAACTAACACTACAGTAATTCTTTTTTTTTCTTACCTACAGTAAGTGAGACTGTAGTCCTGGCTTCTCTGGCTATGCAACACAATGCATTCCAACCCTTTTGGTTCAGTGCACAGCAGAGAGCAAGAAAGCTATTTAAGGCAAATTGTACATAGTTAATCACTTTTGCCCATTGAGTATTACATTGTTTATACTCTAGAGGGTTTCCTATTATGGGCTGTTAAGTTGATAGTAGGTTTCCAGGTGTGATCCACGATAGTTTTAACTAGAGAGGTTGATATGGATTGGCTCCTAGGAATTTATAGAACCACCTTCTCCAAACAGAATAAACCCATTTTAGGTTAGAGGGCCCAACATGTTAATTCACGGATGGCCCCTGTTTAATGGAATAAACTCTACCTTGAGGCCAATTTGGTGCCCAATTTAAGGATTTTACTTTCTGTAAAAAAGATGCTCTTGCAGGGGTTTCAGGATGAGAATGGTGCTATCAAGGATTATGGTTGTATGTTTTCTTGGTGTTCATTTCTGGTAGCCTGGTGATTATAGCTACATACAAAATCAATAAGTAAATTAATAGATAAAGAGACAAAGATTATCATAATTCTGAAAAAAAAATCAAAATGAAAAGAGTAAATGTTCAGGTTATCGTGGCTTAATTAAATGCACAAGCTGTTTATTAAAAGAAGGCACATTAAAAGAAACATGAATGACAGAATTTACTGAATTCTTTTGCCAAATAACTCCTTCTCTGAAAAAAATAAATTGTTTGTCTAAATTAACATAAGGCAGAATTTCATCTTCAAAAAAAAGGAGTGTGGAATCCAGGAGAAAGATACTGAAACCACATGTATTCAGATTATTAGGGACATGGAAAGCAGCCCTATCTCACCATAAGTTATTGGTCCATTTCACCTGGCATTTCCAGTTTTCATTTTTAAATAAGCCAAAGATATAACTGTCATCTTCAGAATCATAGATGCTGCAATTTTAGCGTAAAAAATATAGTTGCACTGCTTCAGAAATACATCCAGAATGATATGCTCTGAAAAAAGAATGCAAAAGAGCAGTAACCATCAAGATTAAGCAGAATAAAATATATTATTTCAGTTTATATAGCCACTGAAATACAAGGCACAGTACTGTATAATTAATGAAGCCAGGAACAGCTCCAGATATGAATGTATATTGCCATTAAATGCTATAAAACATTGGTTGAGCTATACAAAGTTAAGATATTTTTTTTCAGTCCTTGGGCTCTGTTGCATGATCTCATGCCACGATTGAAAGCTCCTCCCCTGCTCATTTTTTTTTTTTTGAAATGGCTGAAAATAGTAAAGTTTCACAATATTTCAGCAATCTCACCCCAAGATCTAATGTGATCTCATGTAGGAACATTGAAATCTAATGAAACATCAGTAAGTAAATTATACAACATCGTATAAGATTTGTTCATTTTTAATTATTTTTAATTTTATTATGTATTCGTTGGCTGTGAACATTATTTTCCCATGAAAATGACATGCCTCAGATATTATGTTTACAAATTAGTCCAAATAGTAGATAAATTGATTTCAGAAATTGAGATCAGAATGTTCCCTCCTATAATCTGAAGTTCACATATTTTTATTTTTTGCCTAGAGAATTTTGTAAATTTGTATATCAAAATTGACTTCTGCATAGTACCTGGGATTTCAAAGATTTGAATCTTTAGATCAGTGGTTCTCAACCTTTTTAATGCCGTGACCCCCAACCGGTTGTAAGTCGAGGACTAAACCAGTCGTAAGTTGAAGACTAAACCAGTTGTAAGTCGATGACTACCCAACCGGTCGTAAGTCGAGGATTTTCCCTGCCCAGGAGTGCTGCGCATGCGTGGTGCTGCCCCCTGCGCCGGTCGAGGCGTAGCTGGCAAGCGGCAGAAATGGAACAGGCTGACCACCGGCTGGGCCACCAGCTGGCCCAGCCCAAGGGAGGTAAGGCACCCACCGGAAAAGGGGAAAAAATGATGGACAGCCTTGCTTGGCGACCCCTGTGAAATGGTCGATCGACCCCAAATGGGGTCGCGACCCATAGGTTGAGAACCGCTGCTTTAGATATATTAACTTGGAAATCCATAAATTTAGTGTTCAGTAACTTCAATAGTATTTGAATTTAAAATTCAAAGGAGAAATTTATATGTATACAGGTATATACGCCCCCCCTCTCTCTGTGTATGAAATCATACATACCTACTAGATTGATAGTGGTATCTCTCCTTTCTGTACCCAAGGTGCCCATTTTAAAAAATAATAATCTATTTAATATTCTAGTAGAGAAATCACTAAGATGTACACATTAAGAACTGATCAATATGCCATAAAAGATGATCATTAGGAAGATGATATTTCCCTAGCTTGTAGGCAATTATTTTATATTATTTTTGATTAATGATTTCATTTTAGCTGCTTCAGTGTTCTGTGGTCTTCATTTGTTAGCAATAATTATAGGACACCATGCCTTGCTTGGATCTGAGTAACTCTGACCAACAAATATGAATTAAAATCAATAGAAATGTCATTAGCATCCCACAACCATTCCTCATGCATTCACTTTATTAAAATATGCTAAAGTGTGAAATATGTATGACAAGTAACGATGTTTTAATCTTTCACCAAGGTAACAATTGAAAGCTGATTGATTCCTTTCAGAATGTCATTCAGTAATTATAAAATCAAAATGATGGAAGATTGTAATCAAGAAAGATTCAGACCTATATACCGTTGTTCCTCCATGCAAAATAAAATTCTAATTTGCATCCTGATTTTAATCTGAAAAGATAATGAAACTCCCATTTATGCCAGTATAAATAAAATAGATCAGTAGATAATAACATGCTGGAGAAAAGTTGCTTAGTTTTTCTTTGGTCAACTTTAGGTCATCTAATAAAAAAAGCTCTCTATTTTAACAGGTTTACAATGTAGAGCCAAAGATGGATAAATCAGAACTGTCATCATAATAGAATTAAATAACAACACAGTAACAGATCAAGCAGTACAACAATAAAACATTTTAAAACGGAGAACAAGTGGGTGAAATATTGAGTAAAGTGTTACAGCTGTAATCTTATTTATAAATAATTATATATTAATATTTGTGACTATTAGATCTATGTCTTCTTGTAGTTTCACACTTACTTGCATTAGATGATGTTGGGTCTGATAGTTACCACAGCTATCTTACTGTTTTTTATTAGTACTATTTTTTTCCTTCCTTTCGATTGGTCCATTTGATAAAGCTCTAGCCATCCATCTAATGTAGGCAGTTGTGTGCACCTATTTATGCTGATTCTGAAAGTTTGGGTAGTTCTAGATGAGCTCTTCACTGCACAAACATCTTGTCTTATTGAAGGAATTTTTGGGGTGCTGCCTGTCTTTCTCTGCCATTCAATTTTCTCTTTTATTGGATGGCATCAGAGCTGTCCATCCAGAAGAACCCATAAATCCCATGTTTATTAATCACTTTCTCCATTTTCTCTGGTTTCCTTTCTGGTTATGCTATCGGGTTAGAGTTTCTTAAAGGTTATTGAGAACTACTGGAGTTCTCAAAATGGAATTAATGCTGGGGAGATTAACTACCCTTGGCTAGGATAGTTTCTGAATGGAAAGACTTTGTTGCTCCTGATCTGTGTGATTTGCTGCCCTCAGTACTGCTTCAGTTTGTAGATGGAGTTTTTTCCTGCTTCAGCTGGAGTTTTCCTGGGCTTTTGCCCTTTTCTAGTTGGAGTTTTGCTCCTTCCAGATGGGTTCAACCACTTCCAGCAAGTATCTGGTTAATTTCTGAATGCCTCTGCTCTGGTTCCTCTTGCTGCTAACTGATTCCTCAGCCAACTTTGTGTCTGCAGGGAGGGAATGAAAAAAATTCAAGATGGTGGCTGCAACCAGAATTGCTGGGTTGCTTGATCCTGTATTGACCTCGTCTACTGCCTCTGCATTGCCACGGGTTAACTTGTCAACTGTAATATGGAGTACTTCAAGATGTCTGGGCCCTCTTCAGTCTCTTCTTCTGCTACCCAGCACTTACCAGCATAAGTTCTAGCAGCCTTTTCTTCCTTAACCATGGGCATTATCAGATGTTCAGCCTCCCTTGAAAGTAAGATAATTCTAACTCGCCACATGTATTGTATGAGTCAGCTGGGTAGGAGGAAAGCCATGGGGCCTCTAACCATATAGCTATTCTTTCACATATCCAACATTTGTTTCCTTTCTATGTTATATTTATATATTGGCAACATTATTTGTAAACTGCCAACTTCACTGCCTGGCCTCTTATTATGATGCTATCTTCATGTGCTTTTGTAAAAATGTAAAGATGTCCAGAAGAAAAATGATGTTAAAAATGATATGGGCTCATAAGAACCAGATTGACAAAATATAATAAATCATTTCTGTGAAGAAGAACTGGAGTGCATGTGTATTAAAATGCTAACATTACATCATTTCTGTCATATCTTCCAATGTCCTGTATTTTAGTGCAAATGCTGGTTATGTTTTCAGGTTAGAGTTTCTTAAAGGTTACTGAGAACTACTGGAGTTGTCAAAATTAGTAGATAAAACAAAAACTGCAGATGTACAATAATACATTCATTTAAGATTTTACTTACAAACTTGTTTGTATTAAACAGGTTTGTTTTATTTTTATCCTGGTGTTCGTTTTTTCTATATTTTATTATATATATATATATATATATATATATATATATATATATATATATATATATATATATACACTGCTCAAAAAAATAAAGGGAACACAAACGTATAGGATCCTATTGATATATATATATATATATATATATATATATATATATATATATATATCAATAAAATATATAAAATATAAAATATAGAAAAAACGAACACCAGGATAAAAATAAAACAACCAGTTTAACACAAACAAGTTTGTAAGTAAAAGAGTTACCAAGCTTTCATCGGCCCGACTGCTGACGTCATCAGGGTTGGAATGCTAGGTGATTAGGAAGCTTGCCTATATAGCTACCTGTCTCTGCACCTGGCTTCTCGAGCGCGTAATCGGCCGATTAGTTGTATTAATCTGCAACGTGCTAAGTTGATTCACATCCGGCAGCCTGTTGGTGGACCTGGTGGTTATGTCCAGATCCTCCATTATTTTTCTAGCGCGTGTGCAAGCGCTTGGGGGATGGCTGTCAAGCTGTCTCTGCCCCCCCATCTCTCATTTTGGAGCGATCTCTCAATCTGCATTTCAAATGCCCTGTAGGGCTGTCATCTTCCCCTCCGGCCGCCGTTGTCTTACCCGTAGCTCTTTCTCCCCAATCCTGCAAGGAGCAGCTGTTAAGATCTTCCTGCTCACTATTCTCCCTCCCTTTTGTCTCTCCTTCCGAGCATCTTCCATGCATCTGTTTTCCACACCTGATCTTGACACATCATAGTTCCTCGTCCCCTCCCATAGCAGCTGTTACTACCTCACCCATAGCCCTGTCACTCCAGTCTTGCCTGTTGTTATCTCGTTGTAATATTCCCTGGCCCCCCTCTCCTTTTTCCGGTTCGTTGTCTTCCCTAAGGATCACAGTTTCCCCATTTGTAAAATCATGATCTTGTTTTTGCACCGTGAGAGGTGGCCATCTATTCTGTGGATTGCAATGTTGACTCTCCCACTTTCTAAGGGTCTGGTATGCCGGTAGGAGGTCTATGTGCCGGTTGATGGAGTTTTCATCCAAAAGCCAGGCTTCTTTAAAAAGGCGGCCACCCTTGATGGTCTCACGAGATATGGCCTGTGCATTTTCCAGATCGAATGTATGGTCCAGGTTGGCCATGTGGGTCCACACTTGTGAGCGCTGCTCCTGCCTTTTAATTGCCAAAAGGGGAAACAGACAAAAGGCTCAGGACTAGGGTCCATGAACATGAACGGGCAATTAAAAGGTACCCCTCATGGTGCAAAAGCAAGATCATGATTTTACAAATGGGGAAACTGCGATCTGATGACCTGCCACATTTTACACCCATCTACATATTCTCATATCTATGTGATTGTTTGTAACCTTCAATTGGGCAAAACAATATATAATAAGGCAACTATTTTTGAATTAAAATACCTTAAATGGACTAGCTTACAGAATTGTCTAAAATCCAGGACCCGTGAGACTGAAAGTTGGCAAATCTGTGTTCACTGCATTGCCACTATCAGTCATGATCTTTTGATTGTCATTTCCAATGTGCTCTGCCAGCTTTCTGCAAGGAAAGTCAATGAGAAAACTGGCAGGAAGTCAAAAGTTTCTCCCGCTCCTATTGCTTTTTGCCTGCCTGTGGTCATTCTGTTTTTCTGTTTAGATAAATATCTCTGAAACAATGATACAATAGTTACGGGTTATATGGTATTTTATAAGCATTAGGCAGGACTTAAACCAACTCCATTAGAATAGAATAGAATAGAATAGAATAGAATAGAATAGAATAGAATAGAATAGAATAATAACTTTATTGTCACTTTGAATGTACACTAATCACATACATTAAAATGAAATTTCATTGCGTACAGTTCTCAAAAGGTCACTACCTCCAATATACGCTACATAAATATGACAAAAATAAATAAATACAGAATTATGCATATATCCACATATACTATATGACACAGAGAAACAAGACAGTCTAGTTTGGATTATGTATACATTTACATGGTGAGAAAAACGAATCTTGCGAGTTTACCAGACAGATTGCATAGGGAACAAAGCTATTACAGAATCAGACAGAAATACTTCTGTATGTTTCTGCTGTATGTTTCTGATTAGAGAGTTTTCATATCTTATATCATGAATTTGTTTACTAATAGTAAGATCATGATTTTAACTCAAGCTGACATATTGGATATGTCAGAGCATCATGCCTATATACAAGTTAACCTAACCTAACCCTCTGTAGACTCCTGGCATTTCAAATTTGAAATTATGGTGTTGAAGTTGTACCACCATTGGGGCGGGGGGGGGGGATTTGTGTTTCTGTGTGTGAGTGTGAGTGTGCATATGCAATAGCAAAGTTCCTGTTTCTGGCCAGCCTTGAGAAAGATTGCCTGCCTAGGCTTGAGGAAAATTGCCTTTGCTAGCTTTCTAGCTGGGCCTTGCATTGTCTGGGAATGCCTGTCACCAACTGCAGGGAAAGGGAAAGGTAAGGGGACCCAAGTCTGGTGGGGCAGGGAGAAGGCCCAGGGCTCTTGAAAGTGGGAGGGGGAGGAAAGAGAGAAGGCCTGTGTATAGATGGGCTTAGCCATCTAATATGTAAACTTCAACTTCCAGAATTTCCCATGCTGGCTGGGAATTTTGGGAGTTGATGTTCACAGTCCTTAAAGTTCCTGAGGTTGAAAACCCTGCACTAAACCAATGTGGAATCCAGATTAGAGCTAGATTAGGAATGGAGATTCCCTTGGTTCAAATCCCCACTTAGTCTTAGCTTGGCTTTGCTCCAGGGTTTAGAGTTTAAATCCTGGATTTAGAATGCTTCTGGAGCCCTGTCATATTTTTTTGACTATTGTCTTTTCTGGGCAACTACGTTTTAAACTGTGTTTTACTTGTACATGTGATATTTTGTAAGATGCCAAGAATATTTTTGAAGCTGAGCAGTTTTAACGTCTAATAAATAATTTAATAATAGAAAACCTTTTTCCCCCCAACCTATTGACCTACTTGTAAGGGATGTTCCGAGTAAAGTTATAAAGGTGGACAAGTTATGAGTTCCTTAAAGGTAAGGTTAATTTCTATTTAAAAAGGTAAATAATGACAGGAATGTTCTATTACATGTAATAAATATATAAAATAATAAAATCCAGCTGGGTTAAGCATTCTGAAATCTCACTGATACCAAGAGTAGAGTTAAGCTTATGTGTAACTGTCCTTGAAATTAACAGCATTTAATTATGTCTGGATTGTAGTTAAAGTCCCTATTCTTCACCTTACAGAGTTTATGTAAACTATCAAGTCTTTCTTTGCTGCACATAAATTATCTGATAAGAGGCTTCTTGGATACTCACATATAGCATTTATTTACCAAGGATTTCTGAGGTCTTAGGCTTCCACAGAGGGATTACTGATGTTAATGTTCTGATGTATGCAGATCATTCATCCTGAGGGATTTATGACAGTGATAGTCAATAATGAGGCAAGAGTATATAATAGATAAAAATATAATTTCTGTGCCTAAAAATAGGTCCTTTTAAAAAGTACTCCCTTCTACTCAGGGAGCAGCCTTGGTTTCCAAAGTGAAATCACAGATTGTTTGACTTCTCTTTTGTTAAGCAAATATCACACAGATAAGGTTTCTACCAGAAATTTCCTATGTTTGCACAGTAATATGAATTTTGATGGGACATAATCAACCTTTGCTTATTACAGGCTATTGTAAATGTTTTACCAGCTTCCACCAGCTGGTACAGAATGTTAAATTTTTTCTTGTTTGGTTCTCAAGGCAAGAATGGCAAGGCAACCCACTTAGGTTGTTGAAAGGAGATGATGGAAACTACCAGGGAACTTGTAAAGTCACTGAAGCTTTATCAAATTTTATTCCATCTTATATATTAATTTACCAATTCATATACAAATCTGTACTTCTGCTTCACTTTCATTTCAAAATTTGGAAGAAAGAGAATGAATACATACTTACATATCTATAACAGGTATATGAACTTTGGGAGTTTCCCCATATAATTATTGAATGCTTCTTGTATATAATCTATATGTTTGCCCATTGTCTGCCCATATGTTTTATAGATGTTGCATTCTCCTCAAACTCTGACTGGCAAAAATATTTTCTTATTGTAAAATGTGTTTTTTATGTTACAAAAAATATTTACTACTACCATGATTAATGTGGAAATGTGATTAAAGAAATAGGTCCCTACTTGACAATGTCTGTCACATTATTTAAAGAGATAAAGTGCAGTTCTTCCCTTTCTCCATATCTGTATCATTTTTTACATTTAAAATATTTATTATTCAGTTTTGGAGGATTTTGGAGGTCTCTTTTATATTAAGCTACAACATATAGTTATCTCACATTAATGTCAGTTTTTCAATGTAGACTAGGCTAAGAGATTAAAGCCATGTAGATTTCAGTCATGTAACCTATAACAATAGAATCTTGCAAATTTGAACGTGCTTCTTTCCTTCCTTTAATTTCAAAAGAACTTATGAACTTAGGACCTGTCTAAATAGTTTATTCATGATACATTCTTGCTCCACATTCTAATCTCTTTTATCATTGCTTTGGTGGTAGCAAGGTCATTCCTGTTCCTCAAGGCCATTCACTTTTCCCTCTACAACTACCAAAAAAGGAGCAGGTGCTATCAAGCTATAGAAATGTTTGAAATTTATTATTTGTAACTGAGATGCATACATTTCTTAGTCCCACTTCATATTTCTGAAAATTCCATGTTCTTTATGCCTTGTTTTCCAATATCCAACCTTTACAAATCCTGTTTTAAATTGGATTTTTATTCCAGAACCAGAAGAGTTGATGCATCTCTAGTTTTAAAACTTTGCTTCTTTACATTTGCTGTCTGCTGTCTTCTATTGTATTTCATCACAATCTATGTATTTTATTGGCAGGACATCTTGTTGTATAGGATCATACATTTTCAATAAATGATTCTCTATTATTTGATCTTTTTCTTCCTAGCCTTCCATATACTACAGCAAATTAATATGTCCTATAAGTTATATTTCCACAGGTTTGGGGGATATAGGTTATTTGCCATTCACCACTTGCAAGTGATTTTAAAATATACTGTAGGTTACTCTAGTCCAGCAAATGTTATATAAGTTGGAGAAAATGGATTGTATATTTCAGATATGCCACAAAGTGCCATTAAACAAATGTGGACTATAATTGATGTAATCAATAACAAATGCTGAAGTGATAAACTGCACAATAACCTCAACTTGCCTGTATGCCAAAATTCGTTTGGCAACCATTTTGACTTTTAAGACTGCCAAAACAGCATTGCTGAAATGATTATTTAAATAATGCTGTGATACAAAGTCTGCTGAAAAAAAGACAACATTGTGTGGAAATGACTTCACAGTTAATTACAAATGGGACTAATATCTGTGGTAACTCTGTGGCATAACTGTCAGATTCACTGGCAAGACCTGAGCAACATTGCCTGGGCACTTTGTTTAGTACGGCTCTAGGCTGTCTGATGCACGATTTGGTGCAGCTAGATAAGAATCCTGATCGCATACTAAAAGGAAATTATTATAACAGTGGATTGTCCTTTGTCACCAGGAAGATGCAATTCTTTTTTAAACATACTGTCCCCATACACAGAGCCAGCTTTTGGCTGAGTAGGCACTGACCAAGAGTGCAAAAGTTTAGGTGGTGCTGATCTTCTTTTGAATAATTCTAGAAATGCAAACGTCTGTTTGGAGAAGGTGGCACCATCAGTCACTGTGACTTGATTATGTGTCATCTAGTCATTTTTGATTCCTTAGCAACCACATAGATTTTTTCCATGACAATCTGTCCTCATACTATTCTTTCACGTTTTCTAATGGTGTAGTCCATCCACCTCCCTGCTGGGCACCCTCTTCTTCTCTTTCTTTCTAACTTTCCCAGCATTAGAATATTTTTAAGAGAGTTAGGTCTTTGCATAATTGTCCAAGGTAGGATCATTTGAATCTAATCATCTGTGCCTGTGGTGAGAACTCTGAGTTGATTTATTCAATGATCCATTGGTTTGATTTCTTGGCTTTCCACAGTATTCTCAGGAACCTTCTCCAACACCAAAGTTTAGAAGTGTCAGTACTTTTCTTGTCCTGCTTCTCTGACTTAGAGGCTCCATATATCTTTGAGGCAGGACTGCCCCCACATATATATGTACTTCTGATGGTTTTTTTTCCTCCTACATTTTGTGCCTTGAACTGTGTGACTTTTAGTTATTGATGTAACTGATATCTCTGCCTTGATCCTTATTGTCATTTCCTGTTCTAACTGGAATAACTGGAAATGTTCAAACCCTAGCTGGAATAAATTAGATACATTGGATATTCTGCAGTTCGGATACATCACAATGGAACATTTAAAGGACTTGGCTTGGAACTTATGTTTTTTGGGATTCCTAGCTGGAACAGTCTCTGAGAGATCTGGGTTTGGAGATTTGGCTTTTGTTCTTTGTATAATTTTAGGTTTGAACTTAAGGGAAAGCTGCTCTTGCCCATCAGATCTTCAGGGTAGGCCAGGGCAGAAAACAAATATGCAAAGGTTACAGAAATGCTACTATACTGTAGAATATAGTAACAGAATTTTGAAGAACTGCCAGAATTTCACTTGTCCCAAGTATACCAAACAGAATCAAGGTAGTTTTTTTTGAGTTTAGTTTCATTCCTTCTCCAAGACTGCATTGCTTTTTTTCCTCTTTTAATAGCTCCCACATGCCTGTTGATCAAAGTGATCTCCATATTCCTCTATACCACTCAGGGCAAACACTACTTTGTCTCTATGTAATTTTTACTATTTTTTTACAGTTATAGCAGTATTTTCAATAATTTCTTATACTTATGTCCCTAAAACTTAAATATAATGTTCTAAATATAATAAGTGAATGTCTATAAATACATCTGCTCATAAAAAGGCTTTTTGTTTTTTCTTGATATAATTCAGGTTTTTGATAAAGGGATTAATGGGACTTCAGATACAAGAGGTTGAGAATCATTGCTTTAGCTATTTTGAAGCAGTGTAAACACTGGGTTGCCTTCTAGAGCAATATGTTTGCTTTCACCATGTGGGGTTAATGTAGTCTGATGGATACAGTTTCCCTTGCTTAAATTCTCCATTTATTAATTTATCTTGAAAAAATTAATTTTATTTGATGATTTGGAAGAAACCAAAATTTATGGAATACCTCTACCCAGGATCTTGAGATCATTACAACTATTTATTTATTGTGTTCTCTTTTCTTTTTAAAACTACATTATTTGGAGCTTATCCTGTCTCCCTATGACCATTATGGGAAGCCTTATTGGTCCATTCTATGTTGTGTTATACTCAAGGGAGACTTCAGATTGTATGCTTGACAAAATGTCAACTCCAAAACTGAGCGGGCAACTACTGTTTCAACTGTCATTAATCAGGAAGCAATGTTCTTTGCATCACATTTTCCCAGTAGTAACGTATGTCTATGAGGATTGCACCATGAGGAAGGCTGAGTGCCAACAAATCGATGTTTTCAAACTGTGGTGTTGGAGAAGACTCTTGAGAGTCCCTTGGACTTCAAGGATATAAAGTCAATCAATCCTAAAGGGAATTAATCCTGACTGTTCTTTGGAAGGACAGATACTGAAACTAAAGCTTAAATATTTTTACCACCAAATGAGAAGAGAGGACTCATTGGAATAGACCCTGATGTTGGAAAGGATTGAAGGCAAAAGGAGAAAGGGATGGCAGAGGATGAGATAGTTATATAGCATCATTAACGCAATGCATGTGAATTTGGGCAAACTCTGGGAAACAGTGGAGGCCAGGCAGGGCCTGATTTGCTCTGGTCCATGGCGTCACAAAGAGTCAGACACGACTTAGCGACTGAACAACTCTTATGGAAAATGTAATTCTTAACCACTTTTGTGTGGAAAATTAAATGATAAAATACTTCTGTTCACTTCACTTAAAATATATTTTATATTTTCTCCTGGTGATGCATTTATAGGCATGCAGATTCACAGATATATAAGTTTGTATGTATAGAGAAATGGAGGGGTTCTTCTAACAATAAGGCAGGTATTGTTTATATGTGCATGAGTTAATGTGGGAGCTTTTTAAAGTGAAGGAAGTGGAAAAATGATTTTATTTTTCTAATAATTGATTTTAAAAATTAACATAATAGTGTAAAATCCTGGGAAATAAACATGTATGTTTTTTTTAATGCATGCACATGCTCCCAATAAACCTCCTCTGTTTTGATGGCTGACATACAGTATGGCCTCCAGGGTATTTTGTTTGCTTGTTTAGTTTTTTTAGACAATCAGATACACAATTAAAAAAAATGTAGTTCAGACTCATACAAACAATCTTCTACTTATAGACAGGTTACTCTCCAAAAGTCTGTTCATAAGTCAGTTTTGTTCATATGTCCAACCAAGTATTTAAAAACAGGTACAGTACTGTTCTTAACTTATTTAATTCCAGACATACTATAATTCATAGTCATAGTGTGCTGGGTCAGTGGTTAATATGCTGGTCTTGTGGGAAAGCTGGAAAATCAGTAACCCAGGTTCAAGACCATCTTTGCCCCAGTTCCTGCCAACCTAATAGTTTGAAGGCATGCAAATGCAAGTAGATAAATAGGTATCATTTTGATGGGAAAATAAAGTGGTCTGTGATGTCATGCTGCCACATGGCCAGAGAAATGTCTTCAGACAGTGCTGGCTCAATGGTCTTGAAACGGAGGTGAACACCGCCCCCTATAGTTGGCAACAATTAGTGGAGTAAAATTCGCAGGGATTCTTTACATAAAGGAAGAACACCACAAACTAAACATCATGGGACTAGCTACAGATAAGAAGAGATAGCATCCAAAATGGTATATGCTCAGCCTCTCAACATGTGATGCTGCTGACAAGCATATGTGTGCAGCATGCCATAAACTAACCCTTTCCCACCTTTCCAGGACCTTCTAGGTTGGAGTTGTGGACAGGTTTGTTTTTATATCAGCAAAAGTGTGTAACTCAAAAGTTGTAAGTAGAGGACTGTCTGTAACAAGTTCTGGCTGAGAGAAAGAATGGACTCTTTTGTGGGAGAACTCAATATTTGCTAGCCAAGAAAATCAAACCACCAACAAGCTTTCATTAGAAATATACTAGAGGGTTGTGTACTTGAATGCCTGGAAATTATTCTTCGCAAATTAAATTAAAATGATTTAAAATAAATTAAATTAAAATAATTTAATTACTGTAATTGAAACACTGAAAAATGTTAGCAATTATATTTTCTCCACTTAGTTCTGGTGGGATAGAATTGAGAAATGAGCCTATCAGCAGAATGCAAAATTAAATACTAAGTTTACAGCTTTTTCCCATTAATAGAAGACAGGTGCAGAGTCAAAGACACTACCCAGTATTAAGAATGTAGGTGTATTCATAAAGCCCTCCACAACTTTCAATGGAGCCTGACCTGAACAGTCACCCTGCAGCTGCAGCACTGTGTTAAGTATTATATAGAACACACTGTCTTACTTATTCTTCCTTGGTTAACCTGTGAACTTGGTAGGGTCACCAGGCTAATTGTGTAAGACGAAGCAGGGCAGTGGCATTGACAAAAAGGTTTATTGTTGTGTTGTAGTAAATGGATAATAGGGGGCATCTGATGACAAGCTTTCAAAACCGTTTTCAATACTCACATTTGTGTGTAAATCTGAGGAGGATGGAAAGGAAGGAGAACAAATACGATGGATTGGGGAGAAGGATTCATGGGGCAAATAATAAATGTGGATTGTTGCCTGTTAAAGCTGGGGAGTGGCAGTTTGGGGGGGGGGGCAACTGTGCTCATTCTTTTACAGTCTAAGCTTACACTTTGCTTTATTTTCAAAGAAGAAATCTTGGAGGCACTGGGAATAGTGGGACTTAATGGTGACCTCAACATCCCTGCTGTTAATTTTGATCACGATGGGGATTTATTCCGCAGAAATCAATAGAAAGCAGCGCATCAGTCATTCTGACAGAGCTGCTTTAAAGTCAACATTAGGAACAAAGTAATTAATTACTAAAGAGAAGCTTTTCCTTTTTGGCATGCTAGGGAGGCCCATGCAACTTATTTTGTTGCAAAGTATATCTCAATGTCAATTGAGCTTTTTATTCATTTTTCAGTTTATGGGTAGTAGGCCAAGAATTCATTCTTACCCAAGATCCAGCTATAGATCTCACAACTGCTGTTGTTTTACCACTCAAATTGTTTGGAGTCTATTTTATTTGTGAAAAGCAAATAAAATAGACCCCTAAATTTTGTGAAAATTCTAATCGATTAAAATGGATTTTTTTTAATGGTAAGTGCTGAAAATGTGAAAAAAAAATCTTCAAATGCCTGTCTCCCCATCCTCCCAGGATTGGCCCTGTAGGATGAGAAGGAAAAGGGAAGGAAGGAGTATTTTGAAAATTCAGAGTCTGCCTATAACTGGAGGAAGGGAGAAGAAAAAAAAATATGAAATATGGACAGCATCAGATATTAGAGTATAGTACTACCAGTAGGAAAAGGAAGGTTCCCCCCTCCCAAGGAAATATATTCTTCAGATGCCAAAATAGTTTGACCATGCATGTTCTGTACCTTCATTTGGAGGTAGGGCTCCAAATATCAAGTCCCTGGATATTAACATCATCTCTTGGGAACTTCTGGCGCATGATCGACCGACATGGCGCACCTTGGTGTACCAGGGTTGCTAGACATATGAACACAGAAGGACAATCTTGGCACAAGAGAAGCGAGCACTCCGCAAAGCTAGAGCTGTAAATGCTGAAGTAACAGTGTCTACATTTCTTTGTTCAGTATGTGGTAGAACATTCCGTGCTAACATCTGTCTTATCAGCCACCTACGGACACATCATTGATGGCCCATAATCTACAAGATGTCAAGGTCCTCATCGAAATCGATGGATGAACAACAAAGGGCTATGTGCACCTGCAGGAGAATGCATGGGGGCAAATTATAACACGCCGGATGATGTGATTGTGCAAATGCTACATTTACATTCTTGCATTAGTATCTATTGCCATGTCAACAATGCCACTGGTCAGGGCTTGGAAAAAATTGTCACTATACTTTAAAAATGTCTTGAGCTCATTTGGATGAATGTGTTTTATGAATATATTCCAATTGAATGCTCTAAGAATGTATGTATGTATATTATATAGGCTTAAGGCATCTCCATATCAATGCCTTGTACTACTTTGGGATTGAGTAATGACAGATTGATCTCATGACATCTGTTTTTGCTATCTGAATCAGTTTATTTCTGAATGCTCCAGTTTACTGGAAACAGAAACAAAGCTGGTATTTTTCTTTGAATTATTACAGCTCTGCAGAACTTACAATGTTAAATTTCATTTTGGTGGGAAATTTTGCCATGCCCTGCTTCCTGGGCTCAATCCAGCCACTATTTCAAATACATTTTATTTTATTTACAAGGTTTGTATCTCATCCACATCTCGTGACTCTGGGCCAGTGCTTTTATCTATCCCAGAAATTCAATTTTAGGTTCATGGACATTATATCTTCCTGTATACAGGATAAAAACTGATTTTCCTCTCCCCAGTTCAACTACTATAACAATACACAACTACAGTATAGAGTTACTGTGAAAATGACCTGACAGCCTCGATTTACAACTGGATGAGTTCAGCAATTGGCTTCAGTCCATGTCCTTCAAATCTATGATCACTACAGTCTGTAGATCACATGACTTGTCATACATTCTATGGTGAAATTTGTAAAGTGCATCTTCGTCAATTTTAGACGATTGCTAGCATATATTTTTGAAAATAAAAATTTGTAAGAAAAATATTGCAATTTAAATACCAGTCTTTCTGATGCTGTAAAACGTAATTTGCTATAAATATAGGCTTAAGATTTTTTAAAGCTTTTTTGCTGTAATTTTTGTCGCAGATACCAAGAAGGTTTATTTTCTTTTCCAGTTGACTATGTTCTTTGTCACTTCATATTTCTGGTAACCCTATAGAAGGATGAGGCAATTTTTGTCACCCCATTTCCATTTAGGAAACAGGATACTAAATAAATGGTGGTCTTAGCTTTACTCTGTTGGTTATCAAAAGAAAAATGGATAGTTTGTGTTCTTTGCACATGTTCTACTTTTCAAGGTCAGCAAAAGTGAGAACAATCACAAACTGTGTTTTAGGAAGTTTGGAGCACTGGAAATGCTGGTGGCATGGAAATGCCCTCACTTAAATTATCTGTTGATAATATTGGATGCTGACTTTTGTTAGATTCACAAACAGGCTATTATCATGGTTGCAGTAAGCTTGTCTGAATATTGTTCTTTTTTTTTGAAGGATATGTTTATGTTAATTCAGATTTAATTGCCTTGGTATTATCAAAATGTGTATAGTATTAAAGCACAACACACCTGGAAGTGCCAAGTTGGGGAAGATTCCTTTAGTGCATTAGTGTAAACAAATTTTTCACAGGGGCTTACCTTGTTATAACAGCTGCTTGGGAAAAAAATGAGACTCAAAGTTTTGCAGACAGAAAGAAACAAAGCAATCAGTAGGCTGGAAGAAGAAAGGTCCTCCTGTTTGCCAGATATTCTTTTCCATTTTTACTGTGTCAGCTTGCCATCCCAGAGTCCACCCCTACCCCCAATTATTTTTACGTCCTAACAGCAGTGTATATACTATAGGTAGTCCTCGACTTACAACAGTTCATTTAGTGACCATTCAAAGTTACAATGGCATTGGAAAAATGTGACTTATGACCATTTTTCACAGGTGCAACCTTTGCAGCATCCCCATGATCATATGTTCAGATGCTTAGCAACTGGTTCATATTTGCTGTGTCCCAAAGTCATGTGATCATTTTTTGCAAACTTTTCACAAGCAAAGTCAATGGGCAAGCCAGATTCACTTAACTACCAGGTTACAAACTTAACAACTGCAGTGATTCACTTAACAACTGTGGCAAGAAAGGTTGTGATATGGGGCAAAATTCACTTAACAAATGTCTTACTTAACAAAATAAATTTTAGGCTCAATTGTGGTCGTACATATGTTGAGGACTACCTGTACTGATTACTGATTTAGAAACCCTTGTCTATCCTAGTTACTGTTGGCTTAAATACTTTCTCACTGACCTGGTGATGAATGAAATTGTGATGTACATGGATCACTTGAAAAGCTGAATGGAGCAATAATGGTTGCTGTTTTTGTTAGAATTGCTGTGATCTTGTTTATTTTATTGATTTCCTTCTATTAGAAGGAAAGCTCTCTCTTAAAGTTTCATGCCTTGATTGTAGGCTGTACCCTGATATATCTCTCCTCCACCCCACCAATCAAATGATTTGCTTTTGAATTATAGGAAATGATAGATTAGACTGAAATGCATATTGTCATAATAAAGTGATTTTAATGTCATTACAGTCTTTTCATCCTCTATATGAATATTTTCATTAAAAAAGTCTTTAAATAGAAGGTTTTTATCTCTTAAAAACAACTTAGTAATATGAGGACTTCTTCAGAGAGACAGAGATAAAGAAAAATAGAGATAGAGAGATAGATGATAGATGATAGAGACACAGAGAGAGAATAGCAAAAAAATCAGAAGGGAAAGAAAAGTTTCAGATTGGGCAATAAATAATATTTTCTGTATGTTTTTTTCCTATCTGCATTTGTTGGAAAGAATCAGAACCTAAGAAACAAGGTTTTCCCCTTCTTATTCCATTTACTAGCTCTTGACAGAATGCAATCATTTTATACCAAATTGATGATGCTGTTCTTGAAACGATTTCACAAATTGTATATGTATTTACAATTATATTCACAGTCTTTATTCTGTCTCTAGTGTGCTTGGATATCTGTTTTTTTACTATTTCAGAAGAAGTTTCTATATGTAAGAAAACAGTCACTTTTTAAAATGAAAAACTTCAAATGTATTGCAGAGTAGTGTCCAGGTGAAGATAAATTATTGTTAATATGGAATGGGAAAATCGTAACCCAATTAATAAGATTATTGCATTGCCTCTATGATTTGTTATTGTGAACTTTAAGTAGCTGCTTAACACAACAGTTTGATCCATATGAAGGAGGAGATTGGAAAGAATCAGGAAACAAAGGAAGAAAGAAAAAGCCTTGGACAAGAAATTTATGGTTTTATTTAAAACAGAAAAGGTTCAAATTAATTCAAAGGCTAGAATTTAAAATAATTGACGATTGCATTATTGGCAATGAATCAAATGGGAGTGCTCTGGAAAATAATTTAAAAATTTTCAAATATTTGTTAGATTCTGATTTCCTAGTTTCTTGGCTTCCTCAACCTGGTGCCCTTCACTCAGAGCAGCAACTCTAAGTATTCGTAGCCATTGGGAATCTGAAGGTTTTAGCTTCAATCATCTACATATTGGATAGGTTAGAAGAGGCTGCTGTAGGAGCTTATAGTCCATCCTTCTTATCTGCAGAGCAACTGTGAGATAGGTAAGCCTGAAAATAGTAATTAGCCCAAGAGGGCTTATAGAGCTTGATGGTTTGTAGGAGAACACAGTGACCTCTAAAGATACTTTTCTGATATCTAGGGATACAGTGCACATTTTAGTCCTGAACTGGCTTTTTCCATCTTGAACTCAAAAATTGCAGCCCAGCACTTCAAGAGGGCTTTCTTTGGGGAAAAGCTATTATAAATTCCTAATAACTCTAGTCAACATATAAAATAATGGATGTTGGGAAATATAACATAGTAGCCTTGGAGGACTGTACATTTCTCATTCCTGACCAAAATATAACAAAATAATCATAGTGGATCATGGCATGCTATGATGTCCATTTTTAATGTCCCAGATCTTTATTATAGTAGTATGAGATGTATGAGTAGTATGAGTAGTATATATATATATATATATATATATATATATATATATATATATATATATATATATATTTTCGCGGGTGTTTGTATGTAGGTCTTTGGTTGTTCGGGTTTTCTCCCGCGTAAAATTGGAAGTGTCTTGGCGACGTTTCGACAAAGTCCCATTCGTCATCTTCAGGCTGGTGTTTTCAGCTTCGTGCTTCGTGCTTCATTAGCCACTTTAAACCCCTCCAATCCATACATGAAACAAACTGACACCCTCCATGAAGAGGAGGCACGACCACGAACGCGAAGCCAAAAAATAGCAAGGCAGCCCAAAATCTTAAACCCCTCTGCAACTCAGACTAACCTGAGCACAACCAAACAGAACACTCCCCCAGCCAATCAGAGCACAGCCAACCCCCCAGCCAATCAGAGCACAGCCAAGCCCCTAACCAATCAGAACACACCTCCACCCAATCAGAACACAGCCAAGCTCCCACCCAATCAGTTCATACCCCCACTGGCAGTTAAAAGGAAGAAACAGCTAAGACCACACATTGCTGCTCGAAGCACGAAGCTGAAAACACCAGCCTGAAGATGACGAATGGGACTTCGTCGAAACGTCGCCAAGACACTTCCAATTTTACGCGGGAGAAAACCCGAACAACCAAAGACCTACATATATATATCTGCACGCTCTCTCACACCACCACCCAGCACAGATCAACTCTGTAGCCAAGACACTCATCTCCAGAACAAAACGCTTAGCTGACGAACAACACCTAAAAACCGAACTACACACTCTCACCAATGTACTAACATCCAATGGATTCCAAGAAATAAGATTACAAACCTAATCCAAAAAGAAACCCCCACTAAAATCCAAGACAAAGAACAAGAAAACGGCAAAGCCCTCCTCCCATACATAAAAGGCACCACAGACAGAATCAGTAAGATCCTCCATAAACACAACATCAAAACAGCATTCTGCACAAACAGAAAAATATCCACCATCCTTAGAAACCCCAAAGATAAAATTGAATTAGAAAATCAAGGAGTATACGAAATCCCATGCACCACTTGTCCCACCACATACATCGGACAAACCAACAGAAGAATAAGTGCACGCATTGAAGAACATAAGAACTCAGTCAAAAAAGAGGAACCAACATCTTCCCTGGTCCAACACCTTAAAGCCACAGGACATGAAATTGACTTTAAAAATACCAGAACCATTGCCAAAAGTGAACATTTTAATAACAGAATAATCAGAGAAGCCATCGAGATAGAAAAACGCCCACACAGCATGAACAAGCGAGATGATACCTCCCGCCTACCAGCCATTTGGAAACCCGCCCTTATTGACAAACGACTCCCTAACACAAAAAATGATACCAGACCCACACTCACAAAAACCACACAGGATGTCACCACCACACATCCACGCAAAAAGCAAACCCAAAGCCACACCGATGATGAGGCACGACCACAAACCAGAAGCCAGACCAGAGCTGCATCATTAGCCACTTTAAAGCCCTCCAATCCATACATGAAGCAAACTGACACCCTCCATGAAAATGAGGCACGACCACAAACGCGAAGCCAAAAAATAGCAAGGCAGCCCAAAATCTTAAACCCCTCTGCAACTCAGACTAACCTGAGCACAACCAAACAGAACACTCCCCCAGCCAATCAGAGCACAGCCAACCCCCCAGCCAATCAGAGCACAGCCAACCCCCCACCAATCAGAACACACCTCCACCCAATCAGAACACAGCCAAGCTCCCACCCAATCAGTTCATACCCCCACTGGCAGTTAAAAGGAAGAAACAGCTAAGACCACACATTGCTGCTCGAAGCACGAAGCTGAAAACACCAGCCTGAAGATGACGAATGGGACTTCGTCGAAACGTCGCCAAGACACTTCCAATTTTACGCGGGAGAAAACCCGAACAACCAAAGACCTACATACAAACACCCGCGAAAACCTCAGAAAACAAATATATATATATATATATATATATATATATATATATATATATATATATATATATATATATATATATATATATATATATATATATATTGTGGGTTAGTTGCTTAATTCTTTAGTACTCAGTGGACATCATTTTGCCAGGTTTGTCTGCCAAACCTCCTTCTTTTGAGTTCTTTTGAGCCAATTATGTCATCAGTGATAATCTCTTGCCAACCTGACTTACAGTAAATTGGCTTTTTTATTGTCTCTCATTTTCCCTAGCATTGGAGTTTTCTCGAGTAACTTCTTCCTCTGTATTGGTCCAAGTTTATGAGTACTCATCTCTGACTAGTTCTTTGTGCCTAACACTGATTGGTCATTTTGGTGGCATTGATTCCTGATTGATCCTTTGTTCATGCTTGCTTCTGATTAGTCATTTTTGGAGTGTTAGATTCCAGAATGGTTTTTGGTTTGTGCTAGGTTCTGATTGGTTGGTCTGAGAAGCTGAGTTGTGATTGGGCCTTGTTCAGGCAAGTTTCTGATTTGCCCATTTAGTTTTACTTACCCTAATATCATTTTTTTCTTGTTCTTGTGGTTTAAGTTATGAACAGTTTTCTTCAGCAGAGGCATTTATTTCAGGCTTTCTGATGGTCCAGCTTTCACAGTGATAAGCTACAACTGGGAACACCTTGGCCCTGTAATACATTTTTTTTTGGTCAGTGTGATGTTTCATTTCTGACATAATTTTTTCCCAAAATAGCAGATGACTGTAATTCATGGCTACAGTCACTTGTTTATTTTGCTTTAATATCTGTTTCTTGATTTATTATATGCTGGTTTGATTTATTACAATAGTATAGTATAGTACAGTACAGTACAGTACAGTATAGTATAATAAATATAATGTAATGTAGTGTAGTGTAATATAATATAATATATAAAGCTTAAGAAGGCAAACTGTTGTTTTCTGCCAATTTGTTCTGGCCTGGTATTGCACTTTTTTCTAATATATTTATTTTTAAAAAATGTTAAATAATAGTATACAAAGAAAAGTATGAAAAAATAATATAGACAAAGGAATAACTACTATGTATATTTTAAAAAAGCATGAGAGAATATACTAGTAACACATTCTCCTGTTACTTCCATTTGTCTCCTGAACCAATACTTTCAATTTAAATGTTTATGCTTTACTGACTATTAATGATTGTTGTTAGTTTCTTTTAAGTCCTAGAAACCATATGTCAAATATCTAAATCTGCATTAGCTATTGACATAACTTTAGCAACAGTTTTGTTTTTATACTTTTTTATCTTCACTAGAGAGGTGAAGGTAAACTTGACCACCAGGAGGTATGATGTGATCAGTTTCATTATTTTGGAACTCATCAGAAAGGGAGGGGGATGGGCAGCCAGATTTTATTCCGTGTACTTCAAACGATCTACCTGGAATTGTATTCACAGACCTTTGCGCTTTAGATGACTGTATGCAGTGCAGTATCATTAGAAGCTCAGTGGTGTCAGTTGGAGATACAGTATATACAGTATAAGCTACCAGAATGATAGATAGATAGATAGATAGATAGATAGATAGATAGATAGATAGATAGATAGATAGATAGACCATTTTCCCTTCAGCTCTCAGAGCAAAGATACAGCGTTATGTATATGAGGTGTGGGTGGAATTTCTCTGTTTGTTCACAGTGTCATATTTTCAGTTACATTGACTGGAACAGATTCCTTAATCTCAACAAGAAATTTCTACAGCATTCCTCACTGCTAACCATCCAAGATATAGCATCAGCATATCTAAGGTTGCTGACATTTTTTCCAGCAATTTCAATTTCTTCTAATTCAACATTAAGCCTCCTAGAATTACCTTGTGGTAAGATGGGGAGCCAGTACATTTTTACATACATACATACATACATACATACATACATACATACATACATACTGTGGGTATTAAAGGAATGTGACCTATTGTACCCAATGACTATTTTTTACTGAATAACTGGATGTAAACATCTGTTTCTGGTAAAAAAAATGTAAATTGAGATCATGTGACCACAGAATGATACAAATGGCCATAAATGCATGGCAGTTGCTAAGCGCTTAAAATGTGACCACAATGGGGGTATTGGAACTTCAAACTGAGTCATTAGTAGCTTGGGAGGGGGTGTTCATTGCAACTTTGACTGGTTGCTAAATGGTTGTAAATTGAGGACTATAAATTCTATTTGAGTTCCTTAGCCATGTGGCAGTATGAAGCACTTACTTGTAAAACCATGTATTTACGGGGCCTTGCTTGGTATAGACACCTGGCAAATGGCAGATTTAATTTGTATGAGAGGAGGGAAGAAAGCCAGCTGACCATGTTTATTTCCTTTTTTGCTCTGGGCGATATTTTCCAGTGCATAACTATAAAAACCATGCAATCCTTATTTTAAAACCTACTTTCCTAATGAATTGTACTGATTTGCTTGAAATTACTAGACTGGAAAAAGAAAAAAGAAATTGTGGTGTGATTCTCTCTTACAGCAGAAATATTATTTTATGACTTATGACTGTTGTGTATAATGTTTATTTCAAAATAAAGATGATATTCCTGCCCAATTGTAGAAGTGTGCATAGAATCATCAAACTTTAAAAAGAAATTAACAGTACTTACCACTGTGAAAAACAGATTCACCACAAACCTCAAAATCTCAGAAGGAAGCTCAAGATTCTGTGGACTCAGATAATACTTTCATCCATGGAAGTACTTTTTAGTCATGGAAGAGGATCATGAAGGGAAAGATGTGTTATGGTTGAAATAAAAAGAGAAATTATTTTGGGATTACTCCTTCTATGACAGGTTCATTTTCCCCATTTCTATAATCCCATCTATTTAAGAAAACTATTCCCTTCTCCCTACCATTCTTTCTTTGCTGAAAAGAAATAAAGTTGCTTAGCTTGGCAGGGGTAGAATGAAATGGACTAGAAGCAGTGGAGATTCAGCTTCATTGAATTGTTTAAGACATTTTTTGTCAACGTTTAGTCCAAGGATAGCTGGGGTTCTCCAAGACCTTCTTAGGTGTGTGTGAAATGAAAATTATTTGTAAGCCTATGCTGAAAAATAATTCAATATTAAAATCTCACCAAATAGTTGTGAAAAGCAGTAGTGATAGGAATGTGAATTTTAATTTTTAAAATGGTAAATATCAATAAATATAACACATACAAACAAAAATTCTTTGTAGTTCTCCTTAATTTTTAAATGTGGAAAAGGATCCTGAGAAGAAAATGTTTAAGAAACCCTGGTATAAGCAATAGCGATAGCACTTAGACTTATATGCCTCTTCACAGTGCATTACAGCCCTCTCTAAGCGGTTTACAGTCAGCATATTGCCCCCAACAATTTTACTGACCTCGGAAGGATGGAAGGCTAAGTCAACCTTGAGCTGGTGAGAATCGAACTGCTGAACTGCGCCATCACAGCTCTTCGTATGGTAAACAAAACCTGATAAAGAAGAGCCAGCCACGTAATTGAGCAAAATGGCAGAGATTTCACAGTCAATCAAGGGTACTCGCCTAACCCCTTCAACATTCCTCCACTCCTTAAGAAGAGACCGTGGCTATTCCAGTTGTCACTTCTAAAAAGTGCAGTTTTCCTTAACAATAAAACAGTTCTGCTTACATAATAAACTTACTGATTTTACTTCACGATCCTAAAATCAGAACTAATCACAGCTCTAGAATTTCCTGTTCTATAAATCAAAGTTCTGGTAAAATCTTATCTTTCTATTCTTATCTGTTCCTCTTCTTCTGTAAATTGGAATCCAGTGGTGGGATTCATCTGGTTCGCACCACTTCAGCAGAACCGGTAGCTAATTTTTTGTTGTCCAGGCCCAGAATGGACTTTTGGAAGCAGCATCCACACAGAGAACTGGTTGTTCACATATTTGAATCCCACCACTGTTGGAACCCAATGATCATTGTCCTGATAAAGTGTGTGACTTGTGTTCCAGTTTTCACCATCCATGACAGAAGAAGACTGAAATTTGCTGATGTGCTAAAAAAATGGCATCAGTGAAAAATATATGATTTAGGGACCCATGCTTTAAAATATCTAGAACAGCCTTTCTAAGTCTTTTTATGCTGGAGGAACCCTTAAAATATTTTTCAAGTCTCAGGGACTCTTTGCATAAAAATACAAGAACTACAATAAATTACCGTATATGCCAGCGTATAAGGCGACTTCCGCAAGCGTTAAAGTCAGCGCCAAAGACGGGGGTCGTCTTATACGCCGAGTCGTCTTATACTCCGGAAATACTGGTAGTTTCCAGCGTATAAGATGACGTTTTAGGAATGCGACTCGGTGACAAAGACGGGGGTCGTCTTATACACTGAGTCGCCTTGTACGCCGGCATATACGGTACAATTGATTTCTATGCTACACAATTCATATTTTATAACAGCAAAGTGGTAAGCTGGAAGTTGAGTATGTGACCTATAAAAATTCCCACCATGTGAGCATTAGTATTTTCTGCCATAATCTCTAACTGAAGCCCTAGCAACTTCTTGCAGAACTGCAACCGAATCTGAACTGATAACAAGCATACATTGTTTGAAGACTTTTGTTAAGTGCCAATCTCTCAATAAGAACTGCAAATATTGTACAAGGTACACTAATACCTTAACTTGTGACAATAATCAAGTCTGGAATGATGGTCATAAGTTGTGCCAGTTAAGTAGGTTACCATGTGACCATGCCTAATTGTATAACCTTTTTGCAGTTAAGTGAACATGATAGTTATTAAATGAATGTGTCAGAGCATGCACAGTCTTATTGTGCTGAGATAATCCAGGAGTAAACACAGTAAACAGTGCTCTATATTAAATGGTGGTTTATATTACACTGTCTACAATATACACCAGGAACAATATACATACATGTGGTAATACAGCAAACTCCAACACACAGCAGTTACAGCAGGAAAACGGATGAGAGAGAAATACTCCAGCAAAAGCCTTCCCTTTTATACTCTTAAAGGGACACAGACTCCTGCTGAGTCGTTCCTATCATTGCATCATCCACCTTAAGTTACATTACATAATTACATAAGCTGTTTAGCTATTAAATTATTACCTTGACAAAATGGTTGTTAAGTAAATCCATCATCCACAATAGGAATTTTTTGTGGAAGACTGGAAGTAAACACTGGCTTCTGGAAAAAAAATCATCATTCATGGCCCTGTGACTATGGAATGCTGCAAACTGCTGTAAATGCAGGCTGGTTGCCAAGCACCCAAAATATGATCACATGACTGTGGGGGCCTCAAGCTGTTGGAACTTTGAATCTAGGTTGTAAGTAGTCCAGGGGAAATCTGTCCTAATTTCAATTGGTCGCTAACTGACCGGTGGTAAGTTGAGGACTACCTGTATCTCACCCTGTCCCTGATTGTTATTAATAGCTCAAGCTCTAGACTGCCAAAACCCACCAAAAGGTTCCTTCCTTCACTTTTTCTGTGATATCCTTTCTTTATTTCAGCAGTTCCCAATCTTTCTGGTTCTGTGATTGGCAATAGCAGCGGTGGGGGTAGTAGCAGTGGTAATAATAATAATAATAATAATAATAATAATAATAATAATAATAATAATAATAATAATAATAATAGTAGTAGTAGTAGTTGTAGTAGTAGTAGTAGTAATAATAATAATAAAGTTGGAAGGGACCTTGGAGGTCATCTAGTCCAACCCCCTGCTCAGGCAGGAAACCCTATACCATTTCCGACAAATGGCTGTCCAATTTCTTCTTAAAAACTTCCAGTGTTGGAGCATTCACAGCTTCTGGAGACAGGTTGTTCCACTGATTAATTGTTCTAACTGTCAGGAAGTTTCTCCTTAGTTCTAGGTTGCTTCTCTCTTTAGTTAGTTTCCATCCCTTGCTTCTTGTCCTGCCTTCAGGCGCTTTGGAGAATAGCTTGACTCCCTCTTCTTTGTGGCAATCCCTGAGATATTAGAACACTGCTATCATGTCCCCCCTCGTCCTTCTCTTCATTAAACTAGACATACCCAATTCCAGCAACTATTCCTTGTAAGTTTTAGCGTCCAGTCCCCTAATCATCTTGGTTGCTCTTCTCTGTACTTTTTCTAGAATCTCAACATCTTTTTTACATTGTGGTGACCAAAACTGGATGCAGTATTCCAAGTGTGGCCTTACCAAGGCATTGTAAAGTGGTATTAATACTTCATGTGATCTTGATTTTATCCCTCTGTTAATGTAAGCGGAGAGGGGATGGTTTGTGTGTGTGCCTGCCGCTTGTGCAAATGGAGCTTTGTACGCTCATGTACTTGCCCACTACCTGCATGGCCTGGTTCCCAACACGCCACGGCCCAGGACCAGGATGTGGCTCTGGGCTTGGGGATTCCTGCTTTATTTATATTGCTCTATTGATTTAAACTTTACCAATGTACAAGAAATGTATAAAATTTGTATCAAAATACTGTAGATGCAGCAAAGTAAGGAGAGAGATTTCTATGTTACACTTCTCCCAATTCTGGAATTTTAAAAATGTCATTGCCTTTCATCCTGTCTGCAAATTTCTTTAACCAGATTGGTTTTTTAAATGTGGATGTTTAAATTTCAATAAAAATTAATATTAAAATAGATTGTCAGATGCAGCACAGAGAATGGTTCTGAAAATTATGAAGGTAAGAAAGACCTTTGATGTGGAAATGGAATGAATGATTATAAATGATTATACACAAGTAGAAAGTAAATGACTTTGGGTGCCTTGATAAAATGTCCTTTCATAAGAAATAAGGTGGAGTTCAGTTGTGCTTTATTTTATAACTTGCATTCTAGTCCAGAAAGAATTTTTCCCCTCCCATTGATTAGGAAAAAGTATGCTAAGATACCCAGTGAAATAATTAGTGGTGTGCTATCAGTTCATAATATTTATGTAGTAGTCAGATGGCTTTATTTGCAGTTGCTGTCAAGATTAGGATAAACTCGTTAAGAATAATACTTGAACTGTGATTATTTTAATTAATGTGGAAATTATATGGTAGCATGCGTAGTCTTGTGGTGTTTTAATCAATTTGAAAGTCATATGGTAAGTTGTATTGATCCACAATATAATATTCCAGGCCACTTGCTCTATTGTAGATATTAGAATTATGAACTGGATTGATCTTGGCTACTGTTGGAATAATACAAACTGAGCTGCTTCAATTCTCAGTTAAATGCTCTTTCCATTGGTTAACTCTTCTGAGTTAGGCAGAGGGATATTTTAAATATATATTTTTCTTACTCCTGACTGTAATGTAGTGCCCTAGCCTGAGCTTTATTGCCCAAAAATGAGGAGTCAAAACTTCTTAATTCCCAGACAAGCCAACCTTCCCAATGTCAATTTATTTGGAAAATGCTGAATCACATGATAAGGCAGAAGCTCCTAAAAATGCTGGATCAATCCAAAGACTGCATTGCTTACATAGAAGGCATGTTGAGAGATAAATGGATGGGTTGCAGATTTCATATCCCTCCCTCTTTGAAGTGAACAGTGTCACTTTGGATTGATAGGATTTTGTGGATCTTCAGAATCTCTCCTTCAAATCAGTGCTTTGGATCCAAACCATTATGACCTATCACAGATAAACAAAAACTGATTTTAGGATTCTAGGACAAACTGAATATTATGTCCTTAAATATGACTTGTAAGAGGAAGTATCATTTCCAGTAATTTAGAAGTATAGATAGGTAACAGAAATATAAATAATCAAGCGGGGGAAGGACTGCATGAACTAAGTTAAGGCAAAATATGCTGGGGGAGGCTTGAAAAAAGATAAGCTTTTTAGGAAAAACAAAACAAAAACCCAAAATACAGATAATTCCTGTGCAAAACAAGGTAGCGGATTAAAATTCAACGCATAACATTTCCAAAAGAATGCTGATTGAAAGGAATAAGTTTAGAGTTGAGGTTTTGTGCATTTTCTGTAAATTGTTCTGCAAAAAACATCTGTTTTGAAAGTGGCATATCAATCCTTAAATAAAAAAATGAAAGAATTATGGAAAAGATGCTTTAAATGTTGAATTCTAGGAGAAGCCATCACTTCCCAGTAGAGCACATGAATGATGCCTCCAGCATGATTCTAGTTCCTTATAACTTACAACACTTGGTTTAATGATCATTCAAAGTTACAATGGCATGGAAAAAAAGACATGACCATTTTTCACACTTATGACTGTTGCATCATCCGTATGGTCATGTGAACAAAATTCAGAGACTTGGCAACTCATATTTATGATGGTTGCAGTGTCTTGGGGTCATGTGATTACCTCTTGTGACCATCTGACAAGCAAATGGGGAAGGGAGTTTCACTTAACAACCATGTTGGTAATTAAACTTATGTGATTCACTTAACGAATGTGGCAAGAAAGGTCATACCTCACTTACTAAATGTCTCACTTAACAACAGAAATATTGGGCTCAATTGTGGTCATACATTGAGGGTTACCTGTATGGTTACTTTAAAGAATCTTAGCAGGACATACATTACAATTCTTTCTTTGAAACCTTAAGAGCATAAGCTAGAGCGTATAGATTGCTTCATATGTGATATATTTCATTTTTCTGCTAGGAAGCATAATCTTATTAACTGAGATGACAGAGGGGAGAGACACAGAGAGAGAAAATGCATGAAAGTTAGTACTTGTTTCTCTTACAATACATATGGCTATGTACTGGATTCTATGGCTACACCCTTTTCATGAAGAAGAGCCTTCTCTGCCGTGGCTCCTGCTCTTTGGACATCTTACCCCTCCAGAGTGAGATCTGTTCCTTCTGAGCTACCATAAAGACCTGAAAGCCTGGCTCTGTCCCTTGGCTTGGGACCCCAATGAGGGAGCGCCACCCTGAAGGTGGTTTTGATAGGCCAATAGCAGATCCCATCTCACTGCCTGCACACCTTGTTCCCTCCCTCTCCATCTTTATATTGTCTTATTATTTTATTACTATATTGTATATATTTATATTGTTTTATTGCTTTTAACTTTGTAAATCACCCAGAGTCACCTTGTGGTGAGATGAGTGCCAAATAAAATAAATAAATAAATACATCATGTCCATTTTTTTCTACTGTTTTCCCCAATATATGTGATCGAGCATACCTTTTTGTAATGTAAACATTTTTGTTGGAAATAAGGTATCACAACTTGAAACAGCCATGTGTGTATTCACTTTGTATTCAAATTCACATTTGAAACATGATTTAGATAACATTGTCTCATATTTCAAACTAACATGATTATCTTTCATTGCTAAATTTGATCTGAAGAAAGCTTAAGTCAGTTCTCTTGTCCTCCAAGTATTTTCAATTCTAAGCAATTTAGAATCTGGAGGGTTCCAATTGTTGTATATACTCTTGACTTAAGCAGTGAAGTTGTTTCTTATTTCGCATATCCTCCACAGATCAACAGAAATCATGCTTATCATACTCTTTTGATATTTATGACTAGGTTATCAGCTGGAGATACAGATAATTTCTTCTCCCCCTTTAATCACTTGAAATCTCACTGCATCTTATCCAAGAATGCCAAAAATCATCTGACCTCTTTTATGGAAGTTTGGGATTCCTATTAGACTTCAGGAAAGATCTTTTGAACATTACAAAATTGGACAAATTTAAACTGTTATAATGTTTAATGTATAGATTTGCCAGAATGATGACCATTATGATGCCAATTTCTGCTTTAGAACATGTGGTTACCGCAGTGGAAGGAACTTGTTCCATGAAAATGAACAGGGTCAGAACCATGGGGCATTTAGGATAGAACATTTTCCATGGTGGAGAATACGCAGCTTGATATAATTGTGCATTATGTGCTGTCTGTATTTTTTTTTAACATGTCCTGCGCTGACCTTGCAAGAGCAACGTATATCCTTGTGAACACTTGCTTGATTAATCGTCTCATTGATCACAAGGCTTTTGATAGGGCTGTCCTGTTGCTGGCAGCTGTTTTTGGAGTACTTGGCACACTTCCTCATTGATTTGTGCTATCATGATCATATTATGCTTGCCCAGCATTCTTTACAAAGGTGACGTATAAAGTGGTGGGTCAACATTAAATTGGCACTCCTGGATGTTAAAAAACCTTGAATTATGTTGACCCTGGCAACATTCAATGCTTGCTCATTCAGCCCCAAGCTAATAAAAATCTATATTCACATCACACCAGCCATTTTAAAGGCCTTGTAATGAATCATACTCTCTCTATATGCTAAACTTATGTTCTGTTACACATTTTTTTATTCTTAAGTTACTAACCTGTCTAGGAAAACATTTTAATATAAAATATTTAGCACCAAATATATCTTGTTCAGGGCAAAGGTTATCCCAGGCTTCTCACCCTGGGTCTCTCCAGTGATTTTTATTACAGGTCATTCTGATATTATATTACCATTCCCCTCATCTCCAGACAGCATTGTTGTTTCTGAAACATCCTGGAGTCTCAAGTAATGGATGGCTAGTCTTTTTCATCTAGCATTCTGATTCTCACAATGGTTGGTCAGAGTCCTCTGAAAATTCACCTGAAAGACATAAAGGCTATAATTCTCTTTTACTGTTCCTAGTGCCTGCTTTTTAGGAATATATTAGCTTTGTACATGGTGGCCATTTCTACCTGTTACAATGAATCATTACAATGAATTATCTAAACTAAACATGGCTATATGCTCTACGTGGATATGCTAAATTAATATGTGTCCTAACAGATTTGCTGCTATACTTTTCCTTATTCCTTGTTTGACAAATCTCCAAACTTTTTTAGAAATTCTGCAAAGTATGCTAAATGATATAGTTTTGGAGCTGAAGCCCCCAAAAACAATAATGGTGTAAAAATGTGCTATTACTGCTAGTCAATAACATATCAATTTTGCATTAATACATGCACATGCATATAAATACCTATCCCTCCCTCCCTCCCTCCCTCTGGTAAACATTGTTCTATTCCTAGAAAATACAACTTAACTACTTGGGAATCTTAAACCATGATCATTTTTATAATATTGTAGTGACTCCTCTCTTCTTAACTGAAGCTACTGTTTCAGAAGGAACTTCCCTCTTCACCAAATTTCAATTTCTAAGATTCTTCTTGAGATGCTACAACTGTAACTAAATTAATGATCGAACATAATTCTGTAAGTAGAGATACCTTGCAGCAAGGGACTGTTAACATGTCAATATTTGAGGACTTTCCCAGAAATACGATAAAAGGGTTTTTTTTTACAGTTTTTTAAAAACATAATTTATCAGACTTTCTTTCCCCATTATTATTTACTCCATTCTATTACATACACTTTTATTGATTAGTTCACTACAGTGACATCCATTAAAAATACTAATCTAAAACCCTAGCATGATTTGCAAATGCTAAATCAAATTCATGCCACAGTATGGCATAGTATAATGATTCAAAATGCTGCTATTAGCCCTTCTCTCATTTTGTTAGGTTTTATTTATTTATTTTTTTTTTGCCTTCTTCATTTTAGGGGTTTGTGTTTTTAGTGTGTTTCAATGATTTTCTTGCTTAAAATTTGATTTAAAAGTGGAATGAAATATTTTCATCTATGCATTTAATATATAAAAATAACCATCAGTCTGTGGGGAGAAGGGAGCAATAATAATGGCATTTTAAAAAGAAAGTGAATTTCCTCACTAGATTATGGTATGTATATGAGTTTAATTATTGTTGCCACTTTTTCTGATTGACTCAGTTCATCTCTGGTGTAAAACTTCAGAGTTTGGAGGTTTTTTTAAAAGACAAAGTGGTTTTAGATTTGACTTTATGTTTAATTTTTAAAAAGTTCTGCACTGATATAGCCTGGGCTACCATGCACTTAATTTGGGTTTATCTGGACATTGAAGGGATGAGAGTCATTAGCAGTTCTATCTCTAGCAACAGACAAAACCTATGTGCAGTTGTGCACTATGCAATAAAACCTGGGCAAACAGTCTTAAGAGTTTGCATTCATCTTCTTTTTTCTGCATAATATAAATTCCTGTTTAGCCTGCAAAATTAAAAATAGTTTTGGTCCTGTTCATCTTCTATATAGTTTTAAGAAGGAATCAGAATTGTCTCTAATGTCTGGGAATTACAGGGACCCAAAATTGTTGACATCAAGATAAAAAATAGGTGAAAGTTCAGTTGTTTTACCATACTTTTTTTTTTTAAAAAAAATCTTGATTCAGTTTACAGAAGTATTGCAATCTCCTAATGCCACATCCAGCATATTAACCCATTTATGATTACAGATAGCCAGAGGCACTACAAAGACATAAGATGAACCCAAATGCTTTAAAATAAATAACAACCCACAGACCAGGTTACTTGCTAATAGAGAATAATTCTAAGCTTTCTAATCTTCAAGGAAATGAAGGAAGAAAGAATATTAGTAGCAAGAACATCCTACTTTTTTGTATTATACAGTTCATCAGTTGGTAACTTTGGTAGTTATCTCAAACTTACCATTAATCCTCCTGAAGTCATGCACCACTTGACTGATTACCCTCTGGTTTATATTCTTACAGATCTGGTAGCTGTCAACTAAACAAATGGAAGATAACATTGTCTGGGTCTCTATAAATTCAATATTTTTAGTGCAATATTTTAACACCGAGCCTTATTATATACTGACACTCTCCATCTTTGTCTAAGCACTGTGCCATTTTAAAGACATTCATAATGGCTGTTTTCCCATATCTCACCCAATGGCTTGCATTTTAAGCAAGGGTTTGTTCATAGAAATGGATAGTAAGTAAGTAGAGTACCCAATCAGCAGTCATTTTTTCTGCTTTTAATTTATGGATTGCTAATTTCTCCCACCAGCTGTTGGGACCTTCCAGTGTTCCTTGATTTAACTTTTTTATGTCCCAAATATTATACAAGAAGCAAGAATTTCCAGCGTTTCCTTTTCAATCCATGTACTTATTACTTCAGATTTCTGCACATTTGCCTAGTGAGCTGCAAAATATTCCCCGTGTGGGACCCAGTTGCACAGGAATATTTGTTTCTGAAACTATTAAAAAATGCAGAGCAGGCTCGGTGTTATTTATCAAAAACAAACGGCACAACTTATAATCAATGGGGGTTTGTCAGAGGTGTTTACAATAGAGAAGGGGACTAGACAGGGTTGTCCACTGTCACCGTTGCTGTTTGTTTTAACTTTGGAAATATTGCTGATTAAAATTCGAGATTCACAGCAAATAAAAGGAATAGAAGTTAATAAAAAAGAATATAAACTAAGGGCTTTTGCAGATGATTTGGTGGTTACCTTATCTCAACCTACTTATTCTGTAATAGAGTTATTACAATTGATATATCAATATGGACGAGTTTCGGGTTTCAAAATTAATAATAATAAGACTAAAATATTGCCTAAAAATATGACTAATCTGGATAAGCAGATGTTGGTTAATCTGACAGATTTTGAGGTTGTTAATAAGGTAAAGTACCTGGGGGTTACTTTATCTGTTTCTAATGCAAAACTGTACAAAAATAATTATGAAAGGCTGTGGGTCAATATACAAAGAGACATGAAAAATTGGGAAAAGTTGCAATTATCTCTTTTGGGAAGAATTGCAGCGATTAAAATGAATGTGTTGCCAAAGTTTCTTTTTTTATTTCAAATGATACCCATTTTAAAGAATGAGGTTAACTTAGATGAATGGCAGAAAGGTATTAATAAATTTATCTGGGCAGGGAGGAAACCTAGAGTAAAACTTAAAATTATACAAGATATTCGTGAGAGAGGTGGACTCAAGGTACCGAATTTGAGGTTGTATTATGATGCTGTGGTTTTAACATTAATAAGTGATTGGGTTAATTTAACAAATGTGGAAATACTCCTCTTGGAGGGTTGGGATTTACTTTTTGGATGGCATGCCTATCTAATTTTTAATAAAAAGGTTGATAGGGCTTTTAAATCTCATATTATGAGGACTTCTTTACTTTGGGTTTGGAGGAAATATTATAGAAATGATTTTAAAATTCAATTATGGGCTATTCCATGGCATGCGATAGAAGGGATAAGGAGAGGGGTTAGGATGGATAGCGTTTCTTATGCACAATTACTTAGATGGGATGGTAAAAATTGGCACTTAAAATCTATGGAAGATTTAGCACAGGAAAATATTATATATTCATGGTTTCAGTATAGACAAATAGTGGATAGGTGGAAGATAGATCGGAAGGTGGGTTTGCTTAGAGAAGATGAGAATTTGTTTAAACAAATAAAATATCAAAGACGAACTCACATTAAGAGAATTTATGGGGTCCTAGTAGAATTGAACTCAGAAGCAGAGTTAGTCAAAGAATGTATGATCAAATGGGCACAAAACTTTGGTGAACCGGTTCTACTAGATACCTGGGAAACTATTTGGGTGAGGAACGTTAAATTTACGCAAGCCCAAAATTTAAGGGAGAATTTTTATAAAATGTTTTATAGATGGCACCTTGATCCACAAAAAATGTCTCGTATGTATCCCGATCTACAGCCTAAATGTTGGAGATGCGGATGTTTGGATGCTACATACTATCATATCTGGTGGTCGTGTAAAAATATAAAAGTTTTTTGGATTAAGATATGGTGGAATATTCAAAGAATTTTTAGAAGGAGGGTAAAATTTACCCCACAATTGTTTTTATTAGGTATTGTTACTGATTGTGATACTAAAGATATTACATTGATGTTAAACTTAATTACAGCTGCAAGGTTGTTAGTAGCACAATTTGGAAGAAGGAATCTTTGCCTACTTTGCAAGAGTGGCTTTTTAAAGTTTCTTATTTGGCGGAAATGCAAAGATTTCGGCCTTCCTGAAGGATCAATCACAAGAGAAGTATGTTGTGGTATGGAGGAAATGGATAGACCTTATACAACATAAGATGGATATTAAAAAATATTATTTAGCTTTTTAATAATTTATATTGAAAAGCCAAATTTTTTTCTTTCTTATTTTTTTTCTTCTTTCCCTTTTTCTATTTTTTTTCCTTTTTTTGTACTTATCTTTTTTTATATATATTTTACTCTTAATTATTTTATAATTTGTTTAAGTAATGTATTTAGATTTGTTTGCAGTTTTATAACTTATATTGAAAAGTTAATCTCTTTCTTATGTTTTTCATGTATTTCTTTTTTTTTTCCTTTTTTTCTGGTATTTATGTTTTTTTTTTGTTATATATATATTGTTGTTAATTATTTTGTAATTTGTTTAAGTAATGTATCTAGATTTACTTATATTTTATATTTTTCTTAAGACTTTTTGAAGAAATTTTAATTAAGCCTATATGCAGCTCTGGAATAGTCGGGGGAGGGAGGGGGAGGGTTGGGGAGGGATGGGGAAAATTGTTTTGTTTTTGTTATTGTAAAATCTTAAAAAATTTCAATTAAAAAAAATGCAGAGCAGGATAAAATGTCTTCTGTTCTCTATGGTAGGTTAGCAGCAAGTCCTCTGAATTTTTCTTTCCAGAAAATCATATAACAGATGACTTAATGATGACAATTCAGGATAACACAGGCCTTTTACTCAATGCTGGGTGGAAAGGCAATCCATCCATTCTTGAATCATTCATTCTTGAATGTTTATCTTCTGTAAAATTTAGTTTTATATGGGTTGAAAGGACCCATGCGTTTCATGGATCTTAACATTGATTAGCATTAGTCTGTTACTGGCATTTTGCAAACATTGGGGGCATTACACTGTGAGAAATGCACTGAAATTGATGTGGGAGGATGGGGCCCCATAAATGTCTCATTTGGTAGCACCCCAATTATTTCTAAAAATGAAAAAGTCAAATTCTGAGGTGGAATGTCTCATTCTAACAATCCTGTGTGCAAGGTTTGTAACTATGGTTACTGCTGAATTCTGAGGAATATTTAATTCATTGCTCAATATAACCATCTTCAGGGAATCACAAGGTACAAGGTTTTCCTCTTGATAATCTTTTATCCTATGGGTACAATTTTTAAAAATTCACTTTTGGGAATCATAAGATGTAGATGGTTCATATATTTGATTTGTTTGGCATTGGTGTAGTATATTGCATGAATCCAGCCAACTGAGGCTTACAGTATTTAATAAACCACAGTTAAGAAAAATAGTTTTTTATAATACACAAAGCTAATCAGCATGTAAAATAACAGCACATTCCTCTAATCAGTCAAAATATAATTCTCAGAGTTGTACAATGATTTAGATTAAAAGAGAAAATATACCTGGGGGCATATGGGAAAATTCATTAAAGCAACTGTATGTCATCCAAGTTACAGAGCAATCCCAGGAAAAATAATGGTTTATTTTAAGATTTTAATATAGGTTACATTTAAGATGAAATACATTGCTGTATTTCACAGTATCCTTTCTCCTTCAAATCTAAAATACTACCTTGCCCTATCACCACTACTGTGTATTTCTTAAACAGTCATTTCAAAAGAGTTCCTCTGCTGCTAGGGAATTCTAAACATTGTCATTCTTACGCAACTTGAGGAAGGATGATTTATTGGACACAAAGTAGAATACAATTTAGGATCTTTTATACAATTAAGAGGTCTGCCACTGAACTACTGGAACATTAAGATAAGGATAGGTTGATGACTTAGAAAGACGTGTCCATTTATATTCAAAAATATTTCAAAAGAGAGACAATGACACCAAAATCCTCATTTTCTAGGCTGAAAGCTAAACTGGACTATTTGCCTCCATACTGAGAATGTCATGTGCATATTTTAATTTAATATAGCATATATTTTAAATATTATTAAAAGTTTGTATCAAAGCAATCTATCAATTAAAAAAACTAATAAAATATCAAATATTTTTGATCAAACATTTCCTAAAAATAAAACTAGATTAACAATGCAGCTATGTCTTCGTGGTTCTAAGTTCTCTTTCACTGGGGATCTATCTGCCCACAATGCTATAACTTGGTATTTCCAAGGTTGAACCATCCATTGAACACTGGACAACTCTCTGATTAAAAATCACCTAGTTCTTTCTGATACTAGAAGTTACAGGAAACGTGGCAGATAAAAAAACTTGATGAAAACATTAGTTTTAGGGCCTCGTTTGATGCCCTCAATTAGCATCCAATGAAATAATTTTCCTGATAATTTCAATGAACTACATAGAGCTGCATTGATGATATCTAGAAAAGCAAGTTGGAGTTGTACATGATTATATCACATGCAAAATTAACCAAGAAAGGGCTCTTTCAGCATAAACACATCTAGTAATAATAATTCCAGTTGCTCCATTGGAGTCTAAGAAGATTGTCTATATAGGTAGTCCTTGACTTACAACCACAATTGGGGCCAGAATTTATGTTGCTAAATGTGCTACCCTGCTCACTCACTCACACACACACACACACACACATGTGATTTAGTGAGTTTATTAATATTCTCCAGCAAGTCCCTTCAACTTGCCCCAAACAAGTCCAGCCATGAGCAAATCAAGGTTAGCCCACAGAGCAATGGCCCAATAGTCCACAAGGCACTTGAAAGCTGCTCAAACAAACTAACTATACCAGACAAACTTAAATCCACCAGGCAGAACTTAAGTCCACACACAGAGAGCTCATGGGGCAAGAAAAGTTTGGAGTTTCCAAGGCATGATTCAATTCCAAACACAATGATAATCCAGAGTGAAGTAGGAAACATGATGACCAAACACATAGCTAGAAAACAGACACATTGTTCCCAGCAATGCCTCCATCTATCTGCTATGATAAATAGCTTCTGGTGCAGCCCATCAAGACCAGTTGGGTCCTCTCCTCTTGAGTAGTTTGTCTGACCTTCTCTGCCCCTGCCATTTTTCTGCCCTACGTGTTTTTGGATCAGGTGCAGAAGGCTGTTCCTCCTCATCTTTGCTGGACTCCTGCTACTACAAGCTTTCCCCAGCTGGAGCCTCAGCCAAATTCTTTCCGGATGACTGTTCAGAGCCATCAATCAACTCAGTTCCTGATATGCCAGGAATTCATTCATCCTCCCCTGAGCTGACATCTGAGGAGGTATCTGGGGAATCGTTCAAGGGAGACATCACATTAAGTGACAAATATGTTAAGTGAGTTTTACCCTATTTTATGACTTTTCTTGCCACATTTGTTAAGTGTATTACTGTTAAATTAGTTACATGGTTGTTAATGAATCTGGCTTCCCCATTGACTTTGCTTGTCAGGTTGCAAAAGATGATCACATGACCCTGGGGCACTGCAACCATCATAAATATGAACCAGTTGTCAAACATCTGAATGTAAATAACATGACCATAGGGATGCTGCAACAGTCATAAGTGTGAAAAATGGTCATAAATCACTTTTTTCAGTGCCTTTGTAACTTCGAATGGTCACTAAATGAACTATTGTTAAGTCGAGGAATACCTGTATTAGCAAAACAGTTTTCATAATATTCTTGCATTATAATAGTTCACTAAGTCTTTGGATATTTTTCAAGTCTTTGAATTTCTGTAGTAAGTTAACTGTATCCTACTCTAGCACCTAACTAAACAAATAAACAAACACAAAAATCTCATTTACATGTGTGCACTGCCAATATCATCAAGGAAAATTGGTTATTAACAATTTATGCTGGAAAGCAGTAAAACACAAGATAAAAGTAGTATATTAGCTGCAATTTTGCCCTCTGAAATCTATGCTGTGAGGTACATTTTGCAATCAGCAATTTCACTGATTACAAGAAACAGTATGATATTTACCACATTAACATATTTGTAAACAAATTACTGCCTACTTTTTTGCATTTTACAATACATTGGCATTCTGAAGTTAATAGAATAGCTATGTGCAATGCTTTTTGTAATTCAGTTGGAATAGCACATTGTAATCTTTTTCTAATCCCTTTCAGGTCTACAGAGGATGGGGTAATTAAGGAAAAATTACTTTTTCATGATATTATAATGCAGGAATCCTAAGAATGGAATCTGTTTCAATTACCACTTTCCAAAAGTAAGTTGGGTTGTTAGAAAAGCAGGATTGGCAAAGTTCTTTTGAAATAACAAGCTAAATATTTTGTGGTTATGAGAAGTTTCCAAAAAAGAGGGATACCACTTTAATAGATATCATTCAGCATTCTCACGGTAGTGTAGGCTCATGCAGGGTGCTCAGAAGCTGATTCTCCATCAAGAAAAAGTTGATTACATGTCTACTTCTTATTGCAATTTATATATTACCCAAAAAGTTTTCAAAAATTTGTATGGAAATTGGGAATGGTTGTTTTCATTTAAATAGAAATACCGCTTCCCATAGTTGGGAAGACCGTGACCTCATCTTCATATGCAGCCTTCCATCCTTCTGAGGTTGTAAAATTAGGACACAGATTGTTGGGGACAATATGCTGATTGTGTACACTGCTTAGAAAGGTCTGTAAAGCACTATGAAATGGTATATAAGTGTAAATGCTGTTGTTATTCCCCTAACTGCAGTATGAATATTTTACTGTCATATATGACACATCCTTAGGACATTGGCTGTATCTCATTCCAGCTTGTAGTGGAAGCAGCTGAAAGTCATTTTCACGCTTGATTGTGTATGTGTTACCTTTACTGCAATTTCTTCCTTAGATTAAATATACCTTTGTTAATGGATCAGAATCCCTCTATTCTTGGAGTTACATACTATAAAAGTGAAAGCCTATGGAACTGTGGGTTTTTTTGCACGAGGACAAAGTCAGTTTGCCTCTAAGTCCAATATATTTACAAGCAAATGGGGGAAAAGTCCATTTACATTTGCACTTTAACCCAATCTCCCTAGAGGCTACGAGATAGGATGTCCCTCTGGGACAGGAGGCCTTTGGTTACCTGCTGGTGATTTAACTGACCATTATTTCATCCAGAGATGAAGTAATCCCAGGGATACATTATTGTGATTCTTATCCCAGTTACTTATCACCAGTAAGTTACTTAGTGCTTGGTTTTACTTATCACTACCAAGATGGTGTTTTTATCAGCACTTTAATGTAGGTCAGGTCAGGAAATAGACACCACAAGGATGTAAGAATACTATATTATTGTACAATATAACCACCGAATCTTGAAAGCCTACCCAGATTTCTCAGAGTGGAAAATATCTTCTTTTTCTGTACTTATGGCATGTAAGAATTCTTATCTACCTCTCCTGTATAGGGTTATCAGGAAACTTTTAGGGAAGGTCAGATGAGCCATCATGTTTGCAGGCTGCTGTGACGATTGTATGTTTTCACTCATATTCACTTGGGTCTGGGCCTCAATTGGGCAATTAGGTTATTTGATAAGGACTGTGCCTTCTACTGTAATCTGGGATTGTTTTGATCTTGTGGAACCTGATGAACTTCTGTCCAATTCCCAATCCTCTCTTTCAGAGAAAGATTCTACAGAATGTGGAGGGGCATCATCTACAGAGGATCAGAGATGAAGAGCATTATCTGGATCTTTTCTAGTTAGGATTCAGGCTTGGATATGGGATGGAAATAATATTGGTTGTTCCTGTAGATGACGCCTTTAGAAATCTGGATGAGAGGAGTGAGCCACTCTTGATAATATTAGACATTTCATATCATAGTGTCTTCTTCCATCTCAATTTTAGGAATTCATCTGTTATATTAATTTAGAGCTGGGTGTACTAGTCTTCAAAGCTGGTGTTGCATCCATCACCCAAAGTTCCTTAAACAGAATAACAGTATAACGGAAGGGACCTTGCAGGTCTTCTAGTACACTACCTGCTCAAGCAGGAAAACCTATAACTTTTCAGACAAATGATTGTTCAATCTCTTCTTTAAAATCTCCAGTGTTGGAGCACCCACAATTTCTGTAGGCAAGTCACTCCAGCTGTCAGGAAATTTCTCTTTTGTTCTAGGTTGGTTCTCTCCTTGATTAGTTTCAATCCATTGCTTCTTGTCCTGCCTTCGGGTGGGAAGGCAAGACAGGGATAAATATGTCCTTCTCCCTATTTTTGCTTCCTTGCTTCCCTGAAGTTATTCTATGTCATCTCTTTGTCTGTCACTACTTGCTGTTGGTCTAAGAGACTGCTAATCTTAGATCACTTCTCAGACACAAATTCATCTAGTGCTTTCCAGGTGCCTGTGGGTATCAGGAATCCTGGAGATGATTTTGGAGAAAATATTCAGAAACTGTTACAAGAACATAAGATGGAGATGCATCCTTGAGCCCTGGAGAAAAACAAAGTATTTGGAAGGGATTCAGACTGGCTCCTCCCTGACTCCCTGGGTTTAAGACGAGAGGAAGGGAAAATGCAGACTTGCAGGATTCTGTTATTATACTGACTCAATAAAGTATCGTTCTAGTTTTTTTATGGAGTCTGTTTCCTAATCTGAAAAACCTTGAAGGGCTGACAGCAAGGGTGATTAATGATATAAAAATGTTGGGTGCAACCAGGCAATCAAAGGCCCACTCCTTATCACACAGATATCAATAAACTGAAATCATAATTATCTACATAAATCAATCCTGCAAACCGTTGAATAATTGGAGCCATATGTTTGTTTTTCCAGTACTGTACAATAAGTCTTTTGACTGTAAGTTCATGTTTTTTGTCCAGAAGTCAACTTCCATGTGATAGCAAATATTAAATCTCAAAGAAGAGTTAATACGTGTAATTGCTTCTTATTGAAATAGAACAATAGATTTAAATTAAGTGTTAATTTCATTGCATCTCCAACCACATAAATGCAATGAATTCATTTCAAAAATATTTCATGTTGAAAAGGATATCACTTAAAAATCTATAGAAAGTTTTGGAGTTATTTGAACCTCTCTTTCTTTATTGGTTAAGTAAAACATACAAGCCGCCCAAAATAGGTAAAAGTAAAATATACATAATTAAACATAGTGAAAAAAATGAAAATTATCAAATTATAAAGAGGACATTCTGGTAGCCCCTCACCCAACTCCATTCTCCTATCTTATCTGTTGTATATTTTTTTCAGCTCCCCCCTTTTATACATTTGTATTCTTTTTTGTTTTTTTGTACTTAAACAATAAATACAGAGAAAAAATCCATCCCTTGTTTGTATAATGTTTATAGAATATGTATTAGTCTTAATGTTTATAGAATATGTATTAGGTAGATCAGACAGGAAACTTTATTTTAAGATTACATTAACAGAATCTTGAAAATCTGGAAGGATTTCTCTTCCCCTGTTCTCCTGGGTGTGTGTGTCTCTTCTGAGCTTCTGGCTCCTCCCACATTCTGTTGTGGGCTTAGCTAGCATATTTCCCACTGTTCCATTAGCTCAGTGGTTCTCAACCTGTGGGTCGGGACCCCATTTGTGGTCGAACGACCATTTCACGGGGGTCGCCAATTTTCCCCCCTTTTCCTTAGCTGTGCTACTCCCTTTTATTCTATTGGCTTTTGAAAGCCAATAGAATAGACTCTCTTGAATAAAGTCTAATTTATTGGCTTTCAAAAGCCAATAGGAATTGTCCAGGCTGTCTCTGCCCTGCTGAGTCCGCCAAAAGTCCCATTCTGCAAATGGTGCTGCAAGTTGTCTACAGCAAAGGCGAGCTGTCTAGAAGCTTCCACCCCTCCCTGCTGAGCAACTACTAAAAATATAAGTAAAAGAGGGCCAGGGGTGGGAGGTGGGAGGCCGGCGGGTGCAGGGAGGGTTGCTGGCATGCGTGGGGCCCGGTGGGTGCCTTACCTCCCTTGGGCTGGGCCAGCTGGTGCCCCAGCCGGTGGTCGGCCTGCTCCGTCTCTGCCGCTTGCCAGCTACGCCTCGGCCAGCACAGGGGGCGGCACCACGCATGTGTGGCACTCCTGGGCAGGGAAAGTCCTCGACTTACGACCGCTTGGGTAGTCCTCAACTTACGACTGGTTGGGGGTCGCGGCATTAAAAAGGTTGAGAACCACTGCCTTAGCTACATCTTGTTGTCTCACAAGATCACCCTAGGTCATTTCCACATGCCATCACTATATGTGAAAAAGGGATTGGGGTGCTCAATGACTCGTTATTTGGACATGTGCTTTCAGCCAGTAGAATATCACAAAGTATTGCCTATCCCTGTAATATTCTTCAAATAAATCTTTCTGTTATAGCTTTACAATCTGCTTAACTCATTATTGCTCAGGTTAAATTCCCATTCTTAGAAACGCTCATGTTCAGACAGAATGCTTCTCCTTAAAACATCTTTAAAGTGGACTTAGACTGGCCAGTCATTCAAATGGAATCATTATGAGGCAATATTCTTTAAATCTGAACACACGGACACCCTATGAATTGAGCAACCTCTGTACTTCCATAAAACTGTATGTTATCTTCCTATTATAAATTTCAAACAATGTGGAGTTGACTTGGGAGACATTCTCTCTCCTTGCCAGTTTAAAAAGAATGGGGGAGGGTAGCTGGGAGGTCATTTGCTTTTTCAATTTCTATAACTGTTTATCTAATACATAGAAAGGATGATAGAATGATATTGATATGGAACTCCTAGACATTTTTAGTGTTTAATGCTAAGTTGCAATAATTTACAAGAATTTTAATACTTCTTATATTAAATCCATATGTGGGTGGGTGGGTACACTATATATGGAAACAAACTTAAGTGACAGTTAAAATAACATTTGCCTTAGCAGCTTTTATCCATGTATTCCTTAGGCATCTGTCCCTCCAGTAAGCATAGATGTAATAGTGGAACTAAACTTTTTTATAGGATAAAAGAGATAGAAAATTATCTGTCTCCATTCTCTGCTAATCAGCAAGAATTATTTGTGTAATAAACAGTCTTGATGATAAGATAAACAGTCCCGATGATAAGAACTAGGGTTTACTACAGGCGCCTCTGGTCAAATATGGTCATTCTGTAACTTTGATTATCTTCCAGATCACTTCTGAAAGTTGCCACTGAATTGTATCTATTTAAATTACAAAAGGGTGGGTGTGGGTGTGTATGTATGTATGTTCAGATGCCATGTTGTGTATATACCTAGATTTGAATATTTGAAAAAGTAAGATTTTGAGGGGTGAAATTGATGACAGTGTTGGAAATGTCCTAATTCCCAGTGCATGTATAATTTGTCTGATAATCTCTTAAATGAGCCGAGGTGGCGCAGCAGTTAGAGTGCAGTACTGCAGGCCACTTTAGCTGACTGTGTTCAGCAGGTCAGCGGTTCAAATCTCACCGGCTCAAGGTTGACTCAGCCTTCCATCCTTCCGGGGTAGGTAAAATGAGGACCCAGATTGTTGGGGGCAATGTAAATATATATATACATTGCTTACTGGTGTACACCGCTTAGAGAGTGCTTGCACTTAAAGCGGTATATAAGTCTCATAAATAAATAAATAAATAAATAAATAAATAAATCCCTTCTTTTCCAAATAGCTCTGAGTATGAAAACTATCCTAGATCAAATAGCTTGGTAATTAATTATGTATTTCAAAGTGATGAACTTAGAAATGATATATGGGATATTCAACTTAATCAATATTTCAAGTGTAATTCTTTAGACTGTTTTCATAAAAGACTAAAACCAATTTTCAGGTACTTTTTCCCATAACCGTTAAGTTATGTTGATCCAAAACCAACCCATGTACTCACCAACCACCATTAATTAATTATTTAGTAATGTTTAAATACACACTGACACACAAACTTTACAATCAATATTGTGTGCACTTGTTTTTTCTTGCCTAAGTGCAATAAAAACTGAATTGCATTTTGTTGGATAAGGCCCAATGTCCTCAAGTCTGTCGAGATTCTTCCTGTTGGTAAAGGAAAGAAACATAAATGAAATCTGGCATGGATATTGAAACTTACAATATATTAAAATGATACTACCAAGCATTGGGTCTAGAACTATAAGATTTGAGCTGCAAAAATCTAGATTGTCACCAAGTAGCACAAAAGAGGAACAGAAAATTCTTTTTGCTATCATCTAGTGGTCACCCTCACTTAACCTGGCCCAGCTGCAGTGTACAAAATTGCTCCAAAAGCAGTTTTTCTGTTTGTAATAATGAAAATTTGCAGAACCTGTGAGAGGGCTATGGGAACTCTTGCTTCCTTCTCCTTCTGGGCTATAGCATTTTGCTTGAAAGGAAAAGGGTGGCTTGATGGCTTTACAGTACAAATGCACCTCACTTCAGGCTACTCATAGATATTTTGCAGATGATTGGACAAATGCCCATCATCCCGAGGTGGCTCAGCAGTTAGAATGCAGTACTGCAGGCCACTTTAGCTGACTGTGTTCAGCAGGTCAGCGGTTCAAATCTCACCGGCTCAAGGTTGACTCAGCCTTCCATCCTTCCGGGGTAGGTAAAATGAGGACCCAGATTGTTGGGGGCAATGTATATATATATATACATTGCTTACTGGTGTACACCGCTTAGAGAGTGCTTGCACTTAAAGCGGTATATAAGTCTCATAAATAAAATAAAATAAATAAATCCCGTGGGCTCCTTTTTCAAGTACATAAAAGATTGTCAGCCTGTTTAGATATTGGCAGATTCTTGCAACTTATTCCCATATACATAACAGCCTTGGATAAATATTTTTCATATTTTTGTCAGGGAACCTACTTTCACCAAATAGTTTACCATGTTACTAAAATGACAGTTGCAAATCTTATTGGAATGTGCAGTTAAATTATATTCATTTACTCAGGCAATTCATCAGAGAAAAACACCCACTTTTTTATGGTGATACTGTAAAGTTGTGACAGCTTGGTCCTCATGTTTTCCTTCCAATCAGGTTCACACAGGAAGACACAGCAGTATCTCTTTTCACCTGCCCTCTTTGTTGTCTTAGAAACCCTGTTACCCGGCAGTGTTCTGGAATGAGTTATTGTTCTGCCTGCTGCTCAGAATTCTGAGACTTTGCTGATTGCAGGCAAGTGTATGGTTGAAGTTCTCACCTCCGCCCCACATCTCCCAAAGGGCCAACTCTCTGTTCTTTCCCTTGTCCAGAGGACAAACCCTTAGTGCCTTCACCTTTTTTTTGTCAATCATCCCCTCAAGTCCTTAGTGCCTGCTGTACAGTTAGTCCTTGACTTACAGGCATAATTGGGGCCAGAATTTCCATTGCTAAGCAAGGCACTTGTTAAATGAGTTGCATCAGCTTTTATGCAATTTTGTTTGCCTAAAAAGATTTTATAACTTTTCTCTTTTTTTGCCATAGTTGTTAAGTGAATTATATGATCATTTAGTGAATCTGTCTTTGCCCACCAACACTGCTTGTTAGAAAGCTACAGTTGGTAATCACATGACCCCAGAATGCTGCAACCGTCATAAGTACATGCCGGTTGCCAAGCGCCCACATTTTGATCATGTGACTGTGATGGTTGTAAGTGCAAGGACTTTGTAGGTCACCTTTTTTTCAGACTTGTTGTAACTTGGGACAGTCACTAAATGAATGGCTGTAAGTTGAGGATTACCTGTACCAGACTGTGAGGCCAGATCCCATCTGCATGCCCCAATACAAAAATCCACTGCCTCTTGGCGTCATAGGGAAGCTCATTGCAAATGATTTCCCCAGGGCTTTTTAACTGCTGAGCAGGGGCTGGCCCCATAGCACCACGGCATTGTTTTGTGTCATTAGCAGAGCACTGCATGTTCAGAGACTCCCCTGCAACCCCCCCCTTCTTGTGCCACAAAAGCAGAAGTTGGTTGCCTAGCCCTGCAGTTCATCCTGCTCACAGAGGATTGAAATGTTGAGAATCTCTGGATATTTGTTCTTCCTGTAATACCAGCAGCTTCTTGCAACCTACTTTGTGTTGAATACATGATCTAAAACCAGAAGGTCATGAATTCTAGACATGAAAGCTGATGGGTAACTATTGCCCAGTCAATCTCTCTCAAGCCAATCCACTTCACAGGGTTGTTGTGGGGAAAATAGGAGGCAGGAGCATTAAATATATATGCTCACCTGGAATTGACAAATAAAGTGTTTGTGTTGAAAAATAAAGGTGGCATAAACATTTAATCAATCACCAACCAATCCCTATTTATTAAATTGTTCCCTTTATGGTACAGAATAGAGGACTGATCACCTCATATCCTACTTTAATTTCTGAGGGGTCCTTGGTGCTCTCTGAGCTTGCTTGTTTTCTTGCAGATGTTTCATTACCCAAAGTAGGTAACAGCTTCAGTGTGGTTGAGGTTATCTAGTTTGGGTAATGAAATATCTGCAAGAAAACAAGCAAGCTCAGAGAACACCAAGGATCTCTCATTTCAATCCTGAGCTACAAATATTCTCCTTTATTGGTACTTTTATTTCTATTCTGCTGCTGTTAAATAAATAAAAGAGCTAAACCAAAACAACCAAAGTCACTGTTCACACTAACTACTCACAATATTGTTTCCAGCAGGCTTGGAAAGTTGTGGCCCTTTTGGTAGCTATAAATAGATATATGGACAATGTAAATACTTTGATGTTTCTCATGTGCTTCTATCCTTATAAATAAACATCAAGTGATATTTTTTGCTAGCTGAAGTGAGTGATGTGTTGGCATGCTCTGATTCAGGTATAGGGGCAAACAGTGGGTGGGGTACATACAAACCAAACTAGAAATTACCCACATTTTGAAGATATGGTGACACATCTGAAAGCAGTTACTCAGATTTTGAAAACTTTTAGATTAGGCAAAAAGGTTGTATCTGCTTACACTTTATTTTTAATAGAATAGTAGTAGAATATATTTAGTAGAATATCAGCCATCATGCAAAGCATAGGCTGGCTGGAATTGTTTTGAGCAATTGCCTTATGGATTGGGAGAAGAGTTCTAGCAATTTTTGTTTCTTGTCTGTTTAAAGCAGTGGTTCTCAACCTTTTTAATGCCGTGATCCCCAACCAGTCGTAAGTCGAGGACTACTCAACTGGTGCAGCACCGTTTGCAGAATGGGACTTTTGGCGGGCTCAGCAGGGCAGAGACAGCCTGGACAATTCCTATTGGCTTTTGAAAGCCAATAGAATTAGACTCTATTCAAGAGAGTCTATTCTATTGGCTTTCAAAAGCCAATAGAATAAAAGGGAGTAGCACAGCTAAGGAAAAGTGGGAAAAAATGGCGGACTGCATTGTTTGGCGACCCCCCGTTCGACCCCAAATGGGGTCCCGAGCCACAGGTTGAGAACCACTGGTTTAGAGTAAAAGATAAGATTGTTTCTCTAGAACTGTTTCAGTTTGCCATGTTTTAGCAAGTGGATTTCTTTTTCTGGTTCATGTCTGAAGGCATTATTATTATTAGAATGTATTTTCCCCTTGCTCTGCCCCAGGGATCTTACCAACATAAAACTAAGGCTGTAGCTACTGGGAAAGCAATGAGTTGTAAATTACTGGGGCATTAATGTTTTGTCAACCCAGCTAGCAAGAACTTTTTAAATGCAACAAAGGAAGGGTGGCTTGCTGGTTTCAGAGTGGTTCAGAGAGGTTTCAGTGGTTTCTCTTTAGCAACTGTTCTTATTTGCAGGTAACCAAATAAGTACAATAAGTTTTGGAATTGCAGAGATAGGGAGTGCTAGCAGTTAATGTTATTTCACTTTTGCATAGGGATCAAGGAGACTTTTGTTCATGGGAAGTCCAAGCATTGTTTGACTTGTGTTCCCTGCCTATTTGCCACATTCTTATGTTAGCAAAAGTGAAGACAATTGCAGGTCAGCTGCCAACTGTTTATTTATTTAACTTTCTAGAACTGCCCACTTTCTAATGTTTCTGAGCAGCATACAAGCTTTATGTTAAAAACACAAGGAAAAAACACAAGGAAAAAAGCCTAGTCATGTTGTGAAGGAAGAAAAGTAAATCCATTACATAATAACATCACACAACAATATAATTCATCCCCTATAATGGATACAGATGACATCCTAGTGCAGATCCTGGAGAAGAAGCCTGGTCTTCAAAGCTCTCCTGAAGGATAGAAAGTTCAAAGTTGTCCTGATCTCAGGGACAATGGTGTTCCAGAGGGCAAATGTAGCAACAAAGGAGGCTCCTGTATCCCATAAGATGTACTACTTAGCAGGCAGGTCATGGATCATGCTATTCCTTGGATCTTAAAAGATGGATAGAAAAAAAAATGGAGAAAGACAGTCCTTGAAACATCCAGGCTACGGGATAGTGATGGTAGATGATAAGCAGCACTTTGAATTGAATCTGGAAACTCACATTACTCCAGTGCAGGTTGTCAAAGTAGATAATTCATTATCTCAAAGTGTAGTAAATGCAGTGATTATGTCTCATCCTTCTTACATATTTGGTGGGCAATGTTATAAAGTTCAGAAATTCTGGAAGATGATTTATTGTAGAATGCAACAAATCTTAAAAGTGGGAAATCTTTTTCCTGGAAGCTTTGTTTCAATTACTAAAACTTACATTCCTACAAAGTATATAGAGGTGATGCTATATGTATATGGTAACAGCTGTACTTTATGTCTTTTATTGGAAATCACAAAGATTTCCCTTTTAGAAGCATAGCAAACAAACTTAGGTATATACATGAATGTAAAAAATAACTTTGTTTTAAAAATAAGTCAGATATAAAATTTAATTAAGCTTGGAATCTTTCACGAACATAAGGATTTAATGTATTAGTTTTTGCCTGAGTTGTTAAAGAGGAGAACATTTTGTCAGATAGAAACTCTTGTTATTATTATAATGACTGCCCTTGTTAATGATTGAACATTAACTTGTAAAAGTGATTTTGCTCATTTGTTTATGCAGCACTAACCTAATGTTACTTCAAATTTTTACTCCATTTTATATAGTTTATACATTTCTTTTTTTTCTTCTTTGCTATTTTATGTTTCTGAATGGAGAGGAAGGAGGAAAGGAAATAAAGAAAGGGAAAGAAAGAAAGAAAGAAAGAAAGAAAGAAAGAAAGAAAGAAAGAAAGAAAGAAAGAAAGAAAGAAAGAAAGAAAGAAGCTCAGTGGTAGCTCACATAGCAAAGGTTATTTAATGAAAGATTGGGAAGTGTAATGTTGTAGAAATGCTGATTTCTGGTTATTACAATAATGGTTGAAGAATATAGGCTTACTTTGGCAACTTGGAGTAATATAATAATGGTGGCAGGGGTGGTGATTTATGCATTAGTATAATTCATAAATCTCAGGAAATCAAGATTGCCCTGGTCACACAACACATACTATTGCAACCTTTGCTGGGGATCTAGAGCCTGGTGAAGTGCAGGCCAGTGATGTTAGCAGCAAGAGCTGTATGTGCCATGAACCTACCTTATGCCTGTTTCCAGTTATGATTAAGGATGCTTTCCTGTCACCAGCACTGAAATAATTCAGCTGTGAGTTCAATCAGCTCCTTTAAGTGAAGTGTGAGGGATCAATTTGTCTTCCATGTCAGGTAGTTGATCTTCACATTTTCCATAATGTGGGATGCTTCATTTAGATTTTCTCCCTCAGGTAACAAAAACTAGTTTCTGCCAGCCTGTCATAGAAGCTAGACATTAGGAATACATAATGTATAATACACAAGCTGGTCCACACACCCACAACTTTATTCAGTTATAATTTGACCTTCAATTTTCTTTAAGAAGGAAACCAAATTTTCCTAAGCTTGGTTTAAACTTTACAGAAAATTTGCAAAACCTCATGGCAATATTTGTAACTTCTCTACCACAAATTACCTCCAGCAACCTTTATTAATTAATCCCCAAAGTCAACTAGAAAGGAAAAAAAAAACACTTTGGGGAAGTGGAAGTGTAAGACCCTGTTTATTTTTCACTGGTTTATGTTTTGCAGGGAGGTTGTATGTGTGTTTACCACCATGTGACCTATTTGCTGATGGGGCTCATCATTCATCAGCAGCCGTGCAACATCACAGGACAAAGAAGGCTTCCTCCCACCTTGATGGTGACTCAAGACCAACAGCTGTTTTTTCTTCTCGCAGACTGTGGGGCAGGCAGTTTAATGGAGTGCGCAGAGCTTCCACCCAAGAAGCAAACAAGACCATCATAGGTAGTGGGGGGGCATTGTGATCACCAGTTCATGCGCGACCAGTTAATAATTGACAAGCAGCTTCACAGGCTTTGTTTTTCAGTTTCAGTATACATACATAAAAATGATAATATCTGTTTTTAAACTTTTTTTTTTTTTGCAATGAATACAGTTGCTTTTCTCTGCCTTGTCCAAAACAAATTAAAACCATAGATCAGGGAATTGTGATTTGTATATTCTATTTTTAAGAGCTTTGAAAAAATAATAACAAAAGAAAAGATGTCAAGGGGGGGTTGCATAATGTTCAAAATCACCCACTGTAGCATTAATTCACTATTGTTTTATTCAACTTTTACAGTTCATGCAAAGGTTATGTAACTACTAAGAAGTAACCTGGATCTGTGCCATAATCATTCTTCAAGGGATTTGTTAAAATGCCTCTGCTGCTAGAAGTCAAACATTAGCTAGTCACTTTCATCAAGCATTCAATACAATTTCTCATTACAATTGTAAAGAGAGAAGACAGGCTGTGCTGGATGGATGTGTGGCAGACAAATTAGAGACAGGTTATGCTTTTAATGCATGCATATTACCACCCTAGTTTTCCATAGTATTTACAGTATAGTAATTTCCCCCAGGGCTTTCACTTGTGCATTTTAAAGGGAAATGTTCACACTTCAAAATGTACAACTGTTTTGCACAGATTCAATTCTGAGAATTTGGTTACTGAAAATTGCTAATGCCCTGTGAGGGTCCCTATAAAAAATAGGAACAAGCCCAAAGACATCCACTCGTAGCTGAGAGTTGGATCTCAACCAGGATCTCCTAAGGATCGGGCATATTAACTACCGTACTGAATCATATTTCAAACACAGTATAAATACTTGATTTTAGAGGGAGTGTATGAACTTATCAATTCAGGTGTAGTATATTATGGCCAGATCAGGTCCCTGCACCTTTTTTTTTTTACAAGTCAACATTAAAAAAAATTGGCTTCCTGATGTACATAAAACCAGCCAATGCCTCCCAATAAACTCAGCAGGTTTATTAGGATAAACTCAGGTCCAAATAATCATACAGATATGAAAGCTGAAACTTTTCTCTGCAGTGGATGCAAGACATTATAGTCAGTGCCATCTGTAACAAGTTCCTGTGATGCTTAAAGATGATGTATATGATGATATGTCCAGGCTTCCAGTTTCGTCACGCAGCCACCATGGACAGCTGGGAGATCTGTTCTTTCTCCCCCATTCAGTTTTGCATCACTGGGGGGGCCCTGAAAAGGGCCGAAAATCACCCCAGAGTGGTGACCAGCAAGGAGGGGCTTCTGCTGGATCACAGGAGAGCAGCAACTTTCCTGTGAGATCTGACATTTCCTCCAAACTGACAGACAAAAGGACCGGCCATAGAAATATGGCTGGTCCCTAGGTTGCTAACAGCCGAAGTCACATTAACATCTGGCAACTTCAAAGCAGCGTGGAAAGATATGTCCAGATACCATGATTTGTGCTTGCATTAGACATTTGGTTGAAGGCTGTGTAGGTTATAGAATATGTCATCAATGCATCCCCCCCCCCGCACCTCCTGAGAGGCCCAGGTTGGTCCTCTTAGAAAGATCAGGCTCTGATGGCAAGTCCTTTGCATTGTCTTGGCAAATTCAGGAACAGAAAGATTCTCTTGCTGGAACAAAGATGATTAATAATCATAGGTGATTGCATCATCTCCTTGTATCTGTGAGCTGCCTCATACCTTGTGCCAGTATCTCTATTCTGTGTCTCTTCTGTCCTTATGTTCATTAAAGGAGTATCTCTGTTTAAAAAACAAAGGGAACTTCCTCTTTCACTCTTGTGCTTCCCTTTTGTCTTCTCATGATGTAGTTTAGATACGAAGATTCTGTATGCAATATATTTCCTAATCCACTTCATGCATAAAGAATTCCTACTAGCATTTATTCATAGCTGAATGAAGGCCATACTCTGCTTCTAAGGCAACTATATTGTGACACACACCCCCTTCTAATGGGACTTTCTGCTACTTACTTACTTGGTATTCTTTTAACACTCTGCATATGTTCAGGAGCACATTGTCCAAGAATTTGCTGAATTCAAATCTCCAAGAATAATTTATACCACAACACAGAAAAAGAGCAAACAGTTTTGGTTTCTGTAATTGCCTACCGGTAATTATAAAAACGGGCTTTTAATTTATGATCTTTTTTAGTCGACCAGGTATGAGATCTGCTGTAAACAACCTTTCTCTATGTTAGTCATCATTACCAAACCACAGAAGCAGCTTCTCTTCCCAGCTTCCAGATGGGGATTGAAAAATGAAAAAAAAAATTACAGCAGAAGGATTGGCTCCATTCAGTAACATGGATTAGAAAACTGCAAATGTAACAGCTAACTTTTCACATTGTGAAATAATAAACACATATCAACCAAAGATGATAAAATCAAATATTTATGTGTCCCATTTATTTAGTTACAGTGCCTGGAAACCATAAGGGCTGCATATGGAGAAACCAGCTGCAACTCAAGCCTAGCAAGACAGAATGGTTGCTGGTTTTTGTCCCCTCAGGGTCAGGAGAGTTGACCTCTCTGAATTGAGATGAGGTAACACTCCCATGTACAGATTTGGTATGCAATGGGGGGGGGACCTCTTGGACCAGGCATGTCAAAGTGCCGAGCCGTGGGCCAGATGCATCATACTGAAATTGCGCCCATCCCATTGCCGGCAATGGTGAAAAAGTCACGTGACATCACGAGTTTGACATGCCTGTTTTGGATGAATGGCTTCTCTTGGAAGAGCAGGTAACAGCTGGAGCTGGGAGCTGGGAAAGAAGGGGGTTGGCTTTGCACAAATTTATCTTGTATGCCAATTGCTCCCATTGCTGGACTCAGAGACTTTTCTCACAGTTACCCATGACTTAATCATCATCATCTGTTTGAATTACTGCTATATGCTATACATCGGGCTTCCCTTGGAGACCCTTCAGAAGCTGCAGCTGGTTCAGAAATTGTAATGGATTATGTGAATGACCTTGGAGAATGAGGGGCAGAGATGCTGCCTAGGAACAATCAGACAAGAGAAACTGGACCCCCCAATGGATTAACAGTCATAATAAGAAACTTAAGAAAGACTCACCCTAATTGGTCAAAAGGTTAAAACCATCAGTGAGAAGTTTTGGTCTTCTAATTTGCAAGATCCTGTTAATGTAGCCTTACAATAAGATAGAATTAAGTCATCCAGTTGTGTTCCTTTCTGAGGATCCTTTCTGAGTTTCTTTCACTATCTGTTGTGCAGCTGCAAGGTGTCTTCCCTATCTGATCAGTCTCTAGGTAACATCTTTCTCCCCCACATCTTCCAAGGTCATTCCCACATTCCACTATATTGGAACTGCCTCCTACCTAAAATCCCTTATCTTTTAGCTTTCAGAAGGCCTTGAAGATCTAGAATTCCCTCAAGCTTTCAGCTAAGAAGAGGGTTTATTTGTGAGTCTGTTGCTGTCATGGATAAAAAGTGGTGGGAATTTGTGCAGTTACAACTGCCATCTTGATTCTTTTAACCTCTTCTACAGCTGCCAATGTTCAATCAGTGGGTGAGCTGGAACTGAACTGGAAACAAAAACATTTGATATTTTTATTAAAAATTTTGCCAGTGACAATTGCCATGCATATAATTTCTGAATAAGAAAAATGAGACCTATGTTTCCAGAAACAGTTTATGATTGGTGAAATAAGTTACCATTAAAAAGGATTATCACTATACAGTGGAAACAGGGTCACTTTAAAAAGCCTAAGGGGGAGTTATTACTACTTCCATTCAAGCCAAATCTGTTCCACATGGGCATGCTTTCATAATAAGAAGTACAACTTTTAATGACTTTGCGTAATCCTCATTCATTCTCATCAACAAACCATCTGTTCCTAAATGGTAATTTTGACTCCAGCAATTTTATGTTGCAGCACTGAGCTTCAATATTTAGAATGAAGTAGAACTATTAGAGTTGGGCTGTAAAAATCTGGATTTCCCTAACGGCAGTAAAGAGACACTATCAACTTTGACCTTGGCTACCGTCTACTGGTTGTATGGATGTTTGCAGATCTCATAGCTGTAAGCCATCTTTATTGGCAAATAATTTGCAGTAATTGAAAACCTTCTAGTAAATAAAGGACACAAATCAGCATGCCACTGCACTTTCAGTGTTTTGGGGAAACCTAAAAATAATATGACAGAAATATCCAGTGGGATTGGATTTTTTTTTAAAAATAACATTATGATATCAATAAATACAACTACATTAAGATAATAAAGGACGTATATGCATATGACTATGTAATAATGTGATATAATGTTACATTTAAAAAGGAAAAAAATACCTGGATAATTTTATTATGAAGAATAACAAAAATATAGCCAGATTGTTCAAAACTTTTTTTTTGCCCATGGATTGAAAAAAAAAAACCCTCCAAAAGACAAACTCAAATATTGGCAAACAACTTCTATCAAGAATCTATTACTGCAAATTAGGTATAGATTTATCCTTGCAGTATTTCAAAGAATATACTAATTCTTTGAGTTAGTCTAGGCATGAAACATTCTCAAGCCTTGATTTGTTGACCGATGTCAAATTCTGGAGACAGAATTTGTATGCAAAGGTTTAGGTCCCAAAGTCAAATGGTAACTTTGAGTGAATCCCTTAATGAACATAAACGGTGACATAACCTCTACATATTACAAACTTAAATACTGCATTTTTTTCCAGATTTGTATACATGTTTACTATTTCTGTGAATTTGTTTGCAGATTAAAAAAAAGTGTAAATGTAACAGATGCAAAGGTTTGGGTAGTCTTTCAGTCTGTGCTTTGTAGCAACTCCTCTGGCAAAAATCACAGCTTGTATACATTTCCTGTAAAGTGGCTACCTTTTCTTTCATTTGGCATCTTTCTCTACTCTTGCTGGATATGGCTGAAATACATTCTCAGGTATGTTTGAGATCTCCTCACAGATTTTCATTAATATATTCAAACATTGGGAATGGGAAGATCATTCCAAAGTTTTTATTTTTTTCTGTATAGACTTTTTGTGCTATTTGGAGATATGTTTCAAAATTACCATGTTGCTGAAATATTCAATCTCTTTCCAGTTTGTTCAGGTTGTATGGATTATTAGTTTGAAACAAAAAGAAAAATCTGCTAAATTGTCCCAAAACTAGTCAGAACAACAAATGTAAATCCACACGTCACTACAATGATCTGAAAAATTTAATGACAATGGATTAGGTATTCACAAGTGCAGAGTAAAATATTACTTACTCTGATGATCTGCATGGAAGAATTCTTAACAGAAAGCTTTTTTTTTTTTGTTTGATCCCACACAAGCACTATCATCTATAATATACAAAATGAAATCTCAGCTCTGGCTCTGAACTTAAGAGGACTAAAATCTTAGGCGTGCTACTTCTGAAGACACCTTGGGATGAGATGTTTGGAAAGTTAAGTATATCTAGGCTTTCCTTATAATCCTACAACAGCCAGATCTGTTGCTTAACTTTGGTTCTGCCTTGGTTGAGGAAATGCTAGGCACAATGCCTTCTGGGGTCTTATATGTACATATAGTCCTGGAGCTGCCCCTATTTACTTCCAAATCCCCCCAACATTCCCAGGCTGTTTCTCTTTTTGACACTCAGGAATGTCTGCAGGGGAGATTTTTTTTTTTTTAAGTCGTTGCCCTGACTAGCATAGCATGTAAAAAGGGTCCAGGGCTCTGATTGTGCAATTACAGGTAGTCCTTGACTTACAGCCATATATTTAGCAGCCATTCAATGTTACATTGACATTGAAAAAAGTGACTTACAACTGATTCTCACACTTACGACCATTGCAGCATTCCCACAGTCATGTGACCAAAACTTGGGCATTTTCCAATTAACACGTATTTACGATTGTTGCAGTGTCACCACCAATCTTCCCAAATGGCTTCCAACACGCAGTCAATGGGGAAAGCTGGAGTTACTTAATAACTGCAGTGATTCACTTAAAAACAAAAGGCCATAAAATTGGGCATTAAGTGACTCACTTAAGAACTGCCTTGCTTAATAACAGATATTCTGGTCCCAACTGTGGTCATAAGTTGAGCACTACATGGTATAACCATCATCTTGACTTCTTAGTTTTTAAACTCTTTTGTGAATATTCCTGCTGTCTCCTGAAAGAAAAAGAGAGTAATGAATCAGGAGCACATCTTTTGATTATGGGGTGCTGCGTTTGAGATCATTCTAAATGTTAATATCACTTTATAATGCCTTGATAAGGCCACACTTGGAATACTGCATCCAGTTTTGGTCTCCAGGATGTAAAAAAAGATGTTGAGACTCTACAAAGAGTACAGAGAAGATGATTAGGAGATTGGAAGCTAAAACATATAAGGGACGGTTGCTGGAATTGGGTATGTCTAGTTTAATGAAAAGAAGGAAGACGGGGGACATGATAGCACTGTTCCAATATCCCAGGGGCTGCCACAAAGAAGAGGGAGTCAAGCTATTCTCCAAAGCACCTGAAGGCAGGACAAGAAGCAACAGATGGAAACTAACCTAAGAGAGAAGCAACTTAGAACTAAGAAGAAATTTCCTGATAGTTAGAACAATTAATTAGTGGAACAACCTGCCTCCAGAAGTTGTGAATGCTCCAACACTGGAAGTTTTAAAGCAGAGATTGGACAACCATTTGTCTGTTTAAGCAGGGGGTTGGAGACTTCCAAGGTTCCTTCCAACTCTATTCTATTCTATTCTATTCTATTCTATTCTATTCTATTCTATTCTATTCTATTCTATTCTATTCTATTCTATTCTATTCCTTGGGTTCCTATATACAGTATTTACTATATGAATGCATTTAAAAATGTTTATTTAACATTTTCTTTTGCCTATAATCTGGAGAGAATTCATTATCATTTTCCCAAAGCTATTATTTCAAATGGAAAGGGAACTCCAATTGGGGCTAGTATAGAAGATCTTGTCCTCAATACATATTGAGGCAAGGAGCCTTTTTATTAACGAATTGGCAGAAGGAAAAAAAGTCCTCTGGAGTCTTGTTGGATGTCCGTCATGTCATATCTGGTTTGTCATTTTCCTTAGATAGAAAGATACATGTCCTTAATTTTTCATCAGAGAATGGAAGAATATAAATTTTGAAATATCTTGTAATGTGATTCTTCAGGTGCTTGTAGTCAAATTATCTGCATCTTGTCCATAATCATGCATGTCAATGATATCTACAGTAGGTGCATGTGTGAAGTTGTGTTTTCTGGTTATCTAGGAAGTTATCTAGAAGACTAGTTGAAAGAAATGGAGGTAGCACACAACATCTCTCTTCTTGTTAATAAATTTGTTCAAAATGACTCATCTTAGATGGTTAGGTTGTCTGTGAGTGTTTTCTATAAGCAAAGGTAAGTTGTGCTAAGAAAAGGAATAAAAGGGTCTGATGATTTTGGTTGAATTTGTTTGGTTGTAAATGGCAACCTATCTTCCAGCTATTCAGGTTTTTGATTGTGTAAGAAAAAAATTGCTCTGTATACCCTGCATCAGTAATGAATCTGTCTTTAGAAGAAGAAATACAATGAGATGTAATGCCTCATGCATGAATATTCAAGTTAGAATATGACTCAATCAGTTATAAAAGCAATGGACAATATTCTCTTAATTGTTCCCAGAAGGGCCAATACAGTTCTGTTCTAGTCTCTAGACACATTAAAAAAAATGAAATTAAATCAAGTTGACTTTCTGCCCTTGTTTATTTTGCAAATAATCACCTCCTTGAAAATATCTTGACACCATTTCCTTGCTGGTTTCCTGTCCCTATTCTTTGCAAAAAAAAAAAAAAAAAAAACCACCCCAAAGCTTGATAATGTTAAGAACAGAAAAAAGAGTAGAAAAAGAATTATCAATGCCCCACAAAACTGTCTTCAAACTGTTTTCTCTTCAATGGCTTTGGTATAGATTTTTTTATTGCATGAATGAATCTGTCATCTCCTAACAGGGTTTGGGGGATGATTTAGAAACTTTGCAATATCAAAAACTGTTTTGTTGTGCAAAAATTTGATTTCAGAAGAGAAAAGTCCAAGAGGGTCTAGAAATACATAGAACCTAGAGAGGTTTTCAGCTGCATTAGACTGTAAATGTTGGCTTCTAGGAAGCCAAGGTTATTGAGGAATTGAGATATGTGTATATGTGTATATATGTATGTGTATATGTATGTATATGTATATGTATGTATGTGTATGTGTATGTGTATGTATATGTATATGTATAAGTGTATGTATGTATAAATATATGTATAAATGTGTGTGTGTGTGTGTGTGTGTGTGGCTTTGGTGGGGAGGAATAATTAGGCCAATCCTGATTGTTCCAAAGTTATTTCAATATTTTGGACTTTCCAACAAGCCATGCTTTCTGAGTCACTGACTTCAATGGACAACAAATGATGTAGAAAAAAATATGTTGACATAGGATAGACTGAGAAAAGTGGGCCTGAGTTTGAAGGAACATTCTTTCCTCTTGAAAAATGTGTGTCCAAATAGAAGAAGATTTGAACTGTGACTATCTTGGCTAGCCTTCATGAATGTCAAGGCAGAATTAGCAATGAGTCAGGAAAGAATAGGAGATGAATATGCAAGTATTAGGAGGAACTAGAGCTCAGGTCAGCAACTATAAAGTTTTTTCTTCACAGGGATAGATTAAAAATATAAGAACAGGTAGATTGATTTTATACTTTGAATCTAGATAGTTTCATACAGATGAAGGACTCATAGAACTCTCCAAAAATGGTAGAGTTTATTAAAATATAATACACAGCTATTTTGCCTTTTGCTTCTTAACATATTGTCTATGAAGAGAAAAGGACACAAAAGTCTGAACTGAAACTTTGTCTAAGAAATGGAGAAGATATAAATGCATTTTGAAAGTTTCCCATGAGGTATAATCTGGTTTACATAGATTTTTGCAATCATAAAAACATCCAGTTTTCCATTTCTACTAGTTTATGTTCTAGAATAGATTCAAGGTAATAGTTGTCTGACTTTTGCAAAAAAGGATGCTTGTTATATAGCTACTTCTGTTATTCTACTGAAAAATACTTTCAATTAAATATTTAACCTGCTAATATAAAAGCAAATATAAACAGTGAGTAGTTGAAGTCATAAAGGGTTTTGGGGAAAGATGTGTAGTATTTCTATAGCTGCAAATCATGGCCCTTAGCCTGTGGTGTGCAGGTCCATTAGAAGGCAGTACACGGAAGGACAGGAGATAATGTAATAGTGATATAATCAATCTTCTCATTTGTTAAGTCCTACTGCTTGGCCAACTGCTGACAAATCAAATATATTAATGAGTGAACATAAATTATTAGACATAGCTACATTTTAAATACACCTTGATATATCACTTCAATATCCTTTAGTCATAGACTGTGTTTTAGTTGTAAATATAGTTTGATTTTGTGGCAGTCCACAAAAGCTGTAGGTGATGTTATAGTGGTCTGCAAAAAGAAAAAAACTTTGAAAAGTGCTGCTACTAATCTTTATCTTGTTCTTATATGGAGCATATATTTAAGTTTTAATGAACAATAGTTATTTGGCAAACAATGTGAATGTTTGAATTTCCATTTTCTCAATATCATAGAGTCACAGAAGGATGGTTCATTTATCAAACTATGCAGGAAGTAATAATTTATAATGAACACCTTTGGATTTTGAATGGTTTTATTAGCTTGGCCATAAATTAGTTAGTAGTGTATATTAGAAGTGAGGGGCTGTAAATTAGGAACAAACTGATCTCAAGAAAAAGAATCTTTTGCCTGTAACTTATCCCTAATGTTAAAATACAGCCAAATATCTTGTTACACTTTGCTAATCTAGTTTGAAGATTATCATGCTATCTTAGGGATTGCAAGCTTTTTGGGCAATGAGTTAGGACAGTGGTGGCAAACCTATGGCATGCGTGCCAGAGGCAGCACTCAGAGTCCTCTCTGTTGGAACACACACCATCGCCGCCAGCAGCAGATCCATCAGGCTGCCACCGCTGCCCAGAGCGGGAGCCCCGCCCAGCACAAAGGAGGCGAAGCAGCTGACCAGCAAGCTCAAATAGAGGTGGTAGAGCAGAGATCACCAACCATTGTCGATTGGTGCACTGAAAAAAAAGGGAGGGGAAAGCATTTTACATGCTGCGAGCATGCCATCTGGATCTATGGCTGCAGAGTGATTTTGCACACACCCCCCACGGCCAATCTGGGCTCCGGAGGCCTTTTCCAAGCCTCTGGAGCCCAGATCCATGGCCATGGAACGATTTTGTGACCCCTGTGGTCCGATCTGGGTTCCGGAGGCCTTTTCCAAGACTCTAGAGCCTGGATCTATGACCATGGAGCAATTTTGAAATTGGTTTATTGTTAATCTTGTTATTTATTGATAAATGCTATACTGCTATTTATTGATACTGTTAATGATGTGCATTTGTAGGGTTTTTTTGTATATTGTAGGATTTTTGTAAACCGGATGCTTTATTGTATTGTATGAGGTCTTATAAGCTACCATTAATCTTATAGCATTAAATTTAATAAATAACAATAAATGGAGCTTGTGTAATTAATTTGCCATTTCATTTTCAGATGATGTACATTGATTTCAAATTGGTTATGGTGAAAATGTTGAAAGGAAATCTTTTCATCTTTGACTATAACTAAAGATAACACAATGTTGAAAAGAAGGCTTAGAAGGAAGCTGAAAATGAAGGATTGGCTTTGTACAGATACTCTTCATGGTGTTACCTTTCAGAATACACAATATTAGCAAAGCACAAAAAGGAAATAAGAAATAATGAACTAAAAAAAAAGACAGGAGACAAGGAAAAGAAACAGAAACAGCAAAAACTAATTTGCACCAACATTAATTGCTGTCCATCACCATATTTTTCCATCTTTGTGAATCATCCTTGTTTTCACCATATCAACGTACCATTCACCCATGGTTCACCATATCTTTCCATCTTTGCGAATCATCCTTGTTTTCACCATATCAACGTACCATTCACCTATGGTTTTGACTTGAGGTTTTTTTTTTCAAGATCTCAAGAACTCTTTCTGACCACAGTTTTCTTGCTGTTTCCCTTCCTCTCAAGCAACGCTCTTCATACATTTCTTTTGCAACTTGATTTCAGAGTACTGTTAAACTCAGGCATCAACTGGTTCCAAAAATAAGTTATGTTAATATTTCATAATGAGAAATATCAATGTAGTTAATAATCAGGATGTGTGAGTATATTTTCCTAAAATCCTATATTATTTAATCAACCATAACAAATATTACAAAAATAAAAGCACACCAAGGCACAACCAAGCAAATGAGACAAAGTTTCTCAGACTTTGTGGTACCACTAGGCTTTCATATAGGATTGATATTTCTCATCACTTTTATGTCATAAATTCGGGAATCTGCTCTAAATAGTGCAAGCTAGCTAATGTTTACATCTTCCGTGTAAAGAATTCCTTTTGAGTTGGAGAACATGAGGTGATAATAACAGATCTAGCCCTAGTTGGTTTACTTAAGGAAGTGACCATATAAGGAGAAATAGTTTGACATCCCTCTTGCGTGTGGACAGTGAAGGAATAAATATTTTACTCCTTATTTAACTCTTCTCTTTAATATTTTAAATTTGTTTAATAATTTTAAAGTTTTATTAGTTAGAAGGCATCATTCCGCTTAAAACTGTGTTGGTATTAATATAGTTTTGTCCCAAGAATCCTTTGAACTAAAAGACTTATAAATACATTAAAATTTGGGAAAAATGTCATTTATAAACCAGAACTCTGCACATCTGGTGCTATTAAAAAGGAATCAATAGAAGTTAAATTCTTCATTATATGCTCACGCCTCAGTATTTTCACTACAATTTGAGCTAAGATATAATTTTTCTATTCTGCCTAGACAAGCTGTCTGTCCAAAAAACACAGAGCTTCTTCTAGGTTGGGATTCTAGCTTTGCCTTTGCAAGTAAAGCCTCATTCCCACCAAATGTCCTCCAGCTGATTTAACTGAGGAAGGAAGGAAGGAAGGAAGGAAGGAAGGAAGGAAGGAAGGAAGGAAGGAAGGAAGAATCTGAAGAATTGGAATGGCTAGACAACATCCTTGTTCAATTCTCATTCATTCTTGAAAACCAGGTCAACTGGTATTTCTTTACTACTGATTATATCACTCTGTATTCAATCTACAGTATGTTAATTCAACAATCATTTATTTCTGACCCCATCTCTTCTTTTTTATGTATCCTTTTCAACACCTCATGACCACTGGGTTCAGTTTCTATATTTCTCCTGACATTCATCAGAACTTATCTGGAGGAATGTTGGTATGGGGCTTATGAGGTTAATATGAGTATATATAGGTTATGCCCATGTAGTATACATGACACATGCGGTAATACTGTAAGGCAATGATGTAGGGTACATCTGTTATGTTTTGGCTAGTGCTTGGTAATGATTATGAGATAAAAATTCTGACTGTGAAGACATTATAAGGAAATGCTTTGGTATACAGGTAGTCCTTGCTTAGTAACCAGTTGCTCAAGGACTTTTCAAAGTTATGATGGACTTGCCCAGAGCTACTTACAACCTAGTTCTGGAGTTCCAATGGCTGTACCACCTACAGTCATGTATCACATTTGGAGTGTTTGGCAACCACTGTATTTCCCCAAAAGTAAGACCTGGTCTTGCTTTCTTTTGGGCTCTGAAGTAAGCACTAGGACTTACTTTCAGGTAGGGCTTACTTTTTGCCAGTACCAGCAGGCTGCAAGTGTCTGTGCACATGGGGTTGAGATGCAATGCGGCGGTGAGACCATGGTGATACAGGAGGGCAGGTGGGATGTGTGCCCTTCCTATGCCAGGTCAGCTCCTGCAGCCCCAGGGTGGCTGTGCTGGGCGGTGGTGGGAAGGAGCGGCCAGGTCAATGCTCCTCTGGCCAGAGCGGGGAGATTTTGCCCTGGGGATCTGGGAAGGCCACTTTCCTGGTCTTGCCGGGCTCACCTGAGAGGTGAGCGGGGAGGCGGCAGCCCAGGACCAAGCGGCAGGTGGATGCCAGAGCCTTGGCAGGGAGGGTGCTGAAATGAGCGGGCATCCTGCTGTCAGCACCCATGCCAGCTACCTTTGCTTCCCCCAGGAATTGCATGTTTTTGCTTATCTGACTTCCAGCCCCATCCTGTTTCTCCTTCACCATCCTCCATTGCTGCATGCAGGGAAACAAAAGAAATTTGTGTGTGGGGGGGAAAAGGTCAATCAATCAATTCCAACTTCTCCCAATTAAAAAAAAAGATTTTGCAAAGTGGGAGTTGATTGGTTGACTTTTCTTTCCCCCCACAAAATTCTTTTGCTTTTTTGTATGTGGCAGCGGCGGCAGCAGCGGATCGTGAAGGCCCACCCCCTGAAAATCAGCTGGGGCTTACTTTTGAGAGAGGGCTTACTTTCGGAGAAACACAGTAGTTAGCATTTATGGCTGGAGTGAGCCGCAATCATGTTACCAGGGTTTTGTGATTTTGCTGGTTTTGTTGTATACTTCCGGTTTCCACCACTGCAAAAAAGGATGTAAAATCAGGCATGGTCATGTGGTGATCTGCTTACTACTGCTGTGACTTAAGTCCATAATTACTGTTGTAAGTCAAGGACTACCTGTACATTGTTTATATTTTGTTAGGGAGGATTTGATAATGATATATAAGTCATTCAATCATCTTTGAGGTATCTGGTCTCCAAGGGAATAAGTTCAGTCATGCTTAGTTATACAATTAATTATATCATAAAAAACTAAGCTACTATTGTAATATGCAATAATTAATATCAATGAATATATATTTATAGTGCATATAGAGTGTATTTCTGCTTTTAAGCCAATCATGTCAATCTCCCAAGTAAACCAGATGGGAAACATAAGATGAACTAATATACTGTATTGTAAGACTACGTTTACAGAATCTTGCAAGTCTGAGAGTATAAGTTTCCTGCTGTCTCTTTTTATCACCTGATAAGTTAGAAGAGATCCTTTCTAAATTTCTTTCTCTGCTCATTACTTAGTTGCAGGTTCCTCCCCCTTATCTGATTGTTCCCTAGGTAGCATCTCTTCCCCCATCTTCCAAGGTCATTCTCACATTCCATTACAAATCTTACAAGCCAGGAACCCATTACAAACCAGAAACTTGGCCCCCTGGTTTCTAGCCCAATGTCTTTAACATCAAATTGCTTCTCAATTTCACAATTCAATTTCACAAATTTCAAATTCACAAGATGGTGCTGCCAACGGCAGCCTCAGTGAAATGCTTTCTGATAGTTTTGTTGTTTTTTTTATTCTCTGTGATTCACTTCATATTTCATATTCAAGAGACCAATTGTTAAGCATCAAGCAACATTTTTTTTAAATGGGAAGCTTTCTAGACTATCCTCCCCCTCATTTTTTACAAATGCTGAGGAGATTCTGGGGAATCTCTGTCTGCTCTCTGTGAACAATGGAAAAACAAAAACAAATGGTGGAGACGATGGCAACAAAGAAGGGGCAAGCAAGCAGGGATTTTGAATAGAATAAGGAAAAATGGAATAAAAACCCCTCTTCCCTCACTCTTTTCGAGTAATTTATGTTCATTCGCTAGTAAGATGGTTGAAATACTTCTTTTAAACAGATGCAACTCAGCAGCCCTCTGCTTCACTGAATCCTGGCTAAATGAATCGATTGATGGTAGCAGCTTGGACATCCCAGGGTTTCGGATAAAGAGAGCAGATAGAATTGTGGAAACATCCGGTAAAAAGAAGGGAGGGGGCCTCTGCTTTTATATCAACAACCGATGGTGTAAAAATGTAACTACACTAAAGAAATTCTGTGATGTGGACTTAACAACATTAATTATCAATTGCAAACCATTTTATTCTCCATGAGAGTTTTCCACAATTTTTCTATTTGCAATGTACATTCCTCCACAAGCTTGCATAAATAACGCATTACAATTCAAGCTGACCAGATTCTGTGGGATGAACAGAAATATCCAGACTTGCTTCTCATTGTGTTAGGAGATTTCAACAGTGCTAACTTAAGCCAAGAGCTAGCAAGATACTTTCAGCATGTCAACTGTCTTACTAGAGGCAAGAATACTTTAGGCCACTGCTACACAACATTAAAAGATGCCTATCGGTCTTTACCATGAGCAGCTGTGGAACACTCTGATCATTGTATGAGTCACTTATACCTGCTTATAGACAAAAGATAAAAACCATAAAACTGTGGCTCAGGCAGTACACAGGTCCTCAATGGAAGACAGGCTGGTAGTAATAGTTAGAACTGAAGAAAAAACAACTGCTATCATCCTGCTGTCCATTGAGGATCTGTATACTGCATGAGCCACAAAGAGGATTGTGAAAATATCTACAGACCCCTCACATCATGGACATAAACTGTTTCAACTTCTTCCCTCAAGATGTAGGCATTGCATGCCAAAACAACGAGACACAAGGACATTTCCCCCTCATGCCATCACTCTGCTACAACTAATTCCCACAACACTATTGAACTACCAAGTAGGGTATGAATATTATCTTGCCCATCTTTCCTATTTCCTATTTGTTTATCTTCTTATGACTATAATAGTATGTTATGATTTATATTGATTGTTTTATTTAGTATCCTAGTATGATTTATGTTGATTGCTAATTTAGTATCCTATGACTATCAGTGAGTGTTGTATCTTATGATTTATGGTGAATGTATTTTATGATTATGATCATGATTTATCACTTGTTGCTTGTAGTATAGTGAGAGCTTATACTACAAATTCCTTGTGTGGCCAATAAAGAATTCTATTCTATTCTATTCTGTTCTGTTCTGTTCTGTTCTGTTCTGTTCTGTTCTACATATAGTGTATATAGCATTTAAATTTACTTGATTAAACTGAATGTATGGAATATCTATTTCTAAATAAAATGTGATAAATGTATGCTTAAATAATAATGTCTTCTATAGTTCCTCATTTCTTCACCCCAACACGTTCTTTCACTCAAGAACCATGTCACTTGTGAATGGAAAAATAAAACATTGACTCTTTGCAGATTCAACTGAATTAACAACGGAATGGGATAAAAAGTCTCCTTCAAAGAAACTACCAAGATAGATTTGAACAGGGGTGTCAAACTTGCCGCGTCACATGATGTGTCATGATGTATCACAACTTTTTGCTGGAGCTGGGGTGGGCGCAGCTTCTGCATGATGCATCTGGTCTGTGGGCCAGCAGTTTGACACCCCTGGGTTAGAATAAGCTTGTTAAAAAAAATGAATGCCTATTGCACTACATGGCCTAGAATGTGTTTGTGGTCTTGGTAAAATAATTGGGTAATTCTGCTCTGATAATTCTGTGATTGCTTTACCAATATCCAGCAATCAGCAACATAACAGAGAAAACCTGAAAATAAGAGTTGAAAATAAGGTCAGTTTTGGATCCTTTCTAATATCATTCTTCCACATTGCTAACAGAATTACTGTGTAAAAGGTATTAATAAAGAGACCATTGGAGGCATCCCATTTTTCCTGTAAACTGGGGTTATCTCCCCAATTAGACATGCTTGCTATATTTTTTCTAGTATATAATGCCATCAGTGTTATTAGAGAAATAAAAATGGTATTTTCTGTCCTCTTGGTTTGACCATAGAAAGGTTTCTACCAACATGTCATCATCTTTAGTAAAAGATTATGTCAAGATATACAAATTCATCTAATTGTACTATTTTTTATCATTTGTGTTTAACTTGCAATGATTCATTTTCTTTGTCATAAATACCTTGTCCTCTGATAAAACAGTTTTTCAAATCATATTCATTTAACATTTATTCAGACTCTCAGCCTGCAACATTATATTATCTACATGCAGATATCCATATTCAAGGGTTGAATGAAAAGTAATACTCCAATGAGTCACCAACAGATGGCAGTACTGATGTGTTAAAAGCTCTGACAAATTCTTTAGTGTCTCTCTGTCACTTCAGTTGGGAAGAAATTGCTGTGAAAAAAAAGTTGTATTATTATTATTACTATTATTCAATGTACTTTAAGCAATAATGCCTTGACTAAATTTTTGACTACCCAAAAAGTCCTTCAATTGAAATTCATTGCAGAAAATGGCTGCATTGATGTAAGAACTGTGTTTTAGTGTGCTAAAGAAATATAAATATGGTGAACTGGGAAGAACTGATTTATGTGATTGAGAATGAAATGGACAACCTGGAATAGTAACCAACAAGTTTTGCATTAGAAAGTTAGATGAACTGATTAAAGGAAATCAGGAGATATCTCCAAGAGAAATTGCTGTCAACTGGCATTAGCAATTGGCATTTCTTAGGAACATGTGGATCACATTATTGATGTTCTTCAGGCCTGGAAAGTTTGCATAAGGTGGTTTCCTTGCATGACTGAAGGCAGAGATGAAAGCTTCAAGAGTTGAAATTTATTAGCAATTGTCAAGCTATGAGAATGAAAGTGAAGAATTTCTTTACGATAGCTGATGAAACATTGTCTCATCATTATGACTCAGAAATGAAGCATCAGGCCATGGAATATTATTACAAACCTACACAAAGCCTAAGCTTCAATAGGACCACTCATGTTTACTATTTTTTGGAATGCAGATGGTGTTATTCACATGGCTTTCCTAGAACCTGGCACCACTATCATCTCAGAGTGCTATATTGTTTCAATATTTTGAAACAAAGATTAAATGGAGTTTGGAAGAACAAGATGGAGATTTTGCTGCAAGATAATAATACTAGGCTTTATATTTCAGAAGCCAACCAAGAAGTAATCGTGAAGTTGGAGTTCACCATTTTATTCCATTCATCATACAGTCCAGATTTGGCTTCATGTGACTTTCACCTTTCCTAGAATTGAAGGAATAACTATCTGTCTCATTTAAATGAAGAGGTGAAAAGGACTGTCTGGATGTGGTTGAAGAGACAAACTATATAGTTCTTTTGTAACAGCTTTAAGAAACTTGTTCACTATTGTCAGAAAGTGAATGGAAATGATTGTATGCAGGAATAAAAGCAAGTAATAGAAGAGCTCGCTTCAATGATTATTTGACTCTTTCATTTGTTAATTTCTTCCTATTTAAATTAAAGTTATGCAAGTGGAGATATTACATTTCATTTAATCCTTATATAATCATGCCTCCAATAAACACTCTAATATCACTACAAGCATTTATTACATAGTTATCCATAAATACATTAAATAACCAAACATTATTCTATGCTCAATGTTAAATCATTTATTAAGCAATCTGTTGTCAGATGCAAGCCTAGAGACAACACAGTGAAATCCAATCAAGTTCAAACCTTACACCTAATGGTGTAATGGAGAGAAGCCTGTCAAACTAAAGCTATCACTTTCTAATCTACTAGATCTAATCTGAGAGATTGTAGGATAGGGCTATCCTAGACCTCTTCCCCCATTCCCCCATTCAGCTCAGGATTGTGCAGTCTCTTAATCTCGTATGCTTTCAACATACTTTGTGTTATCACAATTTAACTTCACATTCATAAAAAATATGGAGATTCGTACACACAGTTCTAAATTTTATACACTACCACTTGTACCTTTCTGATCAAAATTCTGTCCAACACATCCCAGACACACTTAATTTTTGTAACAGATGGAAATAACTCTAAAAATGAGTAAATAAGTAGAATTACTCATAAAAAAAGAAAAAAGTGCGAGTAGAGTAAATGGATAGGATTGGATTGGATATGTAAATCTTTAACATGGCTTCAGGCACAAACTAGATTGGTTTTAGTTTTTCTCTAAACCTCATAGCATGGTCTCCCAAAGAGGAAGATGTGGCAATTCTGATATTGCATATGTTGTGTTCTCTAATTACATTTTGGAATTCTTCGTATTAGCCTATTTTAGTAGAATCCAAGCCTGCCCAATGTAACAGTTTGTTGATTTCCTATGTGTTTTGAACTTAACTAAGTGTGCTGCCCACATGGGTAGGCAAATATATAGTTTAAAGATAGTAGTTTACTAATGAATGACATTTGTTTCTGAGATACAGCTCCTTCCTTGTGTTAACATCATTTGGGCAGAGGAATTTACTATTGAAATTCAAGAGTAGCCTGGTCACCTGAATGGAGAAATATCATCTTAAAACATATTACATATTTTTTCATGGTACATGAAGTCCCGGGATAAAATTATTTAAATTATTTACTAATTTAATTCCTTCAAGCCAATGCTGACTCCTGGAGACTCTCTGAACTAGTCTCTGCAGGTTTTTTGGCAAGATTTCAGAAGTGGTTGCAATTGCCTGCTTCCTAGGGCTGAGAGAGAGAGAGACTGGCCCAAGGTCACCCAGTTTGCTTTGTGCCTAAGGTGAGATTGGAACTCAAGATTTCCCATCTTCTAGCCTGATGACCACTATACCAAACTGGCTTTTTTATTGTAACATGGGGATAAGTTAGGATTAGTATTATATGAACAGAGTGGAAAATTGGTGTTGCCAGGCCATGTATTATTACTGAAAATCTCTAACGAGGAATAAATTACACACAGTATTTTTCCACCCAATAATGCACTTGGCTACATGATCATGTTAGAAAAAGTTTGTCCAGTTTATTTAGATTTCTTGAGGCAAGGGTCTTGTAAACCACTTTCCAGAGGGTTCCTAAAGACACTGTTGTTAATTCTGGAAAAAAAAAAAGTTTTCCCTTTAGTAAATACTACTTTTTAAAAGACATATTGTTTCACATCTGCACAAGAGGCTATAACATCAGCATTTAAGAGGAGGCTCTGTGATGTGAGAACCACAATCTTTGTTATCACTTCTTTGGTGGTGTCCTTGGCCTTGGTGAATGTCACTCAACAGAGAGAGAGAGAGATGTTTAAAGGAATTAAACCTCCAGAACATACACTTCCATTAGTGCCTCTTTGCCAGTGATGAAAGTTTTTTTTCTTGCAAATAGCATGGCTATGTTATTTTAACATACTGATGATTGCCTAATTTCATTTCAGCAGAGGACCAGGCACAACAATGCATGAAAACAATGCAGTTTTTCAAGCCTGGAGAACTCAGGGCTTTCATTTCACAGAGTATTAGTGCAGAACGACATGTTATGAAGAAAACATGTTTTTTAGGGGAAAAAAACATTATCAACTTAATGTGAACATGTGGGTGGATGTCACTGGGAAGGAAAGACTGCTCACAAGGATGCATAAATAGCCAGTCTACTATAAATTTATTTCTCATGTGTTTGATTTCAAAATTTCCTTTCTTCCCACATATACAGAGAACTTAAGGGGGGAAAAAACCAACCTTCTTTCATGTTAATAGAGATTCTTTTTCTTTTGAAAAAATCTTCAAGTGTGGCTGTAGGAGGCCCATTCACTCAAATGCAGTGGTAGTGGTAGTGTTCCCTGATACATTCTGTAATAAAAATAAAGTCAGTTAGGTTAGGTTCACTACATGTTATGCATTGAAATAACTTATAGAAGACATGCTATTTTTGTTTTGGTGAGCATAACATTTAATATTCAACTATTCTTGCTCAGCTTTATTTTTAGAGACTATAATTCAGACTTGTCTTCTGCCACATATTTGAGATCAACAGCATCTGATAGATTAAAAGAGTCCTGACTAAAAGAAGTTCTAATGTAAGCTATGAATAATTTCTAAGGTTTGCTATGAAGTGTGGTAACCTCCCTTTATGAATCTATTGCCCTTCAGATGTTTTGTGATCACAGCTCTCAGAATTCTTTGTCCAAGAGGACAAAGTTTCAAGAATATGGTTATAGTAAGGTCTATTTGAAGAAACAAATACTGTGACCACAATTTATTGTTTTACATCTGATTATGGATCTAAGGAAATCAGTATACAGAGCTGAAAAAGAATACAAAACTAAAACAAAAAACAACTTCATTATGAGAAAAAAAGGCTGAAACACCCAAATTGGGTGCACTCTTTGTAGGAAAAAACAGTAACAGAGGGAAAATAAATTAACAGGTCAAACAAAGTGGCCCATGATATGTATTTTCATAGGCACTTCCATACTATTATCATTTCCACAAATGATGATAAAAGAAATGGCCCTTACTAACTTTACTTCAAGTTGCAGGCATTTGTTTACAGTAATTCCAAGAGGCTGTCAAGCTGTCTTTCCTCTTAAAAGACTGGTTATAATGGCCAGGATGGAGACTTGAGTAAGAATTTCTTTAAAAGGGGGAAAAGTGGTTCACAACTTCCAAAGAACCACATTGTTTCAAGAAAAAGGCTGATTTTACTTCAGTTTTAAAACCACCATATCTGAGTCAGAAATAAATCAGTTTATGATCTATAAATTGAATCTTGAACAGAAGTAATGTTTTGAAATCACAGAGATTCAGAGTTTTGAAAAGCTACAAAGTGTTTGTGGTGCCTATAAACAAGGTTTAGCATGTCTTCCTAGAGAGTTTTGTATTACAAATGCTGTCTTCTGTTGTCCATGGGAAATGCCCTCTATTACATGTTTGTTCATCTATCTCTAGAAAGTGGGCAGCTGCAATCTTGATAAATGAGCAGACAGCATAAATATGTGAGTGGGAGAGAAGGATTTCTCTGTCCTTTACTGTAGGATCTAGGCACCTATGAATTTGTATTTTGAGTACTACTTGGGGATTTTGCCCACCTTTTTTTATCCCACTCTGCACCAACAATGCTCTGCTTGTATTGACCTATTCCCTGCCTGCTTACTTTCAATTTATCTCTTTGTTTAAATCCCGAGATTAAAGCTGAATATTGCTTAGCTATTTGTTACAAAAAAAGACACAAAGAACTGATCCATTTATGCAAATTGGTCATTACCTGCACATTTCCTTCTTTATTTGTCTAAGAACGGTGTTATACAGAAATATGTCACTGGGAAGTCAGTGGCATTAAGCTAGTTGAATGATTTCCAGCATTTCCCATCGCCTGTGCTTCCAGAAACTGCAAAAAGGGCTCCTTTGATCTCTTTTCAGTGATTTTGGATTAGTCCAACTGCTGTCTTATTGATCACCAGCTGCCAGAAGCTTTAATCTGATCAGATGCAACACAATTGGTTTCTTTCCCTGGCGCCTGACTCAGATTTCAGAGCAGGGAAGAAAAGTGTGACATCATCCTTGCTTGCGTCTGTGTTGGATAGCTAATAAAATTACCCAATGAGTTTTGAAGACCATTACAGTCCATGTTGATCCTGATTATTATTAAGAGCATTTTCAAATTTACTGCACCACAGGACAGCCTTGAAAGCATCATTTTTAAAACTTATACATATTGTATTGGCTTACTGTGAACTCAGAAGGGGGAGGGAGATTGAGAGGCACTGCTAGAAACAGTGAGAATCTCTTTTCTGATTCATTGTGTTCAGACTGTGTGTGGTTTCCTTCCTCTTTCTTTGGTTCCTCTGATCATTGAGCTTGTTGACAACTTTATGTGACACACCCTCAGTGCATAGGTGGACCTTCTAGCTGAGATTACATCTGCAGGCGTGCAATATGCTTTCTAGTAGGGTTGGGGGAGGTTCCCAAAAAAATCCATTATTAATCTATCTGATATGGCAGCAATATATCTAATGGTAATTTTGGCATTTTATTGTAGCTATAATTATAGGCCTCAAAAAAGGAATTTTAGTTATCATGACAAATGGAAAGAATGTGTGGAGTGAAGTTCAGGAATATATCTTTGAAAGGTTTTTTGATTGGTCTGAAGCAGTGAAGAAAACATTTTTCTAAGGCTGGCATTAACATTATGATACATTTATATTTCTTTTTCGGTGCCTCCCAGATCTGTTGAGATACAACTTCTAGCTGAGTGGATCTGTGCCAGATTTTTACGATCTTCTGCCCTTCTTCTACAGCTTTGCATAGATTTTTTTTTTATTTTAGTGGTTTTAAATATGCTACAGAAGAATGAGGGATGTTGCTGCAGTTTCTTCTCTAGCAGCAAGGGAGAGCTCTTTGTTATTTTGATAACATTCCTAGGAGATAAAGCTCTTCCATAAGAACAAAGTAATTAATGTAGAAGCACATCATTAAAAATTATGGATTTCTCACTTTCCCCACAAAAAGCACTGTAACAACAGATGCTATCAAACAGAATTTGCAAAGGCAGTAGATATATGTTATGCATAATTACACATAGCATTACTTATAAGAAGAGCTGTATTTAGAAAAGGTTAATGGATGGTCAAATGCCTTTGAGAAACCCACAAGATGGATTATAAGCAATAAGAAAATGCCTTTCTTGACATTCATTGGCATGTTGTTTTGGCACAGGAGGTGGCATATAGCTATCAAGATTATTTATTTATTTATTAAATTTATATGGGCACCCATTTCAAATGAATGACTCTGAATGGCTACAAACAGAATAAATGCAATATAATTAAATTATATAGGAGCTTGGAAAAAGAAAAGCCAGCTAAACCTCCAATTAATATAATCATGTAACAGGTTTCTCTACATGTCCACGGCCCCAGGCCTGATGACAAAATCAGATCTTCATGCCTTATCCTCTATACCTTAGCAGCTTATGATAGCCTTATCCTCTAGTCCAGACATGTCAAACTCATGACGTCACATGACGTTGCGCAATGTATTGGAGCTTTTTCGCCATTGCCGGCAATGGGGTGGGCCGCGGCTCTGGAATGATGAAACCAGCCTGCGGGCTGGCAGTTTGACACCCCTGCTCTAGTCTGTACATTCACATGATACCATGCTTTTTAAAGTTATCTTCTGAAAGATCAGCTCAATCGGTGGCAGCTATGTAGCAGGGAAGAGATTCTTTCCTCAAACCTAATCAGTTTCTTTGGATGAGCATATGTTCTTGCAAAATTATGTAAGAGGAAAAAATGCCGTTATCTGTTGTCAGTACTCCAAACATAATTTTCTAAATTATTTTGGATTGTTGAATTGCTTTTTTTCCTCTTAAATGTCATTGCCCTTGGTTCATATATTTATTTTGTTGGAATGACCCAGCCTATGCCTCCACTGATCCTTGAAACAATTTGCAACTCAGGAAAAGCACTAAGAAAAAAAATGGCATGCTTAGCTGGTAAGGCCAAGGTGATAAAAACTGAAGGGTGAAGGAAAAAAAAGTGTATGTAGACAGGAAGACATAGCAGTTTGCAAATGGGTTTTTCCCTTGTCAGATGGGCAGCAATTTATCTCCAAAATCAGAAACAATGTGCCTGTGTACATCACATGTGCTAGTAAACATGAGCAGGTTCTAGATTTCTCAAAGTCATCTATTGGGAAAAAATGGTAGATTTGTGCAAACTGAACAAGAATTCCTCAAACTATTGGGGAAATGGAAATGAATTAAAAACAAAAAAGGAAAGTTGTGGAAATAAAGTGGATGGATGCAACCAACCCGTTCATTCCAAAGATTCAGAGTTTTGTGTGGCATGAAATAGACTTTTTTAGCAGAACCTCTGGGTTAAGATATCCCTGTCTGATAACCTGATTAATTTTTATTTTGCACTAAGTTTTGGTTTGAATAAGATTCCAAACCTTGCAATTCATTAACAACTTGAGTCTAAGGCCATCTAAAATAAGTCTATTTTGTTGGGATCAATCTGATATTTGGTTAATTTTCTGGGGGTTTTTTTTGGGCTGTGCTTGCTAGCTAGCCACTAGACATTTCCCACTAAGCGTGGAATTATTTACCACAAATCATATCCCAATTCATTGGCTGTAACTAATGGTACTGGGATACTGTAACTAATGATACTGGAATAAAATAATGAGAATCCCATCAGCATTGCTAGGATTCCACTGGAAATACTACAGGAGGAGGAGATCTCCTGCACATCTGCACAAATGAAAGGGGTATAACATGAAGATCAGGCAAGAAGGTAAGAAACATTATAGTGAAATTTTCTTCAGCCAGGTGACTTCTAGATATCTTGAATGCGAACCATTCTGATCCCAAGTAACTGTAGATAATGCAATCAGTATATCTGAAGGAGGGTAGTTGTTATCTTGAATTCAGAATTATGACACTTGGGTATCATTTAATTTTGTACCCTTGAAAGGTCTTTAACATGCAATCCTTTTGTAGCCTTTTTTGTTAATTGTTTTTTTTCTGAACCCAACTAAAAGGAATGAAATGGCAAAATGACAAAAACTGCAACTTTGGGTTGTGTATGTGTATGTGCACATGTGCACACATTGGTGGGTCTGCTTTCTTCTGTTTAAATAAATTCACTAGTAGTGCTATTCAGCTAAATAAATTCACTAGTAGTGCTATTCGGCCTTAGTTCCACTGAGATTAAACTGTTTCTGTGTGGTTTGTTTCCAAAGCAGAACATACATGGAGGTAAGTATTATAGTTGTCATCCATTACCAAACTTTCAAAGTAACATATTCGGGACTTGGAAGAGATTCAGCTTAGTTATGTATCTCTTTCTCCACTTCTCTGTGAGAAGCAATGCTATTCACAGAATCCTAGCATTCCTAAGCCAGCTGAAGAGTTTGCTTCCTCTGTATGTTTATTTATACCTTTATTGCATCAATTTATATAGCAACCTATCTTTTGAATGTGACTGAATGGCTAACAACACACGAAGCCATTTGGAAGAACAATATTAACAAAAGGTAAAAACCTAAAGCAGCACACTAAACAAAAAATTGTCCAAAACCTATGAGTGGGCAATCTGATCTCCAGGCTCTGGAGCATATACTGTTCAATATTTTATAGAAGGCCGGCAGGTGAGGGCCAATCTAATCTGGGGTTTATGGTGTTCCAGACAGCGGGCACTGTGACAGATGGGCCTCATACAGACCTACTTACTCCATAACCTTGGCTCATTTAAATATTTTTGGATTATTTGAAGTTTGGAATTTTTTTTTACTTTTAAACAACACTGGGATTTGGGAATACTCTGTTTTTTTTTCATTGACTTTGAAAGTGCTTCACTATGTCTCCCAATGGCTGGCTGTAAACAAGTTCTTTTTCAGCATCTACTGTACTACACTCTCCCAAATTTTTAATATGTTTTAATCTACCACAAGGACAATTGAAGATTTGGTAGCACAAAGATAATAGTAATATTGCTGCTGCTGTCATCATCATCATCATCATCATCATCATCATCATCATCATCATATCATTGAATCTGAGTTTAATTCTTCTAGACAGTTTCACAATTCATCCTTTCTCCCTTTTAAAACCCTGTCAGGTTTGATTTTCTCTTCTTCTCTAATTGAACTTTTCCTTACCCCCATCTCTCAGCTTCTGGCCTCAACAAACCATGACAGGTCATTTCTGTAGTAACTGATAGCATCCCATAGAGTGATCTGACTGTGGTGCCAAAACAGCCCTAATGAGGACAGATTTTATATCTCTTTGACAGGGGCTGGGTAAGGGCTGTATATGTCACTAGTGGGGAACTGTCCTGTTCCTTCTTCACTACAAATCAAGGCTATACTGTGCAAATTGCCACCATGCTATCCTGTCAGTATTACAGCTGCACTACCTTTTTTATAATCAAGATGTGTTCACAGCAGAGAATCGTCTTCCAATAACTACTTGGGCATATACTGTAACATGCACTGAAAATATTGATGGGGAATGGGATGCTAGAGAGCAGCGCATTGTACATATGTTGATTGTTGTTACTCCAGGAGCTGCAGTCATTCAGTCCAAGCCTTTGAACTCTCACATTGGTTTTAACAAGGGAAAACAGTTGAGTTATGCTATACTATGCTTCTTGGTGTTTCAAGGCCAGGAGGAAATATGATCAAAGATCAGTTTCAGACTTGTTGGTGAGAGTTGAGGTGGGGGGTTAGATGATGGCAATGGAGTGAATGTAGAACAGCTCTTTGAAGAAATTTTCTTTAATCTGTTAGCATCAGTTGCTGAAGTCTTCCTCTATGCTCTGCCCCACTTCCTTTTTAAAATGGCACTATGTGAAAATTGGTTAGCATAGTGATGGAAAGCCCTTTAGGATACAAAGTAATAAAGTACAATAGTTTTTAAAATGTCACTGTAACTCTATAACCCATAAGTAAACTTGACCAATGGGCCTACTCTGCGTTACAGAAAATTAATCAGAATATTAATATGTCTCTGGCATATTGTTGACAAAAATGTCTAACTATATAAACCAAATGGTTTATAGGTAATCAACCAACTAAAAGATACAGCAATAATCTCTCTCTCTAAGAAAGTTATCAAGGCTTGCCATATTGGTCACCCATCATACAGTTAGAAGACAATGTAGGAGAATCAACAGCCTGATTTAAATACACCAGAACTAAACATAAATATTCTGATGAATCTCACAGCAACAGATAATTACAGTTGGAGTGGTTAGGGAAAAAGGAGAATAGAATAGAATAGAATAGAATAGAATAGAATAGAATAGAATAGAATAGAATAGAATAGCTTTATTGGCCAAGTGTGATTGCACGCACAAGGAATTTGTCTCCGGTGCATAAGCTCTCATACATATAAACAATAAAGTAATATAATCATAAGATAACAATAGAAGTTAGTAGGAAGTAAGAGGTGGAAAGAAGGAATAATGTACTATAAAATAAGGTTGACTAAGGTAACAAGGAAGAAACAGTAGATTAGAAAAAAGGAAGAGGAAGAAAGAACTAAAGTCCAAGCCTGAAGAAAAAAAAGTGTAGTTGGAGAAGAAAACACTGAAAGACAGCCAAAAGTCCTTCCACATCACCAGCCCTCTCCTTCTCAAATGAGTTGGAACTTTCTTAAGATTAATTCTGAACATATTGTTGTGTACATTTAGTGGTTCTTTTGCAAAAACTCCTGAGACAGTCTAAGGGGAAGATACATGACAGAATCCTTAAAGCATCAGCTGTTAAAACATGAAATTTCTGTTATATTTCAGTTTCTGTAACTAATACTGGTAGCAGTGTTGCATTTGGTCAACTTTTATGATAAATTATGGCAACTGTATGTATTGGGTATAGGATGGTGGTGGTTGAGAAACTGCAAGAGTTGTAAGATCGATGTCAGGAAGACAGGACAGGAGACACAACCAAATAAATTAACTCTACTGCAAAGCTACATTAATAGAATCTCACAAAACTGAAAGTACAATTCTCCAGTTGTCACCTACTGCCTAAGAAGGTAAGGAGGGTTCCTTTGGAGCCATTTGTTCTACCTATATGCAGCTATGGGCTATGAGTTCCCTTATGTGACTGTTTCCCAGGCAGCATCTCTTCCTCCTCTCTCCCAAGTTCATTTCCACATAGCATTCTATTGCTCCCATTCCCAAATATGGATTGCATTTTATTCCAATTGATCTTGTATTAGGAAACATAGTCAGCTTGATCAGTTGAGGTTATCTGGCTTGAATTATTTTCTTTTAAAAAATAGCAAAAATAGAATGACTTCAACACAGAAGGCAAGTATGATGGCTCCCTTTGGCAAAGGCTCGGACGATGAGAAAGAGCCTGCTCCGGGGACATCTGAGAGGAATGTTGGGGAGCACCAGGGTGACATGGAAGGCTCTGTGGCAGAATTGAATGATCAAGATGAAGCTGTACCAAGAACATCAGGAGAATCTGAGAGAGAATGTCCAGATGAACAGATGGTTGTGCAGGCCAGAGGAGAGCCACAGCTGCAGCTGGTCAGCACAGATGAGGAGTTACTGCCTGTGCTGGATACCAACTTGCACAGGGCTGAGTGGAGGGAGGTGCAATGGAGGTCAGCAAGATTACTCATGAGGAGGCAGCCTTGCCCCCCCCCAATGAGGCACACTGGTCAGCACTTATTTAACTTGGTGTTTGGAACCTGGTGGTTGTCAGAGAAAACCGTTCATAATCGGTTGATTTTTGGATGTCCTTGACCCATTGTCTTGAACTTGGTGAGACTATGTTGCTACTGTATCATCATGCCTTGCACTCACTGAAGTCAAGTTGTCTTGAGAAAATACTGGAATTGTGTTGCCTTCATTGTGCCTTGAACCCATTGAAACCACATTTGCTATTGCTGCACCTTGAACCCAGAGTGTTGTGGGTCTGTTATTCTGCTAGGCTACCTATGGGGCTGGTGTCATTCCTGGGCTACCGACGCAGAAAAAACTACAGTACATTTTGCTTCCGTTGCCTTCATTCTGTTCAGGATGCTTGGAGCAGACTTTAAAAAACTCCATACATGGAGTTGGGACCTGGAGAATGACTGCGGGGTTGGTTGGTTGAAATAAGCACACTTACTCCACTTGTGCTCTGTGTGTTTGTGTGTGCGTGTAGACTAGCACAGTACAGCAACATTTATTTTCTTGATCCTCAGATGGATTGTATATCTTGGGACTCTCCTTAATTGCATAAGGTAGTTGCTCCATGGCCACCTTGAATCATGTTCATCATCACCGCTACCGCCACCACCATCACATATGTCTGCCTGCTTTTCTGGCCTAATGCTGAGCCTCAAGAATCAACACAAACAGGTAGATTTTAGCTATCTTTCAGCCTTTTAAAAAAAGTACTTGAATTTTAGGAACTTTCCTGAGGGACTGGAGGCAATTTCATAACGCTGAGCATGTGTTTCTCTATCCTCTGCTGACTGAGCCTAGTGCCTCAATGATGCGGTTTGTGGACTAGAGAGATGGCAATATAATGCAAGGGAGAAGGCAGCCTTTAGGCCATACTGAGCCTAAGAATTTGGACGGGGATTACTAATTGTTTCTTTATGGAAGATGCAGTGTGAAGGGCAGGGCATGCAGTTTAGAATAATTGCTGATAGCTGTGCTTTTATGAATACTCATTACAATGGGGCCTGGTTGCTGCTGAATCTATGTCAAATGCTGTGATGCCAAAACACTGTGTAAAGTACCTTGAGCACAAACAAACAAACAAACAAAAGATACTATAAAAGGCTAATTGCATTCTGTAACTAGTGCTAATATAATATTCTCTGGGCTAATGGAAAACTTTATATCTTATACTTAATTCCTCTAACATTAGCATTCAAGTTATTTAGTTAGGCATGCTACAAAGGCTTTCTGTGGAATAGAATGTTTACTTTTTCTCTTTCTCATGCATGCATTTAGCCTCCTACCCAACTTTGATTCTTCTTCCAATATGATTTGACAAATTGAGAGCCGCAGTTAAGGAAAGTAAGCCTAACCAGAACAGCTCCTGGATAAAAGGATTTCTCCATCATTATTATGAGAAGCAATGTATATATCTTGTCCTGCTTTCACCATAATTGGCAAACTTTGTACATATAAGTACACTGTAAATGCATAGTAGATTATAAGCCCAAATAGCCATTGAATGATATGACTGTCTCTTGCTTTGCACAAGAGAGAAAGCTTGGTTATTTGTTATTTGATCATATAAGGATATAAGGAAAAACATGTTGGATCGGGCCACAGATAATTCGTGCTTCATGTAACAATAACATTCCTCAGCTTTCCAACCTACTGCTGAGATTGTGCTACAAATTTCCTTTTATTATTCCAGGATTTACAGTATATTTGCTTTTCATTATGTACTTCCTGCATCTAATGTACATAAAACCTTCTAGGTTTCAACCTATCCTGCTAACAAGATTTTCTTCTTTGTTTATTGCTCTTAAATCTCCTTGATTATTTTAAAGGTCTAAGAATAGTATGAAACTGCATATTTTGACTGCTGATTGTTAGAAAATGTGTAAGAAAGAAAGAAAGAAAAAAGAAAAAAAAAAAGAAGAAAATCCCTGGGACCAGAGAAAATTATAGGATTTTTTTTCAGTTGTAGAAAATACATGGAAGGAGATAAGCATATGTGAGAGAAAAAGAGAAAGATGGAAAGAGATAAATGAAAAATACGAAACATTGCTATAGTGCAATATTTTTCCTGTGGGAATTCCATTGAATTACTTCAAAGGCATACAATTTTATTTTTTCAATGAAGGGGGTATTTTTTCTCAGATTTCAAATTACCAACTCTGACCTTGTCTCATGCAAATTGAATGGTGCTGATTAGATCAAAATAAATTTGCATAAACAAAGCACTACTGCAGATAACTCCATAAACAGATATGTCAAAAAGCAGAATGGGCACTGGATACCAGAGCAATGGCTACACTTTTTAGCTCTTAACAAATGGCATCTTTTTTTTTTTTACTTTTTTTTTACTTAACTCAACTCTGTGGTTATTCTGCCATCCTAACTTATATGCTGAGACAACAAGAAAGAAAGAAAGAAAGAAAGAAAGAAAGAAAGAAAGAAAGAAAGAAAGAAAGAAAGAAAGAAAGAAAGGAAAAGAAAAGAAAATGGGATACATCATAATATAAATCAAAGGTGACAATTCTGAGGAGGTTGCCATGGTTCAGGCCTGCATATGGAACAGATGACTCTGATAAATTCCTTTTCTCAGGACTTCACAAGGGGTAATTCTGCTTTTTTTGAATCAACATTTTGATTACCTTGGGAAGCCTGGGAATTTCAGATTCCTGTCATAGATTTTATGCCCAATATAATATTGATAAATCTATTTATTAGAACTGTTCTCTTGATTCCAAATGCATCACCCCTTTTTGTAGTAGTAGCAATATCTGTCAGTTTGGAATGATACGGAGAATGAGGAAGGAGGGAGATAGTTCTTTATCTGAAGAAGCTATTTTTCCACCTCAACCAGGCACTGTTTATTGTGAATAGGAAGCAGCCATCCAAAATCTCAGGTTAAAAAAAAATAATTCAATAACCAAATACTTGTTAATGGAGAAAATGCTGGGAATTTTAAATCTTATGCTACAAAAATACTTTATCACTGATTCTTGGTCTGAGGGAGAACATCAGTTTCTTTGAACTGCAATTTTTGAAATAGATGGGATAGATAGCATCACCACCAGATGTATTTGTAACTGGCTGACAAACTGTAACTGGTCTTTATTGGTACTACATCTACATGGAGGAAAGTAAGCAGTGGGGTATCACAAGGCCCAGTACTCTTCAATATTTTCATAAATGAAGGGGAATTCATCAAATTTGCAAATGACACCAAGCTGGGCAGGAATAGCCAACACCCCAGAAGACAATCTCAGGATCCAAAAAAATCTTGACTGACTTAAACATTGGGCCCTATCCAACAAAATGAAATTTAATGTGGAGAAAAGCAAGGTTTTACACTTAGGCAGGGAAAAAAATCCAAAGGTACGGATATAGATTAGGTGAAACCTGGCTCAAAAACAGTAACTATGAGAGGGACCTTGGAGTCCTAGTGGATGATCACTTAAACATGAGCCAGCAGTGTACAGCAGCAGCCAAAAAAACTAATATAATCCTTGGTTGTATAATCAGAGCATAGAATCAAAATCATGTGAAGTATTAGTACCACTTTATAAAGTCTTAGTAAGGCCATACCTGGAATACTGCATCCAGTTTTGGTTACCACATTAAAAAAAAGATGTTGAGACTTTGGAAAAAGTGCAAAGAAGAATAACTAAGAAGAATGACTGAAGGCCTGGAGACTAAAACATATGAAGAATGGTTGCAGGATTTGGGAATGGCTAGTCTAGAGAAAAGAAGGACTAGGGGGGACATGATAGCAGTATTCTTGTATTTGAAAAGCTGCCACAAAGAGGAGGGGTTCAGCATATTTTCCAAAGCACCAGAAGACAGGGCAAGAAACAATGGATGGAAACTAATTAAAGAGAGAAGCAACCTGGAATTAAGGAGAAACTTCCTAACAGTGAGAACAATTAACTGGTGGAACAGCTTGCTGTCAGAAGTTATGGTGCTTTGTTACTGGAGGTTTTTAAGAAGAGACCGGACAGTCACTTGTCTGAAATGGTATAGCTTAAGCAGGGGCTTGGACTAGAAGACCTCCAAGGGCCTTCCAGTTCTATTCTGATTAAGTACATTGGCTAACCAAATCCAAACAAACCAAAGATACCAAGATGGGATCTTACTGCTGGTTTGACCTAAAGATGGTAAAAGGCCAGCAAAGTGCCTGCTTTGATATCATTCAACCATGCTGAACCCCTGGATATTGGGTCCTACTTTGTAGATTAGAGCAGACATGAAGGAATTCTTTGACTGAGACTTAGCACAACTCTATATACTAGTTTACCTTGGATCACGCTACCACTTGTCTAATAACCATGCAGCTTGAGGCTATTTCTTATTCAGGTGTTCAGCATAGGGTGGGGAAGTCTGTTACAAGAGTCACTTTCTTCTACATAAATCTGCCTATCAATTTGCAGAGATCTTTGGAAACTTTTTCCTGGGTGCACTTTGAGTTTAGATAGGTAATTAGCAAAGAAAGAAATTCGGAATTTATTTCTTAGATATATTTTCCTGACATCTTGTAGGATTTAGGAAAACCTATCCTATTCATTTGTGGTGTTGTAGATGGTACCACAGATTTTTTCAATTGTGTTTTATTGTCTCTTTACATCTTTTATAGTTGTTGCTGATTTTTAATTGCTTTCAACATCATTATATTTTACAGTATTTTAAAGAGGCGTTTTTCCACCTTGAGGCTCTTTGCAAGATATATGTTATTCATCTTGCATGGTAGTTTATGCATTTATTAAAATGAATGACTATCATACAGAGATTCAGCAAAGGGAGACAAGGTGTGATAAAACTGACTACTTGTTTAGGAAGTTGCTTCATCCCTCTGTCCTTCTTTTCCTTCTACTGTTGCTTCATTAGCTAAACATATCTCTCTTCATCCCCATATTCTTTTCAAGTAGTTATGATGGAGCACTATCTCTAAATGTGAAACCTCCATTACTCATTTTCTTTGATGAGTTTGTAGGTCAACCCCTTTGTTCAAATGCATATACAGTGCATTCAGAAAGCATTCAGACCCCCTTCACTTTTCTAAAATTCTGTTTTCACTTTGTCATTATGGGGTACTGAGTGTAGATTAATGAGTAAAAAATAAATTTCAACAACTGTAGCATCAGGCTGCTGCATAGCAAAATTGACAGAAGTAAACATGGTCTGAATATTTTCTGAATGCACTGTATAATTAATGCTTCCCTATTAGAGTGCCTGGTCTGGTGATATCTCTTTGCTCTAGCCCGGTTAAAAGAGCCCAGGTTGTCCATTTCTGTAGAACTATAATGACTTTATAATGTCTATGCTACAACTGGAAGTGATTAATGCAATTAGTTCATAACATTATTATTACCACCACCATAGTGAAAATGTGTCTTCTCCAGCTAGTCACTGTTATGGGTCATGTAGGTTTCTCAGAGTTTCTCTTAAATATTGGCATGTATGACAAATATATCAGACTTCTAATTATTTTGAGGCCAAGGTCAGCTTGAATTGTCAAGTGTGATGGAAGCTGACGGTGTCTGGGATTTTGTCCAGATGGAAGATAAAAGGAAAAGGGAGAAGGAAACAGATTTCTTCAGTACCTCAGCTAGGACCAGCTGTCATTTTGTTCCTGACAGAATTAGTATGTGAATTGGCTGATAGTCCTTTTCTTTCACCTTTTCTATTTTCCTTTTGTACTATTCCTATAAGATTTGCTCATGCAAATTAGACAATATTCCATTCTTTTAAAATGTAAAATACCCTGGCTACACTGGCAGAACAGTAATGGCAGTAATAAGTATACAGTACCAGATTGCTTTTTAACTGTCTCCTTACCTTTATTTGATCTATTTTATGCCTAGCAATAAACAGTGGCAGGGCCTGATTTTAAGAACAGCTTTTATGTTGTATGGAGCTGCAGAACAGAATAAGGCTTTCCTATTTGGGCTGTAAAAATCCAGAGACTATTAGAATGGTAAAAAGAGAGAAGCAGAAAGTGTTTGCTCTTTATGGCCATCCAGTGATCATATATATTTTTGCAACTCGGAGAAGGGAGCTTTAGAGGAGCAGGATTTAACAGTTTGTTTCTTAAGAGCTTACTAAACTATAGCTTCTAATATCTGTAATGATGTATGGGAAAAGATTTTGGGAGTTGGAGTGGAGAAATACTGCCTAGAAAGTCAGATAAGAGAAGGTATAGGCCACAGATAGATAGTGGGCATAGCAAGCAGCTCAGAAGAGACCCAACCTCCCCCCCCCCATTTCCTGGCAGGAAAGGAGATGGGAGGGGGAGATTTTTTTTTTTACTTTCAGACTTTGCCAGATTGATGTCAGGCTTCTCAAGTAACCAGACAGGAAAAAAGACCAGATGACCTAATTCTACTTTATCATAAGGCTACATTAACATAGAATCTTGCCAACCTAGAAGAAAATTCAAATGTGTGTTGGGAACATATAATAAGCAGATAGAAAAATAAATACACAATTGTAGTAGAAGAATAACTATTCTATTGGCTCCTCTTGGACTCAATCTTATAATGGACTGTTTCTTTGTTGAGAATGTTGTCAGTAAGAGTAAGCAGCTGCACATGAATAAAGTGGCAAATGACTAGACACAACTGAAAATCACTTTTTCCCCAGTGTGGTAGGAGAACAGCATGTTTTGGACTAGAAAACAAACTAGGGCAGGCCCAAACTTATATGCATTAAAGAAATGAAGAGTCATGCCAGAGCCATTAACTCTTGGCATAGTGCAGTCTTGCTTGGGGAAAAAAATCAGATAAAATGTTATATTTGCCAAGATTAGAAACATTCTACAAAGAATAAACAAGGCAAGGGTTATTACTGCTGAGATTGTCTGCAATTTCTCTTAGTTCTTGCAGCTAGATTCCGAGAAATGCGACCATTTTCAAAACAACAGGAGGGACTTTAATATGCTGCCTGTAAAATATAGTCCTGCAAAATCCAATAATCTGCCTTAAAATATTGCTGAACTGCTAAGGATGAGTAGGAAAAATGATCTTGAAGAAATATATATTACAATAGGTAAATCAAATGCTGGGTCCTAATTAAGTAATTATTATGCTAACCTCTTATTTCCCCCCTTTTTTTAGATTGGAAAACACTCTTATGATTTCAATATTAAACCCTGGGAGGTTGTTGAATTGTGGATAACAGTCCAAATGCCCTCTTAATCATGGGCTCAGTTGGAATGTTTCCATTATATATATTCACTACAGAATATTCAGATTTGGTTCACTCAATATCTCCATTATTTTATTTTATCTTCCTTCATTTTTCCTCTACAGTATTGGGCTTTTGTAAACTGCAGAAAATCCTATTAATGGACAGAAGCTGAGTGAAAGGAAAGTAGACTAGTTCAGTAATCTGCTCAGATAAACATTATGCAAATAATTCTCTTCCTCCTCCAAGATCAATGATATCCCCAAACTATGTTTCATTTCAGGGCAAATGTGCTTAGCTTTAAGCATAAGTAGCTCCATATCTAATATAAAGGCTACTTGGTTATAGCTGTCTTTATTTATGGCAAATCCAGTTGCAAGTGTTTTGGGAAACAGGATGAAGCCTGTAATATGTTTCTCATTCCATATTATTATCAAAAGATTGAGAAAAACACATTATCTGGATTTAGGCATAGTGATTGCCTTCTTGAAGATCCTTCCTGTCATTGCCAAGAGTTTCTATGTGGTTATGATATCTCCATTACAGAAGGTTATTTGGGCTTCTCCATGTAAAGTGTAAGATGGTTAAAATCAAGCATGATTAGGTTTTTTTTATTGGACAATACAATTTGCAATTGCCATTTTGCTGTTTTTATCTTGTGTGTAAGTGAACATAAGTATGAATAAGGCTGCAGCCTTACTTCTACTCCCTATTGGGCTCCAGTTCATTTGTATTCTTTACCATCCAGTGTTGTGTTCCTCAAAAAGTCTTTATTTCCAGTGCATGTGAATAATTCTAATACATGACCTTACATGTTTCAATGCAAGGGGAAAATAACTTATTTGAAAAACAACGACAGATGCTCTGAGAAAGCAGAGAGAGTAGGAAGGTTAGCATAATTGGCAAGAAATAATAGCAGAATTATCAAGCATATATCAAAAAGTGCCTTTTTTATTATAGGTGTTGTCCCCAATTGCCCTTTAATATGTCACATATTACTCTTACAACTTTTGCTTTCTGCCTTAACTCCATGATATTGTCTTTACTTATCCTTACCTCATGAAGAAAGGCAGTCTGAGATTACCATTAAATTTACCAGTTTTAAAGTAGCCTCTTCCATCTTCAAGGGATATTATCCCTCTGCAGCTGCAAAGAATAGAAAATCTGTAAAGATTTGCCATCTGTTATTCTGAAGACTGAGCTGTTATGATGTGATCAAAGAATTGCTCTGGGATTTGGGTGTGTCAACACTCCCTTCCCTCTATCCCCCTTTTTTTCCTGAGATGTTCAGATGTCCAATATGAATTGCAATGACACACAAAAATGGTGATAAGTTGTACTTGTATCAAAATGTTGCATGCAAGCAAGCAAGCAAGTTAGGGGCTTTTTGTTCTGATGTCCCAGTTCACACTTGGTCATTGGCAGCCCTTGCAGATGCCTGCTCATGCCTGTCACCTTCCTCCTTTCCTTATTTTTGAAACCGATTTCTTTCCATGCTTTCAATATGATCTGGAGAGAAGTTCCGAGCAGAGCTCATCTCTTTGATTTGGGGAAGAAGAGGAGTTGTCTTAGCACTATTCCTCTTTAATAACATTTTGAAATAGCTAGACCTCCACTATTTTATTAGGAGAAAGGGGTCATGTTTGCACTATTCTGCTGTAACAAGATTCTGAATTGTATTGTTATCTTTAGGTGCAGCAGCCCTGCTTTTTCTCACTGCATTGTCCAGAAAAGGATGAGGGAAGTTGAACTCATTGTTATTTATTGGCCAGTTTCCCTATGGTTGCCACTTTCAATCACTTCCCCTTCCCTGCAGAGTAAGAGACCTGCTTGCCAAGCAACTAATCAATTTCTCATTCCACTCTATAGAACTGAGCTAGTTGTACAGTCATGGGGGATCTGGCTCTCCTCCCTGGGACTATTTCTGCCCTGGTACTTTTTCATACTTCCCATTATTTTTATTTGACAGATGCTAAAATGGGATGTTGGGGAGTGTTGGCTGAAAAAATTCCTCCTGCTCAATTTTCTGCAGTGTCTCATTTGGAATGTATTTTCCCCCTTGCTAGCTTGAATGGGTGATGTTGCCAGGGGGTGAAGGTAGAGGGAAGAAATTTTAAATAAAAAAAAATCATTTAAAATGATGGCATGCTCACAAATCAGAGCAACACAGTTCAACAAATAAAGATATTCTTAAACTGTTTGACCCAATTTCTCCTTTTATGATCTCAAATAATATAATTATCTACACACACACACACACACACACAACCCAGACTCTGTTATTTTACACAAGTATCTTGGCAGCAGCAGTCCCATACTGGATCCTTGACTCACACACAAGAAATGACAAATTGCTCTATTACCCCCAGGATATACCCAAACTATCCTCTTGGAGGTAATTACCCCCCCATTTAAGAACCATCAATATACTCTATTTCAGTGGTTCTCAACCTCTTTAATGCTGTGACCCCCAACCGGTCATAAATCGAGGACTACTCAACCGGTCGTAAGTCAAGAACTACTCAACTGGTACAGCACCTTTTGCAGAATGGGACTTTTGGCGGGCTCAGCAGGGCAGAGACAGCCTGGACAGCCTTTTGAAAGCCAATAGAATTGGACTCTATTCAAGAGAGTCTATTCTGTTGGCTTTCAAAAGCCAATAGAATAAAAGGGAGTAGCACAGCTAAGGAAAAGGGGGGGAAAAATGGTGGACTGCGTTGTTTGGCGACCCCCGTGAAATGGTCGTTCGACCCCAAATGGGGTCCCGACTCACAGGTTGAGAACCACTGCTCTATTTGATAGTACCATAGAGAAGGTTATTTTTGGTTCTCAGTATCAGTTTTTGTTAATTCTTTTAACAATTCTCTATTTGTAAAGACTGTATGGATAAAATTTTAATTTATCTATTGTAAGTGAATTAATAATGTAATCCTCGAGATACTTCAATTAAGCTCATTTTAATCCACAGAATCTGCTTTTGAATAAATATACTAAGGATAAGAATAATTTATTTCCCTGAGACTTTGATATCTAGGAAAATGCATACATTTCCCTCTTTAATTACCGTAGGGATGTGTTTCACTACAGTAGTATTCCTACTTGAAAAAAAAAAGATGTCATCCCCAAATTGGCCAACATGAGAGAAACTAGATAGAACTAATTATCATAAGCACTTATGAAAGCATAAGGTACACATAGTCCAGAATCCGTTTTGGTGAAGTGGAGAGTAGCAAGTTAAGTCACCCATGGAAAGTCCACTAATAGGACACAAACTCCATATTCCTCTGTCATTGATGTTCTTCCCCGAAATGATATTCGGAGGGCTGCTGCTGCTATTGAGTTTGGAGTCATTATCCAGCCATTATGACTAATAGCCATTAACAGAACATTATTTAGGAGGGTTCCCAAGTGGCTTCACAGGGCAACTTGGATTCTGAGTCAATTTGAAAGCAGTGGTGGCCTTTGTAGCAATGTTGGAAAGTGATACAGTTAAAACCAGGAACTTGTTTCAGTGATTCTGATATATTTTTTTCCCCCATGGAGAGGATATTCGATTAGCTCTTGTCCTGAGTCTTGAAATTCATATCCTATAATGATATTAACCTGACAGTTTTTGACCTCCAGCTCAATAGTACACACAACATCACCACACCCCCAACACACCCCAGGGTGAAATTGTCTAGATTTCTTTTCTTTTCTCTGTATCTGAGGTTTTTCTTTTCTTCTCTTTCGTGTGGGGTGGAGGTAAGGGTATTTCTTAGGTGCAGCAACTGAGAAAGCTTGGAAGGAAAGCATAGATTTCGACTTCTGGCTCTCAACATTTCAAGTTGGCAGAAGTGAAAAAAAATTAATAATAATGGACCACTTTTGAATTGCTTCTGAAGGCTTGGGAAGTCAAAATGGTGGCAAAGCAGAAATGGTCCCAGATACTGTCAGTTGCTGTATCCAAGAAACTGCTGTCTGGAGAAGGCTGTAATGCTCTGTCATGAAGTATTTTCTGTGCATACTTTGGAAATAATTTTGAAAATGTGCTGTGGAACTTGTATGAGAGCAAGCATGGTATCTCTCTGTTATTTATGAAAGTGTATGGGTATTTTTTCAAGCTACCATCTAAGCTTGCCCCCCCTCCTCAACCTTATGCTTTGATAAATCTACAAGTAAAGTTAATTAAATTCATAAAGCAAAAGCACCTTTTTCCAGCTTGTAAAAAAATCTATTAATAAATAGAAAAGAGGTATTGCATGTCCAAAGCATTCTTCCAATCATTTAGGATTTTCCTAAATTTTCACTGAGCTGTACAAATCAGATATTGGCTTTAGCTATATGGAGTTGTTGAGAAAATAGAGCAGAAGAACCTTACCCTTCTATTGCCATATACTGCGAGAAACAATATAGGCTCAATTTAGCCAACAGTGAATATGGGACAACACTTTACAATGCAAGTAGTGTGCAATTTCAATATCAATCAACTTTGGAGTTTTTTTAAACATTACATTTATATTTAATTCATAGTGGCTTAAAGGTGGGCAGAGATGACAAAGAGAAGGAGATTATGCTTGCTGCTAGTCAAAGTAAGTTAATTAGTGGCAGAGGGAACCCTGGAAATTTTCATCTCCAAAGCCTGGTGAGATCATTGTCTTACAGTGCCATGTGCCAGAATTAAATTATTTTAGGTATTGTGTCTCTGAGTATTCAAAATGGTTTTTAGGTTCCAGAAAGGGTAACAATGAGTAATACTATGAAGTTTATAAAGTTAGACATCCTGTGAGAAAGTGATGAATTTGTCTCTCTTGTTCCTAATGCTAAACTAATGACATTGACTGGTAGGAGATTCAGAACAGAGGAAAGGAATCCTTTTTCACTGATGAGATCTGATGCCACAAGATACATGGCTTGAAAAGGGTAACAGATAGATTTATAGAGAATAAGGGTAGAAATGATGGACGAGCAACATCAGGAGAAAATTTTGCCATGTATACATAGAAGTGGTTGTAATGGCCATTAGGACCTTTCTTTTTAACTTTTCACCAAATACAAGTAGTCCTCGACTTACGACCACAATTGAGTCCAAAATTTTTATTGCTAAATGAGACATTTGTTAAGTGAATTTTGCCCCATTTTATGACCTTTCTTGCTACAGTAGTTAAGTGAATCTCCACAGTTATTAATTGAGGAACACAGTTGTTAAGTGAATCTGGCTTCCCCATTGATTTTGCTTGTCAGAAGGTTGCAAAAGGGGATTACATGACTGCAATGGTCATAAATGTGAGTCAGTTCCCAAGAGTCTGAATTTTGATCACGTGATCATGGGGATGTTGCAATGGTTATGAGTGTAAAAAAATAGTCATAAGTCACTTTTTCAGTACTGTTGTAACTTCGAACTGTCACTAAATGAACTGTTGTAAGTTGAGATTACCTCTATGCAAAGCAATTAAAATGACATAAGAAGACCTCAATATGTTCCCAATGAAATGCTCAGGGCCCTACTTGTTTTGTCCCACTGTCCCTTTAAAAAACAGCAACTCTACTTGTAAGCATCAGTGAAGTTGCAACATTCCCTTTCCCCCCTCCCCTCTCCATTTACGCATTGTAATTAAGTGCATGTAGCAATTATACAGATATAAATTATGTGTTGGCGATATGACAGCACACACTGTGCTTAGAAACATAGCCTCCAGTGTCTGGCAGCAAATGGATTAAACATAATTCAACATTTAGCATAATACAGGTTCCAGACATGCATAGGCCTGCTTTACATGTGCAAACGTTGTATGCTAAGGTAGCTCAGAGTACATTATAGCCAGTGCTACAAACAATTTAATACTATCTACCTTGTTTCCTGGTTTGAACTCTCCAGCTGATACTCTTCAGCATTTTGACTCAGAGGGATTGTAACTGGCTTCCCTTTTACAATTCCTAGTATAAACAATTAAGATGGCCCTTTTTTTCCCTTTTGGCCTTAATCATGGTCACAAGTTTGCTTCTCTGTGTGTGGCAGTGGTGGAGGGGGAGACACTAAATAGCAAAGGCATCTGCTTCGTTAACAAGGAAGCAATTGTAGAACAAGGGCATGTGGTTTTATAGAAAAGTACCCTAGAGTACAATGTTTTCTCAGTTCAGAAAAATCTGAAACTCCATTTCTGAGAAAATGATTATAGAGATTTTGTGACATTACAAACAAGCTGCATGACAAGAAAATACAGTTAGGCTGAAGAACACTTGATTTAAAATTGATGACATAATTTAAAAATGAAAACAAACAAAACAAAAGCTCTTGTGATTTTCTTTTATATATACTCATAATCATGGAGTTGATTGATTTATCAATACAATTGATCTGCAGTAGATTCAGGATGGATAAAAATACTTCATCTATATAAAATTTTAATGAATGCAATTATAATATAGGATGTGGGAAATCCAATAGCTTGAGGGCCAAACTATATAAGGCAATAAAATGGCTTTTAAAATACCATGCTTAACCTGGCTGCTTATTATTATTATTATTTTTTACAGAAAAACTGTAAGCAAGAAAACTGCAATTTGCAATTCATTTTACTTCAAGTTTCTTCTGTCTAAAAGATGTTTCCTTTAAAGAAAAATCTTTTTTTTGAATAGTAATTTTATTAAATATTACTATTTAATATTTAAATAGTATAAAAGATAAAAGATAAAAACTAATACACTTAGTTTGTAATTTTCCATAATTAAAATTCTACTTACTCTTTTGCCGTTTGTTAATTTATAAAAAATCCTTAAACTTGCATTTAAAACTTACTTAGCTAAAATTTGAGACTTGTTGATGCAAAGGTTTCTAATGGTTAAAAAGCAGTTAGTAAGCAATTTCTGAAAATGATTAGAAAAGAAAGTATAGGTATTCCTTGACTTACGACTATAATTGAACCACAATTTTTTGTTGCTAAGCAAACATTTGTTAAGTGAATTTTGCTCCATTTTACGACATTTCTTGTCCTAGTTATTAAGTGAATCATTGCAATTGTTAAGTTAGTAATACAGTTGTTAAGTGAATCTGGCTTCCCCATTGACTTTGCTTGTAAGAAGGTTGCAAAAGGTGATTACATGACCCCGGGACATTGCAACTATGTCCCGGGGTCATGTAAAGCAAATATGAGTCAATTGCCAAGCCTCTGAATTTTGATCACATGATCATGGGGATGCTGCAACTGTCGTAAGTGTGAAAAATGGCCAATTTTTTCAGTGCTGTTGTAACTTTGAACAGACACTAAATGAACTGTTATAGGTCGAGAACTACCCAGTGTCCTTTTGAAGATGCTGACCATGTTTTGAGCAATATGGCTATTCTCTCATCTCCAAGAATTCTGAATCTGTCAAAGACTACTGTCTTTCAGCATCCTTACAAGGGCCATCTGTTTGAAGCACTTGTGAACAATCTCAAATCCCTTTTTTTCCGCAAAAGAATTATAGAAGAAGTGATGTAACTCCATCAGAAATCTCCACAAAAGAAATACACCGCATTCGGCTTATGGATGGTATTAGTCATCAGCAGGTAGCTTCTATTTTTTATAGTTCTAACTATTCATCATGGTGTTGTTGTTGTTGTTGTTGTTGTTGTTTTTACTAAGCATCTTATCCATAATGTGCTGCCATGACCTTTGGGAACTTATTATTCTTGAGAATGAAATATAAAAGTGCAGGCCTGAATCTATAACTTGTCATAAAAATAAGGATTGTTAATCTCTGCAAAAGAATTAGAGCCAACTTTAATATAGGAGGAGTCAGCCCAAAACAATATTATCTGAAAGTGGAAAGGGAATATGAGCTTATCGGATACCTGGCATACAGATAGGGAGAAACAAGAAGCATATTCTGGAAGAATGGGCTAGGAAATAAATATCAAAATGATATCTTGTAAACCAATGCTGTGCAAAGAAGTTAGATTAACAATTGGCCAATTATAAAATACTGGTATGGAATGTGGTACAGAATTGTGGGAACGAGGGGGTCTTTCCCGAGGAGTAAAGAGGCAGTTCAGCTTGGAATATTTAGTACAGGTAGGCTCGACTTACAACAGTTTGTTTAGTGACCATTTGAAGTTACAACAGCACTGAAAAAAGTAACTTATGACTATTGTTCACACTTATGACCGTTGCAGCATCCCCATGGTCACGTGATTTACATTCCGATGCTTGACAACTAGTTCATATTTCTGACGGTTGCTGTGTGCCAAGATCATGTGACTGTCTTCTGACAAGCCAAGTCAATGGGGAAGCCAGATTTACTTAACAAGCATGTTACTAATTTAACAACTGCAGTGATTCACTTAACAAATGAGGCAAGAAAAGTCATAAAATGGGACAAAACTCACTTAACACATTTCTCACTTAGCAACATAAATTCTGGGCTCACTTGTGGTCATAAGTTGAGGACTACCTGTATGCAGGAAGAGAATCAGTGTGGACCCTCCTAACCTTTCACAGGATATATCTAGTAGTTATGCGGATTTGTGCTTTCTGTCTAAGGGAGAGCAACAGTAAAGAAACTATTCTGCAGTAATTCTATGTGTCATTCTTGGTTCCTTGCACCTGATAAGACCTGAAACAAAAGATCTCAATGGAGCCCCTCTTTCTGGGTAGAGGAACCCCATGCTCTTGAACAGATGCTTGGCTGCAAGAGTTAAGTAAGGGAATGAATGAACAAGTGCAGTAATGAAAGTACAGGCAATGAACATTTTCAGGAAAAATTTAGTCAGCTTGGAACTCTGTAAGCTTATAACATGCTAAAAGATTATAAGCTATTCCTTTAAACACCTAGAAAAAATAGTGAAAAAACTCTCTCTGAATGTTGTACAGTTTTCCCTGTATGATTGTCCTCCCCAAATTTTGCTATAGCTGTTGAAAGATAGTTCTTTCAAGATGTTCAGCCACAGCACTTTGTGAGTTTTTGATCAAAGCCTGTGGGAGGACCTTTAGCACATCCTAAAAGGAAAGAGAGAAACAAGAATAATTGCTTACCAGTGGGGCTTATAAGATCAAGGCCAGTTAGATTTTCAAGAGAAAATTGTAAAACAAGTTAAACTGTAAACTCAGTCATTCATAATAAGCTGATTTCTCTCCCCCAACATCGCTTAAAGATTTTGCTGACAATACAGTAATAGGAAAATAAATAAATATACCATTCGATTGATAGCAGAAATATGGGCAGGGCAGAAATTTATTAGGTAGGCCAGTTGGATTTCTACCTAAAATATGGGCAGGATAGAGAAAGTATAGAAATGGCATCATAGTAATTCTTTGTGAGTGTGACCCCTTGATATCTTTGAAACGTTCTTTTTGATCACATGCAAGTGATAAGGGTGTTTATATATTTATTCAATTGCACTAAGTTCGGTAGCTAATTGCTAATGGGTGAAATTGCTGGTGCTTTCAGGGAGACATTCTGGTAACAGATAATTAAGCATCTAAGTAGTTGAAAATGTCAGGAGAGAAAACCGATATCTTCACTTGGCTGAGTTCATTTAAAAAGCTGGGTCAGTTCATCTTATGTTGCCCCCACACAGCCAAGATCTCAGCTGCAGTCAATGAACTGTAATAAAGTCACAGCATTAAATGGCAGTAAAAGGTGGTGGGAGGAAAGAACACAAGGAAAATTTGGGGGTGGGGAAAGAATCTCCCTCACCCATGCCTGGCATACCTTTGGCTATGTAATGAGAAGATTGGGATTACAGTAAAATGTTGGGGTATCTCAGATCCTCATTTCCCATTCAGGGATTCAGCCAAAGTCAAACAGCAAACTTGTAATACAAGAATCTTTGTTCCAAAAGGGGGATGAGACAAAGAATACTGTACTTATTTTCCTCCCACCCTACTAGATTTCTGCATTGATAAGGAGTTGCCACTAAAAACACCTGTGCATTTAATAGCAAATATCATGTTTCCCAGAAAATAAGACCCAATTGGAAAATAAGCCATAGCATGATTTTTCAGGATGCTTGTAATATAAGTCCCACCCCCAAAATAAACCCCAGTTAAGATCATCAGTCAGATAGACGCATTTAGCATCGTATTTTCCCAAAAATAAGACCTAACCGGAAACAGGGTAGTAGTAAAGTTGTCACCACATGCTTATCCCTAAAAATTGGTTTAAGAAAACACAATAGCTAGGTTTACATGCATACCATCCTTTGCTCAAACAAGTAATCCCTTTTAAATTTTAATGTGAGAACTTGGTTCTTGTAACATTCAACATTTTGAACTATCCATCTCCATTTTAGCTTAGTCTAGAGCGGGGGTGTCAAACTCGCAATGTCACGTGACGTGTCGTGACGTATCATGACTTTTTGCCATTGCCGGCAATGGGGTGGGCGCGGTTTTGCTATGATGCATCCGGCACGTGGGCCGGCAGTTTGACACCCCTGGACTAGAGTATTGTGCAAAGTCAGCAAGTGTACACATCCATATGCATATTTTGTGGGATTCACCATAGTGCACAGAGAAATATATATTTTTTATTTCAACTGTCAAAAGAGTTATTCTTTCAACCCTAACCCTTTCAACCTCTGAAGTATTTACTGTAGACTGTCAGAAGCCTGAGCAAACTAGTATATTCTGTTTTGTCCTCCCTGTTGCTTTGGGAGGCTGGGATTTTCACCTGACATCAATGAGAGACTTGATTGATGGATCCAAGATCTCCTCATGCAGTTGTTTGACTTGCACAATCAATCAGTGTTGGGGGGAGGGTAGCGACATACAGTTTTATTCTATATACAAATATCTACACAGTAGATACTTTGCAGCTAGAATCCTGGGGTCTTTGAGCATAAACTGGATGCACAGAGGACTACAGTATATGTGACAGCAGATTGCAATGCATACACAAATACTGAAGAGGAGGCCCAATCAAAGCAGCTGATGTAGGGATTAGAATTTCATTTTCCCTTTATTCATGATGAGACTTTCCTCTGGGGCCCAGCTTGCCCCTTATTCATTCATAGAATGTGTATGGGAAATATTTGCTAGGTATAATAATTAATTGTGGATCAATTAATTTTTTAATAGACTAGTGCTATTTTTTCTTCCATTCAATTGTATTTGATTCTCAGAGACTGCCTGAACAAATCCCCAAGGTTCCCTAAATTGCAAAACTGGGAACTTTAAAAACATCCCAGAAGAAGAAGAAACCAATTCTGTCATACTGTCAAGTAAATTGCAGGGATACCAATGCCAGAAGCTGAGCTTCATTTGAAAATGCTTTACCTTTTTTAATTGCTACATAAAGATTTGCTTAACAATGTAAAATCAAACTTTGGTTAAATTCTAATCCATCTCCTCCCCCAACATGTGTTGGAATTGCAACTCCCAGAATGTCCACCCTGCATTGCCAAAGGAGTTACAAAGCATATTGAGACTACAAATTTAGGAAGGATCTTGCCCATTTCTGAAAGCTGAAGCATTCTTCCTATTCTTCTAGCTCACAAGTTCTTAAAGACAATTCTGTGAACTCTTTCTTATAGCTCAACAGTTTCTGTTGGAATTCATTGTTGGAATGTATTCTATGAAACAACTACAATAGTATTCAGCCAATAGATGGCAATATTTACAAATTTGGATCTATGGTATATACTCTATGCCAAGGGTGTCAAACTGCTGGCCCACAGGCCGGATGCGTCATGCTGAAACTGTGCCCACTCCATTGCCGGAAATGGAAAAAAAGACATGATATGTCACGACACATCATGTGATATTGTGAGTTTGACACCCCTGCTCTATGCTGTTTTGTTCTGAGTAGAGTTTCCTGTTTCTTGTTACAGTAATATAATTGAGCAGTAAAGCACATGGTGACAGTACTCTTTATTTGCTCTGTGTGGTGCTTTATATAAACAGAGTTTCTAACAGTTTCATATTGGTGAAGGGAGCTAAAAAAAATTAATTTATTTAGACCTTTTGCCTGTTTGTTATACTTGCCTTGGAAAACCACAATATGCCATAAATAGATTTATGAAGATCAGATCTGGATTCACAATTAGGAAATGCAGAAGAATTGGGGGAGATCCTTTAAGACAAAAAGAAGAGATATCTGGCAGGTCTGTTTCTCTATTAAAAAAGTGAGGGACATGAGGACTAAGTACAAGCTATGTTGCTGATCTTATTAACATACCATTTCAAAAAGTAATCCTTTATAGGCCAATTCCTATATGACTTTGGCCTGGTGACTTTCCTACGACTCAATAGATTTCTGATGAAATGCAAAGCAAACATTTCATGGACCTTGCATCATTGTAGCAGGTGTAGTGATCCTTCATAAATCACACAGAAGTTCTTTGCTGCCACAGGCAGACTGATGTCATGCAGAGTCTGTCTCAATCTGAGAACTGCCTTTATACTGATGTCCAGCCTAGGTATATATCTTCTACATTGGAGACAAATGATCAGTTACAAAATGCAAGAGCAATGGGACTATGATTTCCAAACCTAGGACTGAAATTATGCTCAACAACCTGCAGTATGTTTTCCATTGCAAGGAATATTCACTCCCTTTTTTGCGATGAAAGAAGCAAGCCATTTAAAGCACTTTCAGCAGATACAAAGGGAGAGCTAAAGAAAATAAATTTGTAATGAAATCTGTACTGAAAACATTTAGGCTTAGGACATTTAAAATAATACCCCGAAGATTTAAAGCTGTCAGCAAATGGCATCTTGAAATTCTCTGCATTATTGGTTGGTAGAGAAATGGAGGTGAACAGCAGGAGCAGCTTAGTAGAAACAGGAGTAAAATGTCTACTTCTGCATGCACAAAGAATCCAAACTTTACTTATATATTAATGATACACAAGCTGGCAGTAGCTGAGGAGGAAAAAGAATTTTGAAGGCAATTTGTTGAAAATGTCAACCTTGGTGCACCTGCTGTTAAAAAGGCAGGAGGAAGAAGAAATTGGAAAACAGAACTGCCAAATAATTTCCTTATACAGATCTATGCTTGAAGAACTGGGTATAGTTCTGATCACAGAGTGTTAAACATTATATTCTAGAGTCCAAAAACATGAACAAAGCAATCAAAATAATAAGGAATTTGGAGCACTTTGGCTTGGAACAAGGAGGCTAAGAAAATATATGCTAGGGGTATAAAAAAGACATAGATGATTATCTTGCATAGCATAGATAATGTGGGTAGAAAGCAATTTTTATTCTTCTCTCACAATATTGGGCACTGAGGTAATCTATTGAACCTAATGCAGAGAGATTCAATATTGACCAAAGGAAATACTTTTTAAATAGTGCTGACTTAAATGGTGGAATTCACTGCCAGCCATTGTGGTAATGGCTGCCAACCTGGACATTTTAAATGAGGAACAGAGGGTCAGGCTATCAATGGTTTCTGATATTGATGACTTGGAACCATAGGCAATGTTTTAATTCTGCAAAGAAGAGAATTAAATGGAAGGAGACTGTTGCCCCCCCCCCAGACTTGTAAGCTTCCCAAAGCTTATCCATTTGGCTTCAACAGCACATAGAATGTAAAAGTAGATGAACTAAAGGCTGAGTCCAGGAAGGTTTATCTTAAATTCTTACATTCACTGATACTACATTTCTCTATGGAAAGAAATTCCCCAACAGATCCATTATTTCTAATAGCATTAGTACAGTTTTCTCTACTTTTTATTTTCCCCTTGATGCTAGGGTTGATCTGTACTTCCTACTTGCCCAGGATGAGAACGCATCGGCTATCATCTTGGGAGGACAGGAACAGGTGACGCTGTCCTCGGCTGCGCTTGGCACCTGAGAAGGTGACCTTTGCCTGAGTTATCTTGTTCTGCATTGAAAGTATCGTTTCCACTGGTGCAAGCAGGGCAATTCAATGTCTCCTGCTGTGTATCCTGGTGGGCATATCTATCATTCTCCTCTCTTTGCTCTCATCAATCATTTCCAACTCGACTTCTGGAATCTGGACCTCAGTTGGGTTCAGTAGATGCTGACTGTTAGATTTTGTTTTAATAGTTTCAGCTGAGGAACAGTGACATGCTGTCTCTTTCTTTATTTTCCCTTTTAAACGAGTGAAGTTGACAGCAATTCTGCCAAATTTCACTTTCTAGGATAAATGAGAACAAGAACTGTAAAACCGTGTCTTTTTTTCGATTGGTCTTCAGAATACATGCCCATAGAAAGGAAAGCAGTTGGGGACATGGAAAAAAAAGCAAGAGAATCCACCAATCAGGAGGCAAATCCAGGTAGTCCTCGATTTATAACATTTCATTTAGTGTCCTAAGTTACAACAGCACTAAAAGAAGTGACTTACAATTTTTCACACTTATGACCATTGCAGCATTCCCATGGTCACATGATCAAAATTTAGATGCTTGGCAACAGGCTCGTATTTATGACAGTTGCAGTGTCCTGGGATCAGCTCATCACCTTTTGTGACCTTCTGACTAGTAAAATCAATGGAGTAGCCAGACTCACTTAACAATTTGTGCTACTAATTAAACAGCTGCAGTGATTCACTTAACAATTGTGTCAAGAAAGGTTGTAATATGAAGCAAAACTCACTTAGTCTCACTTAGTAACATAAATTGTGGTCAGTTGTGGTCATCAGTCGAGGGCTACCTGTAAAATTGTTGACACAACTAGGGCCAAAGTGAAGCAAGAGTTTGACATCCAGAAAAGCATTTCTTAATTCCCAACCAATTTACTCACAGGGATAAACATTGAAATCTGCACTTGAAAAAAGCCATAGGAATGGTAGCATTATCAACCACCTCAGTACCCTGGCCACTAGCTTGTGTTTCAGCAATGCTCCAGATTCAGTAATGCTCCAGCCTCCTAGGACAGGATTTGGCAACTTTAAGATGGGAAGACTGCAACTCCAGAACTTCTCTGCCAGCATTTTGAGGTCTATATATCTTAAGAAACACTATTCTAGGGCAACATTCTAGGTTAGTGATGGAGGAAAAAGATGACTGCAGTAGCAAATAATATAAAATGAAAATTTTGGACAACATTTAAGTAAAATTCTGTAAAGTAACTTTTTGTCATGGGTGGTGGTGGTGGGAAGAAGGAACAAAATAAAAAATCTCAGGAATTTTCATAGCAAAGTGTTTCCTGAGAAAATTTGGCTCAGTTCCACCTAAAATGATTACATTGAACAAAATTCCTCCTGCTTGAACTTGAGAGATCTGGATCTGAATCTAGTCCAGTGGTGAAATTTGTATTATCATGCATGTATAGATATTTGATAAAGGAAAATCCTTTGCAACCGGACCGGTAGCAATAATTATGCTTAGCTTGTTTAATAGTCCTTCCAAATAAATTAGTGAATCAACATTATAACCCAAGACTTGAAAGCTTCAAAAAAAGTATTTTGGTATAATGGATCACAACTATACATTTTAAAAAATAGCACAGATTTATCTCACAAGCTGAAACAGGTCAATGATTTTTGCATATTTTCCCCACCTCTTTGCAGATCTGAGATGGAGAGAGATAAGTTGAAAAATGTATCAGAATACCGATCTTCTTGATAATGATAAGATTTGCTAATTAGGAATAATGAATATTGTTGAATAGTGAAAACAAACAATGGCAAATGGTTCTGCAACAAAACATTGCTGTATGGATTGCTGTTTCTTGAGGCTTCGGGTACAAGAATCTGCAGATGGGGCTGGCAATCAAGATGATGGTGGGGATGCAGTAGCTGTACAGCTTTGATCATGTCTTTATAGAAACCATCTTGAATTTTGCTTCTCTACCACATATGTCCCTGCTTCTACCCACTCCACTCCACTCCACCCCACCTCATCCCACCCCACCCCACCTCATCCCATCCCATCCCATCCCATCCCATCCTATCCCATCCCACTCCATCCTCTCCTCTCCTTTTTGGTTTAATATGATTTGTGAAATCAACCACTATGCTCTGTAAACTACGGTTGATGGTTCTTTAGTATACAGGAACTTACTACTATGGTTTAGTGAACAAACCATGATTAGCATGATGAATGATCCTCATTTCAATTGCTTGCAAACCCAGAATGACACTGAGCTGTATGGCTTTTTCCTAAATGGATGTGCAGAGTGGGGTATACAAAGTCATTACTTACAAATATAATTTCAGTTTTCTTTATTATTCCTGTACAACATATTGGCTGCTTTGCACAAATGCATATTTATGGTTAATTGAACTACAGCTGATGACATTAATTTAATTTTCTGGGCTTACCCTAGACACTGGACCAGAAATTAGTTACTCAGACTGGGTTCACAAGTGAAGTTGGTTAAACAGTTGGCTAATTTTATCTCAGGGTATCAGGTAAACATAGACATCTCAGGATTTATAGGAAGAAAATTAAGCATTTAATTCACTATATTTCACTTCCTTGCTTCTGTTCTGACCAGTATGAAATGCTAATCAGTGAGGGTGCCTCTGAACACACACAGAAAGCATATTGCACTCAACACAATTCTCTGACCATCTTTATACAATCAGGATTCTCAAACAGGGGAGGGTCACCGAGTGCAATCCTGAGACTCAACAGTTTCTTTTAATATATGTGTGTGTGTGTATATATATATATGTGTGTGTGTGTGTGTGTGTGTATGTGTATATGTATATGCCTATATATATATATATATATATATATATATATATATATATATATATATTTGCCTCTATTCATAAGTCACTATACCACATATACAAACCATTCATACATTATATTATTATATACAAGAGTTAAACCAAGAAAGGTAAAGAGCTTTTTCAAGATGATTGCACAGGCATATTAAATCTTGAAAAAACATTAAAAAAAATAATGGGGATATTTGAAGCCGAAGCTCTGAAACCTTTTGCACATCAAATTTTCAACTGCATGTTGATTGCTCTAATCTACCCTTCAAGGCTAGGGAATGGAAATTGGCTGTAATTTTATTTTATTTTGTAGCTATCTTACATCATCGTCTTCTTTTAGGGCATTATGTCATCCCTGCTGAGATGCATTATCTCACGCTGGATCAGCATTAGCGATTTTTGTGGGCCTACTGCGGTGCTCCTGAAGGACTGCCGAGAAACACAGATTGAAACCTGAAGCAATACAAGCTGGAAGGAATGAAAATTTTAACATCAAAATGCTGTTATATCCCCTTCTCCTCCACTTCATCCTCCTTTTCTGCTTTAATATCTCATTTAACTTATATATACTTTTATCGGACGATAGAAAGAAAAATATTATCATGCAAGTTGGTTTAAAAAATAAAACAGAAAAAGCCAGAGAAAAATGTGGAAAAGCTCACAGCCAGGGAAAAATACTAGGTCTTGTGGTTGGTCTCCATTTCCAAAAAGAGAGGCAATAAAGGGGACAGAATCAGATGCAAAAAAAAAAAAAGAAAAAAAAGGAAAAAAAAAAAAGAATCCAATCTTAAACTGATATCACATATACTGTAGGGGCCAGCAGTAATATTATTGTGTTTGCACAAAATATTTTCATTTATTGAGAAATATACTTAGAGTGAAAATGTATTCAGTTTATTGAAGTGTATACAGCTGATTAAAAAACAAATTTACTGACTAAATCATTGGCTATATGCTGAATTCGATTATAGAACTACCTCATTTTCTGGGTGAATATGATAACTGAAAAAAATCAGTAAATGCATCTAATAAGTTATATTCACAAAATATGTTATATTGGGATGACAAGCAAAAGCCAAAAGTGAGGGGGAAAATCATGTTTGGGGAAAGCATTCTGATTAGGTGTAGCAAGGCACCATTTTTCTTATTAATACTGAATTCCTTCGCCCTCTGAGAAAGATATCCATCAAGCCTCACAGTCATTTCACTATTTTTAAAAATTGAAGAGGTGTGTGTATGAGGGAGGGGGGGGGGAGGGAGGAAGGAAGGAACAGGAAAATTTTTACATTCCGATCTTCCTTACACACTTCGCTCTTGTACTTTTCTTTCTTGTATGTTAAGTAATATATTATCAAATAAAAGCTGTCTTTCTCTGAAGTGTTTATCTGCCAGTTCTCTATCTGGTCCTGATGCCAGGAATATCAGATAATGTGTCTCACATAACATCCACCATGAACATAACTGGCTGAACTATGACCAAATCTTTTGCCATACAACTTTCAGATCATAGTAGACAGGGCTTTTTTTCCTCATAGAACGCCCAGAACGGAGTTTCGGCACCTTTTTTGGATGGAACCTTGTAGGGCAGGCAAGGCGGGTTGTATGACGTGTGTGAGTTCCGGCACCTTTTTTTTTTAAGAAAAAAAGCACTGATAGTAGATATTATGACAAATACTGCAATGGGAAATCATTCTTCTATCTTCGCAGGAGACATATTGAAAGCTAAATTTCAGTCTTTTCCTTCCTTATATTTTGATCTTCATTGCTTTTGGGCAATCTCTGTTGAATCATGAGACACTTCCAATAGATGTGTGAGACAATGGATAGTTTTTAGGTAATGTTGTGCTGCACCAGCCTGCCCTGAATTTTTACCCTATAAAAGGATTGGACTGTAACTCCCAAAATTTCAGCAGCCAACATAGTCATAATGGTAAGGCCACACTTGGAATACTGCATCCAGTTTTGGTCGCCAAATGTAAGAAAGATTTTGAGACTCTAGAAAAAGTACAGAGAAGAGCAACAAAGATGATTAGGGCAGAGGTCCCCAACCTTTTGGGTACCAGGGACCAGTTCCCTTGAGAGAGGTTTTTCTGAGGACCAAAGGGTGTGTGGTTTTGTGGGCTGCCTGCATCTTGCGGATGGGGCTTTGCTTGGTTGTGTGGCCTGGTTGCTGGCATGCCGTGGCCCGGTACTGGTCCATGGACCGGGGATCCCTAAATTAAGGGACTGGAGGCTAAAACATATAAAGAACAGTTGCTGGAATTGAATATGTCTAGTTTAATGAAGAGAAGGATGAGGGGTGACATGATAGCAGTGTTCCAATATCTCAGGGGTTGCCACAAAGCTATTCTCCAAAGTACCTGAAGGCAGGACAAGAAGCAACAGATGGAAATCAATCAAGGAGAGAAGCAACTATAACTAAGGAGAAATTTCCTGACAGTTAGAACAATTAATCAGTGGAACAAACTGCCTCCAGAAGCTGTGAATTCTCCAACACTGGAAGTTTTTAAGAAGAAACAGGACAGCCATTTGCCTGAAATGGTATAGGGTTTCTTTCCTGCCTGAACAGGGGGCTGGACTAGATGACCTCCAAAGTCCCTTCTGACTTATTATTATTATTATTATTGTTGTTGTTGTTTTGTTATTGTTGTTGTTGAAGTATAACAGAAGAACATCAGATATTTGCTCCTCAAACTGCAACAGATACTAGAGGAAAGTGCTGTGTGGGCCTCTTGTGTGTGGTATCTTGATGCATGGGTTTAGATATCTAGAACTAGAATATGGCAACAAAAGGGATTATTTTTGAAAGATATATTTACCTACTTGTTAATTATATAAGACATAAACCTATTGTTAATGTGCTAAAGAGAGTACATGAGAAAAAGTGTAATAGACCAAAAATATATCTATTTAATGTATTTTTAAAATTCATTTTGAACAACTTTTGAACCCAGTGTCACACTAAAAAGTGTACTATATTTTATCTACATAAAAGTGAATTCCATCCCATTTTTATTCTTAAGCTTTCTTCTTCAATTGTTCATTAATTATGTTTTACTTTTTAATATTGTTCTGAAAAATTTATAAACTGCTACCAATACCTCAGTGATAAAAAAAATACATTCATTTGGTCTGTTTTTTGTTTTTTATTATTAATATTTTATATCTTTACAGAAAAGTTGCAAAAGATACAGTGACACTTACTTCTGAGTAAACATGCACAAGGTCATTCTCTAATAGTTAACATTGTGAGAATGGGTGGCTCTGGAGCTGATTTCAAACTGACCCAAATGTGTGATCATTATGGAAGTCTTCCCACCTTAAATGTTTTGAGATTGTTCACTCTCTTTTCCCTGAGTGCAATCTTTACATTTGGGTTTCTATAGCTTTACATTCTTAGAGCTGTAAATACATGCAGAAATGGTAACATCTCTTAACTTTTATGGAATGCCTTCTGTTGCCTTTGGACTTACTCAGAATCTACTGTAATGTGCAGTCACAAAAATGGTGCAATTATGCATTTGAGGAATAGTCTACCAATCAGTCATCTCTAAGCTGGTTTTCTGCAGATATGCTGGGCTTTGACCCATCCAGCCTCCAATCTAATTGAAGTCCAATACATTTGATAGGCAGCAATTTGGAAAAGGATGATTTGTTATATGATCCTGTTTGTTGCTGACCATTAGTATGCAGCCTGTGTCAAGATGATGTTGACTAGACAATTCACCTAGAATATGTTTGAAACTTCCACTCCTACATTAATTGTATGAAGAGGCAAGCTGAAGCTACAGAAGCAATCTGTCCTATCTCATTCTCTCAAGCTAGCAAGATGATGTAATCTATTGTACTATCGATTCTATCCTGTTGTCCATGTCATTATAGCTGCAAGCAGAATCTATCTTTTGCCTTACATGTGCCAGTGTTTCAAATGACTGACATTTTGATTGTACTGCAGAAATACCAATTTACTATAACTATAAAGGCAATAGGTAGAGGCGGACTTGCCAATGATAACTTCACATGAAAACAGATGGGGCAGAGGATGCAGATTAGCTGTTGGCATGAGGAAGAGGTACACTTTAATTAAGGAGACATCATTCTCTGTTTTGAAACTCCCAGAGTGCCATTTGAATAAGATTTGTTCATATATGTAATGGTGGGATAGGGGCCGGGGAATATGATTCTCTTTTAATTTGAATCTCTAGGATGCTGAAAAAACAAAAAACTGCCAAAATCCCCATTTACCTTTCATCTTTATAGAAGGAGCATATTGGGAGATGCTGCTTTTCAGAGGAGCCTGTGGTTTTGCACAGTTTGAAGCTATCCATGATAGCATTGCTCTGTATAATGAGTTAATAACCAAACTGGCTCCTTCTTTATAGCACAGCAATGAGCAGGGAATGAAAGCCCAGCTTTCTGATGGAAAACTCCATCCAGCATATGCAGGAATTGTAGAATGGCGATTGTGTCTACAGTACATATCATTTAGAAAAGTGATACAGATATACGGTATTTAGATATTTCTCATATATCATTTTTAATTTGGCTTTTCTAATTCTGTGGTCTTTAATGGAAAAAAAAATACTGTATTGCTTAACCTGTTTTTTGTCCCAAGTCATCTCCTCCTCCTCCTCCTCCTCCTCCTCCTCCTCCTCCTCCTCAACTAGGGATATGGCATTGTAGATAATGGTGTTGCTCGATTTTGGCACGGTATATTATCCTTAAAGAACAGAGTTCTGTTGAATCAGACTAAAGCCTCGTATATGGTGGCTTTTGCTAAACCCTACTGTTGTTTGGAGTTTGTTCACTGTGTTCTGTGAAGTCAAACTTTGGACTCTAGAAGATCCAAAGGCAGGTTATTAAGGCAACTGTTCCTGTCCAGTCTTATGACCTAGTAATAAATAGTTCTATAGAACATTCCTTTGGAAGCAGGAAGCTGTATATACTATATCCTGCTTAATAGTTGTTGATATTCACTTGGCATTTATTTGATCTCTTTCAAAGCATCTCAAGTTGAGGGCCATTCCAATGACTTCTGTCATCTAGTTCAATCTGTTCATTACTTTTTGTGAAGAAGTATTTCTGGAATTACCTCCTATCTTTTTCTTGGGACATTGAGCACTGATTTGCAGGGACTGCAGTTAATGGTTTATAGCACACAGATAAGATACATGCAAATCTTTCTCTGATACTCCAAGCACTATATTTTTTTTAACAGGCTGAAATGAAAATTCCCCAGAAATTTCATCTGGCCAAATCCTAATATTAATTCAAATTGGAAAAATTGGAAGAGTAAATCCGTAGGAAAGTATAGCCGGCTAAAGAAGTGCTAAGAACTTTAAAGGGAAGATCTAGCAGAAAAGCAAAGTGGGGAAGCACAGACATCTCTTTATCATTTGGCATGAAAGAGAATGGCATAGTCAGAGAGTTCTAAGGAAGAGTCCCCTCCCCTCAGCCTTCAGCCCAAGGATCAAAAAGACCAGAGAGAAGAGAAGTTGGAAGAAGATGAATTCACAGACGAGCATGATTCAGTAACTCGTGATTTGGCAGTAGTGATGAGGAAAGTTTCGAGGCTGAAAGATTGTGACCTTCTGCTCTAAGGAAACTACTTCAGACATCTTTCTGAACAGAAGAAAGAGACCCACTGATTTTTTTTATTGTTTCAAGAATGTGTGTTTTGAACTCTCATCTTGTTCTCTAAGTTATGGCATTTTTAAAGAAGGGTCTATAAATTTTATGGTTTGAATGCTTGGCATACTGGCTACAAGTTACATGGATTGTAGTCAAGCATTTGGAAAGCACCACATTGGAAGAATGGCTTTCAAGATCTCCTTTTTTTCCTTGTTATATCCCTGAGATCTTCTAGTAAAAGTAGTTGGGGCTCAGATTGGTGGATGTAGAATTGAAAAACAAGGTGGCACATTACTGTGGTATATTTGCTGGCTCCAGTTATTAATTTTTAGTAATAGAATTGGACATTACAAGCACATCCTTTGAAATCCTGATACTCCTCAAGCTTTCTCCATTTCATAGAATTACAGATTTGAAAAGTGCCATTTAAACCATTAATTTAATCCCTGGTTCAGTGCAGGAATCTAATTTAAAATATTCCTTATATGTTTGAATACATCTTCCCAATAGCTCTCTAGATACTTGGTTCCACTGCTGAATTGCTCTTATCATTAAGATAAGATATTAAGATATTTTTCTAATATTCAATCAGAAATTATTTTTCTGTAATTTAAGTTATTATTCCTTTTACCATATTCAAGGACAAGTAAAACATGAGGACATCCTTATAATAATACTTCTAGCTAGATTTATACAACAGTTAATCTGATTCCAGAATTAACCCTGTTTGGGAAATTGTACAATAATATGGTTGCATCATAAAGCAGCCAAATAGGCTGACATATCCCCCAAGTTAAAACTAACCAAACCAGCATATTGCATGTGAGCCCCTTGATCTTTAATCAGTCCAGCTAAATAAGTTGTGCCTAATCAGTCAATAATGCTATCATAGCATAAACACACCCTAACTCCATTTGTCAAGGCTAAACATTCCTAGGTGATTTTATCTCCCATCAGATGTCTTAGTTTCCAGTCCTTTGAATATTCTTATTTTGTTTAGCAATAGCACTTAGACTTATATAGTGCTATTACAGTCCTCTCTAAGTGGTTTACAGAGTCAGCATATTGCCCCCAACAATCATTTTACTGACTTTGGAAGGATGACAGACTGAGTTAACCTTGAGCCAGTCAGTACTGAAGGATTCGCACTTTAGGCAGTGAGCAGAATTAGCCTATATAACTGTGTTCTAACCACTGCACCACCACTAGTACCTTTAAAGTACCTCTTCTGTTTTCTAAATCTTCTTAATGTCCTGTGCCCAGAACAGAGCACAGTATTCAAGGAGATACAGTATTTGACTGGTGCAGAATAATTTAAATATCTGAAATTGTATTGTTAATGATATTGGCTAAAAACTGCATTTTTTCAGTCATATCAGATTGCTGATTCCTATTCAGCTTGAGATTGACTATAATTTCAAGATCATTGCCAGACACATGATTAAAATGCCATGTATTTGTTATTGCTGCTGCTAAAAGATAGCAATCCACTGCACAGGACTGGAAGATTCTCCATTAAAACACACCCTGCCTTCTTCTTGCTTCTGTTTTAACAGGACTGCCATACCTAGACTGCAAAAATGTGGATTATTAGTGAGCAACAACAAAAAAAATTAGAATTTAGTGTGTCTCCTTGCTACTCACGAGGCATCCAGATTTTTATGGGTAGTATCCCCAATTTGGACTTGTGAATTCTATTTGTCAATAATATCTGTTTATGCTGAATGAGAGCCCTTCTTTTACAACAGTCATTTTGTTTAATTGCAACTAAATTGCATTGCTTCGCTTATACCGTATTTTCCGGCATATAAGACGACTTTCAAAGCATGCAAATTGGCTCCGAAGTCGGGGGTCGTCTTATACGCCGAGTCGTCTTATACGCCGGAAATTACGGTAGTTTCCGGTGTATAAGACAACTTTCTAAACATGCAAATCAACTCCGAAGTCGGGGGTTGTCTTATACGCCGAGTCGTCTAATACGCCGGAAAATACGGTAATAGAAATATGTTCCTTTCTCCCTCAGTGTTCAGCCATAATTTCCTTCTTTCTGTGCTGTTTATTTAATGTTTTTAAAAAGTTCTCAGATCCAAATGGCAATGACATGACTGAGGTGCTGCATCTGCCATAAGTGCAAGCTGGTTGCCAAGCACCCAAATTGCGATAATGTGTCTGCACTTTGAAAACTGTTTGCAAGTCCATTTTTTCAATGCTACTGTAACTTTGAACATGAAGTGTTAATATCACATCATAATATCTTGGTAATGCCACATTATAATATCTTGGTAAGGCCACTCTTGGAATATGTATCCAGTTTTGGTCACCCCAATATAAAAAAGATGTTGAGACTCTAGAAGGAAGAGCAACAAAGATGATTAGGAGGACTGGAGGCTAAAACATATGAAGAACAGTTGTGGGTATTGGGTATATCTAATTTAATCAAAAGAAGGACTAGGGGTGACATGATAGCAGTGTTCAAATATCTCGGGTTGCCACAAAGAAGAGGGAGTCAAACTATTCTCCAAAGCACCTGAAGATGGGACAAGAAACAATAGATGGAAACTAATCAAGGAAAGAAGCAACCTAGAACTAATGAGAACTTTCCTGACAGTTAGAAAAATTGATCAGTGGAACAACCTGCCTCCAAAGTTATAGGTGCTCCAACACTAGAGATTTATAAGAAGAAATTGGACAACAATTTGTCTGAAATATGGTTTCCTGCTTGAGCGCGGGGGGGTGGGGGTGGGGGTGGGGGTGGGTGGGGTTGGGTTGGATTAGAAGATCAATTCTGTTATTCTGTTAAATGGATGTAATGCAGTTAAGGTACAGGTGCTCAGTAGAAGACTTAATTTGCCCATCTCTCCATAAGATTGGTCTGCTGATTTCTCTACAGTACTGCAAAGCATTTGTGTACCTTGCAAGGTATCACTGTGATACATACTATACTGAGCAGCAGCTAAGCCTGTGTGGAAATCAGAGCTTGTGTGTGTATATATACAAGCTGCTTTAGCTTGTAATTCCTTGTTTATGCAAGGAGGAGTTTGGGAAAAATAATTTTCATAAACCTTAAGGGGGTTTTGTAGGTGAGTTGAAAATTGCTGTGAATATCTCCTGGGAATATTTGATGACATTGTCATCTATAGCTGATTTGCAATTTGTTCATAAGTGAAACTACATTCCAGCTAGTGGAACCATCCTCCCTCTACACACTCAATCAGCCATCTGATAAATATACATATTTACATAATTTGGTGAGTGAAGAATCATTTTGATCTAAAGAAAGGAATTCTAATGCTATAACCAAAGCTGCCTTTCAGTGGGTAATGCTTTTTCCTCCCTTCCTCATTTCCAAGATATTTTAAAATTCTTTTTATGAGTTTCTTTTTTTGTTGTCAGATTGCAGAAGATTTTACTGCCATAGTTTCCAATGACAAGTCTCTTGATTACTTGTCAGCCTCCTTGATTGATTAGAAAAACAGTCATGGGAAGAGTTTTCTTATGATGGCTTCCCTTGGGATTAATTAAAGTTTGGGAAGCCAGGGAGGCTGAGTGCCCAGAAACATGAAAAACGGAACATTTAATACATATCCCTAAGTTAGCTTTGCAACTATGAACCTGATACACTATCAGCTAGAATGCTATACTCCAAATAATTTTCCTTTGAACAACATTTGAATGAAACAATTTTTACATACTGCAACCTTAGAGGTCCTAAGTATTGTCAAATCCAGAATACAATTAGCTGAAGGAAACTGACCTGGTGAATTAATTATTAAACTTGAAAATGAAGACATGAATTTCCACATGAGTGCATCTGAAAATCCTTTTCTGAATTTGCTCTTATGTTTCACTCCTTTCTGCTGATTAAACATTCCCTTTCTTTTTAAGAAATTAATTTGGAATCACATAATATAGCCCAAAAAGATTATCACAGTCTGCTACTTAGGAGCCTCAGAACTTGCTTTAATCATGTATTTCACCATTGCTCAGACTTGAAATGTACCATGCTCCTTTGCCTAACTCATCACAGTCTAACAACATGCTAAAGCATTTGAAATCACTACCTTCATCTTAGACAAGCATAATTAATCTTCAAACATTGCTTTTCTTAACATGAAATGCCCCAAAATTCAGAACCAAATTAACTTAAAGTATAAATCCCCTTTTAACTATTAATTGGTTCATTGCTAGGCTTGATGTATAATTATATTCTTTCTTCCTTACAGGCTGAAAAGATCATAATTCTTGTGAGTCATTTAAAATCTCACACAGAACAGTATAGAACAGAATAACAGAGCTGGAAGGGACTTTGTAGGTCATTCATATTGTATACAGGTACCAATAACACAAGCTTTTTCTGTGTGATAAGAGTATATTAAAACCTCTTGAAACTTTTTGTTTAGAGCTGTATATTTTTTAACTTCCATATCTTCACTGGAGGCAGATAAGTAATAATCTGTGGAGGGATTAAAGGTCTCTGATCAGTTACCACCAGAGGTTCTGTGGCAAGGGAAGGTTTAAAAAAAGTAAACATGGCAGTCATAATTGCAGAATCAAAGGCCCACCCCTATTTTATGTGGTTGCTTTTATCATTGGTGATCAGTGAACAAATTTTTGATTCAGAATTTTGAGAAATAATGGGACATTTGTGAAATGGACAGTTACAAGAAAAAAAAATCTGTATAGAACAGAAATGGTGAAAAGAAGGAAAAATGATCACTCAAAATAGTTTTCCATTTGTGAGCTACTGCAATGATTCTTAATTAAACAGTATACCAGCTGCTGGGAAGTGTTCAGGTGTATGGGCCCAAAATTGAGTAAACTTTTACTTTATCTAATGACACTGGGGAGGCCCTGCACCTAACTAACCATTTTTAAAAGACAGAGAGAAGCAAGCAGTAGATGGGGTTTGAATACCACCAGAGCAGAGGTGAAGAAAGAGGGTTGAAATCTTGTCTTTCCCACAGGCCCCTAGAAAAGGCTAGAAAACAATATTAGACCTAGCTAAAGGCTACAGCCCAAGGGGGGGGGGCATGAGATCAAGCCAAAAAAGCTCAGGAAAGTTTTACGGAGATTAGGTTCCTTAGCTAGGAGACTAGATTAAGAAAACCTAGAAAAAAGTCAGCTAGACAAGAACATAGTACCATTTACCTTAAGTCAGCAAGGCGTACGGTCTAATGAAAGCATCATTGTAGAGTCATGAGACAAATACTGGCCTTTTCTTCATGCATCACATCATATACATGTCTCAAAGAGATGGGAGTTCATAGAGTCTTCGTCGTTTTGACAAATATCACATGAGTCTCTAGATCTACAGCTGAAGTCCACAAGTCATAAAAGAGCCAAGGTTGCCTACCCCTGTTCTAGATGCTGCACAGTTCTTTTTTGTAGTGTCCTCATGATGCTATCTTTTTCCTATCACAGCCCATGAGACTGGCAGGCTTGGGTTCTCCTTCACTCTGCCAGTGCTTGACTCTTATCTTCTGAAGAATCTGTGTAAGATTATTTATTTATTAAACAAATTTATATGGCTGCCCAACTCATACGCATGTGACTCTTGCCATAATACACTCATTTCATCATATGTGCTACAAGATTTTGGAAATATCTATTGATAAAACAATTTCTTTTTGGTATGAATGGGATTGTTATAGTTTATCCTAATCATTAGCTTCAGTTAATGGTTCTATTTAAAAAAACATTTCAGAATTATGAAGTTTTGAAGACATTAATCTTGCAACCATTTCAAGGAAAGTTATCAATCCAACGTGTGATTTTCTTAAGTAAAACCGATGTGCCAGAAACCCTTCTCTTACTATAATTTCAAGTTCCATTCTACATCAAACTGAAATTTAATTATAATTGTAGTGATGATTATTCCATCATTCATTCACTGGTGCCATTCATTATTAGGATGCAGAGTCTGGAAAATTTTGAATCTAATGTGACACTGTTCATGGGCCACATCATATTCCAATTTCTCTTTGTAGCTCACCATCAGCTTAGGAAATATTTTTTTTAAAACAACTTTCTCTGAAACTGTTCTTCGGGTAAGACTTATTAATAATGCTTTGCATGTACCCAGAGCAAATATATTATACTCAGACCATACGAGATGACTTTTTCTGGTCTTTTTGTGATAGGCATTTTCTGATTTCTTATGTCTGCACATGCACATGTACTGTACATGTCCCAGCTGAATTTGCTGCCATTGACTATGTTCCCAGTTGGTATTATTTAATTGATATATGACTTAGAGGCATTCTTTTAGGATATTGCTACTTCCACTTCTTTAAGCAGTCCCAGATGGTGGCACTGGGGACTATTGCTTGCCTGCTTAGCATTGACCCATGGGATTTCTCTGAACTCTACTTTGTCCCCTATATTCTTGAGCATTTGCATGAGGCTACCACTAAGGAGATTGAGATGAATCACATCATTATCCTGTTAATATCTAGCACAAGCTATAGTTTTCCACAGTGCAAAAATAAAAAATAAAAAATGCATGCAGTATCTGGATATACATGTGGATAAAGAAACTAAGATAGTCCTGAAGACAGAAGTCCTGTTGATCAGCAGATAATCAGATAGTGGATACATTCTATTCTGGATGGGTTGACAATGAACTGGAAAGGAATACTGTAAGATCCTGTCCTGCTCCTTGAAAATCCGGTAACAGTAGTAGTCACCAATGTTATGTCCCGAGCCTTGCAAACGGCTCGGGGCGTTTGCAGGCAGTCCCGGGCAGGTGCAAAGCTGCCTGGGACCAGACAGGCTGTCGCCAGCGCCGTGCGCATGCGCGGGTGCTGGCACGGGAAAAGTATCGCATTGACCCGGGAAATGCCTATATAAGAAGCTGGGAGGTTTTGGGAGCTGCTGAAGCCATCTACTTGTGAGCTGAACACAGAATAAAGAAAACTGAGAACTACAACTGCTTCTCGTGTCTTGCTTTCCGCGAGGGACTCAACACTGGCGACGAGGATGGGATGCCTTACATCACCTGGAAAGGAAGAAGTGTAAGCTTACCCAAGTGAGTCCTGAGCGGCGGAACGGCGTTGACTCGGCAGCTACTCGCCAATCCAGTGCGCATTCGGGGGTAGGCTGGCTGATAGACCCGTCTCCTGAAGATGGCAAAGGTTGGAAGGCTTTCGGAGTTCGACGTCCCACATCCAGAGCGGTGGGAGTCCTACGTAGCCAGGGTGGAGAACTACTTCAAGGCAAACCAAGTGAGGGAAGAGAGCTTGAAGGCTGCCACCCTGCTTTGTGTCTGCGGTCAAGACGCCTTCAAAATCGCAGAGAACCTTGCAGCACCTGTTCCATTAGAGTCTGTCAGCTACGCAGATCTAAAGAAGCTATTGAAGGAGCACATCCAGCCCAAGATGTCCGTCATCGCATGGCGCCACACCTTCGAGCAGAGGGATCAACGATCCGGAGAGTCGACCAAAGAATACATCGCCGCATTGAGGAAGGCCGCCAAGCACTGCGAGTTCAAGGACCTCGAAGAACGACTGAGGGACCGATTCGTGTGCGGCTTAAGGCATCGAGATCTACAACAGAGGCTTTTTGCCAAAGAAGAACTGTCCTTCCAAGATGCCTTAAGAGAGGTCACCGCAGAAGAAGCAGCAGGCGGCACCGTCAAAAACATGCAGCCGATCAGAAACAGTCCAGAAGTTGCATCCGTGCACCAGGAAGACGTCCAAGGAAACTCCGAGGAGGACCCGGACGAGGAAGTCGACCGTCTCCACCCCACGAAGGAAGGAAATCAGAAGGGAAGCTCTTCAGCTCCACTCAAGTGCATCGGCTGTGGAGGTCGCCACAGGAGAACCGACTGCAAGTTCCACTCCGCTACCTGCCGGGCATGCGGCAAATAAGGACACATTGCAGCTGTGTGTCTGGGCCGATGAAAGGTACAACCTCAGGAAGAACTGCGCCTGAAAGGTACCAGGGTCCCCAGCCAGAATAGGGTAGGTTTTTGCGCTTCGCGAAGAAGCATCTTCAGGACAGGCACACACAAGCCCATCAAGAAAAAGCTGTCACTCAGGGTGAAGCTACAAGGGGTTCCATTAACTATGGAACTAGACACAGGGTCTGCCCTTTCAATCATCTCCTTGCATACATTCAGGAAGATTTGTTCCGGTAGTGGAACTCAGGCCAAGTTAAGACCTTCTGACATTGTGTTAACAGATTTTCAAAATTCAAGAGTGTGTGTTAAGGGGGAGGCCACCCTTAACGTGCAATACAAGAATTTTGAAGGTCCACTAGACTTATTAGTAGTAGGGGGTGAACGAACGAGTCTCATAGGACTCGATTGGTTTGAGGCCCTGTGGATACACGTCACAGGACTCAACAGCTTACAAACACTCGACCTACAGGAAGTCTGCAAAGAATTTGCAGATGTTTTCAGCCCCCAGCTGGGCACATTCAAAGGACCCCTGTGTCCTTAAAGCTAGACCCCACTGTCACTCCCATTAGAATTAAAGCAAGAAGGGTCCCTTTTGCTTTAAAGAGTAAAATTGACACTGAGTTAGACAAACTGATCCAACAGGGAATTCTAGAACCTGTTGATTCCAGTCCCTGGGAGACCCCCATTGTCACGCCTCTAAAGGCAAATGGCGACATTTGCATTTGTGCTGATTACAAATGCACTCTTAATAAGGCATTGCAGCAACATGCCTATCCTGTTCCTGTGGTCAGTCATTTTCTGGCCTCCCTCAAGGGGGGGCGCGTTTTTGCAAAGCTTGACCTAGCTCAAGCGTATCAACAGCTGCCTGTTGATGATGTTGCTGCTATAGCTCAGACTATTGTGACCCACAGGGGAGCCTTTAAGGTAAAAAGGCTACAGTTTGGAGTGAATGTCGCTCCTGGCATTTTCCAAAGCGTAATGGAAAACACACTACGGGGCATACCGGGGGTTTGCCCCTACTTTGATGATGTCTTAATTGCAGGAGACTCCACACACATTCTAGCTGAAAGGCTAAGGGCTGTTCTGTTAAGATTCAGGAAAACAGGCTTCAAGCTCAAAAGAGACAAATGCAAAATTGGGGTGCCTTCTACTGAATTTCTGGGGTTCAAAATTGATGCTGCTGGGATTCACCCTGCTGAATCCAAACTAACTGCTATTTTAGAAGCACCTAGGCCAAAGTCTAAGGCTGAACTTCAGGCCTTCCTGGGCCTCCTGAATTTCTACAATTCCTTCCTTCCACATAAAGCCAGTGTGGCTGAGCCTCTTCACAGGCTACTAGACAAGCAAGCAGTGTGGCAGTGGTCACAAACGCATGAGGGTTGTTTTAACAAAGTCAAGGCTTTGCTCACTTCTAACAGTGTACTTGCACATTTCAACGAGTCTCTTCCTGTGTGCATCGCTTGTGATGCGTCCCCTTACGGGGTTGGAGCTGTCCTGAGCCACCTCAGGTCTGATGGAACTCAGGTTCCTATTTGCATATTACTCCAGAACATTGTCTTCTGCTGAGCGCAACTACGCTCAGATAGACAGGGAGGCTCTGGCTGTTGTTGCTGGAATTAAAAAATTCCATGACTTTCTATATGGCAGGCACTTCACGGTCTTCACTGACCATAAGCCCCTGCTGGGACTGTTTACCACACGTAAGCAGACTCCCCAAATCATTTCCCCTAGAATGCTTAGGTGGTCTATTTTTTTGTCTGCATATGATTTTTCTTTACTCCACAAGCCTGGAAAAGAAATGGGCCATGCTGATGGCCTCAGTAGATTGCCTCTGCCAGTAGTAGAAGCTGACCCTGCGCCAGCTGTCAACATTCTATCGGTCCAAGCCTTGCCCGAGCTTCCTCTTAGTGCCAGGGATGTTGCCGCTGAAACAGGTACAGATCACACACTTTCACGTGTCCGTTCCTGGGTTTTGTCTGGTTGGCCTGTGCACTGCCCTAGTCCTGAGTTTCAGAGTTTCTGGTCCAAAAGGAACGAGCTGTCCATTTCTCAGGGTTGTCTGCTTTGGGGAAACAGAGTTGTCATTCCCACCTCAATGAGGACTAGGGTCTTAGAATCCCTCCACGAGGGTCATCCTGGCAGTGTTCGTATGAAGGCTCTTGCGCGCAGCCACTTGTGGTGGCCTGGTTTAGATAAGGACATTGAGGGTAAGGTGCATGCATGCCACCTGTGCCAGCGCTCTCGCCCAGAGATGCCCCAAGCTCCTGTGCATCGATGGGAGGATACACAGTCCCCATGGTCTAGGGTGCACATTGACTACGCTGGGCCCTTTCAGGGCCAGTTCTTCTTGGTCCTTGTTGACAGCCATTCAAAATGGCTTGAGGTTGTGCCTGTCTCAGCCACCACCACTGCAAAGACTATTCAGGTACTGAGGGGGATTTTTGCTGCACACGGGCTCCCAGACGTCATCGTCTCTGACAACGGCCCTCAATTTACTTCCTCCGAATTCCAAGCTTTCTTACAGGCTAACATGATTCGTCATGCCACGTCTGCACCCTTCCACCCGTCCACCAACGGTATGGCTGAACGCATGGTTCACATCACAAAGGACGCCTTGAAAAGACTCACCTATGGGGACTGGCATCACAGGTTGGCTGACTTTCTCCTTTCTTATCGCACCACACCGTCCACTTCTACAGGGAGAAGCCCAGCTGAACTTTGTTGGGGGCGTCAACTTACTACTAAACTTGACTGGTTGCATCCGGACAGACTGCCTTCATCTACCTCACAACCTAGGGCACCTAGACAACTACTTGTGGGTGCCCCGGTTTGGACTCGCAATTACGGGCCTGGTCATACATGGGTCCCCGCTTCTATTTCCAGGGTCACAGGTCCTCTCTCCTACGAGGTAGCCCTGGACAACGGTCGTGTCCTGCGTCGGCACATCGACCAACTCCGCCCTAGGCAGGACCTTTCAGATGAGACTCCTGGGTCTTTTCCAGGGGGGAGGGGGACCCTTTGGAGCAAAGGGAAGGGCACAAGTTGCTGCCCATCTCCACTGATGGAGCCACTGATGGCCCATTTCAAGCTTCCGCAAGTGCTCCGAAAAGGAATTCATGGAGCTTACCCACACAACAGGCACTCACGCCTACTCCAGCCAGGGAGTCGCCCCAGGGGCATACTCACTTTCCACACACATCACACAGCACTCCAGTCACGGAGGATACCCGGGAGCATCCCAATAAATCATTCCCCGCAAGAGAGCTGGCACACAATCCCCAGAGTTTACCTTACCCCAAATACTACAGGGGGTCAAACTTACAGGGAGGTGGTCGAGGAGCCAAGTCCCGACCGCAACACCTCTAGCCCAAATCAGGGAGTAACTGAGTTTTGGGAAGGTACAGAGACCCACATGAGCCCGGACACAGAACGGGGCTTAGGGATTGGACAGCCTCCTGACAGGTCTTGGACGGACCTAGGAGGTTCTATAGAGACGCCCAGCAGTGGCTATCACTTCAAGGGGCCCGAGGGCCTACAGCTAGGCAGGTCAACCAGGTCACAAAATGACAGAAGCCCTGGCCTGACGAGCCCGGTGGGCGAGCAAGCAGGCCAGGCATCGGGGCAAAGTCCTTGGAAGGCACCAAGGCATGATAAGGGGAACAGGCTCTTGTCACCCCACAGTCAGGGAACACCTGTCAGAAACCCAGAGCTGAGAAGGTCACAGAGAGCAAGGAAATCTCCTAAATACTTAGAAGATTACATACCATTGCTGGCTAAACAAAAGCCAGGTAGCGATAGGAGCACTGGGAAGCAGAACACTGCATAAAATAAATGATTATATGTTGGTAGTAGTTTTAGCCCGGGGGAAAGGGGTGTTATGTCCCGAGCCTTGCAAACGGCTTGGGCGTTTGCAGGCAGTCCCGGGCAGGTGCAAAGCTGCCCGGGACCAGACAGGCTGTCACCAGCGCCGTGCGCATGCGCGGGTGCTGGCACGGGAAAAGTATCGCATTGACCCGGGAAATGCCTATATAAGAAGCTGGGAGGTTTTGGGAGCTGCTGAAGCCATCTACTTGTGAGCTGAACACAGAATAAAGAAAACTGAGAACTACAACTGCTTCTCGTGTCTTGCTTTCCGCGAGGGACTCAACAACCAATATCTTGGTCTTTTGAGCCTATGGCATTCTTTGCAAAGTCCAGTGATGCCTAAATGGTGGTGATTGATTTGCATATGCAAGTAAATTGTATGGTGTTATCCTACACATATTGGTAACAGGCCCTACTTAACCCCTAGGACATCAATGTTCTGAGTCTTTTCATGGAAAATGAAGAACTGGTTATAGAGAATCCTACATTAATCATATCTCATTCAAATGTTTTATGCAAGCTGTTTTGAAAAGGGTTTGAGAAATAAAGCTAGTATAAAATGAGATAGCTAGACATTTATCAGGAGAAGGCTTTGTAGTCATTATCCTAATATTTGATCAATTTCACCAGCTTCCAAATTGCTTGGTAACACAATTCAGGATTCTGGTTTTGATAAAACTTTGGGGTCAGAATATATGAACCACCACTGGGCCTATCCTCAGTTTACAGCTTTAATAAATACTATCCTCAGTTTACAGCTTTAATAAATAATAAATTTAATAAATACATGAAAAATATATGTATAGAATAAAGATGCACAGGTAACTGAATTAGGGAGATAATGGCAAATTTTGAACTTATTTTTACTCTTCTTAATCTATAATATGTACAGCTCCCCTATACTCCCCTATATCTTTTTTTTATGCCACTTTGTCAGGCTTGTTGAAGAGAACTTAGCAGGTTCCCAACACTTGATTTTAGTATGGCTTAATAAGGCTCATGGGAATGAATTTGGCTGTAGACTGTCAAACAAGACAAAGCATGATTACATAAGAATGTCTTGGATCTGACACTTTCCTGCATATTAGAATGAGCCCTTGAAAATCATAGATAGCCCCCCATTAATACAAAAGTGTAGTCACCTCTTAACTCCACTGTAATTCTAGTTGTATTTCTCATAGTTTAACAGACTTTAACCTTGAACATCTGGCTTTGACATTCCATGGCTCTTGGTTGACATCTCTATCTTAAGAAACTTTGGCTTTCAACAAAATTCTTATAAGTATGGGACCAAAATACATATTAGTTAGTTTTATATAAAACAGACTATCAATACCTCCTTTTTCATCTATCTGAAAGAGGTAGCATAGCAATTACTCTCTACAGTGAAAATACAGACATTTTAAGGTGAGAAAAAATAAATGTCAGTCAGAAATTAGATATCCAGATTTCAGCAAGGTAACTACTATTAAGAAGAGCTAAGGAATAAAGACCCTAGTCACTTTATTTAGTATTTGCTGATAGTATCTTCTCAGTAAGTACATAGATTTTGCCTCTTTGCTGGTTGGTTAAATTACTGGGATATAGTTGTAGTAATCAGGAACCACAAGGTTAGATCTTTATCAAATAAAAAGCAAAGTCATATATCTTGTTTTATACAAAGCAGCCTTCATGTTTTGCAGATGCTTTGACCATTCTCTCTAGGAATTATGATATTGTAAATTAACAGATCTGGAGGGCAATAGTCAGAGAAGACAGATATCTTGAAGGTTAATGATAAAGAAAATATTGTTTATTTATTGGAGTCACTAACGACTGAAAAATTCAGTGGAATACAATTGAATGCTAGTCATCAGATTCCTGATGATTAGATCCAAAGAGATATGGATCTTTGCACATATGTCCAGATAATGTACAGCAGTTCTGAGCAATGTTTGATTATTTATTGATTAATTGGAATTTAGAATATCCAAGTCTTATTCAGAGATGAATTAAATGGGAGACATTATATGTAACTCTTTCCCCCAATGCATATAACCTCAGTAGTAGTAATACCAAGCAGAGTAATATTCAATCATAATACGAATTTTCTTTAAACCAAATAAATAAATTCATGAACAATTTCCTGTTTTAGTTCAGAATCTTTGGACAGATAGCCAATATTTATTTACTCATTGATTGGTCTGCCCAATTCAAACAGTGTGGTGTAGAATAGAAAAACAATAAACCATAGGAACTACATAATATAAAAACTTACACAAAATATAAAGTATAAAATGGTGGCCAAATACAATAATTAAAGAGCCAGAAAGGGACTTCATTTAGATGAATCCAAATGCCCATAACAAAAGAATGGTCTTAAAGGCTTTTCTTTCTTTTTAAAATATTTATTAAAAAAATTTCATAGAATAAAAGAAAAATGAAAAGAAAAAAAGGAAGGAAGGAAGAAAGGAAGGAAGGAAGAAGGAAAGAAATGCAATAAGAGAAGAAAAGAAACTAAAGTTAAGGAATATAATGACTTCTACCTTCTTTATCACCGATAGTTATAAATTTATTATCCCTCCTTAAATATTGCACAAGTCCTTTCAGCCCCTCATTTAAGTCTTAACATCTTTCTTAAAGTTGAGTGAAATTGTGGCGTCTCTTATATCAGGGGTTACATTGTTCCCAAACACACGGGCAGCTACCTAAAAGTCACACTTCCTAGATCCCAGGGCAAAGTTTTTTAAAAAGCAAAGATTAAAAGAGGGGACATAGAGCATGTGCTTCTTATGGGATGTGGGTGGGCAGATACATTTGGAAAAAAGGGGTCCCACAATGTGGGAATGTGGGAATTACGTTGGGAGACAGGAGGGAGTGTCATAGACTGAACAACCGATGTGTAAAAGCTATTTCAGTCAACCAAAGGAGGGGGGGATGTGGGATGGGATTTTTTTTTCTCCAGAAGGGACTCTCCCTAGTTTTCCAGAAAGTAAAAAAAGAAGGACAGGGAGAAATATTTCAAATATTTTGAAAGAATCTGTTCATGTGACCTAACAATGAAGATACAGTTAATACTTATGGTTGTGCTTCTTGTCTGGACTACTTTGAAGGATTTATAAGCTCAGTCTTGTAAGGTCATTTCTACATACATTACATACAAGTAAACCAGTCCTATGTCAAGTAAGGCTTTCATGAATACCTTCAATTGCATCTGGAAATCTTTTGGGATTGCAGTTTGCAGTGTAGCAGTGTTACCTGCGTGTAATGCGCTGCACTCAAAACTATCTGCACCGCTGCATTCTGGGCCAACTGAAGTTTCTGGAGGGTTTTCAAAGGTGGCCTCATATACAGCATATTGCAATAGTCTAACTGGAGGTGACTAAGCTATGAGTGACCTGAATGGGCACAACTGACACACGAGATGCAAAGGCCCTGGCCATAATTATTACCTGTTCTTTTATCTGGAACTATGAGTCCAGGAGATGCCCCTGCCCCATATTCACAGCTTACCCCCAAAGTATAAATGAAAATTATCAGCTCTAATTAAAATAGGGTTAAAATAGATATAACGACCTAAATATCAGTCTAATATAGTAAATCTATCTCCTTGTCATGTGCTCCTTTTCAAATGTCTTTATCATTAGTTTGTATTGATTTAGCTCAAAATCTATCTTTTCACCAATAAATGATGTTCAGTAATGCTTTCTTCAATGAAGACTTTGAATCCTGATCAAGAGAAAAAACACCTGGAAAATGAGACATTTTGAAGATAGAGTAGTCCTATATGCACTGCCAAAAATTTGAGAGCATGCATAATTAAAAGAGGACAAAAGCTAATGCATAACATTTTCACAAGCTAATGCATAAACCTAGCTACAAATTTAGAAATCTATATGCTATTAAAACTCTTGCCATGACTTTTAACCAGGTGAAACAGTATATTATAGGGCAAGAATTTTTAAACCAAAATACCTCAAATGAACTAACTTATAGAATGTGTCCAAAATATGGAACCCTGTGTGAACGAAATTTGGAAAAGTTGTGGCTGCTTCAGAAAGGGAAGGGGGATTTCTGATACTTCCTGTCAGCTTTTCACAAAGACACTCAATGGGGAAGCAGGCAGGAGATGGAAAGTTTCTCCTGCTCTCACCACTTTTTTGCCTACCTGTTTCTCCATTTAGGTAAAGAAACATCTCAGAAATGACGACGCAATGGCATATGGATCATGTAGCAGTGATACAAAAATCTTACTGCACTTTGGGAAAATTGTCATCAGGTAACCTATGTATCAGCCCAGTCTCTTGAAAGGGCAACCACAAAACTGAAATCCCCTTTTCTTAGAGTTCTTGTATTAAACTTGTTCTATTCCAGAGTTATATGAACTAGAGTATGGCATAGGTAGACAATCTGGGGCAAGACCAACAAAGGACAAACAAAAGTAAGGTCAGGGTCCTGAAGACTTGGAGACAGTGCTCCTGTGTCATGGTCAGAGAATCAAGGGCAGAGTTTCTATTGAGGTTTCTGAGCTAGGTTCTGGTTTGATTTGCCAGCCTCTTTTCCCATCTCCTGCTCTTCCATCATCTTCCTGGAGGATCCACCTGAAATGGCCATGAAACAATTAGAAGAGAGGTTTAAGCCTCTACAAACTAGGACAGATGGATATTCCATTTGTGGTGGAGGAGTTTAGCACCCTTCTCCTATCTAACCCTAAACACTTAAAGTTGCTACTCCATTCCATATTTTACAGGAATTTTATGGTGGCAACATCTGTGTCCATAGTGAAGTGTAGAGATGGGATTTTTTTTTAAAAAAAAATTATTGGTGTTTTTCAACTGAATTAAAAACAGTACAAATTTTGAATTAAAGAATAAAGAAAAGTACCGTATATGCCAGCATATAAGATGACTTCCGGAAGCGCTAAACTCGGCGACAAAGACGGGGGTCGTCTTATACGCCGAGTCGTCTTATACGCCGGAAATACTGGTAGTTTCCGGCGTATAAGATGACGTTCTAGGAAGGTGACTCGGCGATAAAGACGGGGGTTGTCTTATACGCCGGGTCGCCTAATACGCCGGCATATACGGGTAGTAAGAAAGTGGAAAAGAAATATAGAAAAATAAATTAAAAAAGAAAAGATATTATAAAGAAGTGACTTCTGATCTACCTAACAGCAGTTATAAATGCATTTATATTTTACCATCTCTTTAAGGTTACATCATAATTTCTTTTTCATAAACTACCTTTTCTAATTTAAAACTCATAAATCATAAGTTCATATCTCTCTCTCTCTCTCTCTCTCTCTCTCTCTCTCTCTCTCTCTCTCTCTCTCTCTCTCTCTCTCTCTCTCTCTCTCTCTCTCTTATAGCAAAAAGTCTATAAGGGGTTTCCAACCACTGATAAATATAGTTGGTCTTTTTCTAATCAAACAAGTTAATTTTTCCATCTCTGCTTGTTCTGTCATTTTTACCAACCAATCCTCCAATATGGATATTTCAAAGACTTTCCATTTTTATATGCATAATAGTCTCATGGCACTAATCACATAATTGGTTCAAAGATAGTAAGACCAATTTTTATTGTATTTTGCAGATGCCATCTGAAAGTTTTATGCTTTGTTATGTAATAATGTCAGAACATTTTAATTGCAATGGTAACATAATCACAGAATATTGATTCCCAGAAATTATTCTTTTAAAACTTATCAGTCTAATGGGAAGAATTTTCACTGACACAAACTGTTACAAAAGTAAGAATATCAGTGTCACATTATGGAATGTATAATAGCTTCAATAATATTTGAAGCTGCTATAGAGCCCAAGAAACTATCTTTGCTTTCTTCTTTATTTTCTACTTCACTATTTCCATTTCAGTCCCCAGAGGCCCAGAAATTTATGAGTACATGGGCTCATTCTTTATGCTCTCTTGAGTTGGAAAATCAGTAACTGCCCTCTTCCTTTTCTTTTCTTAGTTTAGAGATTTTTCATTCTTGGACCTAGGATAGGGTTAGGATCTTTATCATTTTATGTTAACCTCTAAAGATGCATCTATTATCTGATTGAATGGACAAGCAAAAGTATGAATTGTATGAATGGTAGGTATTTCTCTCTCTGTGAGGTCTTTAGTGCTCTCTGAGCTCAGTTGCTTTCTTGCAACTTCATTACCTAAACTTCCTTGCAACTTCATTAACTAAATAACACCATTTAAAAGGGAGTGGGTTGTGCTCTCATTTCATATAATAGTGGCTTGCCCTGTCAGTGTTGAGAGCGGTCTTGAATAGGCTTTTGTTTACTTTTTGTTTACTATTATCTTGTTTGTCTGAATTGGTAGTTTTTTTGAAAAGGGTATTGTTTACTTCTTGATTGTTGATTTAGTGTTATTCTTGGTGTTAAACTCTGCTCATCTTGGTTTTGACTGCTGATGAAGAGGTGCTTTGATCTTTTGTTTCCTTTTTGGCTTTCTGATGCTGTCTTTGAGTGGTATGTAGATGTTGTTTATCTCTCTGGGTCTGTTGATCACTGATTTGTCTGAGTGCCAGGCTTCCAGAAATCTCTAGGGTTTTTGGACCTGGCTTGGTCTAGGATGTCACAGTTTCCTACCATAGTTGAAACTATGTTATGTTGTATGAAATTTTCATCATGTCTTCTGGCTGCTACCTGTTGTTCATGTACATTTCAATCTGTACATTTCACCATAAAATGCCTATAGGTATTGCCAAAGCAGATTGAATAAAGCGATCCTATTTAAGTGGTTCGAGAATCCAGAAGAAAGAATGGTTAGATTTAACAAACAAATGAACAACTATACACTTGGACTAAAAAACTGTAATTTAACTTACTTGGTGTGGGTTTGTTCCCAATTCGGCTACCGATCCCATGATTCAGGTTGAGAATGTCTGCCTCTAGTCAGTTTCAAAGATAACCTTGTAAATTTCAGAACCAAATGAGAAGACAACTTGATATTTTCTGTTTGTTAGAAATTAATTTAAGTAATAAAAAAGCAATTTAACTTACTTTGGGATACATTTGTTTCCAAATGAGCTACCAATCCCACAATTTCAGTTGAGAATGTCTACCTCTAATCAGTTTCAAAGATAATCTTGTTAATTTCAGAACCAAATCAGAAGACAGCTTGATATTTTTTGTTTGTTAGAAAAGAATCCAATCAGAGTAGCTAGAATAACAACAATTGTATTGCTTTTGGAAACATTTGCTTTTTTTTTGTACCCGAAGCATTTGATCTTTTGTATTCTTGATTACCATAGATTAGATGTGAGAATAGTATTTAACATATTTTAAAGTGTTTATGCTTGTATTCTTCCATCATACACTTCAAGTTGTAGAGTGACACTTATGCATTCTTATGTCAATGATAAATGGATGAAGTTTCTGAGTTTCTTGAAGCTGGGCATTTTTCATCATCTTGAGTTCACTGATAATTATTTCGTTTTCCATTGCTTGAAAGTTGAGGCAGCAGTCACATATCACAGAGTTAAAATTACTGTTTATAGGGCAGCTAAATTATGTCATTATCAGTTTAAGTCAGCTTTTGCTTTGCTCCTGGGGATAAAACAACAGTTTGAGTCTTCTGAAACTCATCAGACAAGAACAGAGTGCCAAGAATATAAATCTTCTCTGGAGCCAAAATGTAGGGAAAAAAATGATTGTGTGAACATAGAAAAATGTGGTGACCATCAGATAAAACCAACAGTGATGCTCTTGACAGAAAATAAGTCAGATTGCTGACTGGTTGATAACTTTGATGCAGTATTCTACAATTATTTAACTGAGATTGTACAGTAAGATTAATAGGGAAAAATGATGAAAAAGACACATGTTCTACCTCCTTTCAAACATTTATCCATTATTTATTTCTATATCTAAACTTAGATCTAATGTGGATTGTTTATGATTGGAAATAAACTAGATAAGAGAGCAGAAAGACCTAAAATGTATTCTTAAAGATAAATTGTTGAACTTTTAAACTGGGATCCAATATACAAATTAAGAGCATGAGCAGTGAGCAAAGAGGTCCCTTACATTAAATGTCATAGAGATTTAAGAGATAGTGCACATAGTCCATAACACATGCTGATTGAGAATTCTGAATCCAAATGCATCTGAAGGGGACCATTCTGGAGAAGTATGTTTTATAGAAGGACTGGGATTAATTCTTGATATCTCTATTTTACAGAATCAGATTAAAAATCTAGGACTTCCACCTGGGGCAATTTTAAAAAAGTCAATGACTGTACATAAGAAAATAATAAGACTTCAATCTCATGATTATGGCAGCCATCTTGACTTTGTTGACCCAATCATCCATGGATAAGCTTGATGTCTGCCTGAGTTCTTAAGAATTTAGCAGATATCAGAATAGCCATTACTAGGCTGGAAAGATAAATTTTCTGGCCTGGTGAATGCATTTTCTTCTGCTCTTTTTAGGGTTAGAATAGTAAGTCCAAGTGTTACAAAGTTTCTTCCATTTTGCCCATAATCATCTTTCTACTTCACACATGTTATAAGGAAAGGAAATAGGACCAATTTCTCTATTACCTTCAAAAGCAAATCATATTTAGGACTGAGCTGATGGTAAATGTGCACTTACTTATCCTTCCAACTATACAGATGCAGTCACATAAATCTGTAGCTTGTATTTCAGAAATGTGTAAAGTATGTGATTCATCTCATAAACAGCTGTTGTGCATGGTTAAATATGGGCTTAATGCCTTTAATGTTGGTTTTTAAATGTGTTGATCTTAAAAGCAAATCAGTTGCTGGTCTCATGATGCCAAACAGAAGCATAAATAATACTGAAGTCACCTTCGATCTTAGTTGTTTCTTTGTGAGTTAGTTCAGAATGATCTCCAGTAAATAAAGGGAGGCTCCCCGCTTCTTTGATGACTTTTGCCTTTCAGAGAGAGAAGGCAAAAATGATATACATACAGTATATTAAAAATAATGTAAAGCTCACAGTATAAAAATGAAACTATTTCTCCCAAAGGCACCTCAAAGGGAAGAGGAGATGTTGTAGACCACTGTTTATTACTGAATCAGTGAATTCATGAGAATAAGCTAGTCTCTTGTCCAATGGCCCAGCTAGTATATAGACTGAAGAAAATCTCTTCTAGTCTTCTCTTTGCCATCTTAAGTCAGACAAACTGTACAGTTCCCGTTGTCTTAGGAAAGCTCAAAATATTCTTAAAGACTCATCTCATCCCGGATATTCTTTTTTTGAACTATTACCATCTGGCAGATGGTACAGGATAATAACAACAACAAAGACAAATAGGCTGAAAAATAGTTTTTATCCCAGAGCTGTAGCAATGTTAAATACCACAGTATAGTGCAACATTAAAGTGCAATATTAGGGGCAGTGCAATGGTGAATAGAATGTGAAGGATGTGTGCATATAATGTATGTTCTTATTTGTGGTTTTTACTTGTGTGTAGTGTGCACTTTGGACAGCACTTAATTTTGTTGTGAGTTACACAGTGACAATAAAGATATTCTATTCTATTCTATTCTATTCTATTCTATTCTATTCTATTCTATTCTATTCTATTCTGCCTTTTTTCCTCTTCCATGTTCCATTGTAGCTACTATCACAGTGTTCGTGAGACCAGTAAATGAGGTTTACTCTGCATCTCTCTTTTTTAAAAATTTATTTTCCCCATATGTTCTTTATTTATTTATTTATGGGAAAAAATTATTTTCCCCATATGTTCTTTCAGCTAGGTATATGACTTCCTCCTCCTCACAACAATTTTGGGGTTAAGCTAGATTGAGAGTTGTGCTTCAAAGCATGACTGATTGCAAATTTGAACCCCAGTTTCTCAGGTCCTAGTTTCTCATTTTTCTATTTCAGAGGGTAAGCCTAATTGTAAAAAGAAATGAATGGGGTTTATGTTGGCTCAGAAGAACTATCCCCACCTCACCACCTTTTCTGTTTGTCTTTACAATCTAATGTCTTCCAAAATTGCTGAATTTGCTTATACCAGAATTCATGGGCCAGCCCTACACATTTAAAAAGAGTCTAGGTTTGAGATGACAATTATATGCTATTAGTTTGAACATTTCTCTCCATTTCCTTCCCTTCTGGAATTCATGCTTTTCTCTTCGTTCTTTGCAATTTTCCTCCAGACAGCAAATGTGTATAAAAGTACTGCCACATCTACCTTTCTGTCGTACTGTCACAGACTTATCTATCCATTTCTGAAAGAAAACAAGATTGCTTTATCTTTGAAAATTAATTTGAGTGCTATTTGCTAATATGTTTCCATGATCAGCAAACTGGTGACTTCTGTAAAAAAAAAAAACCTCACAAAAAACCAGGAATACACTTCTAAAACCATTGCATCATCAAAGCAGTTTTTCCTGGGTTTTTTTCCCCTCTTAATGCAAAGTTAGTAAATCCATTTTATTAAATCAAATGTAGTTTGAGACCTGGTCCTACTGACTGGCATTTCAATATCTCTCACTATCACTCTCTTTCAACTATCATCTATCATCTATCTATTGATTTACTTCTGGAGCATCATTCTTAGGCCAGCTGTGGCTCTTGGACTGAAAAGGTAATATACCTTTGATATAAAAAAGTGCAATTTCCATAACTGTAATTTCATGGGTACACATTACAGCTCCCTGAATTTCATTTCAATGTAAAGAAAAAAACCCTGATGATAAGATCTGTAAACAGTGGCACAGTGTATCTACTGTATAAAGGCTGTGGAATTTTTATCTCTGCAGGCTTTATTAATCTCATGAATAGATTAATAAAACCCCATCTCTAAGGAAGATGGGCAGTTAAGAAATATGAAATATAAGCTGATATCTCCATGTTATCTTATCAGGATATGTCCACACAATCTCATACAGAAGACAAATGCATGTTAATAACCAATAAATAAATACTTTTCTGTATGTTACAGAGGGTTGGATGAGATGACTTTTGTGGTCCTATCCAACTTTACAAATCTATGGCTGCGCAGTTGGAATGGAGAACAACAAATCATGTATATTCATTTACTCAGAGGGCTGGGCAGACCTTTTTATTCTTCCATTTCACTGTATTTTCTGAAGTTTGCATCTTGCAACCTAATTCTCTAGAACCCTTGAGATCCCTGTGACTGAAGTGTGTACCTGCTGAAGTAGGAGGAGGTTGCTTGCAGAAAAGAGGGATCATTTATTATTTAATTACTATAACACTGTAGGGTTTTTTTTTTTTGCTTTCAGAAAAGAGGGATCATTTATTATTTAATTACTATAACACTGTAGGGTTTTTTTTTTTTTTTTGCTTCTATTGCTACAAATAATGCTTCTCTTCTATGATATGACCATAATTGATGGTTGACAGTATTCACTCAGTTCACATTTAGCAATATGGTAGAGGCAAACAAAAATCACTTAATGTTGTTAATTTTCATAATGGTGTTCTTACCCCATCATTCTGTTCATTGTTTCTACATGCATTATTTTAAAAGGTTTGCAAACATACCAATTAAAAATTAATTTAAATACTTCTATGAAAGTTAGTTAGATTCTGTTGAAAGCTGATGCTATTAAGACAGAGATAAGCCTCCAGGTAGCATTAACGACTGGCTAAAAGAATGCAAATGAACAGCTGTCTGCAAGGGATATAAATCTTTCCATTCCCCACCAACTAGTCAGAGTGGAAAAAGCTTCTTGGATGAGAAGTGAAACGTCTTCAAAGAAAAACAGAAAGTCCAGTTGCCTCATGGAAAAAAGCATCTTTGGGATAACTATGACCTGGATGACTGAGAATCTCCATAGATAAGTAATGTAAAGAAGAAATTTAAGGTGTTCCAAAAGGAATGACTTAACACCATCAGCTTTCAACAGAAACTAACTTGGATGAGAAGCGAAACATCTTTAAAGAAAAACAAGAAAGTCCAGTTGCCTCATGAAAAAAAAGCATCTTTGGGCCTTACATTACTTGAAAATGTGATAGCTCTCATCATAATCAGTGAATGAAAAAAAGAGTATTTAAAGTTTATCAAGGACTGATGATTCAGATTTGGATATCTGAATTATTTGGTTCTTTGATATCTTTATATTCATGTTGTTTTATCAGGAGATTTCTGTTCTGTTTCAGGAAAAGAGGCATTGTGACGAAGCAACGAGTTCCAACAGTTCTCCTTTATTGCAAAACCAACAGAACAGGTTTTAAAATGGTGCGGCCCCCTTTTATAGCCCCCCTGCACAATACCTTGCTAGCCAATCATTGCAAAGGATCTTTTCCCGCCGTGCGTGTGCATGCAAGGCTGGGAGCAGCCTTTCTTGTCCCGGGCATCCACATGGTTTGCCCGGGCCAATCGCTGCAGCCTGTGCCTGTCAGCCCAGGACATAACAATTTCCACACAATCTCACACAGAAGACAAATGCATGTTAATAATCAATAAGGTCTAACTGGGCAACATAATATATTTTTACTTGTCAAGACGCCTCACACAATAACACAATTCAGAATAAACTGTGCAATAATTTAAATGCAAAACCATGTGCAGAACACATGTCTCAAACAAGTAAACCAAGTCATGGATCACGTGTCAAATATGCAGCACCGAAATAAGGAATTAAGTAAATTTTACATAAGGGAATTTCCTAAAGTTAATCTACTTAGTGCATTTTTATTGGGAACTCAAACACAAGCCTATTTCTTTTTTACATGACTCACCAAACCAAAAGAGAGTGGACAAAGACAGCAGGGCTGACTGGGAAATTCTGAGAGTTCAAGTCTATAAAAAACATTGGTTCACAGGATATCCATGTGGAGCTTACTGTGTTCCCTATGTCCATGACAACTCTTTAACCACTATGTGTCATTCCTTGACTACTGGGAACTGCCTACCATGTAGTGAGAGTAATAAAAGATTCTGATGCCCCTACAGCAACTAACTCCTACAGGTTTGTTTTGCATGCTAATTGGTTGAGAAAGGCAGTTTCACAAATCCATTGACATTAATGTTCCATTTGAAGAGTAGGTTTAACTCCTGTGAATTCACTTCACTTGGAAAAAGAATTAAGTTTTTGCTGAGTGAGCAATGGTAGGAGGTTTTGGTGGCAGAAAGATAATCCCTTGCTTATTCAGTATATCAGAACCACTTCAGGATATAAAAGATTTGCCAGTTTGGATGAACAGGCTCCAACAAGAAACTATCCTGCTACATTCGTGTTGGAGGCAGACATTTATTTATTCTATTATTTGCACATCTCTGAGGACAGAAGCAATATCTTTATTCAAAAAAGAATGACAAATAAAAGAATATATTGCTTTACTGAACAAATAATCAGAATGTGGAGATTCTGTGGATTTGGATGAACTGTGATCCAGAGCCACTTAAAATGGTTTAATGCCATTAATCTCAAAGGGGTGCAGTTAATTGCCATCACGGCAACTCTTGCTTGAATGCTTCCTTTATATTGTATTATAAGAGGGTTATTGGAATACAGGAGATTGGTTGTCATATAAAATAATTTTATTTTGGTAACACTCTGCTACTTCTGATGATAAAATATATATTTTATTAAGTCATGTTCTGAATCTTTACAGTCTTCAGAATGGAGAGTAGTTGCATGCTGGAGAAAGCTTAGATTTAATTTGTATTTTACCCAAGCTGTTCTCTTCAGACTGTTTCATCTTTTCCCAATTTATCCCATATCTATAAAGTTTTATTTAGTGTATTATTAAACTTAGCTATGACATTATGGTCAACATTCTGGAAACCATTTTATGACTCCTCTGTCTTCTTTTAGGCTGTGCAATAAACTGGCTTCTTAATGATAGGTAGAGTAGAAAGACTTAAAAAAATCTGAGCATCGCTTAGAAAACCAAGGGAGAGCAAAAATATCAAATCCCTGATGGAATCAAATGTGCAGAAAATGGCAGAGATCAAAAGCCTGATTCCTGCTAGTACCTTTGTATTTCCATTCCTGAACTACCAAACAAACCCACAGCAGAGTATATATTAACTTGCTTGTGTTTTCATCTTCTATTGATCCTCAATGTGAAGGGACTTTCTTGCACATGTGGATTATGAGAACTCACTAACACAAGATGGAATGAAGTGCTTCTGCTTTGCTGCATTAGAGAGGGCTGTAAAACACTGTGAAGTGGTATATAAGTCTAAGTGCTATTGCTATTATCATAAGCACATTTTTATTTTTACAGAGACAACTAATGCTAATATGATAGTGTGGGTACTATTAAATGCTTTTTAAAAATGCCTGCTGTGGTGTCAAACTTATAATAATCCAATAAGGGAAAAGTAGGAGTATATCTGTACTAATTATCAATATGAAATAATGAAATTGAGCAAAGGATCTAGGAGTAGGGTGCTATTTTCCTCCAATGGAAGACAGCATCTTCACTGGCTACAGAAGAATGGCTATATATATTGAAGTCAGAAGAGTGCTAGCAATTTACAAATAGCCCTCAACTTATTAGATTATATAACCTTTATTGTCATTTTTTCCTATGGGCACAATGGCAAACATTAAAAATGAAATTTAGTTGCTTCCTCTCAAAGAGTACATAACACACATTTAAAACATACTATATACAACATATGTATAGACCTATACCCTTACATATAAGTAACATAAATATTATTCACTGTCCATCTTGAATACATAATGGAAGGAGGAAGCTTTAGAGTTCACAAGATTAATACTGTATGGAACAAAGCTGTAACTGAATCTGGATGTTCTGCTTTGGATACCATGAAGCCTTCTCCCAGAAGGTAACAAGGAAAACAGAGTATGTGTAGTGTCCCAGACAATCTTGCAGACCCTGCTCAAGCAACGCTTATGTACTATCCTGAATGGAAGGGAGGGAACTGCCAATGATCTTTTCAGCCATCCTTACTCTCTGCACTGCCTTCCTGTCTGGAACAGTGGTGCTTCTTAACCAGACTGTGAAGCTGTATGACAGGATGCTCTCGATTGTCCCCCTGTAGAAAGTGGTCAGGACAGGGGAAGGAAGATGTGCTTTTTTCATGCAGCACAGAAAATGCAGGTGCTGCTGTGCCCGCTTCACCAGTGTCTCATTGTTGAGCGACCATGCCAGCCTACTTATTAACTGCACACCCAGGAATTTGATGCTGGTAACCATCTCTACAGGTGAATCATTAATGCACAGAGAAGTGTGGCTGTGCCTGCTTTTTCTGAAATTGACAATAATCTCTTTGGTTTTTCCAGTATTTAAAACTAGGCTGTTTTCTTTATACCAATTCACCAAACCCTCAACCTCTTTGTGATAAGCACCCTCATAGTCATCATGAATAAGGCCCACTACTGTTGTATCATCTGTGAACTTCACAATATGATTGGTGGCAAACCTAGCACTACAGTCATGGGTCAATATGACTGTTCATTTAACAATGGTGTGAGGTTAACAACAGCCTTGGAAAAACTGCTTTACCACCTGTATTTATGACTGTTACATGACATCTGTGATCACATAATTGCAATTCAGGCACCTGGCAACCAGCTCACATTTGTGACCATTTTCAGCAACCTGTGGTCATATGATTGCAATTGGTGAGCTTTTTTGCCAGTTTCCAGCAAAACAACAAAGTTCATTGGAGAAGTTGGATTAGCTTAATGACTACATTATTTGCTTAAAGGCTGAGGTAAAAAAAATGATAATAAAATTGGACCTGGTCACGTGGTGACTCACTCAGTTATAATAGAAATTTCTGTCCCAATTGTGAGAGTAAGTCAAGAACTACCAGCAATGGTTTAAATACCTTTTTTTTCAATTGTGGAACATAATGGAGGAGAAACAACAACACAATATCTTAGAAAAAGCAGTGTTTTGGAGAAGGAGTTCATAGATGAGAAATTAGACTTTTGTTTCATTTGGTGTGGAATAATTACTCCATCCAGAAAAAAACCTGGGCAAATGCTAGATCTTGACATTCAGCAAAACAGAAGAGTTTTTTCATACAATCACTCTATTAACATGTCACAAATGTCTTTTCCCCCAAGAAGCAGATTTGTCCAGCAGTTTGTGCACATATCAGTGTGTTGGCTTCCTTGCTTCTCCAGATGTCTTGATTAATTCACTGACCAGTTCGTCAAGCACATAAAAATCAATGTTTTTCTTCAGCCAAATCAAGCAAGACTAGCATGGGCTCCAGAAAGTAGAAAAAAAAGTCAGAATATATAATAATGTTATGGTCATGCTTTGAGTTTTATCTCAAAATCTATTTCATGAATAGACCTGATTTTGTTTCAACTGACTTTCTTATATAATCAAAGAACAGAAAAAAACAAGTATGTACTTGTAAATCAGAAAAAAGCTATACTGTTTCTTTTTCTAAAACAAAAAAATACATGCATCAGAATGTATATATTATCTGAAATAAGAAAAAGTATTACTGTCGTAGTTTTATGATGCTTTACTTGATACTAGGCATTCTGGGTTCTCTGAATACATTGAATTATAGGTTAATTAATATGCTAATTCAATAACAGTTAATTAATCAGAGGTGATCTATTTAATACATACACATGCTGTCCACTCCTAGATGGCTTACTATATAATTAGGTTAACAATTTTCTATGTATAAATTGGAAAAACAGAGGCTCACATTCCATAAGAATAAATGGTTGGGTACTAGGATTTAATCAGTACTAAGGAAAAGGCTTTTTTCAACTCCAGAACAGTTTGCATCCATTCTAGAAAAAAAAAGTGGGTAAAAGTGGTTAAACATCTAACAATAACAAAAGTCATTGTTAGATGTATCTGTATGGGAGGTCCCCCCAAAAGTCCCATTACAGATTTAAAAGCATACCCCTTGAAATCATACAGACCTAAGCTCTGTAAGACTTTGTCCACCAAAGGGAACATCTTAAACCGGGTTTAGAAAGCAGTTGGCTTAGATATTTCAACATGGATGGGTGACTATCTAATAAACAGACTATTAAATGATATCCAGCTTTCTCTTTCTTTCATTTTCTTCAGAAGCAGATGAAGTTTTGTGGTTTTCTTTGGAGGAAGGAGGGGAACCACCACAAAACAGTGTCTCTCATTCTCAACCCTCTTAGCTGGTCAGGAAGGATACTATCATTTATGGTTGCTCATGATGACTCATCTCAGGTGCCTTGGAATTTCCTGAGGAGACATTCTTGAACTATACATGTTATAGTTTGTTCTGAGCAACATAGTCACGTTATGGGCTCTTGGCCATTCCCCACTTAAAGAGTTTTGCCTTAGTTCTGGCCTGTCCTCTCCTGATTCTTTTCAGGTAGCTCCATATTTTGGGGGACAATTGCATTCCTGAAAGTAGTTTTGCTGGATATGCACAATCTATTATCTGGTTATTAAAAGTCACCCATCTTAATTGCCATTCTTCATCTAGATTGTAAAACTATGGTATCCCAAATTGGTTTTGTAGGCTTATGCCTGATGAGAGGTAATGATTCTAAGTCCTTGACTCACAAAATCATTCATTTAGCGATCATTTGAAGTTACAAGAGCACTGAAAAAAGTGACTTACAATGGGGCTTTGCACTTACAACCATTGCAGCACCCCCACAATTACATTATCAAAATTTGGGCACTTTTTTTGGGGGGGATAGATAGACTCACATTGGAACTCAAGGATAAAAATGAAACTAAGTACTATAAAATCTGGGAACAATTTTATGTTTGGATAGATAACAAGAGGGCAGCCAAGACGAATGTATAGTGTTAGAATAAAATATAGATTATAGACAAATGTATATTTAAAAGAAGAACTATATATCTATGTGAGTACTAATGTTACTGTAAAGTGATGGAAGATGTATGGAACCAGTGACGTCATATCTGTGTCCAATGTGTTTTTAATTTTGTATTATTAATAAAACTTTAATAAAAAAGTTGGGCACTTGGCAACTGGTATGTATTTACGACAGTTGCAATATTCTGGGGTTCCGTGATTCCCATTTGTGATCTTCCCAGCTGTCAAACAAAGTCAATGTCGGAAGTCGGATTTGCTTAGCGACACCATGACTTATTAACAAGTACAGTGATTTGTTTAACTGTGACAAAAAAAAACAAAACCCTGTGGTAAAATCAGGTGTGATGCATTTAACAACCACCGTGCTTAGCAATGGAAATTCTATTTGCAGTTGAGTTTGTAAGATGAGGATTACCTGTTCACTTTTTTTCTTTTTGTCTATTGTTTCTTTAACATTGGAGAGATGTTGGAAAATTAGACATAAAAAAGACAACAGACCCTAGGATTGTTTTCCATCAGTCTCTAAATCCATGTTATAGAAATTTGACTGTTGGCTATGAACTGATCAGCCAAATTTCTCAATTGGCAAACAATGACAAAGTTAATAACACACATACTTAAGTTTTAAATAATGGCATTTTGACTGCCAATATTTAAGTTTTTCAATGTATCTACAGATCAATATTGTATTGAAAGCACAATAAAGAGTCTTGGTTATCTCTTCTGCAGCAAACATTATGTTGTAATAGGTATTTAAATGTTATGCCATTATCTGCAAGGCAGAAAGTTTAGTAGCTGTCTTCTGCAGTGACATGATGACATCAGCTTTTCAAAAGAGCGATTGCTATTCCTGCTGTGGTGGAGGCGAACAACTACAGAAGGCAATGTCAGTTTCTTGAATGGAGGTAGCTCCAAGCTTGAAATAACCTGCTGAGATCATTCTACTGTAAAGTAATTGGGCAAAGACTGCTTGTGCATAAAAGGAAACCTTTCTCAGTCAAGGAAAGGATTTGGTAGAAGGATGCTAGGATTTGGTAGAAGTTCTTTAGATATGAGTAAACACAGGGTCAGTTTTTCTTATGGTGTACAATTCTGTACATAAGGACACTTCTACCCTGGAAGTAATTCAAGTTAATTTTTCTCATATTTCTTGATTAACTGCAAATCTAGTCTCTTGGCTGAATCCTGGCTGTGTGTCCGAGCCTGTCTGAAGCTTTGCTGAGTTAAATTTTGGCTAAAACTATATTCTGGCCCAGCTTGTATGTTGGAATAGTTATATCTCCTTCCTGAAAAAGCAAATAGATTTGATATGCCAACATAGGACAAATTACAATTGCAATGGAACCTTCAGAAATATCATTGTTGGGTAGAATTTCTGTGATTAAGGTGAATTATTTACCAGGAATGTTATTTTTGTTTCAGACTGTTGTGTCCTGAGCTTGCAAGAGCTGAAAGCAGGCTCAGAATTGTTGCAAATGGTCCCAGGAAATCCAAAAGCTGCCTGGGACCAGACAGGGTGGCGCTAGCCTTGCACACATGCGCAAGGCGCGAAAATGGTCAATTCCTATTGGTTCACACTGTCTGGGTTTCATGCCCTATAAAAGGCCTGCGTGCCTTTTGCTGCTCGCTTGGTTGTAGGAGAGAGTAATAAAGAGCTTATTGTTTTTCACAATGTGTCTTCATCAATTGCCAATGAAACGACAACACAACACTGGCGATGAAGGTGGGATCCCTGCAAGCAAGAAAAAGAATTAGGACTCAACAAGGAAGTCCTGATGATCAGGAAGATGGCGTTCTGCATTCGCAGCTCATCCTGCCAGTACAGCGTCGCTGGAGGTGAGCTCGGCAAAAGGACCTTTCCCGAACATTAGCTTGCAGAGGAGGCAATTAGTGAAGGCCCAACTATCAGGGTCAAGCCTAGAATGGTGCCTTTTGCCATCAAAAGCAAGATAGATGCAGAGCTGGACAAATTGCTCCAGCAGGGCATCTTAGAACCTGTGGACTCTAGTCCATGGGAAACTCCCATAGTAACGCCTCTAAAGGCTAATGGGGATATACATATATGTGCAGACTACAAGTGCACACTGAATAAAGCATTGCAACAGCACGCATATTCAGTGCTTGTTGTAAGCCACATTCTGGCCTCCCTCAAAGGGGGGTGCATTTTTGTGAAACTTGATCTGGCACAGGCCTATCAACAGCTACCTGTTGATGAGGCATCTGCAGAGGCCCAGACGATTGTAACACACAGGGGGGGCCTTTAAGTTCAAAAGACTGCAATTTGGGGTAAATGTAGCCCCTGGCATATTCCAAAGTATCATAGAGTGCACACTTCGTGGTATTCCTGGGGTCTGTCCCTACTTCGATGACATCCTCATTGCTGGGGAGTCATCTCAAAATTTAGCAAAAAGGTTAAGGGCTGTCTTGCTTCGTTTCCGCAAAGCAGGCCTTAAATTGAAGCAGGATAAATGCAAGATAGGAGTCACTTCCACTGACTTCTTAGGGTTCAGGATTGATGCCCAAGGCATTCACCCTGCTGAATCCAAGCTGCAAGCGATTCAGCAGGTCCCAAGGCCCAAGTCCAAAAGTGAGCTGCAAGCATTCTCGGGGCTCTTAAATTTCTATCACGCATTCCTTCCACATAAGGTCGCAGTGGGCCAAGTGCCCACCTAAACATCTAGGAGATTATGTGAGGTTTCTGTCAACACATGAGGAACCTTGCTACAAGGTCGCTGAATGAGGGAATTAACATTCAGTAAGGAGTCTCATATACTATTATGATTTTGGATACATTTTATTTAAGTTAATAATTATTTTGTAAGGTGTTTGCCTGTGTGCAGACCCGAGCATTTCCACTCTCCCTGCATTTGAACAATGCACCTGTGCATAAGCTAGGTGTGTTTTATCTAGGGGGGAGGGGTGTTGTGTCCTGAGCCTGCAAGAGCTGAAAGCAGGCTCAGAATTATTGCAAATGGTCCTGGGAAATCCAAAAGCCGCCCAGGACCAGACAGGGTGGCACCAGCCTTGTGTGAATGCGCAAGGCATGAAAATGGTCAATTCCTATTGGTTCACACTGTCTGGGTTTCATGCCCTATAAAAGGCCTGTGTGCCTTTTGCTGCTTGCTTGGTTGTAAGAGAGAGTAATAAAGAGCTTGTTGTTTTTCACCATGTGTCTTTGTCAATTGCCAATGAACCGACAACACAACACAGATAATGCTTGTTTTGACAACTGATGTACCAATGGCAGAAAAGTGTATACAAATTTATATGGCAAGGAAAAAAACACAAAGTAAATATAAGGTACTATAAGATGCAAAGAAAGAGGATGATTGGGTTTACAAGATTTGAAATTATATTTTGCTGCCAGTTGTTTAGTTTAATGAAAGAGTGGTTGTTGTTAAAAAAAATAAGTTATTGGATCTATAATGATTTGAGATTTGAACAGAATGGATATTCAGGGCATGACAGAGTTAAGGTGAATGTAGATTTTAAAAGTCATTATGTTAGATGGTCTATACTTAAAGTACGGAATAAACATAAATTTAAGTTTTGCCTGAAAATTCCTTTGTGACTTGAGCCAAAGAAGCATTTATAGGAAGAAATGACAAACTTAAACTTACAGTGATGTACTAGAATTTTTTGAAGGGAATTCTCCAAAGCACTTGAAGGCAGGACAAGAATCAATGGATGGAAACTAATCAAGGACAGAAGCAACACAGAACTGAGGAGAAATTTCCTGACAGAACAATCAGTCAATGGAATGGCTTGCCTCCAGAAGTTGTGGGTGCTTCATCACTGGAGGTTTTAAAGAAGAGATTGGACAGTCATTTTCTAAAATGGTATAGAGTCTCCTGACTGAGCAGGGGGTTCGGCTAGAAGACTTCCAAGGTCCCTTCCAACTCTATTATTCTGTAAGATGAAATCAAGAGAAATTTTGATAGATTTGATAACAGAAGGATATTCATGCCAATGGTTTTCTTATGTATAATTATAAGAAGGATTCAAAGGAGATAAAATATCTTATTATTATTATGAACAAAGTAAGACTGAGTTTGAAATAGAATTATGTACTAGTGATGACCACATCATTGCTAAAATATTTAAACTTTGGTTGAAATATGAGACAGAAGATAAACAAGTGAAAGACTGTATGATAAAATGGGCTAATACCTTTGACTATAATATACAAATGGATCTATGGGAGCATAGGTGGTTGAAAGGACTAAAGTTTACTCCATATTCTAGCCTTAAAGGGAATTTTTAAATAAAATGATGTATCATTTGTATTTGTCACAGGAGAAACTGTCTAGAATGTATAAAGGTACTTCAAATCTTTGCTGGAAATGCAAGCAACATGAAGGGACCTTTTATCATGTTCTCTGGACACGCAAAAAAGCTAAAAAAAATCTCTTTGATTATGGATCATTTTAATCTCCTGACCTACGTCCAAAACTGGGTTATGTGCATCTTAATTCTAATTGTTTCAGTTCATTCAGCAATATGTTCTTCTGCTTTTGCAGGTTTTCTTCCTATTTGATGCTGGAGAGAGGAACATAAATCCTTTGCTAAAATCCCATGTGGTAGAGGATTTCTTTTCAAGTAAACTGTGTGTCCTGCAAAAACAGAATGAACTGCAGCATGGATAGTCCTTCTATATTTTGAATTTATCTAGCATCCTCTTGAACCTTGGCCCAGGAATTATTTTCAAAAACCTTGTGCGTTTGAGAAACTTAATAAAATAAAATGTGGAAAAGTTGAATAGGAAAAAACCCCTTTGCACTTTAATTGTAATTGCTATATATTTTTCCAAATATGCCAGTACTGATTATTAGACGAGAACGCTGCAGGTGGTGTTACTAAGCCTGGTAACTACTCTACTCCTTTTCTATTCTGCTACAAAGCAGTGTGTAAAAGTCTAGATTAGCTGTAGCCATTAGGGGTGGTGGAGGTCAATGTCAATGAGCCATCTGTGATGACTATCACATATGGAAAAATATGTCTTGGAATGGAAAAAAGAGTAAATGCTAAAGAGCATGAATTATTCAATGAAATTAATTAATTAAAAATAAAAGAGAATGAAAGAGAAAGGATTTAATAGATTTGAATGAAGAGGTCTGATTTTGTGAAGTGAATGAATTCATGCAGGAAAGGGAAATTGTAGTATTAATTAACAATGAAATGGTTAAAAATCTGTCAAAATACAAACTGGTGTCATACAGGGTATTGAACAAAATGGGGTAGGTGATAGGTCCAATTAAGTTATCACAATGGAAGAACTAGAAATGAATTTTGGATAAAATTATGCAATTTTCTGAATATGTGCAAAATTAATTATTCCAAGAGGTGATATGAATAGATAGATGACAACAAAATGAGAGAGTATGGAAAAAGTATTGGTCCCTTGGAAACTGAAGAACAAATGAGATGGAGTCTAATGAGTATCTGCATAGAAAAAATGCAATTTGTTATCAATACATGGTTTAAGCATAAGTCTATTCATATGCATTCATGGCCAAAAATTGAATATAAGTCTAGAAACTTGATTTGATTATTGATAATGAAAGACTGAGAGAATTAGGTTGTGAATAAGGACAGAGACCATTTCCTGGTTTCATCAAAAGTAGACTTTAGACAAAAATAGACATAGAAGAAGAAAGAAGTGAAAAAAAATGAAAGTGGAAATAGAATGATTGCAGGAAGAGAAAGTATGAACACTGGATATAAGGAAATAAGAAGTGGAAGCTGCTTGAAATACAGCAGGAGGAATTATGTTATACACTGCCATAGATTTACAAATAGAAGTGGAACAAAAGTGACAAAAGAAAGTACTTTTAATAGCAATGGGTACCTTAGGTGCAATCTGGAGCACCACTTGAATATCATCGGCATTGATAAAATCATTATCAATCAATTGCAAAAAGCAATGTCCAGACAAAAATTAATGAAAAAGAAGTCATACATTTTTAGAATATTGGAAAGTTCTGTGGCCGTTGATATAGATATTCTAACTAGAGAAAATTAAAATATAGATGTGATCTTCTTATGGAGTCTTTATGCAGTTTGTTTAATGAGTGTGTGAAGGCTGCACCTCAGCCTGATGATTGGGGAAAATGCTACTAATATTCCCTGAATTCAAAAGGAATAAAAAAAAATGATGAAACGATACAAAGAAATTAGTATGAGACTCTTGGAAGCTATTTCACAGACTTCTGATTCAAAGGTACAAGAGATAAGACTAACCAAAATTTGGAAGTATAGCAATGTTATAGTAGGATAGGGGAATGCAGAAGAGATTTTGTCCTTCAACAGATGAAGGTGAAGGAGACAAAATGAATAGTTTTGGATTATGGAATATTTTTGGCAAATATGGAATTGAATTTTGTTGCTGAATGTGATGAGAAGAGGATATCATTGAAATAAAGCATTTGAGAATTAATGGAATGCTTATTGAATAATGCAACATTTATCAGGGAATAAGACAAAGATGTGCAATCTTGTGGCTGTGTAATGTATTAATGGTTAAATATACAAAGAATATTTGATGAAGATGTGATAACTGGCAATATGAATATATACTATATTTTTGTACATGATGCTTTGTTGTCTGAAAACATATCTTTGCAACAAATGCTAAATAAATCAATGATGGAATGAATAGTATGATCTGAAAATGAATGTATCAAAGACCAAAGTGATTGTATTTGACAAGGGAAATTAGAAAAATTAAAGAATAATGGCAAATTATACATAAAAGATGAAAAGCAACAAGTATTTTGTATACTTTGCTAACAAGAAAAAGAATAGAAAATGTGGAAAAAAGATGAGGGCAATATATAACCTCTTGTGGGGAAGGAATGCTAATAAAAATGAAAATTGTAATTAAAGGCATGCTTCTTTATCATACAGCAATGAAAGTTGGGTATGTTAGGAGAAACAGAAAAGTTGAATACAGCTGGAGTGGTCACACCCAGAGCATGTAATGGCTTGTGCTCTCCCTGCTGATTCTCCTACCTAAAGGATTTCTGAATCCTTTTCCTACAGCCCTGCTGCTCCCATGTTTATTTCAGAAGAATCCTCTTTGCCCCTCATTTCTTTGTAGCTTGAGGTGGTGGGAAAGCAAGTGACTTTGTTGGCATAAACCAGTGATGGCGAACCTTTTAGAGACTGAGTGCCCAAACTGCAACCTAAAACCCACTTATGTATCATCAGGTGCCAGGTGGGCGTGACTCATTGGGTGGGTGTGGCCAATTGGGTGGGCATGGCCCATTGGGTTGGCGTGGCTGTGGTGGTAACGGCAGACTGGGTGGGTCTAAAAAGTTCAATCAATGAATTCCAACTTTGTGAGATCTATTTTTTTCCCCGCGAGTTGAAATTGATTGATTGAACCATTTTTTTTTGCACACGGCGACGGAGGCCTAAAGCGAAAAGGTTTTATAAAACCCAGCTGAAGTCCTAGGAGTGGGGCAATGGTGCGTGTGCCCAAAGAGAGGGCTCTGCGTGCCACCTATGGCACACGTGCCATAGGTTCACCACCACGGGCATAAACAAAAAAAGATAGATCCTTTCCAAAATGAGCATGGCTGGTTAATGAAGAATATGAAGCATTATCATACCTGACAAGAATAGAGATCTGGAGAAAGTTGAAAAGAAAAAGAAAAGGAACAATGGCTTTTTGAGTAGGTTAATTTTAGCCAAGACAAGCACACTTTTAGGATTTCCATCCCTCTCTCTCTCCCTTTCTCCCTCCCTCTCTCTCTCTCACACACAAGAATCAGCATAAGTTCACCCACCCCAAGTCTTAATCCACAATGTGAGATAGAATCTATGTATGTAACTGATACTAGCTTGCTCTCCAAATTAATTAGATTCCACTTCCATTGCAGCTGCCTAGGAGCCTTGCCCTTAGCATTGTTTTCAGGCAGCCTCAGAGGAAAAACAAACCTCAAGAGGCAATAATAAAATAGAAGCTTCCTCCCTTTAAAGTATCTATCATCACATTTGTATGCTATCTGGGTCCCCATGACTCATGATGGCTGAATAGAATAGTCCTTTCCTTTAAACTTTTCTTGAAATGGAATTCCCCATATTTACTTCAGGGACTTTGGAAGGATTTGTGGTAAAACAGGAAGTGCGATTATCAAAAATGAACAGATAAAGAATGAATGAGGATCAAATATAAATGTGAGTCACCTGTTCAAAAAAAGTATGCTGATGTAGTTTTATTGTGTAAAGAGAATGAATGAAGATTGGACTGGAAAATATATGTATGAAGGAAGAGTAAATGGATCAAGATGAAGAGGAAGATGGAAAAAACTGTGCTGGCATGGAGTTAATGAAATCCTTTAAAAAGGATAACATAAACATAAACATAAACATAAAAAAGCAATGTAATAAGCCATGTATGGATACAATGAAAGCAAGGATAATTTGCAAGTATAGAAAGATACAGAATGCTATATAAACTGCTGCTGATTTAATATAATTTTAAGAATATTTCTTTTTTGTTTTTAAAATCCAATGCCTTTAATTTTTTATCTTACTATTATCTATTCTTTCCTACATTTGGCACATATATAGAGAAACTTTCATATAAAGAAACACGAGACGATTTTCATTTTAAGGGCAGCCAGATAAATCTGAAATAAATAACATAAATAAACAACACACATAACACACATAACCGTTATAACTTTTACAGGTAGTGCCTGACTTACAATAATTCATTTAGTTCATAATTACAATAGCCTTGAAAAAAGTGACTTATGACTGTTTTTCACACTTACGACCGTTGCAGGATCCCTATGGTCATGTGATCAAAATTCAGACACTTCGCAATTGATTCAGTTGCTGTTCTGATTCAGAACCTTTTGCAACCTTCTGACAAGCAAAGCCAAGGGGGAAACCAGATTCACTTAACAACCATGTTACTAACTTAATAATTGCAGTGATTCGCTTAACAACTGTAGCAAGAATGGTTGTAAAATGGGGCAAAACTCACCGAACAAATGTTGCACGTAGCAACAGAAATGTTGGGCTCAGTTGTGGTTGTAAGTCAAGGACTGCCTGTATTCTGTAAAATGTAAGCTGCCCATGGATCATCGTGGTAGACTAGTTTTGCCTTCTTCCACAAACAAACTGGTGAGATGACTCCCAGAATTTCCAGCTATCAAGGACATTAGCTGGGAATGCGAAACATTATAGGCCCAGCAGTTCTGAAGGATATCAGACTTAGGCAGTCTGGAGGAGAACTGTACAAAGACATCTGTTGCATTATATTGAGCTGTGATTGCAGCTAATACTATTCTTGCTGATATATGCATAATAAAAATGGGCAATATATGCACGATGTGCCATCCTTTAAGTGAGATGATTCAGCTAGTTAGAATGAAATATTCTATAGATTTTTTTTTATTCTGTTAGTGGCTTGAAAAGTCCAGCTGTTTTTTTCTCATTAGAGACCTGAATGGTAATGGCTTGGACCAGTGTACCAGTTCAAATTAGTGGTTTCATATATCTCCCATCACTCATCTCTCCCTGGGCTGATAATGCTTCCTTTCTTGGCTGTATGACTCACATGGACTATAGAACATCCTCATACAGCAATTTATGGCCAAAAAAGCAAATATATATGCTCTAAGAGCAACACATAGCAAATGTTATAATGGCATGCTTGGATACACAGGAGAAGGACATCTGGATTTAGCTCAGAACACCCTCTCATCTACAAGTAGCAGTTCAGAGTTGATTAAATTAATCATGGAGATAAGAAAAATCAGGCAGAGCCACAGCCTATTTTCTTTTCATTCTTCTAGAAGTGCCCCTTCTCACAGAGGCAGTGGGAATAGGAAACACAGCAGCATTAATGTTGTTACTTTATTTATTTATTTTAAGTAAATCTTATTTTAGTTTAAAATGCATGCATTAGGTTTAGCAAAAGAGTCAATAAGGAATTAAGTCAGTAATAACATAGATACATTTATTCCCATCATGCTATTCCTTTGGGGATAAGCAACATTATGCAAAGCATAGAAAAGGAATAAAAAATAATTTGCCAACAGAAGACATTAAGGGAAAGGAAATACTTCTGCTGGCCTTTTGGCAGGCCCTGAAGACATGGTTTTGCCATTGGATGTGGGGATTATGGAATGTGGCAGCATTGAGCCTTGGTGGGACAGTGGTTAGAATGCAGTATTGCAGGCTAATTCTGTTGGCTGCCAGCAGTTCAATCCTGACTGGGTCAAGGTTGACTCAGCCTTCTATCCTTACGAAGTCAGTAAAATGAGGACCCAGATTGTTGGGGACAATGTGCTGACTCTGTAAACTGCTTAAAGAGGGCTGTAAAGCACTATGGAGCAGTATATAAGTGCTATTGTTACTGCTATTGGCAGAGAGGTTGTGCTAGTGTTATTGTTAGTTACGATTACCTTGGACTTCAGTAAGGCATTTGATAAAGTAGATCACAACCTACTACTTGATAAGATAGAAAAATGTGGGTTAGACAGCATCACCACCAGATGGACCCGTAGCTGGCTGACCGGCCGTACTCAGCATGTGGTCCTCAATGGAACCGCATCTATATGGAGGGAAGTGTGTAGTGGGGTGTCCCAGGGCTCTGTTCTGGGCCCAGTGCTCTTCAACCTCTTCATCAACAATTTGGACGAGAGGATAGATGGGGAACTCATCAAATTTGCAGATGACACCAAGCTGGCAGGAATAGCCAACGCTCCAGAAGACAGACTTAAGATACAGGAGGATCTGGACAGACTTGAACACTGGGCACTATCTAACAAAATGAAATTCAATGGTGAAAAAAGTAAGGTTCTACATTTAGGCAAGAAAAACCAAATGTACAGATATAGTATGGGGGTACCTTGCTCAATAGTAGTAACTGTGAGAGGGACCTTTGGAGTCCTAGTGGACAATCACTTAAATATGAGCCAGCAGTGTGCTGCAGCTGCCAAAAGGCCAACACAGTGCTGGGCTGCATTAACAGGGATAGAATCAAGATCACGTGAAATATTAATACACTTTACAATGCCTTGTAAGGCCACACTTGGAATATTGCATCCAGTTTTGGTCACCACGATGTAAAAAGGATGTTGAGACTCTAGAAAGACTACAGAGAAGAGCAACAAAGATGATTAGGGGACTGGAGGCTAAAGCATATAAGGAACAGCTGCTGGAATTGGATATGTCTAGTTTAATGAAGAGAAGGACAAGGGGGGACATGATAGCAGTATTCCAATATCTCAGGGGCTGCCACAAAGAAGAGGGAGTCAAGCTATTTTCCAAAGTGCCTGAAGGCAGGACAAGAAGCAACGGATGGAAACTAATCAAGGAGAGAAGCAACCTAGAACTAAGGAGAAACTTTCTGACAGTTAGAACAATTAACCAGTGGAACAACCTGCCTCCAGAAGTGGTGAATGCTCCAATACTAAAAGTTTTTAAGAAGAGACTGGACAGCCATTTGTCTGAAATGGTATAGGGTTTCCTGCCTGAGCAGGGGGTTGGACCAGATGACCTCCAAGGTCCCTTCCAATATTATTTATTTATTTATTTATTTATTTATTTATTTCTTAGATTTAGAGAGGAGGCTGCCATACTCTAAAATGACTCTGGGTAGCTTATATCAAATAAAAACAAGAAATTTTAAAAAATAAACAATCCAATCTGTCCAGATAAGTCTACTTTCTCTAACATGATATTTTCTTTCTCAGCAATTTTAAGCTGTGCAGACTTCAATTCCCAGAATTCTGTAGCCAATATGAATGCAATTTTTCCATTGCAGAAAATTGTCAATTTCTAGTTTACACAATAATCTTTTTTGATGTTGGATGTAAAATAAAAATAATTTTACCTTGTATTCTAGCTAGTTCCATTGTATACACTTAGCTTTGTGTAAGTAGGCACAGGATTGTAGTTTTCACCTAATTGTTTTAGGTCTCTATCAATTTTTGTAAGCTGCTTCAGTGACCGGGAACTTTTCATCCAAGGCAGAAAAAACACAAAAGAATATTTTTGGAAGATTCAAAAAAATATCTGCACTCTCTGAGTCATCATAAAATGCTATCTAGAAGGAAGACTTTGTCTGGGATTGACAAGTCAACTGCCTGTGAACTAAAAGGAAACCTAATAGAGCTGAGCTGCCAGGAAGAAGGAGAAGGAAAAAGAAGTGGAGAAGGAGCAGGAGTGTCCTTCAAAAATTGGAGTGACATATTTCCATTATCCTTACAAACTTTGTTTTTGTTGAGATTAATAAAAATTTCCTAGGTTGAATACTGGTGCCTTTTTGGCAAGCCACTGTAATGACCGAATCATATGAAAAGAGCAATGAAGTAGGTATTGCTGTGCTGTTTATATGGTTTCATTGACACAACTGCAGAGTTATCATCAGGACTGGAAAAGTATCAAAGTCAGTTTTGATTTTGTTCCATTTCTCTTGTTATCAGCCTAACCTTTATGTGCTCATATTTTCTGACCAGTTGCTCCTTTCTTCCCTTCCTCTTTCCCTCCCCCCTCCCACAATCTGACTATAGGTTTGACAAGCTGTTTCCTCTAATGTAATGCATATTTTAAAATTATTTTCAGTAGCACGTTGATTGTGATGTAAATAAGAAATATGTATACATGGGGTTTTTTTAAAAAAAAATCAGGCAAATGTGACTTTCAAAGAACCATATTTGGCCTGCATAGTTTGTTTGAGAAGTGCAAAGTTTAGAGTACCTTCATTAAAATCTCATTAAAAAATCTGGGGAGAGCGAAATATAAATCTATCCTTAATCATGGAAACTTACTAAGTTGCTATCTCTCAGCCCATTCCTATTACTCTGGGAAAATGCAATGTAGACTGCCTTGAGCTTCTGGAACAAAGAAGGAATATTGATGTAATATAAATCATTGTAAGTCATGTGAACTGAACAAATCTTTTCCTCACTTCTCAGAAATGCCATCAACTTTCATGAAGTATGAGGCTCCATCAGCCCCAGCAACTGCCATCAGCCCTGGACAGTATTATCTATGTAAAAGGGTACTGTACATCAGAACATTTGGAGGGCTTTAAATTATCTATGCCTAGGCAACCACATATTGGATTGTTTGTGCTGTAATCTGGCTTAGGTCAGCTCTTAGGAACTGGTTCTCCATGGGCATTTCTTTTTGTCTCTCTTTAAACTTCTCTTGTGAGTTTTTATATAAATTGATTGACTAACTGATTGATTGATTGATTGATTGATTGAGGCTTTCCCCTCAGAGCAGTTTACTCTTAGAGCAGTGGCCCTCAACCTTTGGGGCACCAGTGACCAGTTCTCTGGAGAGTTTTTTCACGGATCGGAGGGGGCATGGTTTCACGTGCTGCCTGCATCCCACAGATGGGGCTTCGCTTGTCTGTGTGGCCCCAGTTTCTGGCAATCCGCAGTCCGGTGCCGGTCTATGTACCGGGGGTTGGGGACCCTTGTCTTAGAGGAAGATGTGTATATGGTCCAGGTATGAATACAATTCTAACTCCAGATTCTGGCTGTTTCCTGACTCTAGATTTTGGAACTACAAATTAATTGTATGTTAGTCAGCTTCATGTTCATATAGCCTTAGCTTTGGAATATATTTTAAGCATCAGTTATAAATAGTTAAGTTCCTTCTGAAACATGAACACAAATTTGAAAGAAAACAAAAAAACAAAAATTGGGTATATTTGGAACAAACTTCTCCTTTTTGTGTTTGGATCATTAGTGGAAATAATTTACAACAATTCTACCTTTAAAAAACAATCCACAAGTATTTGATTTTTATGTATTTTGTACTGTTATGTGTTTAACTGTGTACATGTTGCAGAAGCATTTCTTTCTTGGAAGTTCCTAAGACCTCACAGGCCAATCATTAACTCTGGAAGCTGAATTATTCAAATTATTCCACATATACTTTTCCCTTCCAAAGTTCTGGTTGTCAATAAGATGTTAGAGTCTGGAAGAGGAAGGCATAAATTACAAAATGTTGCAGTGTTGTAATTCATGGCATATCGTGTGGATCCTCTTTACAAAGGTATGCCAACTAGGCACACTATGTTGGAGCTTGTTTGTGGCATGCTATCCTTGCAAAATAGTTATTTGGCATGTATTTAACATTTGTAGTTTGTATTCAATGGGAGACCTTACCTCCTTTGAGAGCAGCAGTCATTCTATGGCTGTACTCTTCCTTCCATGGAACTCATAAAAGTATATAGAGTGGCAAAAACATTACGTACACAATGCAAGCCCAGACAGGCGATTTGCTGTATTAAACTTTCCAAGACAGACTTATTTTGCATTTAATGATATACATGGCTGACCATCTTACAACAGTGAATCTGGGTGATGTACAAGGGGAAAAAAAAATAATTTCTGGATTTCTGGAGAGATGCTGCTCCACAGGGAAGTGCAGCCGCAGATAAGGCATAGCTTCTGAGTCCAATAAGATGGCACTGTTTGCTGGAATGGACCTGGATTATGCGCTCACTGCTAGATCTGGGGCCTAAGTAGAGCAAACAGGCAATCCTACAAATAGCCTAGTTCTATGACATTTATGACTGTATAAACAAATCCAGTATCTTCTTTTATTCTTCTTCCTTCCCACAGTTGTTATGAAAACAGGTGGACAGCATGGGTGCTCCTAATTCTCAGTTGCACAAATGTCCCTTTAGAAATCAGTCATATAAGACTATAGAAATTGATATAGAGGGGAACAGAAAAGGAATAAGGTCCTAATCCTAAGTATATTTATTTGGAAACAAGCAATACCCCACAGAGGTTTACTCAGAGGTTAGCCCACTGGTAAATAAATATCCATAGGATTGGAACTTTATTCTTTTTCATTTCCATTCCTGTTTTTAAAATTATCTCTTTCCAGAAGCATTTTCATAGATACAACACACTACAGCACTATATAATTATAATTTTCTCAAAGACGTTGCTAACCAAAATTGTTTCTTGGTCCATTCTTAGCTGAAATGGGAAGGGGGGCAGTTTGCCTACAGGCGCCTATAAAAATCAAAAGCCTTTGTACCCAAAGCAAAGTGGAAGCTCCATTACTATAATGATTTTAATGGTCTGAATTGTGGCAGGTCAAGCGATTAAACTGTGTGTTTAATTAATCATTTGTATGCATGCAGCTTAAAGGCGTTCAGCTGTGCCATTTTATAGGGATTAACTAAGTAGGCAGTAAATCACCTTTGCTGCCTATAAACATATTTATAGAAAAACTTATTCTCTCTTTCTTTTACTGTTGCATTATGTACTTGCAGAGGTCAAAATGAGGATAGCTACTACCTTTTTCCATGAAGAAGCATGTTTTGACTGATATGGAGTAGCAAAGTCTTTACTCAGCAAGTCATGTGAGGAAAAAGTGAGTTAACTTGTGAGAGGCTCTTTGTATTTCATATATGCTGTAGAAAATTACATATAAGACACTTTGACAAGGAAAGCAGACAGATTCAAGAGACAATATTGTTGAGGAATACATCAACAAAATAATATGCAAAATCTAAAATATAGATATATCTGAATTAAGATCCATCAAATTGGGATCTTTATAAGATCCTGAGAGCTATCTTCTCCTTGCCTGACACATGGATATTTTTATCTGTTGTTTTGCACGCTGAAATCAGCAGCTCCACAAATAGCAGTTTGTTGGCAACCTTAAAATATTGAAATAACTCTGGAATTATCTTTACTTAGAAAAAATAGATTAAAAAAAATTCTGGTCAATATTTTGGAACATGTTCCATCTGTATGGTGCTTTTATAATATTCTCTGTATTACCCCTCTTTTATTTTTTTTTTAAAAAAAGTTCCTGATCAGATTGAAAGTAGCCTACAGAACCAAACAGAGCTGATAACAGACTTCATAACTATTTGAATAGGGGCGAGAAAAGAGTTTGAAAAATATTCATCCAGTTAAAATTAGTTGTCACCTGTCTCAGTAAGATTGAAAACAACTACATTCCATTGCTTTCAGTTTGACAACAACTTCAGTTCTGTAACTGAACTCCCTCAAGTAGGTTTCAGGTATGAGTTCTGACTTTTCAAAACTTCTTGACCCAGCCAATTGGAGAGGAAATTAATTAGTTGTACATTTTATAGTTATTGAGGCCACCTCAGCCAAGTCCTCATCTAAGGAGGGTATGGAAGACTACCGAATACATAGTTGTAGGAATCTGATCTAAGCCTCAGCAATAAGAACTTAGTGAAACTCTTTTCCATTTCCCCTGATGATGCAGAGACATGGCCTGAAACAAAAGGCAGAAAGATAAAGAAGTGCCATATTGCTTAATAGAACAGAGTAAGGAAGAATAGAATAGAATAGAACAGAACAGAACAGAACAGAACAGAACAGAACAGAATAGAATAGAATAGAATAGAATCGCTTGCTTTGGAATAATGATAAACTTGGAAGTAGATTACAATTCTGGAATATCTCAGTTTCTGCAGTCAGTTCTAATCAGCATCAAATGGGTTAGGACGTGATAGCCAGGTTCTAGTATGCTACCATTTGCCTGGCAACAATCAAAAGCTGGAACAAATTCTGTGATATGCTAGCCTAGCATCTTGACTCCAATCCTTATGTGATCTCTGGACTGTGGACTTTTGAGTGGATCTGATGGCAACTGATACTGCAGTTTGTTAACTTGAATTCTGGACTTGATCTTAACTCTGCTGTTATTTGCTGTAAATATTCTTGCTAGTTTCTGACCTTCTCTGTTCAATTGTGCTCCTTTTCACTGTGTGAATGTTGGGATGAAACAGAACATTTTATAAGTTTTATGATGAATAATTTATTAATATTATAAATACTCGTGATATTTATTGAAACTGTGAAAGAGTGAACAAATACAAATGAATCCATTTCTGTATAATTCAGTAGTGTGACATATAAATGAATTAGAATGGTATACTTGAGTGGGGATTATGTATTTTTCCACCTCATCCTTCAATAAAGCCTTTGATCAGCTGTGGGAGGGTGACTGATTTACACCTCTCTCTTTGTGGCCTAGATTTTGTGTGTCTAAATAAATTGAATGCATGTCTTAACACAGAAGCTGATTGAGACGATTCATTGTTGAGGTAGGAGGGCTTTCTCCGGATGGCAACCGCAATAGCACTTATTCATTGGTTTGTTCTTTTATTTTCTCTCTCTTTTTCCTTCCTTCCTTTTTTGACTGAGTTCTTATGTTCTTCAATGTGTGCACTTAAAAAAGAGGAACCAACATCTTCCCTAGTCCAACACCTTAAAGCCACAGGACATGAAATTGACTTTAAAAATACCAGAACTATCGCCAAAACTGAACATTTTAATAACAGAATAATCAGAGAAGCCATCGAGATAGAAAAACGCCCACACAGCATGAAGAAACAAGATGATACCTCCCACCTACCAGCCATTTGGAAACCTGCCCTTATTGACAAACGACTCCTTAACACAAAGAATGACACCAGACCCACACTCACTAAAACCACACAGGATGTCACCACCACACATCCACGCAAAAAGCAAACCCAAAGCCACACCGATGATGAGGCATGACCACAAACCAGAAGCCAGACCACAGCTGCATCATTAGCCACTTTAAACCCCTCCAATCCATACATGAAGCAAACTGACACCCACCATGAAGATGAGGCATGACCACAAGCGCGAAGCCAAAAAATAGCAAGGCAGCCCACCATCTTACATCCCCCTGCAACTCAGACTAACCGGAGCACAACAAAGCCCCCACCCAAACAGAACACACCTCCACCCAATCAGAACACAGCCAAGCTCCCACCCAATCAGTTCATACCCCCACTGGCAGTTAAAAGGAAGAAACAGCTAAGACCACACATTGCTTCTCGAAGCACCAAGCTGAAAACACCAGCCTGAAGATGACGAATGGGACTTCATCGAAACGTCGCCAAGACACTTCCAATTTTACGTGGGAGAAAACCCGAATAACCAAAGACCTACAACTGACTCATATTTATGATGGTTGCAGTGTCATGGAGTCACATGATCACCTTTGGTGACCTTCTGATAAGGAAAGTTAGTGGAGATTTACTTAACAACTGAATTTTATCTTAACAACTGCAGTGTTTCATTTAACAGCTGTGACAAAAAAGTTGTAAATTGGGGCAAAACTTAGCAATAGAAACTTTGGGCTCAATTGTGATCATAAGTTGAGGACTATTTATACTCCAGTGTTGCTCAACATTGGCAAATTTAGGTTGTGTGAATTTTGAGTTTTAGAATTCCTCTGCCAGATGCAGAATTCTGTAACTTGAAATCCATACCACTTAAAGTGCTCAAGACTGAGAAACACTGTGCCTATATCTATGCTGTGAAAGGGTTGATGGGTAACCATAGGTGGCAGGTGGTTGCAGAAAGGCCAATGTGCACACCTCCCAAATCTGAACTATGCATTATATGGGGAGGCACATCCTGCAAACCGATTGGTTGATCCAACTTCCTGTTGGTGGCAGGCAGAAGGCAAGGGACATTGTTGTCTGAGTGCCCTCTAACCAGAATCTTAACATTTGCAGCAGTATAAATGCAACAGCTATGCAACTCCAGAAGACAGATGCATACGTTCCCTGACATGCAGTGATGCCTATGTCTAAATCAGTTTTGACTGTGCACCAACTACCATTTTTCATCCTCACCTATCTTATAGGGTGTTGTAATGATAAATGGGAGGAGGGAAGAAATATGGAAGTTGAAAGAAAATCAGGATCTAATAAATTCTCACTTATACTTAAGGACCAGACCATCCAACCTTCTATTTGTGTCAGTCCTCTGCATTTTTTTTAGTTCTTCTTCATTATAGTTTTAGTTATTGTAAAACCATAATGTGTTATTTCTCCCAACATTTATGTCTTTGGATCAGTAGTACTCTCCAGAAAACACTGTGTCATGACTTGAACTCAGGATGGGTAAAATGACTGTGATATAATTTATGGAAAGCAATACTATTAATGCATATGTGGCAATGTTAGAATCTGGAATCATCACTAAACATCTGCAAATATTAATAGCTAGGAGAAAAGTTTCAGGATACAGCCAAAGCATTTTTGGCAATATACAGTAGTTGAGAAAGTTTGTAAATCTTGAGTTATACTCCACTCCAAATTGATTAGATAGAGTTTACCCATTATTATGTTAACCTCTTTGCTATTCAGACAGTTGTCTGTCACAGAGCAGTGTTTGTTTACTTTTGACTTGCCAGTCACTATTTGCACTTTAAGGTGGACCATTCATTTTATGCACAGTAAGGCCATACTTTTCCCTCTCAAGGAATATATTTAACTTCTGCTGGAGATCAGTATGAAATTGTCATTTTATGCCTTTTCTTCTTTTTTGCAATAGCAATGCTTTCACTTTTAAAATATATATTCATACTGACAGCCTTTGTGCCCTGCAGTTTTATCATATGGATAGCAATTATTACCACTGTTTTTATTTGCTATTATTTGCTGTGCTGCAATCCAATTTCCTTTTAAGAAAGTTCATCCAGAATCTTTTGGATGCAGACATCAAAGCAGAGTTTATTCTAAGCTTTTTCCCCAACAGCTTTAAAAAATGGCATAGCCCCCTTCTTCAGCACAAACAGCAAGCAAAATCCAAAAGTAAAAATGAAAGCATAACAAATAAATGTTAAAAAGAGAATACATAAAAACATACTTTTTATTTCTTTCATTTCTTCTCATATACTTCTACAACTCTGTTTCTTATTGGATCCCATACTCCCAACTGCATAAAACCTAATTTCACTGCACATTTTTTCCTAACAGCACAAATATGTTGTTAAAATAAATCCAACACTCAAATATTTGGCCAGTTTTCTTAATGGGTAAGTTATTTTTACTAATAAAGTTGATAAATTTCTGACATTAAGAGAGGAGGAGAAATAGTTAATACAGTGTTTATTTCTTAATAATTCAAGTGAGGTTCAGTAATAAGATGGACAAATTTTTTAGAAGCTTACTAAAGACAATGGCATTGTAATGGAGAACAGAACTTCTACATCAAGAGTATCAAACTCGATCGTGTCACATGACATATCATGATGTAATTTGCCTTTGTGGAGCAGGGGTAGGTGGGGCCTGCATGTGACGCATCCAGCCTGCGGGCTGCCAGTTTGATGCCCCTGTTCCACATCCACTGGCACTCATGCCAGGAATTGATGGGACTGGAGTTCTAGTGGCATATGGAAGACCACAGTTCCCACACCTGATTTAGAATAGACTTCTACTTTCTATACTGAGTCCAGCTGCCTAAATTGCAGCGGATATCTGTGAGAGAGCTCTTTTACATGATGCTGGATTCTCTTTGTAGGTTTTCCTCTGGATGACTTCACCTCTTCCTGATACTTTTATTTAAGAGATTCCTGTATGATATACACATAGAATAAACAAAAATAATGCACCAAAAAGCAAGAACAAAAGAATGGAGGAAATGTGGAATGTTTTCAAATAATATTAATAATAATAAATAGACAAGCATCTGCTATATAACAACCCAGACTTAACAATTGTTGATAAGAAAGACAAAAATGTCTGGATACCTGGAGATGGCAGAATAGAAGGTAAAGAACTGGAGAAAATCATAAAATACAAAGACCTGCAAATAGAAGTAGAATGATTGTGGCTAAAGAAAGCAAAGATAGTACCAATTGTATTATCTGGAGCATCAAAACATCTGGACCATCACTTGAACACCAAAGGCATTGATGAAATCATCACCAATCAATTGCAATGGGCAGCTTTTCTTGGAACAGCTTACATCCTGGTGTAATGATATCTTTGACACCATTAAATAACCATATCTGCCTATCTTAAGTCCTTGGGAAAGACTTTATAATGGACAAAAATACCAAATCCAGTCTAAACACTTGGCTGACTGTATGACCAACCATAATAATATAAGTTTCTAAATCTGACATTGCTTCCTTCTCCTATTTGTTTACCTTTAATGTCTGAAGATTTTAAAAGAAACTTCTGCTTTAAGAAAGTCTTGGGCTTTTGCTATTTTGACATGATTTTTAAGCAGCTAATTTATAAAACTCTGCTCTAGGAGCAAGATTTTATGCTGAAGACTTGGATTCTAAAGGTTTGTGTCATCTAAATAGCTTAATATTATAGGAGTTCTAGTTTTTGTTTCCTTCCTCTTAAAAAGATGCTATCAGTGTTTCGAATTCCTAGCTAATGCCAGGCACAATGATTTTGGAAACAAAATTGAGATTGGAAGCAAATTCTTTTATGCGGCTCAGAACCCCCATGGGGCTGAGGACAATTCCCTGTGACTGGCTATGATCAGTGCCTGTGTTCCCACTGCAGAGTTTGAGGAGGGGGTGCATTGCAGTAATTATGCTCAATTATCCCCAGCTGGAGCCATGTCCCTTGAGGTCCATTACTCGCTGGTAGCGTGCTGAAAATGCTGTGGTGAGTGCTGAGTCAGCTTAAAAATCAGTCTCATGATGCAAGCTCATTCATCGTATGCCCTAATCACTCTACTCTGCTATCATCAGCAAAATTGTGACCTGGGTCACAATTATAAGAAAAGCATATGGGTCTGGGTGGGGGGAGTTTTAAATTTTAGGACTCCTTGCTGTCTGTGAGATTTTGGCCTATGATCCAAACTGGATCATTGGTCATCCCTGCTAAATCACAAGAGGCTTTAACCTTTTCTACCTTGGGGGTACTGGTGGGAGTTTCGTATAATTCTGCAAAATTTACATCTTGTTGATATTCAAGAACAGTGTAGAATTTGTAGTGTCATGAGGTTGCTTATGTTACTCCAATATTAATCCTAGCTGTTCTTCATACGAGTACAGTTTCCTCCTTAATTCAGAAATGGGGTCTTCAAATGTTTCTTATCTTCACATTAAACTGAGATGGATTGGGAGACTTCTGATGATAGAAAGTTTATAATCTGTTCAGCCAGGACAATGTTCATATCATATCATTTTCGGCAAAGCCCAAAAACGTGAGCTTTAGTGCCCTTCCAGACCTTTGCACAGTTCTGTCAGTGAAATACTGACACAAGGAAAGTGTGGGCTAAACCATCCACACTCTTTACCTGCCCCGTTTTTCCACTGGCTGTTCATGCTGGCAGTGTGACAGATGGCTACATTTGCCCTCCTCTTTTGTAGGTCTAAAGTCCTACTTTTCTTGATCATTTCATAATCCAGTCACGATGTGCAGAATGGTATGCAGAGCTGGGAAATCCCAAACAGACCTGGTTATTTAATAAGTCTATCTCTGCCCAGCCCTGACCCAGCACCGGGCCTTTGGACCAGGAAATATTTAAGAACAATCCACAGTCTTGCAATACTGAAGGCCTTCTAGCTAATTCCGCTTGAGGAGGTTTTTGTTTTACTATTTAAATGCACATTTTACTTCTGTACCACTCATTTAGGCTAGGTTCATGCATCTGAAGGGACAAAGGGCAGTTTAAAAATATTTCTTACATAATAACCATTCTATGAAAGGAGATACAGACTTTGCCCTAAAGCCCTGGCCTGGTGGCATCATTGTAGAAGAAAAGAACTTGAGACAGCAGCTCAATTTGTGAACTGGCAAGATGCCTGCTTTAGGACAAGTGAGTCCTTCTGACTGAGCAGGCATTTCCCATGGCACTCATTACTGCTGAAGGAAGTTGGAGACAGATGAAATACATATATTGTGTGTATATATGGTGGCTGTGTTGTGTTTTAAAAAGACTATTTTTTGTATCAATAATGACTTTTGTGAAAAAATCTCCTGCAGAAGAAACATTCATAGCACAGTCCCGAGACTAATTTTTGCAGCTTCTGGAGCCTCCTCGGATTCCAATGGCTGAAAATAGATGGTAAGATTTTTTTTTTTTTTTGCAAGAGGATTTACACAAAACTGCAGGGTAGGTCCAAAACCAAAGAAAAATAAAAACAAACAAAATCAGTCAGACTTCAAAATATTCTAATCAAATGCAAGGAAACAAATAACCTGATTCCACCCATTTACAGCATTACTTGATATCCATGCCAACCTTTAGGTACCTCACTGAACATCAGAAGCTACCTGTGTTAGTTTGGGATAGTAATAGCAACAAAGAATTTGCAGCATCTGAAAGGCTGTGTTTCCTATTTCAGATTACTGAGAGAACAGTTGCAAGGCAAGGACAAATTTTCTGAGTGTGCTGACAGACAACTCTCTTTAGACCTGTTTTCTCTGTCCTTTTCAACTCCATTTTTAGATTCTTAAAAATGGGAAGATGTGATGTTGCAAAACAGAATACTAGCCTGGAGTCTTGCCTTTATTCTGAAAATGCCTTGGATCCAGTAACATCGGTAGCTGCAATGCCACAATTCAAATCCCTCCCCTGCTGAGATCCCACTGCTGTACAGGTAGTCCTTAACTTACAATCATTCATTTAGCAACTGTTCAAATGTTAAAATGGCACTGAAAAGACTGATTTATGACTGGTTCTCACATTTAAATCTGTCACAGCATGGACATGTGATCAAACTTTGGAAGTTTGGCATGTATTTACAAATGTATTTACAACATTTGCAGTGTCCCGGGGTCATGTGACCACCATTTGCAGTCCTCCCAGTTGGCTTCCGGCAAGCAAAGTCAATGGGGAAGTTGGATTTGCTTCAGTTATTCACCAACAACTGTGGCAAAAAAGATCATAAAATCAGACACAATGTACTTAGCAAATACCTTGCTTAGCAAGGGAAATTCTGGTCCCAGTTATGGTCATACGTCAAGAACCACCTGTGCCCACCATTTTGCAGACTTTTACACCTCCAACAGATGCCGCTACGTAGACAATGTTAGAAAATAAAAATGGCAGGTGGTTAGATCCCTGTTTTGTTTGGAATGACGTGCTAGACTTCTCCAGCAGAAACTGTAACTAAAAAACTTGCAGGCAACAGACTCAAGGACATAGCTTACTGATAAGTATGTTTATTTCAAGACTAAAGAAACTGTTAAGAAAGAATTCCAGCAACTGTCAGGTCTAAAAATTCAGATCCTATTTATAGGAGAAGCAAAGTTCAATTCTTGAAGCTCTTCCTTCTGCCCACATACTGCAGTGGATTGGGGCCACCTGTGCCCTCTTCCTGGAATGGACTTGTCTGATCTCAGAATGCTGACTTCTGGCTGTGCAAGAACTCACCCTTGTCCATATATGCCTGCTTACCTTCCCAGAAAATCAACAATGATAAAGGTTAATGCTAGTTTGCCTTCTGGAGGTATAGGTTTTCTGACTGACTGGCTCACTGTGGCAGCTCATTTTACTCTCCAAATGATAAATGTGTCACTAGTCTCAGTTATTCTAAGGGGTTTCTGCAGGGAGGGGTTCAAAAATGGTGACCAGAATCATGCAATTAAATCTCTTCTCCCTTTTTTATGAGAAATACAATGTGAAAATGGAGCAGGGCTTTGCCTTCATGCCTTTGGCCTCTATTTTTATTTATTTGAATCCCTGCTGAAGATACCCCTGCTTGCCCCTGACCTATTACTGCAGATAAAGATAGTTAATGAGTGATGGAGAACATTAAAAAAGACTATATAATAAGAGTTTGGAGTCAAGGGGTTCTCTATGAATTTGATGATGTGATGGAATTCTTTCATTGTCCTGTCAGTAATCCATCCCAAACTGCATCCATTGTGGTGGCAGGATGCACATTTAGCTTAGGGATGTGACATATACTGTTTATAAATGAATAAGGAAACATTGAGAGGTAAATTTTAGGACTGGCTCTATTGAAGGAGTCATTTTTATAAAGAAGCTTTGATAGGGACCTAAGAATTACTGATAGCCACATAGCCCCAGAAAGATGGGAAATATTAATATATTTCTCATGCAATTGCACCTTAATAACAGCACTGTATCCCTGTATTTTGAAAAGCAGACAACTGGATACAGTCTGCAAATTTGATCCACCCTAGGAAAGCTGATAGAACTAAGTGCAAGTACAATCATCCTGCTTTACCCAGTCTGACAGATATTCAGATTAGTATTTTTAAATTCTCTGAAATATATACAGACTGCAACATACACATATCCATTTAAATAAAACTTGCTTTGCACCCTGGTGAGTCACCTTCTGCAGGCAACCTGCGAGACATGTTCTTTTCTTATTAAACTGCTAAGTCAATAGTTACATCATTGCTGAATGGAAGATCAGAGAAAAGTTTGATTTTTTTCTCCTCCAGGCAAAAGAATTCTCTGAGATGCACCATCCATTCTGACAATTTCTGTTTTCTTTTCAACAACAACTTGCATATTTAAGTATATTTTTGAGCAATGATAATCTTAAACCACTATCTTTCACAGCAGTGACCTCCTGGTGCGTTAGACTAGCTCCTATTATCTCTAGCTAACATGGGCCACATATCTAGGAAACACCAAACACCAAATCCAACGAGGTTCAAATAGAAGTTTAAGATCCATTCTCAATCAATATCTGCTTGGATTCATTGTCAGCATATAGTGTAAGAGGATGATCACCCTCAGGTGTCAACAGTAAATAAAAAAGCATACCATATAGTGCAATCTGAAATAATATTTAGTATATTTTAATATAGATTATCCTAACGTAACCAGCAGTGTATAGCTTTGTGTAGTCTGGATAGTTTAATTTTGTCACTAGTTTTATTTTTATGCTATGCTGCTGTACTTTATGTTTTTTTTAATTTCTAAACCACCTTGAAATTTTTTATTTATTGGGTATTAGATAAATATTAACAATGTAAAATGAAGCAATAGCTTTAAAAATTTAAAACAAATTAATGTCATAAATACAAAAATGGAGCTAGCCCTGTTTTTCCTGAATTGTGACAGAACTTAAAACCCTGCCTGTCTGATGGACTTGAGAGGGAATAGCACTGAAGGAAAAATGGTTCAAAATATTGATTCAAAATAAAATTCAGTCAGTTGACAAAACACTTGGTGTAGTGTGTTCCTTAGCTTCACCAGAATCAAAAAGGGCTTCATTGAACTTCCTTCCTTCCTTCCTTCCTTCCTTCCTTCCTTCCTTCCTTCCTTCCTTCCTTCCTTCCTTCCTTCCTTCCTTCCTTCCTTCCTTCCTTCCTTCCTCAGATATCCAGGCTACCCACTTCCAGAATGACTTTGGGCAGTTTCACAATTGAAACAGAAAGAAATAATACCACATAAGAAAAGAATAGCTGTCACTGAAAAAAAAAAACAAATAAAAACACTCACTCAATCCATACATAGAGGGTTCCAATAACACACAAAGACCTGGGGATGGGGGGGGGAGGCAGATTTTTAAGGCTTGTTTAAAGGAAGTAGGATGAGATTCATATAAATCTTTGGGAGGATTCGTTTAGAAGTGCAGTGATAGAGAAGGCTCATGTTTAGCTAGTTGCCATACTTTAATTAACAGGACTTGAAGTAAGCCAACTCTATTACACTGTGTGGGGCAGAGAAACACTTTGGGAGGAGATCCCTATATTCCTGGAGTTGTAGCTCTGTAGTACTGGAAAGTCTAAATTATAGTGAATTCAGTCCATATGAAGGAGACATTCTTGTAAGACGTTTAATGTGAATGCACCAAGATTACAAAAAATTTAATAGTAAGTTTTTAACTAAATTCTCCCAAGTGCAGGGCCAGGAAATTATATGAGACTGCTAGAACTTCATAAGGTGCTTAAAGTTGATGCCGTTCTACTTTACACTGTTTTATTTTTATCCTATATTGTTGTTTTTAACTCATTAGAGCCCCCAATTGTTTTGCAAGCAGGCAGCTAAAATAATAAAATAAATAAAATAAAATAAAATAATAAAATAAAATAAAATAATAAAATAAAATAAAATAAAATAAAATAAAATGGTTTTGGTCTTTGGGGCCAGCCTGTCCCACTATGACGAGCAACAATCCATAGTGATCAGTGTACCATTGCTAGCATTTAGGAAATTGCTAGCCTAGTGTAGCTTATACTGGTTGGCTGCAGCTGTCCAGGTGCCAGGCTGAAGGTTTTTTGTTTTTTTTTAAATCCTCCCTGGACAGAGTTCAGCTTTGGTCTGGAATTTCTCCATGCAAAAAAAGGGTGCTTTTACACTAAGGGCCAGCCTTTGGGGGATACATCTCCATTTTACTGGCTAATCAGACTGAATAAATACCACCAGCGGTGTTTCACTATTTTGAAATCAGGCATAGGGAGTATTTCTGACTCCAAGAAGAAAAAAGGGTGAAAGAACATAGCACATTAATCACTGTCTCAAATAATCCAAGTGAATATCTTACTGTCTAATTATATTCGATCTTTTAGAACTGAAGGGCTGCCCCAGGGTAGATTCTTTGTTTAGTGTCTTACAAAGTAATCCATTTGTGAACTAAAAGACTTTTCTGTTGTATGCCCTGAATGGAGTCCAGCTTAATTCAGAGTTCATAACACTGACTGGAAAAATTAGGTTTGTTATCATGAGTTAGTTTTATCACTTGAAAGGAGATCTTTGGACTTTATGCAACTTCCAGTGTATTTTATCAATATATTATACCCTGGCATAGATCATTTTTTCAGGCTTCAAACAAATGTCTTTTATATGAATTTTTGTTTTATCTTTAATAGACAAAGGTGGTTTATTTCAGTCTACTCCACCCATTTTTTTGTTTCTAGAAAAATACATTTAAAAAGAGTTAACTGAATTCTCATTATTGTTAACTATTGCAACAAACAAATCAGCCTGTTTAAGATAAGTCTCACTGTTGAACAAAGACAATAACTGGAAAGCTTGCTTTGTGGGACTATCAGTGCTATTTTCCAAATTGGGTCCTTCACCTAGGAAGATGATTGTTCAGTTCCTCTAGTGAAGGAGATTCTAGAAGACTGGGTTTTCTGCATTCCAACTTGCCTATTTATTAGGTCTTTTGATTTTTCAAGGTTGAATATTTCATTTATAAACTACATGCAGCTTTAAGCAGTGCTCCTCTTTCTTGGCCACACTGAGACATTAACCCATTTGAACGTACACTATGAACATATAAAAAAACAACTTGTTAAGCTTCCCAGAGTCCACTGGCAGCTGTATTACATTTGATTAATACAGTGGAATATAGAATGGACAATTTTTTCTTGCCCTACCCCCTCAGCCCTCAGGCATTTGTTGATGATTCCTAAGCACTTTCCTCCCACTGGATTTGTCATTTCAGGGAGCAGCACTTCTCATTCCTCATCATCCAACTGTTCTTCTACATCTGCCCAATGTATAAAGTCCTGGAGAAGATCTTAAATTTCCTTTCATAATAGTTCAGTTTTAAAATAGGGTAGCATAGAATGACATGTTTATATTTTTATCCAGGGCTTTTTTTGTCATAGAACGCCCAGAACAGAGTTCCGGCACCTTTTTTGGATGGAACTTTGTAGGGTAGGCAAGGCGGGTTGTATGATGTGTGTGAGTTCCGGCACCTTTTTTTTTTAACAAAAAAAGCACTGTTTTTATCAAATCGGTTTCAACTGCTGCTTTCTCTTAAGTTGATTTAAGCAAGTCCAAACACGAACTGGGACACAGCCAAAGTATGGCCCAGTTTTGATATGATAGATGGATTGATAGTTTTCATACTAGGGGAGGGGACTAATATTAAAATATTATCCCATGACTTATTTCAGCATGTCAGGCTTCTTTATACAGTACATTCCTGTGTACTAGGCCTTTGACTTCAGTGGACAAAAAACAAAGAAAAAATAAAATGATAAAATAAAATCCTACCATCATTTAAAAACATCTTCTAGAACAGATATGTAAATGGTATATATTGGAGATGCACTTTTACCATTTCTTACTGTAAGATATAATGTAGTTCACAAATGTAGTTTGTAAGGTGACTGCGGAAGAGAAGGCTGCTTAGAAAAATTGCAGTACTTGTCCTGCCTTTCTGCACCATCATTTGAGCCTTTTCCTCAGTGTCAGCACCACAGAGTTGCCAATAAAACTGCAATCTTGAAACAGGTATGGGAGCAGAATGGAGGAGATGAGTGTTTTGGAAGTGTGCACCCACTAGCAAACAAAAAAGCAGCTGAATAAAAGAAGTGTTTTTCCTACAAAGGAGTGGAAGATCTAGAGAAAAAGGAAATATACAGGCGCAGCAAAGCATGATGTGGCCATTAACAGAGAAGAAGAAAAAAAACAGGAGAAATCCAAAATAGAGGAATTAAGGCAGAAGGCAGAATAGGATTTGAAAGAAAAAAGCATTGTACTATTGAGTACACTATCATAATAATAAAGAGGAGAGGTTATAATAGTTATATAGTATAGAGGAAATACTGTAATGGTAACTGAATAGTAGTATAATAAAAAAAGTAAAAGGTAAAGGAGTCCCTGCGGATTTTACTCCATTAGTCATTGCTGACTCTAAAGCAGGGCTTTTCAACCAGTGGTACGGGTACCAGCTGTGATACATTGGCACCTGGCAGGTGGTACGCGACCATTCTAGAAAAGTGGTAGTGGGGGAGGGGAATGAGCTGAACCGGTGGCAGCACTGCACAAGCCTGAGCGAGAGATGACTGGAGCTGCAGGGCTGTCAGGGCTCAGTGAAAGCACCAGGATCAGCGCTTCTTCGGGACTGTCAGAGCTCAGTGGAAGCACCAGGATTAGCGCCAGGATCCAGCTGGAGCTCGGCACTGATCATGGCACTTCTTCTGAGTGCAGAAGAAGCATCGATCAGCTGGAATGTTGCAGCATCTCCAGGGTCTTGTGATTTACATTAAGATGCTTGGCAACTGATTCATATTTATGATGGTCACAGTTTCCCAGGTGAAGTGACCAAAACCTGCTGCAACCACCCAGCAGACGGGGGGAATAAAAACCAAACACCCTCCCACCCAACCCCTGCTGCCAATCCTCAACAGAAATGCTCACAACAATGAAAACCTCGGACAGGAGTAAGAGCGCCACCGGGTGGGCAAGCAGGTGTCTTGCTCGGCTGTGGCTTGGGGAGCACTTTTTTCAGTGCCATTGTAACTTCGAACAGTTACTAAGCGAACTGTTGTAAGCCGAGGACTACCTGTACTTTATCACTTTTTTCCTTTTTTTTTTTTTTGGATCATCAAGTTTTTGACCCCTTGCTAGGCGACTGGTGGTACTCGGATATTGCCATATCCTAAAAGTGGTACAATGGGTGAAAAGGTTGAAAAGCCCTGCTCTAAGGGATGGTGCTCATCTCTTTCAGTGCTATCCAAAGACATTTCTGCGGTCATGTGACCAGCATGGCATCATGGAACTTTGTAGTATAATAGAGTACACTAATTGTTATACCAATAAAAACTAGCATAGTAATATAGTAATACTAGCAACATAATATAGGATAGAGATAATAGAAAGCTCCTGCATATAGATTTGTAAATTTCACATTTCACTTATATTTTGTTTTTTTCAAAATAAAACACATTCCCAGTTCTTAGAGGGATATATAAAAACAATAATTATGCAGGATCCACTTCTTTTGTGGCTCTTTTCAGGATTGAATGTAAGTATGGAATATAATCACAAGAACAATAGTTATTTTCAGTGAAATAAAATGAAAATATAGTTACATTTGCAAGAAGGGACGAGGCAGACAAGCCACTCAAGAGCCTAGCATGCCCCTCGGCTTGGAAAAAAATGTCACACCCATGCTGAATGGAGACAGGACCTATGAATTGTAGGAGTGTGCAATTGTTGGTTTGGGTAGGAATAGATGAGGCCAGGATAGAATATAAATTTGAATGTTTAGAAGATACTCCTGTTGTAGGTAGATCACATGGAAAAGGTATTTGACACCTTTATATTGGGAAAGGACCAAAATAGCTTTTAAAAAGATTTAACAAAACATGATTTAACAAAAAAATAGATATTGTTAAAGGTAACAATAGCCTTCAGCAGGATTAGATTATTTTAAAGCCTATGGGTTGAGATAAACTTGCCATAGATCAGTTTTTCTTCTCTCCCTTTCCTGGGGATGGGAATGAGGGTTAATTCCATTTCCCATAAGTTTCTTTTTTAAAAATATATAATTTAGAGGAGATGCCTAAGATTCTTTTTGATCAATAACTACTCAGGTGTAGAATTGTGTTGATCTACTGCAGATCACGCGAGGATCATCAGTGGTAGATTTGGTTCAAACTGCTGCCTCTGTGAGGCTTTTTAAAAATCTCACTTATGTTGTCTGTGTCTCTGCATATTGTAGCAATTTCTTGAAAGTCTAGAAGATAAATATGAACATTCAAAAATGTAGAACTGGACTGGAAGATAGATGGAATAAGCAATAATTCCACTGATTTAAACAGAAACCGATGTTACTTGAAAAACTTGGATTTATTTGTTGCTGTCATTGGGCATTCCTTATTACCACCTGAACATGGCACAACCATGCCTTGGCACCATTTCTTTTGTATCCCATCCCTATGTTGTGGCCTTCATCTCATTACCAACTCATGAGTGAGATAGAGCCTTGTCAACCATAGCTGTACTGATGTTAAAGTAGTATTTCCCCTTCTTTATTTTGACATTCTCCAAGGGCAGCTTCATTCTATGTAAAATCTGTTGCCCATTGGAGGGGAATGGGGTGATTGGCGGTAACTGGGAATAGAGACAGGATAAGGATCAACAATCATCAGCAAGCCGCCTGGGAAAGCCAAGGGAAATCACCAAAACAATTAAAAAACGAAAATTAGAATATTTCGGACATGTGATGTGACACCCAGAAAAATACGGCATATTCCATTTAATCCTCCAGGGAAAGATTGAAGACAAATGAGGTCCAGGCAGAAGAAGAACATCGTGGCTTCAAAATCTAAGGGGCTGGTTTGGACAAAACTCAGCAGCACTTTTTCGTGCGGCTGCTGATAAAAACAGAATCGCCAACATGATCGCCAATGTCCGATAACGGATATGGCACATTAAGAAAAAGAAGAATCATCAGCATGTTTCATGCTGGCAAGTACAGCTTGCTGATTCAGGAAGGGATGGATAGCACTACAAGACAGTGGTGGGGAAAGACTATTGATATATTTAAGGAATAGGGTATGGAAAAAGGGAAAACTACACATATTTCCCACTTCCACTCTCAGAATGCTTTCTGTAGATAAGGACACCAATTAAAAGCCTTTTTAAAAAGTTAAAATGGTACAATCAATAGAATGAGAAAATATCCTAGTGCCTAGTCATATAAAGGCAGCAATTTAGGTCCAGCAACAACTCAGTGAGAAATTACAAAGTTCTGCTCAGGTTTGGATCTGAAATTTCATGAGACATCTCTATGGTACATCAATTTGCTAAACTCATTGGCACTTATTGCTTCTACTTATACTGTTCTCCTGCGGACACACATATCAAAAGCAAATTGTACAAAAATTGAGTTCCACTATGTCCAGAAATGATTTTTTCTTATTTTCAAATCAATATAAAGGAAAGAGATGCTTTCAGACCACAGAGGTAAGCTTCTTATTATTTTCTATTCAAAACTGCCTTAATAAATCTCAGACTATGAAGAAGGAACAATATATTGCTTTTCTAAAATGTTTATATGAACATTCACCATTTGTAGAAAACTAATCTTTCAAGACAAAAAACACTTATTATCGCAAATACATGCATTAAATGCATGTCAATGGCAAATTAATATTGAATCTTTTTTGCATCCAAATTCCACATCAGAGAAACAAGCAAATCTCTACTCTAAATCTCATCATATGTCTTTTAATAATTATGATATGTTACTGAGATACTAAAGAAAGTTATTTTGGCCATTTCCAAATGGAATCTCTGCAAAAGATCAGGAGGAGTTCAGGAACTGTCCAATCTTCCAATCTTCTGGTTCTGGGAACTGCTTTGATTTATTTTTGGCTCTGCAGCAATCTATTAGAAACTATAGACAGATTTGCTTGCTTCCTCTTCTAAGTTTTCTTAGTATCCACTGCAGGAGATGAGTGACAAGTTCAACAAAAGGTAACAGTACGTTACACACTGTAATTGCCTTTAAGATACATTTTTTCTTTGCATTGAAATAAATATTTCAAGTCAAGAAGTATTGCTCTGATTGTCTCCATCTATTAGACTTAGCAAATACATTTTTAAAAGTTTTTTTAGGTCAGTTTGGATTCCTGGCAACTGCCTGAACAGGCCCCTGGAATTTTCACAGCAACATTTTCAGAAGTGGTTAGCTGCTGCCTCTTTCCTAGGGCTGACAGAAAATAACTGGCCCAAAGTCATCCAACTGGCTTCATGTCTAATGCAGAACTAGAATTCACATTCCCTTGTTTCTACCCTGATGACTTTAATCACTACACTAAACTGTTTCTCTTGCAAATACTTTTGCAGTTTGATATTTCAGTTCATGGACTTCACCAGTTCAGGATCTCTAAAATGTACAGCAAGAGATTCCTACTGAAAGCAACTTTCTGTAAAATAAATGTGGTGTCATCAAAACGTCTCCCTTGATAAATTACATATTTCTGTCACAGATTTAATTTTTGTCAGTCTTTTGTGACTAGCTTTCCACCTCCTGTTTTGATAAGGTTCATTCAGTGATTCCAATTATCTGGATTCTTATAATGTGTTAAAAAACTAAACAAACCACATTACAAGATGTTTAAAACCAGTCTATAGTGTGTAAAAGGTCTTAAATGCAACTATGGGTCCTATATTTCATTCTGAGATTTGCTCTCCCCTTTCTTCTTGAGCTGCTTTGAAGAATGAGAAAAAAATATTCTATGCTGGACTTGTTTGAATGCTGTCTACTTTTGGCTAAGTTGAAGCATTTTGGAGAACATAAAAGAAGTCTGTTCCACAAAGCTTGTGGCATGCCTGATTAACTAGTCTGCTTTTTTAAACCTGCAATTAAAGTTTTAGTTGATTAATCATACTGACAGTTTTACATCTCTCTTAATTAGTAATATTTTGAGGAAAATCAGTTTCCTTGAAGCATTTTTAATCAATGCCAGAAGATGGTTCATTCAGTTTATCTCCAGAATCATAATACCGTCAGGTATATGTTTGAACTACAGCAAGGGAGATCCACCTAACTGTCTTCACATAAAGACTGTCATCAGAAAAAAATGTTCCACTACATCTGTCATCCCCCATTGCAAAATGACAGCTCTCCCATTTGTAAAAATCTATATTAAAACTAAACAAAATCTAGACACTAGATTTTGAAGTGAGGTATTTCACTTGATGATATCTTTAACTTGTCATTCCCCACAAGAGTTCCACTTCAGCTAGGTTTGGGAAGGCTGCTCGTGCCTAATATACTAACCATTTTATATAGATCCTGGCAGAGTTTTGTCTCATTGGGAGGACATTTTGTTCAAAAGAGAGATTGGACATAAAATGAAGAAGCCAGATGGCAATTCTACCATTTTACCTGAAACTTGTTCTCTTCCAGGAATCCACTGTTGAACCTAATGCTTGGAACCACTGCTGCAGGCAATCTGGGCACAGTATTAAGTAAGGTTATTCAAGGTCACTGGCAAGATTTTCTGGTGGTACCAGTTAGGCAAACTTCCTTATTAAAGAACACTTGCTCATTTCCCACTCTTTCACGTAGCTTTAAAACAAAGTATATTGTGGCTCTCTCTCTTTGTCCCCCTTCCTCCCTTTGAATAATGCACTGAAAATACCTTGTGAATGCAGGATCCTTACTAGGCCATCTGTCATATCCCTTTATCAAGGAGCTGCTAATGTCTGGATCATTTATTTATGATATGGGTTTATGACATATCTTTGATTATCCTTTTATACATTTTTGAAATAATATAAACATGTACAAAAAAGGTGCAGGTTTTTGATCACACAAGTTTGGACGCAATCTTGAACATTTTGATGGTTCCTTGCAAATGCCCCTGAAATGGTGTGGTAAACATAAAGATGGATATAAATTGAACATCAAACTCCTGTAGAATGAAACAGTATGTGCTCTGTAGGGTTAAAAGAATCACACATCACTGGCAGTACTCCATTTCCTTATCATTTTCTCCATCTTTAGCTGGTAAAAAAAAAAAAGCCATAGTCAGGCAACTGTTCCCATAGCTCAAAATTTTCAATTTCATATAACAGTTGATGAAAAATAACAGAAAACTTATTCAGTAAGTGAATCTGATAATTCCACATTGCAATCGGCATTGTAGCCATCTCCATCTTGAAGTCTTCTGATCAATTGCACTTTCATTCCTGTATTTTTCCACTAGCATAACAGTTGAAAAATTCAGGGAACTGATGTTTTTGAAAGGCAGAAATTTGGAGGTTAATGTAGTTCTACATGGGCTATCTGGAGAGGAAAATTCTATACTGTTATTTATATACCCTTTTTCTTATTAGCCACTTTTCCCAATTTATCCAGCTGAACATTTTAAAAAAAAAATGTCATGGCTGGTGTTGGAGTGCTTCTCATCATTAGATCAACAGGAATTTAGCTCAACAAAAAAATATCTAAATATCTTACCAGCCATGGAAATCACCTTTTCACCACTGCTGATACAACAGAGCAGAGAAAGTATAACCTCATGTATTAGACTGCCAATGACCTCATTGTCTATAAAAGACAATGAGATCACTGATGGTATTTCACGTTACATTATCTTCTATGCAAATTACTTTACATTTGGCTCTTGGGATGCGGTAGGAAATCAGAGGTGCTCTCTAACCACAGTTCAGATGGGGCCAATTAATATGGCCTTGAGCTTGATAATATGCAATCTAAAATGCAAATAGACTCTCAATTTTATGGCAAAGAGGACCCTATCTGTCCATTTTATTTCTCTGTAATTTAATTTCTAGTTTTTAATCCATCATTATATATATTCTGTAAATGGCCTGGTATGTTCTATACATTTTGAGGATGGTTAGTTTTCTAATTAAATACCCATTCTCTTAGGTTCTTTGAAGTTGTGAGTAAAGTTTGAGGAATAATGGATAGATATCCATTCTGTTGTTTTTCAAATACAATGTTGCAACCTTCATCTAAACCTTCACTGAGGTTTCATTTATCAAGCTATCATTACACTTCTAAAGTGCTGCTGTTCCTTTGATTTCATCTCAGACTGTCAAAGTGGATAAGTGAATCAAAACTTTCCAAAGTAATTTAACCTCTCCACAAATTTTGTTCCTAATAAAATTCTTCCCCAGCCACCTCTTTTAAAGAAAATGCTTTTACATTGCAAATATTTGGTTTAAATGGGTTTTTCTTTTCAGGTTCATATGTATTTTTTTAAAGTAATGAAATGATACAATCTTTTCATTTGTATGATAACCTTAGCAATTTTCAGCTGTTCTTTCACTACAAATAATCTTTCTAGATTTTAAACTCAACAATGCTCCTCTTTCTCTGAGACAGGCAAAAAAAATCTCAAATAGAAAAATAATGATGTAATCAACATTTTAATTGATATTCAATGTTGATTAAACAAAATCTGTCAATATATGAAAAAGGCCCCAGCTTAGAAATAACCCCATGAGATTCTCTTTCTTCCTTTTTTAAAACTGTGTGAATGTTTGTTTCTCCCCCCCCCCCCAATCTTATCCAATTCTCACACATTGCCTGGACAAATCCCTGTTGTTTTCTTTGCAAGATTTTTCAGAAGCAGTTTGCCAATGCCTCCTTCCTAGGGTTGAGAGAAAGCATTGCCCCCCCCCCGGTCACCCAGGTTGCTTTGTGCCTAAGGCAGGACTAGAACTCATCACAGTCTCCCAGTTTCTAGACCAGGGGTAGGCTCTTTTATGACTCGTGGACTTCAGCTTGGCTGGCTCAGGAATTCTGGGATTGAAGTCCACGAGTCATAAAAGAGCCAAGGTTGCCTACCCCGGTCTAGACCAATGTCTTAAGCATGAGATCAGATTGACTCTTATATGAATGTATTTAAATGTAAATTCAAATTTTAAAATATATCACCTGAAAAATATACCTATATGTGACAAAGTCTTTCTTGCAATTTAAAAAAAAAAAAAATCACAACCTATTATTCATTCTGTGAATGAAATCGTATAATATTGGACTCCACTCATGTGTCTCTGAGGAATTTGAAACTTTCAGTTTCTGTGAGTCTGTGGACATATATCAAAGTATACTAGATTACTAGACTTCTTTTGGCCTATTTCTCTATTGTTACAATAAGGGCTACAATACCAGATTCATATTTATACCAGTTCCCAGCAGTCTTAATATCTTAGTTTTCAGAGTTAGATTTAAAACATTTAGCATTTTTTCTGGCATCACAGCTATGCTGTCTTATTTCTCCATCTGCTTTGCAAAAAATGTCTGCACAAAACTGTAGGCATTTTCCTGTGCATTTTTTCAATATGCATTGACTTCTACTCCTTTCTCCTTCCTTTTTCCTCTTTCCTCTTCCAAAATTTGTTTATTATGTTTTTTAAGAGAAAGAGACATGGGTTAGGTAAAGATCTTTCAGACAAGCATTTGGTTATAGAGAATAAAACTGAATATGAAGCTATTGCAATTTTCTTCTACCTCACTCATTTAAAAAAAAATTCAATAAAAGCCATAATTTGAATGTTAGCTCTCATGACACAATGAGCTATAATATGATACAATACCCACAAACAGGGCATTAGGTAGATTAGCATAGAGCAGAGCAATTCAATTAGAAATGAAGTGACCTTTTTACTGCTTTGTATTTGCAAACACTAAGAACAACTTTACTCATATCAACCCCCTTAGTTATCTCTGCTTTATTGCTGTTTTTCAAACATTATCTAAATTAAATTTCTGTATTGCAGATGGATCTCAATAGATTTAACCTTTCAGTGGGGAAAAGCCCTTCCTTGGCTCATTGCTCAAAATGTTAGACAGTATAATGAGGTAGTCCACCTATGACATGTGATAATCTAATGCAGGCATGTCAAACTCATGATGTCACATGATGTCGTGTAACGTATCACGACTTTTTCCCCATTGCCGGCAATGGGATGGGCGCAGTTTCGGCATAACACATCTGGCCCTTGGGCCGGCAGTTTGACATGCCTGATCTATTGGTTGATCTATTTATTTTCAGTCTTAACACTGAAGGGTGGAATTCAGTTAATATATTTTTGCCACAGGAACAAGTTTGACAGTGAAATCAGAGAACTGCTGATTTCCATCACTTATGAGTATATTGGAATCCTCCAAGAAACATTAGGAGGAGATCTTTAAGGAGGGGAGGGAGGGAGAAAGCTTTCCCTTACAGAGCATTTGATCCTATCCTAGGCCAATTTCTGATGAAGAGAACATTCCATAACAATGTTTGTGCTTTAGTGTAATTGTTAATGCTGTCGTTGTGATGTCAGAGATCCTGAGACTTTGACTAGATAGGAAGATGGAAAAATAGCAAACACATTGCTCTGTCCTGGCAGACCCTATGTCTTATCAAAAGAGAAGAAGAGCAGAATAGAGCTGGAATGGATCTTGGAGGTCTTCTAGTCCAACCCCCTGCTCAAGCAGGAGAACCTATACCATTTCAGACAAGTGGCTGTCCAGTCTTTTCTTAAAAACCTCCAGTGATGAAGTACCCACAACATCTGAAGGCAATCTGTTCCACTGGTTAATTGTCCTCACTGTTAGGAAGTTTCTCCTTAATTCCAGATTGCTTCTCTCCTTGATTAGTTTTCATCCATTGTTTCTTGTCTTGCCTTCTGGAGCTTTGGAAAATAAACTGACCCCCTCAAATACTGGGCTACTGCTATCATGTCTCCTCTTCCTCTAGTCAAAATAGTCAATATCTTCACCAAGACATGCTTGGTCAAGGAATCTAATCACTACCATGGATGTAGGAGTTTCTTATTCCATGCACAGGACTATATAGTAGACTGTTTGTCCACTTTTATGCTGCAGCTATAGCAAATTATCTTTCAGGAAAACTTCAACAAATGTACTTCATTCAACAAAGAAAAGAACAGCCTGGAGCATCATTGATAGAAAATGTAATTTAAAGCTGATTCTTTTACACTGGACAGGACATTCTGTACTTGTCATTAGTTAATTAAAGGTTTTGTTTCCTGACCTGATGACTTCATCTTGTAGGGTTTTTTTCCATAGCCAAAGAAGCATATGATTTTCTTTTTCTTCTTCACCTCCCTGTTGCCTGATGAAATAATCAGGCATGATTGAAACATTTGATTGCTGGTTTGCTGACTGTGTGACTTGCCAAGTCTGACTGACCCTGCCTACTAGAAGAAGCTGCTCTGCTGACCTTGTGAGTTTATGAACAGCATTCTTGTATGGAGCCATTCAAGAGTCTGTGAGTCAGCTGATAAGACTGTCTCCACTGGTCTCCTGATATAGGTATTCTCAAAGTCTCCTGGAGGGCTAAACTCTTAATCTTCTTTGTACTTCATTGTAATTGTCACTTTGCTTACTAAAGAACAAGGGAGCAGCGATCCATATCTAAAAGCTGTGGATGGATTACTGCAGTATTCTGGTATTTGTAATTAAAGGGATGTCTTTTACCCCTAGATTTTCCCAAACTGGCAAGATTTAAAAGAACTTTATATTCAAATTTGGGAAGCTGTTTGGGAAACCATTGACTGAGTACCCATTGACTGAAAAAATGCACTTGTTCTAAGAACAAAGAATAAATAAACTAAATAAACTCTATTCAAAGTCCATGGCAGGTATCATCTGGATACTGCAAGTAAGAATGCAGTGCAGTGAAAGAAGGGTGACTCTGAAGATTATTTTCAGAACAGTAGAATTTTCTTCCTGTCTTAGTTGGGAGACTATTGTAAGCCATGCAATGTTTCTTAACCTTGGCAACTTTACAATGTGTGGTCTTTAACTCCCAAAATTCTCCAGCTCAAAGGAAAAATAGGGGACCCTAAAGTGATGTTTACCAATTGGTTTGTTCAAAGAGGAACAGACTATTTAATAGGGAATCCTGAGAGTACCATTATATTACTTTCAGTACCCACATTCCGTCCTTTGAGATTCTTCTGTCATGGAATTTAGTAAAGTACATTTAGTTAAGTACATTTCTACGAAATGGCTAGCACATCGTTTTTAAGAAGCAGTGCTTTTGAGTACATGTTGGTAGGGTTTTTACTGTACTTTGAATTGGAGTAATTTATTGTCATGGCCTTTTTTCAGTTTTTAATATTTCACTGATCCAAAGCAAATCAATATTGCCCACTTGGTGTTTGGGAAAGGAATGCCATTGTCAACAGGCCCCTGCCCTTGTTGGCTTCTTAGGATTGGGTTTCCCATCAGTTGTGCAAGTAAAGGCTGAGATATTCTCACATCCATCCCAAAGAACACTACCAAAGCTGATGGCTCACAGAAAAAACAGATCTCAGTTAATCTCATCTATTAGCCTTTCCTTACTCAACTCACATGCTATAATTACCTAGGAAAATATGCCTGCATTTTCAGAGCAATGGATGACTATGCAAGAGAATCAGAAAATTGAAAAAAAAAAAACTTTTAAGAAGCTGCTTTTCAAAGCTATTTTATGAAGCTCTGATATATTAAAAAGTGAAAGCCATCTTTACTCATCTTCATGCTTCATATACAAATAATAACAGCAGAAAAATGGTACATTTGTTTTCAGAGATATAGAAATTGTCAAAATGCTGGGCCACATGGAGTCTGCATTAAAAATGAATTTATGGAAAAATCTTTTAGAAGGGCAAAAAGAACAGGAGATTGGAGACCTTGAAGAGGTTGCTCCTTTTTGGCCAGAACAATGACTGTACTTGAGGTATCAGTTGGGGAGAAAAAGGTGTTTTTTACATATAGTAGAAATTCTATATCAAGAAAAAGAAGATAGCTGAAAGGCAAACAACATGTAGACTTTCATCTCTGCTGCTTCCTAGATCTTATGCTTCATCTGAGAAAGAGAAAGAATTTCATATGTTCATAATCACTTGAAGGTCTTCTGCTCACTCCTTATATTTATCACAATGAAAACAAGCCATTAACTCAGATGAGGGAGGAACATCCATTACATGCTTTACATACAGAAAGCCTCAGCTTTAATTAATTAATTAAACAAATTTGTATGGCCACCCAGCTCGCACACAGGTGACTCTGGGAAGCTTACAGTATTAAAAATCAACAACATAAAAACCATAAAATCCCACCCCTCATGAGTTAGAAAGATTAGGTATGCCAGGGACATTGGATGGATACTTCCAGTCAGACAAAATGGCTGCCCAACAGAACCAATAGCTTGGTGAAATACAAGGTAGCTTCCAGTATATGTGAGAAGCACAAGATGTTAAATTTGCTTCCAAACCATGCCTCTGCTAGTCTAGTTTTTTAGGAAGCACACAGAAGAACTTTTTTCTCTCATTTCAAGCAGGGATATAAAAGAGGTTTCCTAAAGGATTTATGGTGGAAGGAATGTGTTGAGTCCGTGGCGGGAAAACAGACACGAGAAGCAGCTGGAGTTCTCAGTTTCTTTTATTCAGCGTTCAGCTTACAGGAAGATGGCTTCAGCCTCGCCCAAACGCCTCGCAGCCTCTTATATAGGCAACTCCCGGGTAAATGGGTTACTTTTCCCATGCCAGCACCCGCGCATGCACACGGCGCTGGCGACAGCCTGTCTGGTCCCGGGCAGCTTTGCACCTGCCCGGGACTGCCTGCAAACGCCCGAGCCGTTTGCAAGGCTCGGGACATAACACCCCTTTCCCCCGGGCTAAAACTACTACCAACATATAATCATTTATTTTATATGACATTTCACTCCCCAGTGCTCCCACTGATTACTGGCTTTTGCCTTGCCAGCAATGTTATGTAATCTTCTATATACTTAGGAGATTTCTTTGCTCTCTGTGACCTTCTTAGCTCTGGGTTACTGGCATAAGTCCCCTGACTGGAGGGAGGCGTGAGCCTGTTCTCTCTATTGTGCCCTGGTGTCTTCCAAGGACTGTGCCCCGATGCCTGGCCTGCTTGCTTGCCCACCGGGCTCGTCAGGCCAGGGCTTCTGTTGCTTTGTGACCTGGTTGTCCTACCTAGCTGTAGACCCTCAGGCCCCTTGAAGTGATAGCCACTGCTGGGCGTCTCTGTAGAACCTCCTAGGTCAGTCCAAGACCCGTCAGGAGGCTGTCCATTCCCTGAACCCCATTCTGTGCTCGGGCTCGTGTGGGTTTCTGTACTTTCCCAAAACTCAGGTGTTCCCTGATTTGTGCTAGGGGTGTTGTAGTCGGGACTTGGTTCCTCGACTAGCTCTGTGTATGTTTGACCCCCTGTAGGATTTGGGGTAAGGTCAGGCCAACCTTGGGAATTGTGTGCCAGCTCTCTTGCGGGGAATGATTTGTTGGGATGCCCCCGGGTATCCTCCGTTACTGGAGTGCTGTGTGATGTGTGTGGAAAGTGAGTATGCCCCCGGGGTGACTCCCTGGCTGGAGTAGGCGTGAGTGCCTGTTGTGTGGGTAAGCTCCATGACTTTCTTTTCGGAGCAATTGCAGAACCCTTGGGATGGGCCGTTTGTGGCTCCCTCAGTGGAGGTGGGCAGTAGCTCTTGCCCTTCCCTTTGCTCCAAAGGGTCCCCCTCCCCCCCTGGAAAAGACCCAGGAGTCTCATCAGAAAAGTCTCGCCTAGAGCGAAGTTGGTCGATGTGCCGCCGCAGGACACGACCGTTGTCCAGGGCAACCTCGTAGGAGAGAGGACCTGTGATCCTGGACACAGAAGCGGGGACCCATGTATGACCAGGCCCGTAATTGCGAGCCCAAACCGGGGCACCCACAAGTAGTTGTCTAGGTGCCCTAGGATGTGAGGTAGATGAAGGCAGTCTGTCCGGATGCAACCGGTCAAGTCTAGTAGTAAGTTGGCGCCCCCAACGAAGTTCAGCTGGACTTCTCCCTGTAGAAGTGGACGGTGTGGTGCGATAAGAAAGGAGAAAGTCAGCCAACCTGTGATGCCAGTCCCCGTAGGTGAGTCTCTTCAAGGCGTCCTTTGCGATGCGCACCATGCGTTCAGCCATACCGTTGGTGGACGGGTGAAAAGGCGCAGACGTGGCATGACGAATCAGGTTTGCCTGTAAGAAAGCTTGGAATTCGGAGGAGGTGAATTGAGGGCCGTTGTCGGACACAATGACATCTGGCAGCCCGTGTGCAGCAAAAATCCCCCTCAGTACCTGAATAGTCTTTGCAGTGGTGGTGGATGAGACAGGCACAACCTCAAGCCATTTTGAATGGCTGTCAACAAGGACCAAGAAGAACTGGCCCTGAAAGGGCCCAGCGTAGTCAATGTGCACCCTAGACCATGGGGACTGTGTTTCCTCCCATCTATGCACAGGAGCTTGGGGCATCTCTGGGCGAGATCGTTGGCACAGGTGGCATGCGTGTACCTTAGCCTCAATATCTTTATCTAAACCAGGCCACCACAAGTGGCTGCGTGCAAGAGCCTTCATACGAACAATGCCAGGATGACCCTCGTGGAGGGATTCTAAGACCCTAGTCCTCATTGAGGTGGGAATGACAACTCTGTTTCCCCAAAGCAGACAACCCTGAGAAAGGGACAGTTCGTTCCTTTTGGACCAGAAACTCTGAAACTCAGGACTAGGGCAGTGCTCAGGCCACCCAGACAGGACCCAGGAGCGGACACGTGAAAGTGTGTGATCTGTACCTGTTTCAGCGGCAACATCCCTGGCACTAAGAGGGAGCTCGGGCAAGGCTTGGATTGATAGAATGTTGACAGCTGGCGCAGGGTCAGCTTCTACTACTGGCAGAGGCAACCTACTGAGGCCATCAGCATGGCCCATTTCTTTCCCAGGCTTGTGGAGTAATGAAAAATCATATGCAGACAAAAAATAGACCACCTAAGCATTCTAGGGGAAATGATGTGGGGAGTCTGCTTACGTGTGGTAAACAGTCCCAGCAGAGGCTTATGGTCAGTGAAGACCGTGAAATGCCTGCCATATAGAAAATCGTGGAATTTTTTAATTCCAGCAACAACAGCCAGAGCCTCCCTGTCTATCTGAGCGTAGTTGCGCTCGGCAGAAGACAATGTTCTGGAGTAGTATGCAATAGGAACCTGAGTTCCATCAGACCTGAGGTGACTCAGGACAGCTCCAACCCCGTAGGGGGATGCATCACAAGCGATGCACACAGGAAGAGACTCGTTGAAATGTGCAAGAACACTGTTAGAAGTGAGCAAGGCCTTGACTTCTTTAAAGCAAGCCTCATGTGCTTGTGACCACAGCCACACAGCATGTTTGTCTAGTAGCCTGTGAAGAGGCTCAGCTACACTAGCTTTATGTGGAAGAAAAGAATTGTAGAAATTCAGGAGGCCTAAGAAGGCCTGAAGTTCGGCCTTGGACTTTGGCCTGGGTGCTTCTAAAATAGCAGTTAGTTTGGATTCAGCAGGATGAATCCCAGCAGCATCAATTTTGAATCCAAAAATTCAGTAGAAGGACCCCAATCTTGCATTTGTCTTTTCTGAGCTTGAGGCCTGATTTCCTGAATCTTAACAGGACAGCCCTAAGCCTTTCAGCTAGAATGTGTGTGGAGTCTCCTGCAATCAAGACATCATCAAATAGGGCAGACCCCTGGTATACCTCGTAGTGTGTTTTCCATTACGCTTTGGAAAATCCCAGGAGCGACATTCACTCCAAACTGTAGCCTTTTTACTTTAAAGGCTCCCCTGTGGGTCACAATGGTCTGAGCTATGGCAGCATCATCATCAACAGGCAGCTGTTGATATGCTTGAGCTAGGTCAAGCTTTGCAAAAACACGCCCCCCCTTGAGAGAGGCCAGGATGTGACTGACCACAGGAACAGGATAGGCATGTTGCTGCAATGCCTTATTGAGTGTGCATTTGTAATCAGCACAAATGCGAATGTCCCCATTTGCCTTTAGAGGCGTGACAATGGGGGTCTCCCACGGGCTGGAATCAACAGGTTCTAGGATTCCCTGTTGGATTAGTTTGTCTAATTCAGTATCAATCTTACTTTTTAAAGCAAAAGGGACCCTTCTTGCTTTAATCCTAATGGGAGTGACAGTGGGGTCTAGCTTTAAGGACACAGGTGGTCCTTTGAATGTGCCCAGCTGGGGGCTGAAAACATCTGCAAATTCTTTGCAGACTTCCTGTAGGTCGAGTGTTTGTAAGCTGTTGAGTCCTGTGACGTGTATCCCCAGGGCCTCAAACCAATCGAGTCCTATGAGACTCGTTCGTTCACCCCCTACTACTAATAAGTCTAGTGGACCTTCAAAACTCTTGTATTGCACGTTAAGGGTGGCCTCCCCCTTAACACACACATCAGTTAATACAATATCAGAATGCCTTAACTTGGCCTTAGTCCCACTACTGGAACAAATCTTCCTAAATGTATGCAATGAAATAATGGAAAGGGCAGACCCTGTGTCTAGTTCCATAGATAATGGAACCCCTTGTAGCTTCACGTTGAGTGACAGCTTTTTCTTCAGCTTCATGGGCTTGTGTTTGCCTGTCCTACAAATGTTTCTACGCGAAGCGCAAAAACCTACCCTATTCTGGCTGGGGACTCTGGTACCCTTCAGGCGTTCTTCTTGAGGTTGTGCCTTTCGTCGGCCCAGACACACCGCTGCAATGTGCCCTAGTTTGCCGCATGCCCGGCAGGTAGCGGAGCGGAACTTGCAGTCGGTTTTCTCCTGTGGCGACCTCCACAGGCCGTGCACTTTGGCGGAGCCGAAGAGCTTCCCTTCTGGTTCTCTTCCTTCGCGGGGTGTAGACGGTCGACTTCTTCATCCGGATCCGCCTCGGAGTTTCGTCGGACGTCTTCCTGGTGCACGGACGCACCCTCTGCACTGCTTCTGATCGGCCGCATGTTCTTGACGGCGCCGCTTGCTGCTTCTTCTGCGGTGACTTCCCTTAAGGCGTCTTGGACGGATAATTCTTCCTTAGCGAAAAGTCTCTGTTGTAGCTCTCGATGCCTTAACCCGCACACGAATCGGTCCCTCAGTCGTTCCTCGAGGTCCTTGAACTCGCAGGGCTTGGCGGCCTTCCGTAACGCGGCGATGTATTCCTTGGCTGACTCACCGGACCGTTGATCCCTCTGTTCGAAGGTGTGGCGCCATGAGATAACGGACACCTTGGGGTGGAAGTGCTCCTTCAGCAGCTTCTTCAGGTCTGCGTAGCTTACAGACTCTACTGGAACAGGTGCTGCAAGGTTTTCTGCGATTTCGAAGGCGTCTTGGCCGCAAACGCAAAGCAGGGTGGCGGCCTTCAAGCTATCTTCCCTCACTTGGTTTGCCTTGAAGTAGTTCTCCATTCTGGATACGTAGGACTCCCACCGCTCTGGATGTGAGACGTCGAATTCCGAAAGCCTTCCGATTTTCGCCATCTTCGGATCTTCAGGAGACGGGTCTATCAGCCAGCCTACCCCCGAATGCGCACCGGATTGGCGGGCAGCTGCCGAGTCGACGCCGTTCCTCTTTCGCCGCTCAGGACTCCTTGGGTAAGCTTACACTTTCTTCCTTTCCAGGTAGTGCAAGGCATCCCACCTTCGTCGCCAGTGTTGCGTCCGTGGCGGGAAAACAGACACGAGAAGCAGCTGGAGTTCTCAGGTTCTTTATTCAGCGTTCAGCTTACAGGAAGATGGCTTCAGCCTCAGCCCAAACGCCTCGCAGCCCCTTATATAGGCAACTCCCGGGTAAATGGGTTACTTTTCCCGCGCCAGCACCCGCGCATGCGCACGGCGCTGGCGACAGCCTGTCTGGTCCCGGGCAGCTTTGCACCTGCCCGGGACTGCCTGCAAACGCCCGAGCCGTTTGCAAAGGCTCGGGACATAACACGGATAATCTCAATATAATAACAGAACCGAGGAAGCATGAGAAGGAGGAAAATGGAAGGAAGACACAGTGGAAGTTTACAAAGTTATAAATACAGTGAAATTTGTCTGCTGTGTGACTAGGAACCTGAGGTCATCCGGAGGAAGTGATTGGCAATATGAACTCAGGTTGTTGGTTTGACTTGTTATTTAACTTGTTCACTTTTAAAATTATTCCCCAGATAGAGGTGTCTTCAGAATCCAGCACTATTGTCAAAATGACAAAAGCAGACATGTGCCTTCCAAAAGTGAGGAGTTTGCCTCATGTCAGTGTGATACAACATTCATCATTTGTCCCTTTACATAAGTGCCTTTATAAACAGCAAGCTCCACAGAATGGAAAGAAGTATCTTTTCACAGAAGCGATAGTTATAAAATTCACTGACTCAAGATTCAGTTATGGCCACAAAGGCAAATAGTTTTAGGAAAACTCATGGAGAATAAGGATTATTATTTTTAAATCATGGAAACTATGGGCCATACCAACTAGCTTATTGAACATCATTAGCAAACTATATACCAGGTACCTGTTCACTAAACTCCAAACCTGGTTAATAGATGAGGGAATAATTAACCCTGAGCAAGCAAGATTTCAACCAAGATATCCACTACAGAACATTGCCTAGTACATCAGACAGACAAATATACAAATCATTCTGACTTGAATCTACATGCAGCCTTTGTTGATTTCAGAGCAGCTTGGGATAATAACTTAAGGGTTAGAATCTGAGACATTCTGAGCAAATCTTCTATAGACAAAAGACTCTTGGTCTTAATTCTAACCTATACCATAAAAGTAGAGTAAAATGTAACCAGGAATGGGACTTTCTGATTTTATCCGGAATGTCAAGGAGGTGAAACAAGAACAGATTTTAGCACCATTGCTTTTTAATATATTTATCAACTCTCTGATTAAAACCCTCAGAGAGCTGATATCTGTGTGCCTAAATTGGTTGATGATATCTCCAGTTATACTCTATGCTCACAATGCAATTCTCCTGTCACTGTCTTCTATAGGCATGAAGCAAGCACTAAGGACATCCTATCATAATGAGGAATAATATGATAAATCTAATGTTTCAGTTTTTTCAAAATAAAAACAACAACATTAAACCTGAAGGCATAAGTGGACAATTGATTCCCATGAATCAATGCTTTAAATGCTTGGGCATAATATTTCAATCCTCTAGACAGTGTTTCCCAAACTTGACAATTTTAAGGCATGTGGACTTCAACTCCCAGAATTCCACAGCCAGCGTGGCTGGGAGTTGAAGTCCACATGCCTTAAAATTGTCAAGTTTGGGAAACACTGCTCTAGGAAATTAACTTCCCAGGTAAATTATTCCACTTTTATTGTTCCAAAGAGTGCATTAGCAATAACTAAATTTTACAGGCAACAAATGGCAAATTACATTCTAGCAAATTAAACATTGCCCAACTATTATATGGGGTGCAATTTGGCCCATATATGAACCTAAAGGCTTATGAAACTTTTCAACTTATGAATTTCCTTAGAACTTCATTCAGTGCCCTAAATGCACCCTTCATATAGTCTTGAACTTGAAGCTAACATGCCAAGTATTAATGCCCATGCCTGGACCAGGATCTCAGGACTTAGAAACATATTTGACCCTACAGGCCTGATGCCTCTACTGTTGCCAGGGTAGCTATCAAGTTCATTGGCATGATGCCTGTATAGAAGAATTTTGCAGTTTTGGCCTGTCTGTTGAATATTTAGGCCAATTAATCTTTGAGAAGGCCAAATCAATAATAAAAGAAAGAATTAGGGACACTGATTGCCAAAATGTTAGATAGCTGCAAGCTTTGTACTGCAGGATAGCTATGCAATCTAGCCCTAAGCAAACAAAGATGGGCCTTTTTCAGAACCCGTTTTGATCTCTCCCTCCCTTGGTGGGAAGATTTCATGGGACTCCCTGTTTACAGAGATTTTGCCCTTATGGATTCAGGGAAGTAAAAATTCTTACCCTTACTGTGTCTTTTTTATGTCAATAAAAAAGGCAAAGACTGGTATGGTTTACCGTTATAGATACAAAGGCTTGGAAATTAACGTGAGTTATGGAGGCACATTGCCACCAGTACAACTGCAGCTTGAAAAATCAAATCAGAAATGGTAAAATGCCCAAGAAAATAAGACAATATTCTCAAAGGTAGAAGAAACTACCAAAGTAAACTTTGCTCTTTAAACAAGAGGTCCCTCTCCTTTCTAGGATGATTTTCATATCCATCCAGTGCACTTTAGTCACAAATCTGGGACCTGTCATTGCCAATTAGGGCAGAGAAAAAGGAGGGCTTAATCTGAGAAGCAGAGCAATTGTAAATGGAGATGAGTGAATCAATGGAACAGATCTCCCAGTGCCATCACCAATTCCATCATCTTTCCAAATCTAGAGCTTTCCTGTAGGGTATGGACTACAATGCTCAGTCTCTGATTGGCTCAAATTCAAAGAGCTATAGCCAATGTATTTGGAAGATACTAGCCTGGAGAAGACCACTTGGCCAGCAGCCAACATTTCCACATGTGGCACAGCAGCCAACATTTCCACAGGTGGCATAGCAAATCTTGTTCTGGACTTTCTTTTCAAATATGTTTACTTTTTGAGTATTCAGTTGGAAACAAGGGAGCTATTGTGAGAAATTCAGGTAGTACTTATCTGATAGTAGTTATCAGAGAAGTAGCAATATAGTCATTCCAGTTTATTTAGATGGAAGGTTAGATCCAACCAGACTGCTACACTGAGAGAACACTCAAAACTGGGGTTAGGATTGTGATAGACAGAAACAGGAAAGAATCATGGCCCATGCAAAACCAAAGGAATGAATATTTACTGTCAAATATAAAGGAATAAAATTCAGTCTCCAAATTCAACCCAGATAAGAAAACAGGCTGACACTATAGATAGTAAATTACAGCTTCATTTTGATGCATATCTCCCCTTCCCTGCTGGGCACTTACTTAATTGATTTGAGGACATTTTTCTATCCCCACCCCATTCTATACACACACTTGTAAATGACAGATGAAATACTGGCATAGAGATTTAGGAGATGGATTCTTAGCTGCTGATTTTAAAGTAAAGGCATTGACAGGTAAGCTTCAGATATAGATGACTACAATGCAATGTTTGATTCCTCCATGCTGATTTTTTAAGTCGAAAGGGTTTAAATTCTTCCAGTGATATAATTCTGAGTTGAAGCCAGTTTGGTTGATACTTACTATCTCTGAACAGATGTTCACAGAAAACATGTGGCAATCACAGCATGAGTCATCCCACAACAGGGACCTTAGTTCTTGGCAAACAGAGTTGATTATCATCAGGAAAAATGAATACCCATTAGCTGAGATTCTACACCAAACACTGATCTAAACATTTACATATTTCACACAAAATCTATGCAGCCAACGCTAAGATCGATCCATGGAGAATTGTATTTGCCTCAGTAATAAATCTCTTTCAGTCTTAAGCCACTACGCCTCAATCGCTTCCCACCTGTGATACGGAGTGATAGCATTGCTTTCCTAACAGGATTATCTAACATTTTGTGATGCATTCTTTGGGGGTTGTGGATTTCTGCATTTGTCTTTTTTTCTTCCTAATTCAGCATGGAAGGAAATAGGCAGCACTAAGACAAGATACTGGTAACCTTTCAAACACGACAGGTACCCATATCTTGTCTTGGTGCTGTCCACTTCCTTCCAGAATCCCTCCTGTAATTATGGAAAGTGGATGCTTTTAAAATCTTACTCATCATTTTGGGCCCTATAGCCAATGCTAGCCAGTTTTAAAGGACATGAACTTATGTGTAAGCATCGGCTTTGATAATGCCAGAATAATGAAATGTTTGTCATGGCATCACATCACAGTATCCATCTCTTTCTAATCAGGTATTTCTACATTCTACATTCATGTAAGGAGGCAAAATTTTCATTGTGATGTTGCAACATGCATTTTGTTGATTCCCTTCTTCGATCTGCATTACATGCTAAATGATCACATGGGAGGGCTGTCCAATACTTTGGGGCAATAAGGTGAAATGGGAGAGTTCCTGCTTCATACACAGTCCCCAGAATGACTATCAGTTTTTCAGGCCACTTTAAAACATAGTGTTAACACTCCAGAGAATGGCAAAGAATAAAGAATGGTAAACTCATATTTTTTAAAAAAGTTTAAAATCAGTTGACAGGTGATGGAGTAGAAGCAAGAGTTGTGACATGACAGGGGAAGAAGCTTTCATCCCACATCAGCTCTCTTCCATCCCTCAAGGGAAATAAATAAGTGAGGCACACACTCAGTCCTTCTAACCTGACTTTCTTTTTGGTTATTCTTTTTCTTTACACAAAGCTTCTTCCCTATTGTGCCACAGTATAATCAGACATTTAAGTCCAAACTTACAAGTCCAATTACTACAATCCAGGAATAATACTTGATGTTGTTGCTTGTATAAACCAGCCAAAGAAAACACCATCTGTTAGTGTATCCACAATCATTTTATTGGACTTAAACAAGATGCATACAAGAAGCAGACATTAAACAAGTAGACTAGAAGAAAGAATACAAAATTTGTTTCAGGTCAATAAGTTGTATCTCCTTAGGCCGATTCAAAATCACTAAAAAACAACTGAATTTCAAAATTTAAATATGATTATTGAATGCACATGAAAACTAAAAAGGAAGGGAGAGAGGAAGAATGATGATTTTTCATACCATTTATTTGGCTTACCCTAAGCCATCAGGAAGTTTGAGTAGTGTTGGTTTACCAGATAGTATATGACTTAGTAGCTAGGGAGTTCCAGAAAAACATCTACTTCTGCTTCATTGACTATGCTAAAGCCTTTGATTGTGTGGATCACAACAAATTGTGGCAAGTTCTTAAAGAGATGGGAATACCAGACCATCTTATTTGTCTCTTGAGAAACCTATATGCAGGTCAAGAAGCAACAGTGAGAACTGGACACGGAACCACCGATTGGTTCAAAATTGGGAAAGGAGTCCGGCAAGGCTGTATACTGTTGCCCTGCCTATTTAACTTATATGCAGAGCACATCATGAGAAAGGCAAGGCTAGATGAATCAAAAGTTGGAATTAAGATTGCCGGGAGAAATATCAACAACCTAAGATATGCAAATGATACCACTCTAATAGGAGAAAGTGAAGAGGAACTAAAGAACTCTTGATACAGGAGAAGAAGGAGAGTGCAAAAGTTGGCTTGAAACTGAACATTAAGAAAATCAAAATCATGGCATCCAGCCCTCTCAATTCCTGGCAAATAGATGGGGAAGAAATGGAGGTAGTGACAGATTTTATTTTTCTGGGCTCCAAGATCACCTCAGATGGGGACTGCAGCCAAGAAATTAAAAGACGCTTGCTCCTGGGGAGGAAAGCTATGGCAAATCTAGACAGCATACTAAAAAGCAGAGACATCACCCTGCCAACAAAAGTGCGTATAGTCCAGGCCATGGTTTTCCCAGTTGCAATGTATGGCTGTGAAAGTTGGACCATAAGAAAGGCTGAGCGCAAAAGAATTGAGGCCTTTGAACTATGATGCTGGAGAAGACTCCTGCGAGTCCCTTGGACTGCAAGGCGTTCAAACCGGTCAGTCCTAGAAGAGATCAACCCCGACTGCTCTTTAGAAGGCCAGATCCTGAAGTTGAAACTCAAATACTTTGGCCACCTAATGAGAAGGAAGGACTCACTGGAGAAGGGCCTAATGCTGGGAAAGATTGAGGGCAATAGAAGAAGGGGACGACAGAGAATGAGATGGCTGGATGGAGTCACTGAAGCAGTAGGTGTGAACTTAAATGGACTCCAGAAGATGGTAGAGGACAGGAAGACCTGGAGGAACGTTGTCCATGGGGTCGCGATGGGTCAGACACGACTTCGCAATTAACAACAACAATAACAAATGTTAGCATGATTAAGTAAACCTATCTTGGTAAGATGTGGTAATATCCTCTACAGATATTCAAATTGGTTTTTATGTGGCATGATCTGAGAAACTCATAAAGACAGATAGCAGGATAGCTAACTAGATAACAGACAGACAGACAGACAGATAGACAGACAGACAGACAGAGACGGCAGTAACTCCTAGGGAGGACGACGAACCAGCAGCGCGCCTGGATTGCAATTTGGGGACTGATGCCCAAGATCGGCTCAAAGTGAGGGGGGAGGGAGGCAAAGAGCAGAAGCGATTGAACAACCACCACCCGGGCGTCTGTATGCACACCAGGGGAGCGATTGCAAGCAGGAGAATAGTTTCTGAATCCTTGAACATGTTGACAGGCGCCAGATGACTCAATGCATTACGGCTGATTGAAATGAATGGGCCGGTGACACGCTCAAGGAGTGGGTGCAAAAGCAATTGGCTACATAAGTGAACTCCCAAATCTCCTTTTACCTTCACTCTGACGATGTCAGCAGTTTGGCCAATGAAAGCTAAGTGACTTTGTAACAAACAGGCTTGTTTATATTAAACAGCCTTGCTTATACTTCTATCCTGGTGCTCGATTTTCCTTTTGGTTTTGCTAACATGCACATACCCAGGATTCGCATTTTTTATGTTATCAAAGATAGATAGATAGATCTGGGTAGATAGGTGATTAGAAAACCCCAATTACAGCATTATAGTTTCTTGGTATCCAAAATATGGTATATAGGTAGTCTTACAACCAGTCACTTAGCAACCATTTGAAGTAATGAAGTGGCAATGCTACCACATTTACAGCTTTTTGCAGGGTCCTGAAGTCACATGAACTTTCCCCTAAAAATAGTAATTACTTCCAGTTTTTGACAAAATCATGCCCAGAGTGAACCATTGATTTGCTTAATGACAATGGCATTTCCTTAATGACTGCCACAAAAAAGGTCATAAAATCAGATCTGGCTGCTCTGATTTATAACTATCACAACTTATGACCATGATAGGCAGGCTCCATTATAGCTGTAAGTCAAGGACTACCTATAGTCATTTCACCTATGTTAGTCACATAATTTGGTAGCTGTATTGATCTGGTATCTCATTTTCCCTCTGGGAATAAATACTATGTAATATCACCCCATTCTTTCTGTGAATAAATACAACTGGAAATCAGATTGTAGAAATAAAGTACCTTTTATGAATTTCCTTTCATTGAAGAAACTTTCTCCTGCCTAAGCATCAAAAACTGTTCCAGAGCACTGGGGACCTTAGACCCTCAGTTGGGAGTTGCAAATGAAGGCAGGAGTTGTCAGCCCTTCTCCTTTTCCCACCCCCATTCCATCCTCTGGCCTCTGCGTGAACACACAAACAACAAAATTGAAGCCATATCTTTTTTCTGAAGGAAAAGTCACTATTTTTTAGTATTTTTTTATGAATGTGACAGAAGAAATGGACATAATATGGTATATTCACTATTCTGGCATGAAAATGAACACCAACGAAAATGACCACTGAATGCAGCTTAACCAATTAAACAATCCAAGAAGTTAGTATTTCTCTTGTTGCCCCTTCCACAGGGACTAACACACACACACACATGGATATGTATGCATATATAAGCATATCTATTTTGTTAAAAGGGCAGTATGGGTATCATGTCAAATATATCAATATTACATGCCGATATAGAAAAAATACATTAAAAATTAAGATATTTAAAATAATGGGCAAGTTTCTTAAAGTATTTTCTCATTTGAGTTTCTGACCCAGACCTAGAGTAAATGTTTAATCAAAAGGCTTCCAAGGTAGCAACCAACCCAACCTATTTGGACTCAGAAGTTAAGCAGAGTCAGATTTGATTAAAATTTGGACAGAAGATCATCAAAGTTGTACATTAGATTGAGAAATCAAAAAATTATCCCAGAAGAAAGTAATGCCAAGTCACTTCTATACTGCAATCAGAAAATCTGCGAAGTTAAAACCATTTCATCACCAAGATGGAAATCATCTTTAGCAATGAGAGCATACAGTAGTCTTTGAGCCCTGGTGGTGCAGTGGTTAGAATGCAGTACTGCAGGCTATTCCTGCTGACTGCTGACTGCCAGCAGTTCAGCAGTTCGATTCGCACCTCTCACGGTTGACTCAGCCTTCCATCCTTCCGAGGTCGGTAAAATGAGGACCCAGATTATTGGGGGCAATATGCTGACTCTGCAAACCGCTTAGAGAGGGCTGTAAAGCACTGTGAAACAGTATATAAGTCTAAGTGCTAGTGCTATTGACTTATAACCACAAATGGGACTAGAATTTTCATTGCTAAACAAGATAGTTGATAAAGTCATTCGCATTCAATTTTATGAACTTTTTTGCTGTGGTTGTTAAGTGAATCTCTGCAATCGTTAAGTGAATTGCATAGTCGTTAAGTGAATTTGACTTTGCTTTTCAGAAATTGGCAGGGAAGGTTGCAAATGGCAATCTATAACTGTCCTAAATGCATGCCAGTTGAAAAGAGCCCAAATGTTGATCATGGTGACTGCAAGGGATGCTGCAATGGTTGCAAGTATGAGGACTGGTGAAAAAACATTTTTTCAGGTTTTTTGTAACTTTAAACTGTCATTAAACAAATGGTTGTGAATTGGGAGTAGTCATCTAGGTCAACTCTCTCCCCCCAGGAACCTGGGGAATAAAACTCCAGAGATTAAGGCAAAGCATCACTTGAAATAAAGCATCCTAATTCTTAGAAGGCAGGCCCAGCCTGAGGTCCTGTGGATATTGTGCCAAAACAAAGGTGCACAATCATGTCAATTGTAGGGATGGTGCAGTATTGGAGGAATCCAAATAAAGAGGTGGACTATTAACCTCCAGCATAAACATTTTTCTTTAACTTGAAGCTTAAACTTAAAGGGAATCAAAATATCAATACCCCTTTTTTTTTTTAACTTAACAGAGCCATGGTGGCTCAGTGATTAGAATACAGTATTGCAGGCTAATTCTGCCAACTGCCAGCAGTTCGATCCTGACTGGCTCAAGGTTGACTCAGCCTTCCATCCTTCCTAGGTTGGTAAAATGAGGACCTAGATTGTTGGGGAAAATATGCTGACTCTCTGCTTAGAGAGGACTGTAAAGCACTGTGAAGCAGTATATAAGTGCTGTTGCTATTAACCCAATGGGGAAAACCTGATGAAAATCCTCCTCCATTATTCTGTCAGTCCAGTAACTTACACTGCACAAACATAGCCTAAAATTTAAATTCCCAAAACTTTTTGATGTATGTGGTTCAATGTTCCCATTGAGATAGGGAGCATTTCCTATGATAATCCTTTGCCGATGTGCCTGTGCAACCCAGCCTTGGACAGCTTTAATGTGCCAAACAAATTTGGCAGGAAACAAGAAGCTGTGATGAACAAGGTGAGTTGGGGAAGAGGACTAAAGAAATACCACTGAGGTTGCTGACAAATATAGCTTCCGCTTCTGGATGATTACACAATATTTGCTCACAGAGGTTAGAGGCAAGGACAAAAGATATTTGCTGGTTCAGGTTAATCATACACTAGAATCTCCTTTGTTCCCCATTCCACTTGATAAAATCTGAGTCATGGTGCTGAACTCTGCATGTTGGGTGAAAAGGATTACAGAGGCAGGCTGTGAATCTCACAGCGGTTACCTGGCACAACCCCAGCCAGACTGGCTGCAAATGTTTATTTCAGAAGAAATTTTAAAGTCAGACTGTAATGATGGAAGGCACTAGAAAAGTAGCAGCAGCTCCAGTTCCTTTGTACTCTATTAAATCACTTGCACCCTTGGGCAGCATTGGCTGAATTGGAGAAAAAGAAATTACTGAACAAAATTCATTCTACTTTCTGGAAACAACTTGTTTTCAGAGGATTGAGATACCCAGCAGACCTGCTAATTCTGAGGTAAATCCAGACAATGGTTGTTGTTGTTTTTTAAAAAAAAGTGAAAGAAAGAAAAGAGAGGACCAAACAGATTTAAAAGATTTGCCCTAAAGTTTATTTTTACACTCTGCCAGTATATGTCCTTGAGACTACAACTTTTACACTTTGTCGGTAATTAGCTACTGAAAGTCATGCTTCAAAGAGATCCACAGTGGGATGAATTAATTAATGAAGGTATCATGCGAACCCCCTCCCTCAAAACCCTCGAACCCAAAAGGCAGAATAGACAGAGCCAAAAATGCATCACACATTTCCCCCATTTTTGTTTTTGTATGAAATTAGACAACCCGTGATCTGTTGGGTCATCATTTTAGGGATATTTCCTTACTTAAACAGAGAAACAGGATGACCATGGGCAAGCAAAAAAATAAAGGGGGCAGCACTTCTTGTTGGCTTCCCCATTGCATTTTCTTGTGGGAATCTACAGTAACAGAGGGTCAGAAATATTCCTTCCTTCCTTCCTTCCTTCCTTCCTTCCTTCCTTCCTTCCTTCCTTCCTTCCTTCCTTCCTTCCTTCCTTCCTTCCTTCCTTCCTTCTTTCCTTCCTTCCTTCCTTCCCCTCCCCTCCCCCCCTTCCCTTCCCTTCCCTTCCCTTCCCCTTCCCAACAGGTAGCTAAGTACTGCTGCCTGATGGGAGAGAAGGCTCAGGATTTCATAAGTGGCCAGGAAGTTGTTAGGGAACATTTAAGATGAGAATCATCTGATCGTAGCAGTATGGTGGGGGCAACGAAACAGCCACAATTTTCCCAAATTTTATTTCATCCACAGTAATGGTCACAGCATTCTGCAAATTAGTCCATTTGAGGTACCTTTGTTGATAAAGTTTTGCTCTATGATGCAGCATTTTGCCCAGTTGAAGGTGATACAAAAAAATCAAACAGATACGAGAGTTTTAGTAGTAGATCATTTGTGCAGTGCAGAATATATAGACATTGGCTGCTTTCCTGCTGGACTTGCTTTTTCCTATTCCACAATAATAATCAGTCTGTACTGGGGCACCTGGAAAGTTGAAATGGAACATCATCCACTACTCCAAGGGTCTTCAAACTTGGCCCTTTTATGACTTGTGGAGTTCAACTCCTTCCTTGCCTATTTCTCAGGGTTCCATTCGTATATATTATGGGCCCCATCATAAGGTGTAATATAATAATATGCCAATAGGTGAAAAAGTATATGATGATAGTTTAAAATAACTGACAGAGTTTATTCCCAACCTATGAAGATTGTCCATCCAATATTGAAGAACCAAGATAGAAAGTATCTAAGAAAGTGTGATGGAGTACAGTGAAGTACAATAAAATAGAAAGTTCTCAGGAAGGAGGGAGCACATTCCAAAAAGAGGAGTGAGACAAGAGACAACGTAGCCCAAAGCTGAATAGTAGACAGAAATTTAGGATAGCCAATGTCTATCCACTGGGGTCCTTGACAACCATTCATTTAGTGAACATCTGAAGTTACAACGGCACTGAAAATGGCTTATGACTGTTTTTCACACTTATGACAATGTGGTCATAATCTCTGTGGTCACAGAATCAAAATTTTGATAACTGGCCTGTATTTATGACAGTTGCAGTATCCTGCGGTCACATGATCCCTTTTTGCAACCCTCTGACAACCAGAGTCAGTGGAGGAGCCATATTACTAACTTAACAACTGCACTGATTCATTTAACAGCTATGTCAAGAAAGGTTGTAAAATAGGGCAAAATTCACTTAACAACTGAAATGTTGGGCTCAAGTACATTGAGGACTACCTGTATAGGTTTAGTCTGGCAATATTCTGCATATATGATGCAAGCAAATAAGAAGTGAACTTTGGTTGGATTGTTCTATGTCATTCTTGAGCTTGGCTTGACAAAAACAGAGTGGTGGAGAAATGCTCCCAAACTGCCAATTTTATTTGTTAGGGATAGTACGGTTCAGTCAAAAGAGGCTGACCAGTTATATCCATGTCACCAGATTGCTGTCTTCCAATGTCCAGTTCTTCTGGGTCACTTGAATGCAATTAGAATAGCTTAAAAATCTCCAACATTCAAATATGAATATGTGGGCACTGGACCCCAGACCTAGATCAAAGCAAGGAAGAATTATTCTAGTAGTGGACCAAGATGAGCCCAATCTTTGGTTCATGATTAAATTTAGTTTGTTCTTTTTAAAAGAAAGAATGAAAATCAGGGCAGGCATCAGCAGAGAAACAGGAATCAGGTTTCAAAATTATGCACTCCCTGCCTAGCTGGAAACAATACTATCCTGTAGAATTTAAGCACTCTGTCAACCAAAAAAATAAAACATCTCAGTAGATCAAACCTGAATGCACTCCACAAACTTTTTGTAAAACCAGACACCAAGAATTATTTGTAAGATTTTAGCCAGCGGTTTTTAGGGTGGAATAAATCTGAGACGATCAGACTCCATTTGGGAACAATTCGTCAAGAAGAAGACAGGCAGAGTGTGCAGAATAAATTACTCTTCTGGTCTGGCAAAGATGGGTGACCCATAAGGACCTTCAGAAGAAAGCAACTGAACTGGGACCATATGAAAGCCATCATGCGGAGCCACAGATTGGTACAAAAAAAGGATTTCCCCCCTTTTCCTTTCTACACATCCCTGCTGCATATTTTCTGCCCTTTAGGAGAATCTCTATTTGTGCTTTCTTCACTTCCTCTATACAGGATACAGCACCGTTTATTGTAAAAAATTCAATATTGCTAGGACCTTCTTCATATTAGAGACCCATTTATCTTCTAAATCAAAAGTGGAACTGCACATTGTGAATATAATCATTATTATTTATCTTCAGAAGAACCCACATTGCAGTTGGGTAGATCAACACACAAAACCACAATATAGTCTTATGTGTTAGTATGTTGGGTGAACTTGGTCCATTGTGGCTGAGTCACCAAACCATGGCTAAAATCATAGTTAAGAAAATTGTGTGAACCCAGTCAGTGTTTCCATTCGCATATTGTGCCATAGTTGGATGTGGTTTGACCCTAGCTTGATGTGTGAGCCCAGCCTCTATGACTTGCACATCATGGTCTATGACTTAAGTCATAAATGCTTTTTTTCATTACAACTACAACTCTGCCACTTCACTTGCCAAAACTTTGTGCACAGCCTTGTCTCTTTTAAACTCTAGCTGTGGACCATTCCCTACAGCTTATTTGCATTGTAACATCATCACCAACTCCTCTTATGACACCATTGTTGTTCAGCCCATTCTTGCTGTGGGCTTCCTTGATGCTACTGAATAGCAGCAAGGAATAATTATAAATTATAATTATAATTTAGCATATAATTTATAATCTATCATAATTATAAATAAATGTTCTACTGATGCCTAGAACATCCCAATAATCAAATCTATGGTGCAACAAATAAACCAAGCAAAAGAAAGCAAACTGGAAGAACGTGCTAATAAACCAACATTGCCATCCATCTCAGCCAACTGACCTTGTACTTCAACTTGTCTTTGTTTATTTGAGGCAATTGCTGTTCAATGCAAATTAAATGCAACTTTTCCAGGAGCTCATGAAAACTTTCCTGCAAAGGTCAATATCTCTTTGTCTCCAGGAATCTTATAAATAACAGGGACTGGCGCTGGCTGAGAGTCATTTAGACCAGGGAATGGATGGTATGTTGACCTCCCTGATTCAAAGGTGACCAAGGTTCATGGCTTTTCTTTAGTAAACAAGGACTCCTTCTAACCTTTATATAATGCAATCTATTCCTCAGTATTTAATTAAATGTCTGGGGTGCTTTCAGATGAAGGCTTGTATCAAATTGAGCAAAGTGAAGCCATCCAGTTGATACCATTATTGAGAGCAATTTGAGATAAAGGGGTGTGGGAAAGATATGTAATTCCTTGAAAGGCAACCCAGTAATTCACTTAAATTTCAACACTCCTGATAAAAACTAATTTATGAAGAAGAAAACAACTATCTGCTGGCACAGCTTGGTAAGAGATCTCATCAGTAATACAATTAGACAGCTAGGGTTGGATCTGAATAGCAATTGTTGTCCTTCACAGAGTGGCAGCTAATCTTTTAGGACAATGGCAACCCAGTGCCAGCATGCTCCCACTGTGTCCTAGTAAGGCCAATAGCTCTTTTGTTTTATATAAGATCACCTGGCTAGTTCCCTGAAAGAGCATAAAAACAGTTGCAGTCATTTAATAAATGTTCAAAAGTTCATCAGGGAAATAGATCTGTCTTGATCCAACTTCCAACAGAATCAGGAGAAGAACAAAATAGGCTCAGGTAAATGAGAGAGAATGAAAGCACAAGAAAAGGATGCATGAACTGCTAGTTGAACATGCCCAAGTCAGTTGCTAACTGGCAACTATGGGAGCAGGGTTTGATTGGTACATGTCAGATGCACATTTTTTATAATATCTGAAGGGGATGCTTAAAAGCACACCAGCCAAAAGCAAAAAACCGAACAGTTTTGGCTCCAGGCTAGATTCTATTGGCAGGCAGGCAGGACATTGATCTCATCCAGTCTTGACTGCTTGTCATGTCAAACCGTCAAATACTGACCACCAGTTTGTGCCAGTTTTACTTTTAAAAAACAACTCCATCATAATTGGATATATGCATCTTTTTCTAACCAGTAAATGCAATCCAGTACAAATCAGGTACTGCTTGGTGTCCCTTGGTATGGCATGATAGTTGCCAGATGCTCTCAAAAACTGTGTTTGGTGGTGATAGCTTTGTGAGTCAAGGATTAATTTTAAAAGAGGAATGGTGTATCCATCCATACTGAAGGAGGGTGGTAGAAGAGGCAACCCCTCTAGTTGTCCCATTCTGGCTCATGGTTCACTCTCCTCCCCATTACAGAATTTTAGTTCTGGTTCAGGGATTCCATCACACAGAGCTTCTTTGCTAGAGAGTCTGAGCTGCTCTCTGTGACTGCACAGTTTTTCCCCATGTGTGGGGGAGCTTGGTTTGAAGGATAATCATTAGGTAGGCAAGGGGTTACCATTCAGCCCCCCCTCTCTCACTTTATCAAAGCCTGGCATCAGTGAGGGTCACTTTGTTTTCTGTCCTTAATGAAAGAATTGGAAGACCTTATACAAAGAAGGAGTGAAGCCTCTGGGCAATCTGAACAGATAGATGAGCAACTAACAACAAGTTGAAGTCATTTAATTAGATCGGCAGCTCACTCGGAGACAAAGAATGAAACCTGAATGAGCTCTTTTCCAACTAACTGACTTTCAAAAGCCCTCAGCTTCTCAGCATGTTAAATATACTAAAAAAAAAAATCACTCACATAATTTCATCTGCACAAAGTCTTCTTCTGAAAAGGCTACTGGGGAGGAAAATCACCCAAATATCAACAAAGCCAGAGCAGCGGCTCACTGATAAATGATGGAATTTCAATTTCTGTGCTGATAAATTGCTTTCCTTTCATTGTTGAACATAAGTCAAAAGGTGTGGGAGACATTCATAATTCAGACCAGCATAATAATTATCTCATATGGGGTCCTTGGTCCTCTTTCAGCTTGGTGGAGGTTTTTTTTTTCCAGATGTTTCATTGCTAAACTAGGTAACATCATCAGTGCTATTATTGTCATGTTCCTGTTCTTCAGTGTTGTAACAGCCACATCTGATGCTGACTACTTGGAGGAGAAAGGTGGGAGAGTTGACCCCATAAAACCCTTTGAACTAATGGTGAAGAATCAGTTCACACTAACTCTTCTCAGGATCCAAAGTTGGATTCATCAATGCCTCCACCATCTCCACAGGAATGGCACCAATAGCTTCAATTTGAAGGCAAAGAAAAAAACAATCCAATATGCCTGGATGGCTTTGCAGCCAAATCAAATGTGATAAGCAAAAGTAGGCTAGAATAGCTAAAACATTATGTCACGCTTGAAGCACACGCACGATATTGCCACCCCTACCGCTTCTTAGCTTACCAACGCACTAGAGCAGCGGTTCTCAACCTATGGGTCGCGATTGACCATTTTTCGGGGGTCGCCAAAGGTGGCGATCCGCCATTTTTCGCGGTGCCGTGCACGCGCACCGTGCATGGGGGTGGCGCCACGCATGCACGCCGCACATGGGGACGGTGCCGTGCACACTCGCCGCGCATGGGGCGGTGCCACGCATGCGCGCTGCGCATGGGGCGGCGCCACACATGCGTGTCGTGCATGGGGGCGGCGCCATGCACGCGTGCCGCACGTGGGGTGTGCACCGCGCATGCGGGCCCCACCCCCATGCGCGCACCGCCGCGCATGCGCAGAACGTTTGTGTGACGGGGGTCACCGTCACACAAACGTTGAGAAGCACTGCACTAGAGGGAGGGGAAGGGGAAAATGAAATGCAGACTCCAGACAACAAGAAATCAAACTGTGTGAAACAAAGACGTTTCAGCAGATGGTTACCAACCCACAAAGACACTTTCTCATAACAAAGTTTTGACACTTGTTTGGACAATGTGACATGCACTAATAGGGGGAGAGAGAATTGTATGGGAAATAACCAGAGCTGGTTTTGCTTTCAATCATGCCGAAATGATGTATTCAATAAAGTTTTGCATAAAGAGATTGGATCGTCTCATTGGTGCTTACTTGGTTGGGTTCGTTAGTCAGAACCTTGACAACATTGATTTTGCTACTCCTGATTTTTAATCCCCCCAAATCAGGAGCATTGTTGAGGCAGAAAGACCAACAGTGAAGCCAATATCTCCTCCCACCAGGAACCCATCTCCAGATCCTGCCACTTTCAAAGAAGAAATCTCTGCAGATGACCCAAGGAAAAGGAGCTGATACCTGATTTTGCTGCCGCAGTCAGATTTCTGACTTTTTGATGGACAAGAAAGTAAGCTTCTACTTGACTCTCATGTAGTCCGAGAGAGATGACAAAAGCCACACCTTTGCTTATGATAATGCTGAATTTGCTGCTTTAAGTGGCTGGCTGGGGAATTCTGGAGTTGAAATCCATACATCTTCCACTTGCCAAGCTTGAGAAAAAGCTGCTCTGAGCTATGTCTGAAAAATGAAACAAAAAATTTAAATAGAATGGGAGGCCCTCCATTTCATAAAAATAAAAAACTGAACTCAAATGTCCTCTTTATGACATCTAAGGAAGCTGCAATTTCCTATGTTCCACCTTCCTATGATCAGAAAAAAAGGAGAAAATCAAACAGATTTACTTTAATTTGAGGCAGTGAACAAAATGAGCTTTCAATCTAGTTGCCTGACAAGCTAAATTTGAAGCTTTGGGAAGCAGTAAAAGTGCTTTTAAGGAGATGGTGCTGCTTTACAACTGGAAGGTAGGCCTGTTTGCTTCATTTCTGCTCCAACGGTGCACTTATAAATATCAAGTACCACCCAAGACTCCAGTCATCGTTGCATAAAAATCAACTTGATTTTTAAAACAAGCTTTGGAAACTTTTAGTCCTTGGGGGGTGCAAACAACATCATCATAAAATCGAGAAACTGAAGAGCTGAAACTGTGCTTTTAAAGAGCTTTCAAAATCTGTTGCATGGTAAATCTGGCGATGATCCTGAATGCTAAAAGTTATTTCCACTACAGCAAGTGGCCTCAACAGGCAGATAATATCAAAACTCAACTCTGCAGCAATCAATAATCTTGAGAAAGTTGCACTGCAACTGTTCAAAGTTCTCTTTCCTGGGAAAGTCATTCTGTACTGCACATTGCTTTATACTGTTGCACAGAGAATAGATTGCACACACTGGCAGGTCAGGAAAATGGTTCCCCTCTTTTCACTTTTGCCTGAAAATATTTTCTTTTATGCTATTTGAATCTCATTATTTAAATCAGCCTTCTCTTATCCAAAAACTAGGCATCAAAGAGGGTGGCTTTTCTTATAACTAGTTTCAAGAATAGAATTTCAGCCTTGGTTCTCTGGAATCAACTGTAAAGGATAGGAATATTAAAAATGGCAATAATTGTCTGCACTGGAGTTAGAAAATACCCAACTGTAGTAGATGGGCTGCTGTCTTGAAGTTATTTTCAAGTAAGGGAATGAGTGGTGATGAAATGCCAGCATTGAAAGATTAATAAGAACATGTTGACAGAGCTGAGAGGTATCTTTCAAATGTATATTGGTGAGAAGGCAATAAAAGAACTTTGGTGATTTTCAACAAGGGATCGATATCAGCATGGCTATAGTTCAGCAACTGCCTGACTTTGGCTAGACTCAGAAGCTGTGCAGGATCATATCTGGGTGCAAAGAAGCCCCACTGACTATAGTAGACCAAGGCATCACCAATGGTGTTGAATGAATTTAGACTGAATAAAAAAGTGTGTGATGAGCATCAGTTGGTAGTTTTAGATGGTTCAGTCATATGCAGAACAGCAGATAGAATGGATGATGATTGAATCTCAAAACAAATACATGCAGGAAGAATAAATAGGTCAATATGAAGGAAAAGATTGAATAAAGCATGGTTGGGTGGACTTGGTGAGATTCTCCGAAAGAGAAGAATGAGATGTTTGAAGAACAAACACCACGTAAAAAGTGGATGCATCTGGGTGGAACCAATGATGGTTTTCAAGGCCAGAAAGATATGGAAAGCTATTGATATAAAAGACATTTAGCAATGTTTCATTTTCTTCTTATTGGCTTACTATTACATATTCTTATTTTAGTTTACATTACATAGTTTACTCTGAAAAGGTAATAAAATGATAAGCATGTATGGAGATGGAGATGGAGATGATAGAGATGTAGAGAGCTAGTTGGATGTAGTGCTTAGGGCATCAGCCTAGAAACCAGGAGAATGCATTTCAGTTCTGCCCTATACACAAAGCCTCCTAGGTGACCTTGGGCCAGTCACTCTCTCTCAATCCTAGGAATCAGGCCATGGCAAACATTTCTGAAAAATCTTGCCAAGGAAACTACAAGAACATGTCCTAGCCATCTCTGAGAATCACTCAATTGAACGGAAGAAGTAAAAAGTACTGTATATGATTGATTTTAACTGTTTGAATCAGATATTTTTTATCATTGTTATCATCATCATCATCATCACCTGCCAGGAGAAAGACCTCCTGGAATAAGATCATCATCTGGGAGAAAGAGAGGATATTACTTGAAGAGACAATTTATATAGAGTTGTTATAAAATGATCAGCAACAAAAATGATCAGGGGACTGGAGGCTAAAACATATAAAGAACAGTTGCTGGAACTGGGTATGTTTAGTTTAATGTAGAGAAGGATGAGGCGTGACATGATAGCAGTGTTTCAATATCTCAGGGGTTTCCACCAAGAAGAGGGAGTCAAACCAGTGGTGAGATTCAGCCGGTTTGCGCCACTTCGACAGAACCAGTAACTAATTGCTGCCCAGGCCCAGAATGGACTTCTGGAAGTGGCATCCACACAAAGAACTGGTTGTTCACATATTTGAACCCCACCACTGAGTTCTCCAAAGCACCTGAAGGCAGGACAAGAAGCAATGGATGGAAGCTAATCAAGGAGAGAAGCAACCTAGAACTAAGGGGACATTTCCTGACAGTTAGAACAAACAATCAACCTGCCTCCAGAAGTTGTGAATGCTTCAACACTAGAAGTTTTTAAGAGGAGACTGGACAGCCATTTCAGACAAATGGTTGTCCAGTCTCTTCTTAAAAGCCTCCAGTGATGGAGCATTCACAATTTCTGGAGGCAGATTGTTCCACTGATTGATTGTTCTGTCAGGAAATGTCTCCTTAGTTCTAGGTTGCTTCTCTCCTTGATTAGCTTCCATCCATTGCTTCTTGTCCTACCTTCAGGTGCTTTGGAGAATAGCTTGACTCCCTCTTCTTTGTGGCAACCCTTGAGATATTGGAACACTGCTATCATGTCCACCCTCATCCTTCTCTTCATTAAAGTATTGAATAAAAGACTTTTAGGACCATATTTTTTTTAAAAAAAATCTGTAGCCGAGAATCCAGGGTTCCAATTCATCTGCACCCTGGAGGTCAGCATTGTTCTCTCCTTCACCACTATCCCAACCCTGCAACCTTTTTCCCACTCCTTCTACTTGTGCATTGTAAATTCTCCCTCACATACAGCCAGCATAACAATGCCTGTCACATTAAAAGGAAATTCTGCTGATGCAGCAAGTTCCCACAGAACATCTCTTCCCCTCGTTCATCAAAATAATTAAACCCTTTCAAGCTTTACCAGGTTCCTTGTGTTTAAATTTGTTTACTTTCTTTCCTCCTTGAAGACTCTGATACATAGGGGTTTATTGTATTTCTGCACTACAATCTCCTTTAACCCTGCCCAAAGGAGGCAGGATATTTAGTCAATTTGCTTTACTTGGCATCAGTGATGTTTGTTATTGGGTTATTCAGGTGACGTTCATCCATTATGTATAGTAAAGTATTGCTTTGGAGGAAACTGTCTAGCTGTGTATGCATCATCTAACCCTTCCCATTCTAACTGCCTTCCATTGACCCTGAATAACATGGTAAGTGCTAGAAAAAGCCCATCCTTTGATCCAGGAGAAGACTGGTACTAAATGAACAGACAGGATGTATCATTACATCCCATAGGAATGGTAGTAGTGAAAAACAGACCATATCATTACTTATTGACCTGCTATGACAATTGATTGCTACTGAGATGTATACAGGTTTTAAGGCTCTTTAGGATGTCTTTACAGTAATAAGTTGCTAATCAGTCAATATTTTGTTCATCTGAGAAATAAACCCAGACTTTGTTTGGGTCCTATATTACATTCACTAAATTCTGCCTTGTATCTCTCTTCAGATCAGCTCTATTTTTGAAAGTAAAGCTTGACAATTTATATGGGCAAAACTATGTAAATAAACATTTTTTCCACTGTGTAAAAATGAAAAATGAAATCCAGCAGAAGTCAATAATCCTCCATTCAGCATGGCTTCCTCAGTGGTGTGGAAAGTGCTACCTTGAAAAATATTGAGAGGTGTTTATTTTACCCAACTCCATATTTATTCATTTATTTGTAAATTTATATATCTTACATATGTGACTCCGAGTGGCATGCAAAGTTGCACAGATACAAAAAAAATACACAAATATGGTAGACATACTAGACCAGTGGTTCTCAACCTGTGGGTCGGGACCCCATTTGGGGTCGAATGACCATTTCACGGGGGTCGCCAAACAAGGCTGTCCGCCACTTTTCCCCCCTTTTCTTTGGCCACGCCCCTGGCACCCAGTGATGTATAAGTGGTTGGGGGTCATCATAACATGGGGAACTGTATTATGGGGTCGCGGCACTAGAAAGGTTGAGAACCACTGTACTAGACAGACAACCACAACAACAAATTGTATTTCTTTGAATTGGGTTCAGATTCAATACTCCTGTCAGGATAGTCGCCCAACCAGCTACCTTCTCTAAATTAATGACTGCAGGCATCTGCAGGCCAGCAACAAATGATGAAGTGTGCATCACGTCATGACACAAACTCCTGTCCTTTTGTACTTGTGTTCAATAACATATGCAAATATATAAAGGTCAGAGTTTATATTATTACATTGCAACACACCTCTCATCAATCAAACAAAATCTTGCTTTGCTATAGATGCCCTGGGTGATTATTCTTGCAGTGCCAAATTTAGGTATTTTGCAAATACCTCACTAAGGTTAAAATTCCTTCTAAATTTCTCTGCAGGCCTCTGATCTTTGCAGTAGCAACTGGATTTTCTTGCATCCTCTAAGAGCAAAAATGTTCCACTGAGATTTGTTCTCTCTCTCTCTCTCTCTCTCTCTCTCTCTCTCTCTCTCTCTCTCTCTCTCTCTCTCTCTCACACACACACACACACACACACACACACACACACACATACACTCTCTCTCTCTTTCTTTCTTATTCCTCCTCCTTCTCTTCCTCCTTCTTCTCTTGATTCTATCCCTCTGTTAATGCAGCCCAGCACTGTGTTGGCTTTTTTGGCAGCTGCAGCACACTGCTGGCTCATATTTAAGTGACTGTCCACTAGGACTCTGAGATCCCTCTCACAGTTACTACTGTTGAGCAAGGTACCCCCTATACTATACCTGTACATTTGGTTCTTCTTGCCTAAATGTGTTCTTATTATTGCCTCTGAGAATGTGTCTCAAAAGAGCTGCTCCTGTGCTATCTTTCTCTCAGACACACTCTGGAATCACCACCCATCATTCATACACATTTTAATAAAGCTCGGTTTTCAAATCACAGTATTCCTAATTTCTTTGTACAAAATGTTCATATTACTGCATCTTTTATAGGTAGAAGTAAATCAGTGGAATGCAACTAAAGCAAGAGCCTGTCCAGCAAGAAACGCTAAAATTAAGTAAGTAGTTAAACATGTTGCAAATATATATACATATCTTCCTTTTTCTTTAAGAGAATTTACTGGGACCAAAACAATTTGAAAGACTTGTAAGAGAAAGCAAGTAATATCAAATATCTCCAGTTTTAGTCCTTTCTTCTGACTTGAAAAACTGAAAGATGGCTGAGAGTGATAAAAGTTGTAATCCAATTTTTTTTCTTTTTAGTATATCTACTCTAATCTGCCTGGGATGCCCCATGGTGGGGAACAAAATGGTGTGATTAAATCTATCTGAGGGAAAAATGGTATTAAATATAATATTTAAAATATTAAAATATTTTGATCTCCTCTTTGAGCTCAGTATGTTTAGCTAATAAATATTTGCTTTTAAAATTAATTTGTTTGTTAAATATTTATCTCATCTTTTTTTCAAGAGCTCAAATAAGCACTTAAGCACCTTCTCTGTTTTTCTCCTTTTTAGGGGATCATAGAGAGTTCTTTTCTTTTTAACTTGGATTAATTTAAATAAAACTATTCTTTTAACCTGAGTCCTGGAGTTGCTTATATTTCATTAACAAAGACTAAGCAATGAATCAGGTTTTATCCATGTGACCATAGATATTTTATCTATAGTAAACATTTAAGAAGCATGAGAACGGCTGTTAAAAGGTTTGATCTGTTCCTTCTCTTTGAATTGCCAATGGATTACATCCTAAAAAGTGAAAGGCAGTAGCACAGAGTAGGAGTCTGTGATGTAAAAATGAGGGCTGAGAAAAGAACTGAATAATTAAAGGTTTATTTCTAAGGCTGAGAAACAGGGAAGCTAAAATGATCACAGATAGCTTATATATGTCTATATGCACAGACATATGGTATTTGTGATCATTTTAGCTTCTCTGTTTCTGAGCTTTAAAAACAACTTTAATTATTCAGTTCTTTTTCCCAGTCCTCATTTTTAAATGTATAATAGAACTAACATGCTATGAAAAACGAAAAAAAAAAAAAGCAGGATGAAAACCCCAGTTGTTACAATATTTCCTGAGCATAGGAAAAGAAACTGACATTGGGCAATTAAGGTATTCAAGGGACAATTGAAAAACCATTCATCACAATTTCCAGTGGTGTGGTAGAGCTTTGGTTTTCATTCTATTTCCAGCTAATTATGAAAAAGCAATGAATCAGCATTGGTGAACAGCAACCAAGTTCTGTCTAGCCATTTTACCCGCTCCTATTGTTATATAGGCATTTTTATTCCAAGCCATCAAAGCACTGCACAGCAGATGAACATTTAAGCACAAAAGCATCAAACTCTTAAAGCTATGAAATATGAAGAACAATATCAACCTTGAATATCCTACGCTGAAAATGCTCCAAGATCGGGGACTTCCGAAGAAAGAAAGGTTGGATTGAAGATGGTTCTGCAAAGAGTAGGGTCAATAATTACGAGTAGAATGAAGCATCGGTTAGTAGACCAGTTCTTTGAAACCTCTCCAGACAAGGAGAAGACTTGAGATTATCCACAAGTACTCCAGATAGTTGATCCCCATGAGGAGACTGCTGGATAGTAGACAATCCAGCAGGTTTAGAGTTCTGGAGAATGAAGCAATAGCCATCTTGCTCAAATTGCAGTCAGTGCCTTTGAAAGGAGGCTAAGCTCACATCCTACCTTTACTAATCATTTTCAGAAATTGTTTAACTGCTTTTCAGCTATTAGAAACATGTATTAATTTTTATTGTTGTAATTATAATGTTTAATGCTATTAATATAAAAAAAGAAAATACTACGTCATTGTCACATAAGTCCTTCCCTTGAAGGATTTTTTTTTTTTTTTAGAAAGCCAACCTGGGTGAAGTTAGTTGCTTCAGTATTAGAGCCCTCTTATACTTACCAGGGCTTGCAGATGAAGGACCAGAGATGAAGCGACAACGGTGCCTACACAATATTCATACCTCTGTTATGTAGCAAATACAGTGCCCTGGAATTTGTTATTTATTCCCAGAAAAAAGAATCAGCACCGTACAATACAATACCCATTCCCAACCCCCAAAGCTGGTCCTGAAGGATTCCTTGATCAATAGTATTGAAGGCTGATGAGAAATCAAGAAAAGTGACGATGGATGCACCACCCAAATTCAATTCCCACCAGAGGTCATTTACAAGAGAGTGTTCAATGCTATTTGAGGCCCAGACCCAGGCCTGACCTGTCCTACGTATTTGGGTCCAACGTTGGCTTCAGAGACAGGGGGGACATACCTACACCCCATCCAGGAACAGTAAGACAACTCCCTTTCTCTCAAGACAGGATTGACCACCGCCAGAACACAACCACATGTCGCCTTTGTGAAAGCCTTAGCCAGCCAGGAGAGATATTGGTTAATATGCAAATGGACAAGTTTGCAGTCTCAAGAACCTTGTCTAATTTATTGAGAGTAATAAAGCCAAATTCTTCCCAGATAACCAAGCTAGACTGAGCTTCAGTAATCTTCATGGGGCTCACCTCAAGACCAGATTCTAACTGGGAATGAATCCAGGCAATTTTATCCAATAAATGGCAAGCCTATTCCTCACAGCAGCCCTTCTTTCAAATCAGTCCCCTTCAAGTGTGCCCATGTTACCTTTAATGGGGCCACTAGCTGTCTATCCAAGGATGCAATAAGGACAGAGAAGTAGTGCATTTTGCCACCTTCACCACAACAAAGTAAATCCAATAGTGATTGTAGCTTGTACTCAGTCATGTTCACTCCTTATTTTCCCCCAGCAGCATTCGAGATATCTCCTTGATCATTTCATCTCCCTCAGCCATTGTTTAAATAATTGGTACGTTGGAATCCATAGGAGGAGAACAGACATATGGTCACAATCAGAGCCAAAGCCCTTGTTGTTCTTTGATTCCAGGCAGCAACCAAAGCTGTGTACAAGAACTTAAGAGACAACTATAAGCTCCTTCTGAAAACCTGAATCCCTCAGTTACCTGGCAGATCAATCAAATAAGTCCAGCATCCCCGCAGTGATGGCAGTGGGTATACCAAGCACCAAGGCCAACACACAGTGATTTGACCATGACAGGAGTGACAGGAATCTCTCCCCATTTCTAATTATATTACCACTGCTCCAAGAGAAAAATTAACATAGGACCACTGTTATGTGTTAGGCTCTTGATAACCTAGGTCATTGTTGCCATAGTGACCATGAACTCCTGAGCCAGTTCTGACTCTGCCCTCAAGTTGGATTGAAATCCTGAAAGACCAGGAGCCTAGGGAACTCCACTGCCAATCTGGCAACAGAGTTGAGTTGCTCAGACAGTGGGGCTGCTACACAGCATCAGGGGACTAGCACAGTAGCAAATTTCTTTGACTTCAATAGCAGAAAAAACAAAAGATTTTGTATATTTATTGGGCAAATTAGTAATTGCTTAGTTTATGTCTTAAGTACTCAACGTGGGTGCAAATGTGGAAGCATTAAGAATCTGACATGAATAGTAAATTCGTAAGCTGTGCTTAATTTACTATTTTACATATAATCGAATTATCATGTTTATAATTCATAATTAATGAGTGAAAAAAAATAAATGGGTTGCGGAGAACTAATTTCGCATGGTACAAAGAAATGGGAGATTTATTTCTCTTTTGCTTCAAGCCCCGATTGCTTGTGAGTTTGTTAAATGAAGAAGTAACCCAGGGTTCTCGTCTAGTCGAATGACACTGAAAGAATTAAAGGAACAGGCAGGAAAGGTGATAAAGCAACAGAGAATTTTAAGAGTGTGCAATGGCTAACAGAACTAATAACAGTTTGCAATCTGTTTTGAGGAATGAATTGCCCCATTTTAATAAACATTCTAGTAAGGTTCACAAATTCACCTACTTGATCTAGCATTGCACCACTTATACATAATATTTACTTATTATCCCTTTGAAGCACAGCTGCTTTGATCTTTGATATATGAATGTCCAGCTTCATATACATTTTTGCATCAAATGGGCTACCTAACATTGTCAATCATTTTGGTTCTAAGCCAAAAAGATGACATCAGTTGCATACAAAACTCCACATGCTTTCTCATCCCCAGCTAGCAATAATCACAAGCTCTTTACACAATTATCCACAATATCCATATTAAACAATGTTATCCTGCTCCCTCATCATTGTCATCTCTTGTATTCAGAACATCTTCCCAGGCAGTTTTAACCTACTAACAAGACATTTAACTTGGGGGGTGGAATAAAAGTACCAGAAGGTCAGGAGAAATGATGCCTTGCCCTGCTTATGGCATCAGAGAGGAAATGAGGCAAGCAGACAGAAGGTGTGAGAGAAAGAAAGTTGAAGCTTTTAAAAAGCTTTTTAAAGTCAGTTATGATCTCACCTTTTCTTAACAGTAGAAGGGTTGCATCTGAGGACATTTGAACTGGCAAAACTCCTGAATGCCTTCTTTTTGGCCTATTGCTGTGAGTCTCATGCAAAAGCCGAGTTGATCACCTTCAATGTTAATGTCCTTTTTATTTCCATACTGAAAAGGGAAAGTATTTTTCCTGTCCTTCCAACTGAGCAGAAAAATCTGTCAGTCTGATAATTATCAGTGTTCCAAATCTTTCACGTTGATGCAGAAGAGGCGGGAGGGGAAAAGCACATTCTGTCCATCAGAAAGAACAGCCATGCCTCTTAGCTACATGCTCTCAGAAGCCACTTATCCAAGGGCACAAAGCTTTCAAGCAGCAAAAGGTGTCCCTCCGCCAAAGTCAAAACAAGAGGAGTAATTGCATTTTGCTGATGGTGATACGAGATATGGTGCAATGAGGGCAATATGGGATCTAACAGGAGAACAAAAATCAATATATCATCTCTCTATGATGCATATCCATGCTTCAAGAACAAATGTGCTCCAAGAACTCTAAATACTGGACTGGGTCACACTATTTCTACTTACTTTTCAAGTCACCCCCAATGCGGTATAAACCCAACTCAATTTTCCTTCCCTTGGTTCACACCAAAGTCTATATGCATATTTCTACACCTAGAAGTTTTGTGAAGTTTAGAAATTTTTTTTCCTCTCCATTCTGTTCATAACAACAGATTCATTCTATTCCTTTGTATTGCTGTGTTTGGGCCAACCCCAAATCTGTAAAGCAGGAGTCCCCAACCCCAGGTCATGGTCCACTACCAGGCCTTGAGCCTTTCAGAACCGGGCTGCAGAAGTGGTAGGCAGGCACATGTGTGTGCACATCCCCACTCATGCGAGCAGTACGCACGTGCTCCATTTGCAAGTGAAGCTCCATGTGCACTTCCCTTTGCCCACCACTTGCGTGGTACCATCACCTCTTCCCCCCCCCCCCGCTGGTCCTCAAAGCCAAAATGGTTGGGGAACTCTGCTATAAAGAACAGGTTTTTATAATAGAACAAGAGAATAAAATGACTAGTCTCTGTGAAGAGGATCATAGCATTAAGGCCATGTTTGCTCCAATAGAACAAAATATTTCAGCAGAAGGGCAGTGATTCTGGGCGTAGAACCCCATGCCAATTCCCACAGTGTGACATACGTCAATGACTCATAGTCCTGAAGGAGATGCTGTCTGTTCTCTAGTACATCTGACTCAATGCATCTCATGCCTTCTCACTGGTGATCCTCAGTTTTTCCTCTTTTCATTCTGAAATTGTGTCAGTCTTTAAACAAGGGGGGAGGGGCTGGGATAGAGAGGGATTACATTCCCGCAAATGAACATCCAGCATCTGTGTTTTTAAAAAATCTTATTTCAGATGAGCACTATTTTCACATACTGTGCTATAGTGAATCAATGATCAGTTCTTCAAAATTTTCAGTGTAGATTGAGGTAGGGAATGATGAGGTTTTGGGAGGTTTAAGGGTGAGAATACAGTTGTCTGAATATTGAAAGAAAGTGAGTGAAACTATATCATGTTTTGATCAAAGCAGATTTTGCTCTTGAGCAAAGATTGGAGGATTTGGGTTCTTTAGCTAGCTGCATTAACCCTGGTTTATGGCTTCTGTTCATGGGTTTCCCCTCTCACAATGGGAAAAATGTGACCATAGATTTTTTAACAACTTGCTTAGAGAGGTCTCCAGAGGTTACAAAAAGGCTCAGGGCCATATACAGCTTCTTGCGGGTATAAACAAAGCAAATTTTTCAGGCATTACCAGTATATACCAGACGTTGATTTGTTGTAATGATATAATTAGAGGGCCAGCAGGAATTATCAAAAAGTTATCAGAACCATCTTGTGGGGAGACTAAAATCAGTGATGTGCAATGGCAGAAAATGGGATGGAATTGTCTCTTTTCTCCAACTTCTGTGCTGTGATTTTGGTTTCTGCTTCCACTGCGAGTAATTTTGCTTCAGGGCTAGTTCAATTGTTTTCCCTTGGTGGAGGTATGTCAGCAGTGCTGTGGATTTAAAGGTTTCCCTATTTGCTTCTAAAACTTGTCTTGAATGTATCTTTCCCTTATACCAATGGTAAAACGCAATTTGTGGTGCCCAGGGAGATTTCTACCCAAGCATAGCAGGCAGCTATAGGGCTTCATTGAGTGCCACCATCAAGACAGCTATGCTCCAACACCCAAAGTCATTGGATGTCAACTGAAGGGCTCATTGCAACCCAGTCAGGCAAAAATGCTGCATGTGATGCTGTAGCCTCTGTAGTTTTTAAAATCAATTATGTGAAGTTTCACTTTCAGTATAAAGTAATGAACCCCGGTCTCACGAAGATCGCTGCAAAAGCATGATGTTAGCTTGCTTGGAAATTTATTGAAGGCAGCAAGAAAAACAGAATGACACCTTTGAATCTTCCTCTTGGTTGGGTGGTTTCATTCTAATGAAAAACACCAAGTTAAGATAATGGACTTTCTGGTGGGGAAGAAATCAGAGGCATGTGATACTGGGTAGCAGCCATAAATAAGCTTCATGCAAAGTATCCTTTCAGCCTGGAGGGATCCATCCTCTTCTGAAACCTTTTAGCATTCCTACATTAATGTGATGTAGAACAAGAAAAGTTTTCTCCCAAGGTGACCAGTTATTGACATCTATTAAATAAGCAAAACTGACAGACATGCAAGGGAGACCTTACAGCATGTAATATTTTACCTTGGAATTCACTTGTGGCAAATGCAGAGAGAGAAAGAGAAGGGGGGGGGAGAGATGGTCATTTTACTTACTCAAAATATGTGATTTTTTTTTTCCCCAAGGAACATTCTATCCCAATGGGAAATTTTCTCAGCCTCATGCTTGACTTAGGTTCTTAATTTCCACTAGGGAGTTAAGTTTATTATCTCTTCTTCTCTGTAAGACTCTAATAAGAAATACTTTGAGTAATCTAAGCTTCTACAAGTGAGCAGGCTTTAAAATTATTATCATTATTATTCTTGGTTGCACAGTCAGGCAGATGTTTAGGCTGGAGTCGGCATTGTTATCATCCTATTGAGCCATTCCCTGGGACCTGGGATAGGCAGATGTTGTTGTTTGATGGTGGTTAAAGGTATCTTCGCAATAAACTGTACCAGATAAAGCTGCCTTTTGCAACTGACTGATGGTGATCTTGAAATGCCGATGGTGTTCAAATGTTGCTATAATTATCATTATTATTACTACTATTATGGCATGACAATGGCAATTAGTATTTACTATAGGTGGTCTTCGATGTATGACCACAATTGAGCCCAAAATATCTGTTGCTGAGTGAAACAGTTGTTAAGTGAATTTTGTCCCATTTTACCACCTTTTTTGTCATAGTTGTTAAGTGAGTCACTGTAGTGCTTATGTTAGTAAGCAGGGTTGTGAAGTGGATTTGGCTCCCCCATTGACTTGGCTTATCTCAAAAGGTGATCACATGATCCCAAGAGACAGTAGCCGTCATAAAAATGAATCAGTTGAGCTTCCGGTACGGGGCGACGGCGATGGCGGCTACTTTGTAGCCGTCCAGCTGGGAAGGTGTCAGAATCGCGGAGCACAGCGCGTATCAGCTGGCCCGCGGTTCGGAATTCCCTTCCCGGGCAAAGGGAAGGGATAGAGAACGCAGGAGTAGAGGTAGAACCCCTGAACCCCCTCTGGATTCATTCCTAGAGGGGGTGAAAGGAGTGTTCCCTCGGAGCTCCTGCTGATCTCCGCCTCCCAGCTGTTTTTGCTTCTTGGAAGCAAAAGAAACCGCCGCCTCTATCTCCGTGAATATAGCGTCTTGGTGAGTAATTTTTAAAACGGACAGAGCGGCTTAAAGGATTCTTTTATATAGTTTAGGGTTTTATTTCTTTCTTTTATTTAGTTTTGGTTATCTCTCCTTTGTTCTTTTTTTGTTGCTACGGAGAGAGGAAATAAGATGGCGTTTTGAAAGTGTCGGAGTTTTTTTTTTTCCCTTTGTTTCTCTTTTGTTTTTAAAGAACTGGACTTTAATGATCTTGCTTTTGATTTTTTTTGTTTCTGGTACTGGATTTCTCTTTCGATTTTCTTTTCTTTTTTCCTTGGATTTTTAAGGATTATAGTGCTTTTGCTGTTTTTTTAAAAATTCTTTTTTTTTCTTTTTCTTCCCCCTCCACTTTCTTTGGGGAGAAGGGAAGTGAGAACTGTGTTATATAAAATGGCTTCAAAGAGACAGCCGCCTTCTATAACATCTAAGGCGGTCTCTTCTCCTACAACTCTTACTGCACAATCACAACAACAATCTAAACATGTACCACCGACTCAGCCACCACCCTCTCCTCCTTTGCCAGGTCTGTCAGTACAAGAGGTTAAAAGTATAATGGGAGATGCTATGTCTCAAATGAGAGATGAAATGAAGCAATTTGTCATACAGATTAAATCTGAAATTAAAGAAGAGATAAGTGGGATAAAGAACCTATTAGAAGATAATAATACCATCTTGCGGCAAGATATAGTTGCAGCTGTATCAGGCTTGGCTACGGTGGTGGTGAAGCTGGATTCGAGAGTAGAGGAAGTGGAAGATAAAGTTGACTCTTTTGATGAGAAATTTCAAGATGTGGAAAGGAAGGTGGAGACTTCACAAGAAGATATTCTTATGCTTCAGTACAGACAGATGGAGTATGCCTTGAGGATTAGAGGCCTTAAGGAAGACATGAATTAAGACCTGATGGAGATGGTGCTTACTGACCTAGCTATTGCTCTGAATATGGATAAAGGAGAATTATGCAGAGAAGTGGAAAAAATTTATAGAGTCAACTCCTGGATTGCGAAGCAGAAGAATTTGCCTAGAGATGTGGTGATTTATTTTACAAAGAAGTCTCTGCGCAATGAAATTGTACAAGCCTTTTATAATAAGAGATTCCAGATTGCTTCCCAAGATATTATTATTTTAAAGGAAATCCCATCCAAAATCTTAAGAAATAGGAAAGATTTTTCTTTTCTAGCTAATGAGCTTAAAGCCAGATCGATGCCATTTAGATGGGAGATCCCGATGGGTATTGTTCTGAGCCATGCGGGGACGCGTTATAGATAGAATACGGTTGATAAAGCTAGAGAGTTTTATAATACGGTCCTGGGTGCAGGCTCAGCTTCATCTGTTCAGAAATCCTTGAGTGGCAAAGAGTTGGGGCAGCAATCTGAGGCATTAGGTCTGGTCTCTGCTGGGATGCTGCAAGCTGAATGGCAACGTCAAACGGAGGTTAAAGAGCAGAGAATGACCCGTGCAGCTAATAGACGTAAGGAGAAGGAGCAACGCAAGAAAGAGGCTAAAGAATCTTCTTCTGAAAGTGCTTCATCGCCGGTGGGAGGAGCAAGACCCAAGAGTTCTGCAACACATGCAGCAATGGCAGATCTCGAAGGAGTCTTCTCCGGGCTCCTGGCCAAGGGAGATGGCAAAGTTTCTGACCTGGAATGTTAATGGATTGAATTCTCCTCAGAAAAGGAAAAAAATCTTTTATTATTTGAAGCAACATAACAACGATGTTATTTGTTTACAGGAAACTCATATTTTACTTAAGGATCAGAAATATTTAGTTAATGCTCGTCTGGGATCTCATTTTGTATCTTCTGCTCCTGGGAAAAAGGGGGGAGTTGTTATCTATGTGAAGCAAAATTTACCAGCTTGTCTGGTAGAATCAGATCCCCAAGGAAGATATATGATGATTGAACTTGGCTTATATGGTAAGAAAGTACTTATAGTGGGACTCTATGCACCAAATCAGCAACAGGAACAATTTTATAGGTTGTTACATCAAAAAATAACTTTGTTGGACTATAGATCCGTGGTACTAATGGGTGATTGGAACGGTGTCTTAGATATACAAAGGGATAAGAAAGGTTCTTCTCCTTTTTTTAAACAGGCAAAACTACCTAAAGCCTTTTTTGACATGAAAGAGGACTGGGAACTAAGGGATTATTGGCGGGAATGTAATCAAGAGGAGAGAGATTTCACCTTTTTTTCAGATAGACACCAATCCTTCTCAAGAATTGACTTTTTTTTTATTACAACGGACTTATATAATAGAGTAAAGAATGTAAAGATTTTTCCTAGGTCGTTGACGGATCATAGTCCAGTTTGGATGGAGCTGATTCAAGAAAAAGAGGAAAGAAGATCCTGGAGGGTGAATGAAAACCTATTCAGACAAGAAAAGAATGTTCAAAAGTTAAAGGAGTGTTTAAAGGATTATTTTGCTTTAAATATGTATAAGGGGACTTCAATGTCAATGGTATGGGACGCAGGTAAAGCATTTATGTGTGGGATCTTGATAAAAATGAATAACTGTCATAAGCAAAAGCAGACTCAGAAACGTAAAGAATTGGAAGATGAAATTAAATTAAAAGAAAAGTCTTTGATCTTAAATCCTTCTGATGAAAGCATTAAAGAATCTGTAAAGTTGTTAAGAACACAATTTAATATGTTGTTAGCAGATCAAGCTGCAACTAACTTATTGTTTATGAAACAAAATACATTTTGTAATGCCAATAAGCCAGGGAGATGGTTGGCTTATCAGTTAAGAAAGAAACAGAGACAGAGAATAATAGATAAAATAAATTACAAGGGTAAATTAGTCTTTCAGAAGGAATTGATTAAGAAATCTTTTTTGGACTACTACCAAAAATTATATAAATCTACCAATGTGCAAATTTTAGATATAAATAAATATTTAAGTGAGGCTAGTTTCCCCAAATTGACAGAGGATCAGAAACAGGAAATTAATGGCTTAATTACTAAGGAGGAGATTGCGTTAGCAATTCAACAATTGAAACCAGGGAAAGCACCGGGCACGGATGGGTTAACAGCTGTTTATTATAAAGCTTTAATGGAGGAGATGATTCAACCATTAGGTGATCTTTTTAATGATATTTTACAGGGTCTAGAGATTCCTCCTTCATGGCGTAGTGCTTTTATATCATTGATTCCAAAGGAGGATCAAGATCTTACTTTACCAAATAATTATAGGCCTATATCTCTTTTAAATGTGGATTATAAGATATTTGTAAAAATCCTAGTAAATAGGCTTATGAGGGTTGTGCATCACCTTGTGCATAAAGATCAATCTGGGTTTATAACTGGAAGGTATATGAAAAATAATGTTAGACAAATTATCAATTTATTAGAATATTTAGATAAGAATAACCAAGTTCCTGCAGGGCTGATATTTTTAGATGCTGAAAAAGCTTTTGATCAATTGAATTGGCATTTTATGTTAAGAGTAATGGAAGAGATGAATTTTGGTGAAAAGATACTACAAGCCCTTACGGTAATATATCAAAAACAAACGGCACAACTTATTGTTAATGGAGGTTTGTCAGAGGTTTTTATAATAGAGAAAGGTACTAGGCAGGGATGTCCACTATCACCGTTGTTGTTTGTTTTAACATTGGAAATATTGTTGATCAAAATTCGAGAGTCGCAGGAAATTAAAGGAATAGAAGTTAACAAAAAACAATACAAGTTAAGAGCTTTTGCGGATGACTTGGTGGTTACTTTGTCGCAACCTACTTATTCTGCAGTAAAGTTATTACAACTGATTCATTATTATGGTTTGGTCTCAGGTTTCAAGATTAATGTTAATAAGACTAAAATTCTACCTAAAAATATGACTAGTCAGGAGAAGCAGACTTTGGTTAATTTGACGGGTTTTGAAATTGTTAATAAGGTAAAATATTTGGGGGTGATGTTATCTGTTTCTAATGCAAAACTATTTAAAAATAACTATGAAAGGTTGTGGGTTAGGGTACAGAAAGACTTGAAGAATTGGGAGAAGTTGCAATTATCCCTCATGGGAAGAATTGCAGTGATAAAAATGAATATTCTACCTAAGTTTCTCTTTTTGTTTCAAATGTTACCGATTTTGAAGAATGAGATTAATCTAAGTGAATGGCAGAAAGGCCTTAATAAATTCATTTGGGCAGGGAAAAAGCCAAGGGTTAAGTTTAAAATTATGCAAGACTTCCGTGAGAGGGGTGGACTCAAGGTACCGAATTTGAAATTATGCTATGATGCGGTGGTTCTAACACTAATTAGTGATTGGGTAAATTTGACAAATCCTGAGATACTCCGTCTAGAGGGATGGGATTTACTTTTTGGGTGGCATGCCTATTTAATATTTAATAAAAAATGGATTGGGTCTTTAAAGCTCATATTTTAAGAATTTCTTTACTTAGGACTTGGAGAAAATATTATAAAAGTGATTTTAAAGTACCATTATGGGCTATACCTTGGCATGCGATAGAAGGAATAAAAAGAGGTGCTAAAATGGATATGGTGTCTTATAGACAGCTACTTAGATGGGATGGACAAAACTGGCAGTTAAAATCACGGGAAGAGTTAGCACAAGAAAATATTATTTATTCTTGGTTCCAATATAGGCAACTAGTAGATAGATGGAAGGTGGATTGTAAGGTGGGTTTTCTTAGAGAAGATGAAAATTTTATTAAGCAAGTGAAGGATCAAAGACAAACCCACATTAAGAGGATTTATGGGGTTTTAGTTGAATTGGATTCAGAAACGGAACTAATTAAAGATTGTATGATCAGATGGGCGCAGAACTTTGGTGAACCAGTTCCATTGGATACCTGGGAAACCATTTGGGTGAGAAATGTCAAATTTACACAAGCACAGAATTTAAGGGAGAATTTTTATAAAATGTTTTATAGATGGCACCTTGATCCACAAAAAATGTCTTTCATGTACCCTGACTTACAGCCTAAATGTTGGAGATGTGGTTGTTTGGATGCTACCTATTATCACATTTGGTGGTCGTGCAGAGAGATAAAAGCTTTTTGGATTAAGATATGGTGGAATATTCAGAGAATTTTTAGAAGGAGGATAAAATTTACTCCACAATTATTTTTGTTAGGCATAGTTATTGATTGTGATACAAAGGAGGTTATATTGATGTTAAATTTGATTACAGCCGCAAGGCTGTTAGTAGGACAATACTGGAAGAAGGAATCTTTGCCTACAATGCAGGAATGGTTCCTTAAAGTGTCTTATTTGGCGGAAATGGCAAAGATTTCGGCTTTTTTAAAGGAACAAACGCAAGAGAAATTTCTTGCTGTTTGGGATAAATGGATAAAATTTATACAATTTAAATTGGATATAAAAAAATATTATATAGCCTTTTCATAATCTTTATTTTTATATATATACATATATATCTTAATGTTATATTTTCTTTTTTTAATAAACATAATTTTGTGTAATGTTTAGTTTTTTCTTTGTATATGTTGTTTTTTGTTTTTGTATTGTTTTGTTCTTTTTGTAAAACTTATAAAACTTTTTAATAAAAAAAAAATGAATCAGTTGCCAAGCATCTGAATTTTGATCACATGACAATGGGGATACTGCAATATGAAAAACGGTATAGGTCACTTTCTTCAGTTACATTGTGACTTTGAACGTTCACTAAATGAACTGTTGTAAGTCAAGGACTACCTGTATTATAAAACTATAGTATGCAATCACAAGTGACTGATTCTGCGGATTCAGAAGTATCCTCTTCTGAAAACGTTTCACTTTTTTTTAAAACAGCAGTGGTCAGGTTAAGTAAACTAGCTATTAATAATACTATTTGTTAGTCATCACTACAGAAAGACAGGTAGTTCTTACTTACCAACTGCCTCATTGAATGACTATTTGAAATTATGGTGTTGTGATGTACAGTAATAAAATCTTCATAGAGAAAAGAATTTTTTGACTGCTTTCTTTCTTAATTCAGGGGAAGACCTTCATTTGTTTAGGTGACAGTTTCAATCCACAGAAAATAATCTTTTGGGTCCACTGCAGCCTAGTATGCCCATTTTAATCATGTTGCCTTATTTGCTATGTATAAATGCTGCCTTCTCAGATGTTGTTTCTATTTCCATTTCTATTATATGCAATGTTTTTGCTTTCTGAATGTCACACTGGTTCAATATTCACCAGGAATATATTGATTAGTTCTCTGTATATATTAAACTATTGTTAGGGAGAAAAGATTGGTTGATTTCTCTAATTTTTTTACTCTTTTATCCTTTGTCTGTGGTATAACTAGGATTTTTAAAAACATTTATAGCTTTGTAATAACAAACTCTACTAATCATTAATCATCATGTCAGAGAGACATACAGCTAGTTCCCGCTTACTGACTGCCTCATTTGATGCCCATTTAATTACAACGGTGAAAAAAAATAGCTTTGTGACCAATTCTCACATTTACAACTATGTCAGTGTCCTGCAATCAACTATGACAATCAATGTCAACTATTTACAACTATATCAGTATCCTGCAATCATGTGTTCACCATTTGTGTGCTTGACAACCGGCTTCCAACAAGCATAGCTAATGGAAAATGCAGAAGTAAAATTGCAAGTCAAAGTCACATGATGTCTTGCTTAACTAACGTAGAAGTTGGCTTAACAACCAAATCGGAATTAGCGTCATAAGCCCATTGCAGTTACATGATTTTCTCCTTAGTTACCCTGATGTTTAGTGAAAGAGTTGCAATCCCAGTTGTGGTAGCTAGGACTATGTGTAATCATAAATGAACATTTGAAGATCAGCACGGGGTTAAATAACCCCTAGTCATCCTGTAGGAATTAAAAGAGGGACTGATTGTAATGATGTGATGGAGATTACACAGGAAGAGGAAATAATCAGGCAATAAAGATTTTTAGTAATATTGTTATTTGGTAGTTGCTTGTACCTATGCCTGGCACAAGAGTTAGTTTTTCCCCCACAATAATTTGACGAAGTAAATTGGGCCGAGAGAGAATTGACTGGCCCAAAGTCATCCAGTGGATTAGAATGTGGGACTCTTCACTCTTACTCCATTGATCTCATTATTACACCAAACTGGTTCTGTCCAGTTAGCTGATTTCCTCAATGCCCTGGTCCATTGCCTTGGTTGCTGATGAAATGGGTTCCCTGGCACAGGTCGTAGTGCTAAATCTTGCCTCTAACAACACTTCATTTTTCAGCAGCTGCCAGAATCCGGCCATCATAAAGAATGGGGAGCCTATTGCAGTTTAAGCTATCAATTTCCTACCATGAGCAATTTAATGGTGACCTTTGAGGCTGATGCCCAGCAGTGGGATTCTCCTTGTCCTCAAATCAGGCCCCTTCACATTAGTTGAATAGCAAATCATCTGTTCCTTGCTCGGCATTTGAAGTCGGCAGCTCCAGGATTATGCAAATTCACAAAGCAGATGGTTGCAACTGAAATGTATGCACATAACAAAGCAAAACATAAAATGGGACTTTTGAAGACAGGGAAATGCCTTTGTTTGCATTTCATATTTTGAAATGTGATAGACGGTGTCTCATACATTCGACAAGTAAGATTGGAGATCTTGTGGGGTGATTATGGAAAGAAAATGAGCCTAGGAAATTACTTTCCTATCAGAGATTACGGATAGTCACTGGAATGTCAAAACAAGCCTCTGCATCAGCAAACTGCTGATGGAAAAGTTAGGAAACTAATTCAGGATTTTATAAGCAGGCATGTTGCAATGGTATTGGATACATATAGAATTGCATACCGTAAATCTTTATTGCAGAGTCATTCTATTTAATCTGAATGCCAGCACTCAATTATAACTGAATCCATGCTGTTCATCCAAAGAGTTGTAACACAACTTTAGCTGTAACAATGAATTGGACAGTTGTCCAGCAAGAAAAAACAAAGGTCTGATGTAGGGTGGACTGGAGCAAAGGGTCACATTATAACTCGCCACATGCCAACTCACCATGGCCAACTCATCGTGGGACAACTCACCACAGGACAAGAGTTACACTAATATTGAACAAATGGTGGAATAGAATCATTACAGAGAGGATGCCAAAAAAAGGACAAAATGAAATGTGAATGGCAAAAATTAAAATCATGTTGTAATTATTTTAACTAATTAAATTGCATTGTTGAATTCTCCTGTGGAGAGTTGTCCCACGATGGTGAGGTGGCCACAATGAATTGACCATGGCAAGATGGCCATGGTGAGTTGGCTATGGCAAATTGTCCCATTCTGCACACTAGAACCCAAGGAACTTGCAAAGAAGATGGTGCATCAGCAACAGCCAGACATCAAGGAAGCACTTTGTTGTTGTTATCCCTGTTGACTCCTTCCTGAGATAAATATGGCAAACATGAAATAATAAAAAGCAGACATCTCCCCCACTGGATTGTTTTACTTACTTCTAAAAACTGTGCCTATGTGGACTAGAATAGCCAGAGTCAACAATGGAAGCAACTTATCTTTATCATGGCAGTGATCTAAAGAGAAATATTCTCGTCCATAGCAGGAAATTCAAATTCATAACAAAGTATACAGAGACTCAGGATTTACTGCTGGTGTGGTGTACAAGTCCAGTAAAACACTTGGAGGGGAAAGACAACCTTCTTCAAATGTGTCCAGCAAAGAATTACACTACAACTAAAACTGTATTTAAATTGTATTTAAATCAGACCCATGCTCCATCTTATGTAAGAATGTATCTACTTTCCTCCCACAGATCTAAGTGAAGTCACTGAAGAGTTAATAGAGTACTAATGCCTAATTTTTGTCCTTCAAGTACAGCTTCATATATCCCTTGGTTTCTGATCTGTAAGAGCAATCTTACATGTCTTATTACCTTCCAAATGTATTGATCCATTTTACCATAATCCTCCAACTAGCATAGTCAGTGAAATGGGAATTTTGCAAAGTGAAATATATATCCAATATACATGTGCAAATACTCACATACACATTGTCTGCCTGCCTCCCTATCTATCTAAAGATAGCTGGTATGAATTATTATTAAGATTTGTCAAATCTTTATAAATTTAGCCATGAAAACAAAGAACTGTCCAAGTCCAGAGTTCTGAACCTCAGTATTCCTGGTCAACATCCAGGTCTCTTTCATTGTGTCCTGTTTTTCAATCGTAAGAGATCAATTCTGTGATGTTTGCAACTCATATTGGGTATATTTAGTTTTCTGACTACACATCAAAGATACGCTGGAGCTCCTCTACTAAAAAAAGAGGTCCAGATGTAGTGTACATTAATAATGTTGAGAGGGAGGTTCTTAATAATCATAATTAGAATATGCAGCATATGGTTCTAATTGGCCAGAGTTCCACATGGTGAAGCTGTTCTATAAATTAGACTTCTCCAAAGTGATGTTCTTCAAACAGCTGCAGTTCCTTAAATTAGTGGCTAGAGATTTTGGCAATTGTGCTCCAGCACATCTGAAAGCTCAACAGATTGGAGAGATCTGCTTGGACAGCAGCTAAAATTTTAGCAACACCTCAGGAGCAAATAGGGGGAAGTTGTAATAAACTGGAAAGTGATTGAGAAAGGTGTTCCATTGCCATATGAGATTTATCAGTTTATGACAATGGAATGTTCTCAGAATATTTTGGGAATTTTAGGAAAAATTCTCTTCATTTTTAGAAATAGTTTTAGAGGAACTTAAAACTCAATAGCCTCTTAAGCATGCTGATCGGACAGGTGTTCTCTTACTATTTTCTTGCTTATTTTAATTTTTATTTCTAGTCTGTCTTTTACAGTTATGTTTTTGGTAGTTGGGCTACAGTTTCTTTTTGATTGAAGACTGATGCAAAGAATGAGTTAAGCACCTCTGCTTTCTCTCTAATGCCTGTTACTTCCTTGCCATCTTCTCTCTTTAGTGGACCAACTGTTTCCTTGATTTTTTTTGTTGTTATTTATATGTTAAAAGAACTTTTTTTAAAATTATCTTTGACTTTTGTTGCAAGTCTTTGTTTATTCTGATCCTTTGTTTTCCTGTCTTCATCTTTGCAGATTCGGGCTATCTGCTGATATTCTGCCTTAGTTATGTGTTTCTTTTGCCATTTTTTGTACTTATCCTCTTTGTCTTTCAGTTTATCAGAGAGATTTTTGTGCAACATGCTGATTTCTTCTTGGATTTCCAGTTTTTCTTTTTCAGTGATATTGTGTTGGACTGGGTTTTTATGATCACATTTTTTAGAGTTTAGATTTTTATCCATGGAATTTTTCTTAGGCTCTCTCTGAGTTTGTCAAAATCATCTCTTTTAAAGTTTAAGACACTGGTTGGATTATATTCTATTGCTTGTGTTTCATTATACTGAATTCCAATATGACGTAATCACTCTCACCCAAAGTTCCGGCAACTTCAACTCCCTCTATTACTTCTTCTCTGTTAATAAGAATTAGATCTTATTAACAGAGAAGTATAGCTTTTCTTATAAAAGTATAGCTTTTCCTCTAGTTCTCTCCTCTGCCTTTTGGATGACAAAGTTGTCAACTAGGTTGGTTAGAAATCTGTTCAATCTTCCACTTGCTGTAGAGTTTATCTCCCAGTTGATATCAGGGTAGTTAAAGTCTCCCATTACTACTGTTGTATGCTTTCTACTGTCATATACTACTGTCGTATGCTATATTTGTTATTTGTTTAATCATCTATTTCTTCTGCTTGTTTGGTGGCCTGTAATATATGCCTATAGTAATGTCATTTTATTCCTTTTTATATTGACCCATATGGATTCTAGAAGGTTTTCATTCTTGGTTTTGTGCTTTTCTGTAGAGATAGAGTGATCTTTTATATATAATGTGGCTTCACCTCCTCTTTTATTAAGTCTGTTTCTTTTGAATAGTTTGTATCCTTCTATCAGTACATTCCAGTCGTGAGTTTCATCCCACCAAGTTTCAGTAATGGCAACTATATCATATCTGCCTTCATGTACTAATACTTCACGTTTCCTAAACTTTGAGCATTAGTGTATAGGCATTTGAGTAATTTATAGGTCTTGGGTATGTTTCTTATATCTCCTACTTTGTAACTGGGATTTCCATCCTTCCCATCACCCTGTAAGTAGAACAGCCCATAAGTTCTCAACAGTATCTATAAGTGAAGTCAGTAAGCATCTCTAGCATTTCCAAACTCCAATCATGTTTTAGAAGAAAAACAAATAGAAGACAATTAACTGTCAACCTGACCTGCAGAATAAACTTTTAAAATTTCCTAACCCCGTATATGGTAATTGATAGTGACTTTTTCTGCCCCAGACACTTAGATGCTTCTCCAATCATTTCAATGGCAGTTAGACACCTTTGAACACATATAAAGTAGCATTAATTAAAGAAACAGACCAGATGTCAGAATCCTGAGACAGGACCATATTTAAGCACCAGATGTGATGCAGTATTGACTGACTGTTGATCAACATGCCCCATGGGCTTAGTAGTGACATTAGCCCTTGCAAATGCTCATTAACTCTTGGGGGCTATTGCTTCTCAATTCCATCCAGGCTGTTTGTGTAAATGAAGGTGGAGTGAATTACAGCTCAGGCAGCCTTACACTCTCTCTCTCTCTCTCTCTCTCTCTCTCTCTCTCTCTCTCTCTCTCTCTCTCTCTCCTTCCTGGATTAAATATGGTATCTACTCTGAATTTACATTTTCTCAACTTTTCTCCATAATAAACACATATAAACAGAAAATAGAACATTGGTCCCGGACAATGTTCGTTTTAAAGTCTTCACATTCCATGTAAGCAATAAAAGGAGACAGGTTCTTGTTGGAGCTGTTTAAAACCCAATGGATGTGACACAAGGGATAGAAAGTGCTCATGTGAAGGACACGTTTGATCACCTCATAAATGAATAGTGGAATGACTGCTGATCAAAGTGATTTACTTCTAGAAGAGCTGAGCAGCTGCAATTCCCAGCCTGGACAACAACAAAAAAAAACCAAGCTCTCCATAGTGCTTCTTCAGACCTTTGCTAGATTGATGCCTATAGACCAAGTCAATGTGGGTTTTTTTGCCCACGGAATGGGTGAGTGTGCCATGGCAACATCAGCTTCTGCATTGACCTATGGGAACTGACAACTGCATTCATTTTCCCCAGATAAAATTCCTTCCACTGTCTTCCTAATTTTCCAATTTAAAATTTTATGGAGCAGACCCAGAACCCTGGTTGTAGTAGTAGCTGTTGTTGTTACAACATTTTTTTTTTTACAAATTTTATTTATAATACAGTTAAAAACAAACAAACATTGGATTTAACGTGACATTCCAGTATATACATTCTTGTCAGATTATTCCACTTTTTACAATCAATTCTTCATCTCTACATATACATCTAAGTTTTATATACAATACTGCTGTTACAACAATTTTGAGTATTCAAACAGGAGTTTTTTTAAGGGCTTAGTAATCATCACAATCACTTCACAGAATTCTTCAGCATTATTCCTGGTTTTTCAGAACATTTAATTGATTCCACTTTTTAGTATGAGGTTTTTTTAATACCATTTCTGTCTGTGTTTTCAGCTCATCTCACATTCTATTTACACTTCTGTGGCATTGCAAATGTTTTCATTTTCTTGTTGCTGCTTAACCATCTGCTCATCTTATTTTCCATGCCTCTTATCTCTCTCCTCCTTTCCTATCATTCTCCATCTCTTATGGGTCTAACCCTACATACACTGTGGCCATAAAGATCTTCTCATGACATAATCCGATGTTGCATGCATTGATAAACACCTGATCCCTGGCTTGCAAATTGCACCGTTGACAATATTTGTCATTTTTGCGCATGTTATAATTGTTTAAAAAATAGTGATCAGAATATATATGTGCACATGCAAGCGCACACACACACACACACACACAAACATACACATGTATATATGTATATATGCATTTCAAATGCCTAGAGCAGGTATGTCAAACTGCTGGCCTGTGGGCCGGAAGCATCATGTCAAAACCGCGCCCACCCCATTGCCAGTAATAGGGGAAAAGTTGCGATATGTCATGTGACATCATGAGTTTGACATGCCTGGCCTAGAGCATAAAAACCATTTCAGTTATAGAACAAATTTATTCATATTTAATCTCTTCATACAGTCAGTTTTGCAATTTGGAACAAAATTTTGATTACTTTTCTATCACACACAGAATCAAGGTGAAGCAAAATAAAAATTATTTTCAAATGTTTGATAATTTTTCTTCAAAAAACCTGACTAGATATACTTTTGTCTGAAACAGTATAGGGTTTCCTGCCTGAGTAGGGGGTTGGACTAGATGATCTCCAAAGTCCCTTCCAACTTTTTTTATTTATTATTATTATTATTATCATCATCATCATCAATAACAACAACAACAACAACAACAACAAATATTAAAGGTATAGTCTTCAGTATTAGCTTCTTAATTCAGAATAAGTCTGTTTCAAAATGAAGATTTGGTTTGGAAAGTTGTTTTTATATACAGAAAGAAGGAGAGGATGCATAGTGCTCCACTAATGTGGAAAATAAATATATTCAAAATAGTTTCCTAGGACAGAATCTGCACTGGACTCCCTTTAATAGATATCAAATCACCCTGGAGGCAGTATTTCTTAAAAATACATTTGCTGCTCAGTAACTGCCTTGAATAAGTATAGCACACTAGCAGTTTTGGGCATACAAGTGTCAGTGTGACACTTGGAGAATTAAGAAGTTCCAAAAAGAAATTACATCAGCCTGGACTCCAATTGCTAACATTTGTTCAGTGTTTTTAAAAAGCTTAAGCATAAAAAAAAACCATGTAGCTCCACACTGGAACCATTTAAGCAGTTAAATTGATTATTTAATGGTTCACAGTTTCTTACAAGCCAACCTGGAGTTGTTTTCATTGCTGGTGGTCTCAAAAGCCATGGAACATGCTGAGGTCACCTTCAACCAGCCAGTGTTCCCTCCAGCTGATCAACAGGAAAACATGAAAAATAGTATTAATTCATTCATTTATTCAGATTCCCACCCACTGAGCTACTACAGATTCAGATGAAACAAACATCTCCTCTCCCTGGCTCTACTCTCAGATTAATTACTATGTAAGGCGTGATGGTTCACATAATAACGAAGATGAAGATTCAAGCAACCTTGTCATCATCTTTGGACTGCATATAAAAGCACCTCAAGATGTGACGATATCATACTGACAGTTTTGCAACCCTAACCCTAACTCAGATGTATATCCTAGTTTTTTTCTAAACAAAGTTGCTTGCTGCTATATGGCTAAACAGTACAGACAGCCCCCAGGATAACACTGCCAAAATTAAGTCAGACTACAGTATTTCAAAGATCCCTTTCACTGGACAGTAACTTTTCTTTTGAGCACAGTAGCCAATAACAGAATAACAGCATTGGAAGGGACCTTGGAGGTCTTCTAGTCCAACCCCCTGCTCAAGCAAGAAACCCTATATGCCATTTCAGACAAGTGATTGTCCAATCTCTTCTTTAAAATCTCCAGTTTTGGAACACCCACAACTTCCGGAGATAAATTGTTCCACTGATCAATTGTTTTAACTTTCAGGAAATTTCACCTTTGTTCCAGGTTGCTTCTCTCTTTGATTAGTTTCCATTCAGTTGCCAACCAAAGAGGAAATTGACTAGTGTTTTTTTTTGTCGCAAGGGATCAGCCTGGGTATAAAGTATCAGGTCACTGGGGGATTTGAGAGGCAAGCATTGTACCATACTGCCCTCAGGTTCCAACATTGCAAGAGAAAAGACCAGCTTTGTGTTGACTTCATATAAACTGAAAGAAAAAGGAGATGCCACCAATATAGATCACAAAATACGCAATGTCATTTAATCAAATGGGTCAAAAGTCAGCTTGAACTGAAGATACCCTCAGATTCCCACTACTCGTTTACTCCATCCTTAAAAAAACAATTCCTTTCTGTCCATTAGCACAGGTAGACTGAAAGATTGAAACATATTGTACAGATAGGCCTCGACTTACAACAGTTTGTTTAGTGACCATTCAGAGTCACAATGGCACTGAAAAAAGTGACATGACTGTTTGTCACAGTTATGACCTTTCCAGCATCCCCATGATCACATGATCATAATTCAGACACTTTGCAATTGACTCAAGAGCCCTGGTGATGCAGTAGTTAAAATGCAGTACTGCAGGCTGCTTCTGCTGACTGCCGGCTGCCAGCAGTTTGGCAGTTCCAGTCTCACCAGCTCAAGGATCCAGCTCACCAGTTTTCCATCCTTCTGAGGTCAGTAAAATGAAGACCCAGATTGTTGGGGGCAATATGCCATAAACTGCTTAGAAAAGGCTGTAAAGCACTGTGGAGCGGTATATAAGTCTAAGTGCTATTGCTATTGCTATTTGTGATGGTGGCATGAAAAAGAAAGAAAGAAAGAAAGAAAGAAAGAAAGAAAGAAAGAAAGAAAGAAAGAAAGAAAGAAAGAAAAAAAGATCGTAAAACTCACTTAACAAATGTCTCACTCAACAACAGAAAATTTGGGCTCAATTGCATCACTTAACAATAGAAAATTTGGGCTCAATTGCAGTCATATGTCAAGGACTATCTGTATTTGTTACATCATCATACATAATAATCATTAAACACACACACACATGATGCTGAGGGGAATGAATGGGCTGGAGCATGTCTTATTAGTGAGTCAGAAATCAAATGATGAAATAAAATATTCTGTAGTTTTACCCTAGTCTTAACCGAAGATGACTTTTGTATATTTGGCTGTTGCTGCAAAATGCTTTGCTACAGATAAGGAAGGGAAATGACTATTGCAATCTGAGCTGAAATTAAATTTCATCCAGCTCTATGCTTGAAAATTTCAGAATGCAAAGTTGGCATTTTGAATTTCAAATATAACTGATATAGATGTTTATTTAGATATTCACATTTGTCGAATAAAGCCTGGAACTGCAAGATAACAGGATGACAAGGCATCTGGGGGCATCAATTCCAAAGCAATTCTTTAATCCCTTGTGCCATACTGCTTCCCACTCACTAGATTTTGGAGCTTAAAATATAGATAACCACCCAATGCTCACTTATACACACAGACATAAACAAACAAACAGACATGTGATCGAGAGGGAGGGAGAAAAGGAGGGAGAACATCAGAAATCAAGAAGATTTAGAAAAACTATTTACTATATCGATATATATTCCAATGTTTCACAGATGAAAAAATATATATCATAAGATAATTCTCCCCTCAACTTTTTTATTTCAGTTTAAATAACCAGTAGTTTACAGTAATGAAAAATGCACAGCACTCACCATGACTCCTAATAATGAAATGATTTCAAAAATGCCAACCCAAGAAATTTAGTAGAAATTTCTCAAGCTTCCTGAGAACAAAATAGGAAAACAGAGACCTCTGCTTCAGGGCAAGAAAACTTTTGAGAAATTGCAAGACTGGTTTCAGGTCAATGTAATTGCCACAGCCAGGATTCACTAGTACTAACCATGTATCATCTACAACAATCTTATGGATGTTTAAGTAGAATCTGTGCAGTGTTATTTCATTTACAAGTAAACTGGATGATGTTAAATGCACCACATTTCAGATAAACATATATATTTCAGATATACATATATTTGAACTAGTATGTCTCAGTTGCAAAAACTGAGATGCCCACTAGATGGAAGCAAAGAGACAGAAAAATTCAACTCTTTCCTGCAATCCTGTGGTTGTCTAGGGTTTTGCAGCTCAAATATCGTAGCTCTAATAAATATACTGTGATACCTCAGTAGTCAACTGCTTCAACATGCACTGAGTTTGATGCATGTTGATGTGAAAATGTTATCCCAGTACTTGTTGTTTATCTGATACTCAATGCACTGTGTGGAGAATGGACAGGAAGTCAGCCATGCCAGGAAGGTTGCTGCAAAAGGAAGAGGGAGATAACCACAGAGGGCAGACAGGAAGTTGGCCATACTGGCAAAGTCACTGACATAGGAAATGCAACAGACAGGAAGTCCTTCCCAGCTGAAACAAAGGGTCACATGGTAAGTCACATGGTTTGTTTGGCACTCATCATTTTTAGTACTCAGCACACTTCCCAGAACCAATTGATGTGTACTGAGGTACGACTGTACATGGACCCCTAGCAGGAAAAAAGGGCAGGATTTAATCAAGGTCAGTTGTTTGAAAATAGCACACACCTAATGAAAATGTTATTATGTCATTATTCAAGGACTGTGAAGTGTGATTGTTTTGAATTGGTTAGATCATATAAATCATGGAGAATTCCATGATTTTTTTCCTGACCTTCTTCAGGAAGAGAATATTGAAGAATACAATTCCCTCAAGTACTTATATGATCTCTTTTTTTTTCTTGTGAGTCACATCTACGTGGAGAACACCGGATTTGGTCTAGGTTATGTGTTTTGTCTACACAAGGTGACCTGAAAATCAAATAGATTTAGTCTCCAATGGCTGGAATGCAACGCTGTGCATTCTCCAAGTCTGCCCCAGAATTCTTGGCCTGATGCAGCTACGCAGGGAGGTCCTCAGCAAACAAGTCAATGTCAAAAGAATCCCTAAAGATAGAGAGTTTGAAAATGGCTTGATAACAAAACCAATTGCCAAAAAGCCTGAGAGAATTTTGACTAGAGGGATAGTGACCTCGGAAAGATTTCCATACATTTAACAGCCTGAAAGCAAACATGCCAAGAACAAACAACTTTTGTATTTTACAGTCCTCAAGGTCCCTGGCCCAGTTTCCCTGCTGTTTGCCAAAAGCTCTTTTGTGTACTTTCATTGAACAGTTCAGGCACATGCCTCCGTGGGGAAAGAGCTGTTGTGTTTTTGTTTCAGTGCCAAATATTCATTATAGTCTAAAGAGCGGTTGGTTGACCAAAGCAGCTGCACAACTTGCAGGACTGTCAAAGAAGCATGGCGTTGATTCACATCTGCTACCATCAGGCTGTCTTTATGTCAAGCCAAAACCCGCTTTAAATAAATATTGTATAGCCGGGCTTTATGAAGCTCAGCATCTGGCGAAGCTACCTCATTTTGAATGGCTCTTTGCCCATCACACTTCAGACAACGTAATAAAAAATGCAGTCCCTCGGAGTTTAAACAAGCAGACACTTCAAGCACACTTAGAACATTAGCAATCAGACTGTAAGACCATTCAAATAATCTCCTGGCTTTTCCAATTTGGCTGCTTTTGATAAGATGAAAAGGCTTTTTTACATTTAAAAAAAATGATATTTTTTTTTAAAGAAGGCATACAGAAAAAGAATTGAGGTGCTATTTCTTCTGTGGAGTTCCCAGCTTTGCTTAGAAAAACTAGAAACAATTCAGAATTTATCTAGGCTGCATTCATAATCAGAACAGCTACTTTGACTCTCTTGGCTGTCTCAAGCAATTCAAGAGGCCAAGAAGAAACAAGACAATATTCCTTGCAAACATTGAGGTCTATAGAAATGAAGACATTGCTAACAACGCAGTTAAGATTAAGAATCCCATGGCTCTTTAGATGGTGTCGTACTCTGATTCCCTTAAGTCCCAATTATTGTTGGCCATAATAACTAAATACTTAATTAAGTACATTAAATCCCAATCAAAACTCCAATAGTCAAGAACTATGGAAGATGTGGTCAAAGTATATCCAAAAGTTCTTTCGTGGTGATTTGGAGCAGAGAATAAGCAAAAGGCAAGTCCCTATGTTAGGAATAAAGGAAGTCAAGAAAGAGGCAAGAAGATGAAAGGTTATTCATTCACTTGTTCATTCATTCAGTTTTTAGACCTTGGGGTAACTTGAGTTGTCTAAGCAATAACATGCACGCTGAAAATGCAAAGCAAAAACAATTACTGTATTTTCCGGCGTATAAGACGACTTGGCGTATAAGACGACCCCTGACTTCGGAGAAGATTTGCATGGTTAGAAAGTCGTCTTATACGCCGGAAAATACGGTATTTTCTGGCATATAAGACGACTCGGCGTATAAGATGACCCCCGACTTCGGAGAAGATTTGCATGGTTTAGAAAGTCGTCTTATATGCTGGAAAATACAGTACATAAAACAGCATATTATAATACCAAAATAAAACTATCAGCATTAAACATAAAGTAAATCTAAGAACAGTACAAAAAAAAGCTCAAAAGGCACTAAACAGTTCTTGAAATGCTTGGGAATTTAGAGGAAGACCCTGGATGATACAGAGGTCAGCAATATTCCTGCAGGAAAACATGTCCTAAATTGCTGGAGTTTTCAAACTTAAAATCTGTAAAACATACATGAATTTTCCTTAGCAATGGAAATATAGCTAGCGCAGATGGCAAACAACTAGCAAATTCAGATTTTATTGCCAATCCCCATTTTGGATTAGCTGAAACTGATGAAAATTTTTCAAAGGCAATAAATAATATTTAATACAAGGGTAATTCGGAAATAAACCTCCATTTGGTTATCATGACAGACACTCGCAGATACAGAACTTTTATTATACACATTAGAAAACTACAACATTACATTATTTTTTGACATAATCGCCGTTCAAATTGAGGAACTTGTCATAATGTCTTACAAGGTTTGAAATTCCTTAGAAGTAGTCACTCGGCGCCAAATCTGGACTATGAGGAGTATGATCAAAAACATCCCAACAGAACTGCTTTGAAAGTTCTCGGGTGCGTCTAGCAATATGCAGGCAAGCATTATCATGAACCAACACCACACCAGAAGTGGTGCCATAGAAAATCCCACCCAATGTGAAGATGCCAAAAGAGTACTGCTAGTGAAGTTCATGGAGCATGATTCGACCATCGATTCAGAAGTCTACTGTGAAACATTACAAAAACTCAGAGTGTCTATCATTGATAACCAAACGGAGGTTTATTTCCAAATTGCCCTCATAAATAATAACATTGCAATAAAATAAACAGAAACTACAAGTTTAATTAATAATTGTCAAAAAACCAAACTTCTTACTATGAAAGAATGAAGGTTACTATATCAGCTGAACTGATAAACGGTCTTTCAAATCATTGGAACTTCTAGATCTGGGATACAAAATTTTGAAAGACCACTAGATGGAAGCAGAGACACAAAAAGCTTTAACTCTTAGCTGCTTTCTAGTGGTAAGATTTTGTATTTCTACAAATCTCAAAAATAGATGTGATAACGACCCTCAACTAGAAATCTGATATTTAACAAAAGAGAATAAATGTTTTTTTTTTTTTTTTTTTTTATAGAACTGATGAACCAGTCACAATCAGTATTCACATTTGGTTTGGACTTAGCCTATGCCCAAGGAATGGGTCCTTCACAAAAATGCAATATAATGATAAAGCGTTCTTTATTCATTTGTTATAGCGCATTCATGGGACATAGTCATCAAATCACTGTCCTTCTGTGCTTTCCCAATATTACTTCCATCAATAGATGGAAGACTTCCAATATTTAGATTGTAGAAAGGCTGATCTTTTTAAAAGTGAAATATTTCTCTTTGTCCACTTATCAAGATTATATCGTACATTTTCCTAGACTTTCAGAGGAACTACAAAATGGGATGAATAGTTTAATTACTGTGGAGGAAATTGGCTTAGCTATTAAGCAGTTAAAGGTTGGAAAGTCTCCTGGAACAGATGGACTGACTTCTAGGTATTATAAGATTTTATCTGAAGAAATGATAGAGCCACTAAAGGAACTCTTTAATAGTATTTTGTTGGGTATGCAAGTTCCTCCTTCTTGGAAAAGAGCTTTTATATCACTGATTCCGAAGGAAGATCAGGATCTTACAGAGCCTAAGAATTATAGGCCAATTTCATTATTGAATGTTGATTATAAGATCTTTACAAAAATTTTGGCAAATAGATTAATGCAGGTTATGAAAGACTTGATTCATAGTGATCAAGCAGGATTTATAACAGGGAGATATATGAAACATAATGTTAGACAAATTATTAACTTAATTGAGTACTTGGATAAAAATAATCATATTCCTGTGGCTTTTATCTTTTTGGACGCTGAAAAAGCTTTTGATCAATTGGACTGGCAATTTTTATTTTCTTTGGTAGAGAAAATGAATTTTGGGGATAATTTTTTACATGCACTTAAAGCTATATATCAGCAGCAATCTGCACAAATTGTTGTAAATGGGGGATTGACTGAGAATTTCAATATTCAAAAAGGGACAAGACAAGGATGTCCATTATCCCCATTGTTATTTGTTTTAACATTGGAAATTTTATTGATTCAGATTCGGGAATCGAAGTTAGTTAAGGGTGTAAAGATAAGGAAGAATGAGTATAAATTGCGGGCATTTGCGGATGATTTGGTTTTAATTTTGGAACAGCCGAATCAGGCGATTGATGGTTTATTAGAACTTATAACACAGTATGGGAATGTTTCTGGTTTTAAAGTTAATAATTATAAGACTAAGATATTATCTAAGAATATGTCAGTTAAAGAAAGGGAAAGTTTGATTAAAGCCACAGGTTTTCAGATGGTAAAAAAGGTTAAATACTTGGGAGTATATCTAACTGCTTCAAATGGAAAATTGTACAAGAACAATTATGAACCACTATGGGCAAAAGTCCAAAAGGATTTAATAGATTGGAAAAAATTGCAATTGTCATTGTTGGGGAGAATTTCAGCTGTAAAAATGAATGTTCTACCAAAGTTTCTTTTTTTGTTTCAGATGATACCTATTCTTAAAAAAGAGGCAAATTTGGAGGAATGGCAAAAGGGTATCAATAATTTTATATGGGCCGGGAAGAAACCAAGGGTTAAATTTAAGATATTACAGGATGCTCGAGAAAGAGGGGGACTTAAGGCACCCAATTTGAAATTATATTATGATGCAGCCGCCCTAACTTGGTTAAGTGATTGGCTTAATTTAACAAATATGGATATTCTTTTTTTGGAAGGTTGGGATTTAATATATGGTTGGCATGCATATTTAATTTTTAATAAGAAAGTTGATCGGACTTTTAAATCACATATTTTGAGGAATGCCTTACTTCGTGTTTGGAAGAAGTATTATTATAGATTAAATTATAAAATACCTATCTGGGGGATTCCCAGACATGCAATTGAGGGAACCTCTAAGGGGACAAATTTTGATAAAATTTCATATAAAGAATTGTTAATTTGTTCTGGTTCGAATTGGCATTTGAAATCCCTAGATGTATTAAGGCAGCAAAATATTCTACAGTCATGGTTTCAATATTTACAAATAATGGATAGATGGACTGTAGACAAGAAAGAGGGAATAACACTAGAAGATAGACAATTGGTTATTCAGATTAAAAACCAAGGTCCGGCTCATATAAAAAGAATATATAATGTTTTATTAGAGTTAGATTCGGAAACAGAATTGGTTAAAGATTGTATGATTAAATGGGCTCAGAATATACAGGAGCCGATCTCATTGGATTTATGGGAGATAATTTGGATAAGAAATGTTAAATTTACACAAGCTCAAAATTTGAGAGAAAATTTTTATAAAATGTTTTATAGATGGCATTTAGATCCTAAAAAATTATCTTGTATGTATTCCAACATACAGCCCAAATGTTGGAGATGTGGCAATAATGATGCGACATACTTTCATATTTGGTGGAATTGTAAAAAAGTAAAGGCTTTTTGGATTATGATTTGGTGGAACATTCAAAAGATTTTTAGAAAGAAGATAAAGTTTACTCCTCAACTATTTTTACTTGGTATTTTTGTTGACTTAAATGAAAAAGAAACTACTTTGATGTTGAATTTATTAACTGCAGCAAGGTTACTAGTAGGTCTATATTGGAAGAAAGATTCTTTGCCTACTTTAGAAGAATGGATATTTAAAGTATCTAGTTTTGCAGAAATGGCAAAAATTTCTGCTTATTTAAAGGATCATACACAAGAAAGATATATTACTGTATGGGGAAGGTGGATAGATTATATTCAGAAAAAATATGGAATTAAAAAGTTTTATTTATTTTATGAATGAATATCAAATATTATAGAGAATTGTTTTATAAGTTATGGAGTTAAAGGTTAATTATGATTTTTTTTTCTTTCTCTCTTTTTTTTTCTTTTTTTTAATTATTATAATTTTCTTTTTCTTTTTTTTTCTTAACCCTGTATTCTGCTCTGGGAAGTGAAGGGAGGGGGGGTGGGGGTGGGAGGGAGGGTAAGGGGGGGGTTCTCTATTTTAAAATTTTATTGTATTTTTATAAATGATTGTATGTTTTAAAAAATAAAAATTTTCAATAAAAAAAAAAAAGATTATATCTTTTGAAACTATATCTTTGTTTTAATAAATAATAAAACACAAATATATAACAAAAAATAACAGGAGAATCTCCCAAAATGTAGACAGGTTTTAACCATTCTGCCTTTCCAACAGACATTTCTATGCAGTAGCATACAAAAAGGGATATTTGCTTATTCAATGTATGACTTGCCTCTTGAGAATGTCCCATAAGCTTTTGTTCCCTTCAGCAATAATCCAATGAAGAAGGTTGGGGCAAAAAAAAAAAAAAAGCACTGGACCAAAATCACCCAGTGAAATTTCTTGGCTAAAGATAAGATTTGAACAGGACTTTCCTCAGACTTAGTCCAAAGCTTTAACCACAGCAGAACATTGGCTTATGGCTTGCCACATACATCTTTACTATAATGATTCAAGTTGTTTTTAATTATTATAATTATTCAGATCTGTATCATTGCCGTGTTCATTTTTAACTTGAAAATAAAAATAAAATACTTTTTGACAATGACTCAATTTTGCTGCCTCTTTCTCCTCCTTTTTTTCTTTCTTTTTTCCTTCCCCCCTTTTCCCCTTTGTTTTATTATTTATTTATTTAAAACAAAGATATAATTTCAAAAGATATAATCTTGATAGGTGGACAAAGAGAATTACTAAATTTATATAAGTAATGCTTGAAATGGCAGAAAGTGAAGAACTAAAGAGCCTCTTGATGCGGGTGAAGAAGGAGAGTGCAAAAGTTGGCTTGAAATTCAACATTAAGAAAATCAAGATCATGGCATTCGGCCCTCTCCATTCCTGGCAAATAGATGGGGAAGAAATGGAGGTAGTGACAGATTTTATTTTTCTGGGCTCAAAGATCACCTCAGATGGGGACTGCAGCCAAGAAATTAAAAGACGCTTGCTCCTGGGGAGGAAAGCTATGGCAAATCTAGACTGCATACTAAAAAGTAGAGACATCACCCTGCCAACAAAAGTATTTATAGTCCAGGCCATGGTTTTCCCAGTTGCAATGTATGGCTGTGAAAGTTGGACCATAAGAAAGGCTGAGCGACAAAGAATTGAGGCCTTTGAACTATGGTGCTGGAGAAGACTCCTGCAAGTCCCCTGGACTGCAAGGCAATCAAATCGGTCAGTCCTAGAGGAGATCAACCCCGACTGCTCTTTAGAAGGCCAGATCCTGAAGTTGAAACTCAAATACTTTGGCCACCTAATGAGAAGAAAGGACTCACTGGAGAAGAGCCTAATGCTGGGAAAGATTGAGGGCAATAGAAGAAGGGGACGACAGAGAATGAGTTGGCTGGATGGAATCACTGAAGCAGTAGGCGTGAGCTTAAATGGACTCCAGAAGATGGTAGAGGACAGGAAGGCCTGGAGGAACATTGTCCATGGGGTTGCAATGGATTGGACATGACTTCGCAATTAACAACAACAAGTGCTTGAAATAACATTAATAAAAGATTGACCATACCAGACCAAGTACATTGAGTTATTTTTATAGTATGAAAAAGAATATAAATCTTGGAACTTAATGACAAAATCTCTATTGTGTTATTTGTAAATACTAAAAACAAATCTTTTTCTCTGTCTCTTGTTCTCTCCAAATATGTATTTATCTATCCATGCGCACTCACACAAATATACAGTAAACTATTTATCAAACAAATAATGTAAAACGTTAAAGCATTACAGCAAATAATGTAAATGTAAAAGCATTGCAGCACTAATTAAAGAATTGATCTTTCCAGGCACTGCCATTTCGGGTAATGTTTTTCTGCTTCTAATTCAATACTGCAGATTTACAGTTTTGATCCAAATCAAATGTTAAACATTTTTGACATTACATGAATAATAATCAAGCATTTCTATCACAGACAAAAATTACTTAGCACTAATTAAATAATCTATTTCTTATAAAGACTTGGGGGTGGGCTGGAGAGAGATTTTTTTTAAATGGCCACTTAAAGGTGAATTAGATTTTCTCTACCTTCAGCAGCCAGTCATGTGAAACACAGTGAAATGTAGATATATAAATTACAGAATGCTTCTTAACAGGGCTGAAAGTCAACTCCAGTCTGACATTTAACTCACAGTGGAAACATCAATGTTAAGTGCAATGAACAACCAAAATTTGATGTTTTAAATTGCACTTGTCAAATCTGAGACTTGCTGGAAAATCTAGTCTAGATAATTAGCATCCCTATGTGGTTGTGAGGTACATTTTACAATTTCTACATCTATATACTGCTAAATCTCTCCTGTCATTTGTGAACTTCAGTTGCGTGAAATGGTGCATCATAGAGCAACTGTTTTTGAATCAAAGTACCTCAGATGGGCTAACTTAAAGAATGCATCCTAAATCCGGGACCCATTACTCCTGTATTGACAAAGTCGTGAGCAATGCAACAACTACAACACCTTGCAGCACCACTGTGCCATTGCAAGAACCTGGAGACATGTGATTGTGATTTCCAATGCTTCCTGCCAACTTCTCACAAGCAAGGTCAATGGGGAAGCCTGCAGGTAGTCATAATTCATTCTTTCTCCCACTACTGATTTGCCTACGCATGGTCATTCTGTTTATTGATTCAGGGAAGGAAATATCTCTGAAATGATGATCCAATGAGTCATGGCTTGCCTAGTTAAAATATAATGCTGTGCTGTGGGCAGAGATTGTACTTTTGCTGATGAATCCTGCAATAAACATATTGAAAGCAGTGAAATCAAATCCTGGGTCAAAGTCTGATAAACTTCCTATTGCTAAGTCCTACTTTTCATGTTTCTTTATCCACAATTATTTGTTGATTAGGGGAGAAGATGGCTATTAGTTGCTGGCCATGATTACACTTTTACAATAGAATCAATCTACCATTTGGGCAGGAATGAGGGATGGTTTCATTTGGTTGGTTTAATAACCATGTTCTATTTGTCATGTACATTTTGTCTTTAACACAGAGAAGAGGGGAAGGAAGAAAGGGTTTCTGGCTTCCTTGATATTTAAACTTTCAGAGCATTTCTGGGAAGCTGGACATAATCTTCTTTTATCAACTGTCTTGTAACCAAATTACATTGGTGCTGATAATTCCTATTTAAAAAAAAAAAAAAAGACCGAGTAAGCTTTGGTGTCCCTGGAGAATGGTACAAAGTGATTTGTTATCTAATAGCTCATGAATAAAAGTGAAATCTATTATTTAGTAAAAGATTAAGTACTAACAAGCTGGCTGGGAACACGGCTATGTGAGAGATAAAGCATATCTCCATCCCATGTATCAAGGCCAAATATAAAACAGCTGACACATTGTCCTAATCTGATTACACTGTAATTATTTGAATTTTAACCTAAATGAAAATTAAGTCTAACCTGACACTGAACACATAGCTTTCAGCAGCTGAAAAGCAGAGAGAGGAGTAGGAGTCACGTTAAACTGGATTAGCAGTGGGACATAACGTTCACAGTGTCCATTCTTTCTCCATCAGCCTGATCTACAGGATCAAATCCTTACAACACACACACACACACACACAACTCACACACCAGCCAGTTTTCTTATGCATGCTGTCTGGAATTCGATGCACATTTTGCTTTGTTGTTTGACATTCAGCAAAATTGTAATAGGGTCAGGTTTTACATACAATCATTATTTGATGTCCAATGAAGATGCTTCTTGCTTACAACACTCATGGCAATCCCAAACTGCTACACTGGCCAATTGTCCTAGCTTGCTCATAACGCTGGGGCAATGCCCTAAACTTGAATGCCTTGAAACATTCTCTGAATTTCTGGTATGGCAGGCTGAAACAATAAGTCCACAGATATTTATTCTGTTTTATCTTATGTGCTCATTGGAGGAAGGATAAGAAAAACTCCGGAGAAATAAATCATTCAGTTTATTTTTTTTATTAGGTAGGGCAGTGTGTATGGAAAAAAGAGAAAACAATATTGATGATAATGATGATGGGGGTGGTGATGATGATATATCACTGTTCTGACTTATGTTCCCATGAAAGCAAATCATTTCACTGCCCTAATGTTGGCTTATTTGGTTCTGGAAAAGTTGAAGCACACACAACCATCATTGCTGAATCTTAACCCTGGATCCAGAAAAATCAGATTTGAAGGATCACAGAAGCAGGCAAAGTCCAATTCAAAGGACAAGTCTTATACATGCACACATATTCACTAGCTTTATTGTAGTTAGACCAGGGGTGTCAAACTCAATTTCATTGAGGGCCACATCAGCATTGCGGTTGCCCTCGGGGGGGGGTGTGTGGCCAGGGTGGGTGTGGCCTACTGGGTGGGCGTGGATGGAGTGGGTGTGGCCTACTGGGTGGAAATGGCCAGCTCTACATCGTTCATGTCAAGAGTGCCTGTGGGGGCCTGGGCAGGAGTGGGACAGATCTGAGGGTCTCTGGCAAAAGGGGGTGGGACCAGGGCAAGCACCAAGGCATGGTCCATTTCTTCATTCCTCACAAAGGGTGACACCTTCCCAGCATGCACCAAAGGGGCGGGGCCAACAAGGAAGGGGCTGGTTCCTCGCTGTTTCTAGACGGCCTTGTGGAGCTAAGACTGAATGTGTTTCAGCATAGATGGCCACCACAAAATTGTACATTGGCCCCTGGCTGCCTGGGCCAGGGCCAAGGCAGCAGGGGCCATTCCCTCACTGTTTCCAGGATGGCTTCGCGGGTCACATGAAACCATTTCGCGGGCCGCATCCGGCCCCCGGGCCTTGTGTTTGACATGTCTGAGTTAGACCGTTCATTGATTGACCACAGTGATAACTTCTATTTGAATTACTACCCTAGATGAAACATCTCAGAACTTTTGAACCACACAGCTGCAGGACTGAGAGATACCTTATGCTAGTGAAAGAACCATAAATATACAACATTATTATAATATGTTAGAACAGAAGGGTGGGGAGGTAAAATGACTGTGGGCTATAGAAATTCCATCTTGTTGACCAGCTGCTCCAACTGAAAACCAGCCAATTTTGAAGTCATGCTGCTGAATCTGGCTAGTTAGGACATGATAGCTTGATCCACCTCTTTCCCTGAAATAGCCAGGGGTCTTGAGCGTAGTCCAGAATTACCCTAGGCTTCTTGCCCAGGAGATTTCAGTGTTTACACTGAGGATATCTAGTTAAGAGTTATTCAAGAATTTCTATCCTCCATAGTGCCTAAGGAATTGTCTGAACTGGTATTCGGCTTCATCCATAAAACAGGAATTAATATGCTATTCAGGAGCAGTTGCAGATTAGGGGAGCTCTCTGCAAATGTTAACCTGGACAGATCCCTGTCTGGTCAGTTGGCTGCCAGTGCAAATTTGTGAAGAGAAGATGGTGTCAGGCCCAAGCCCAAAGATGATGCTGTGCAAATCCAATTGAGTCCAGTTCTTTATTTGCTTATATCAAATAGACAGAATCTTGCCAGATTAAAGCTGTAACCTTCTAACCTAATTAATATACCCTGAAAGATTCTAGGGTGTGGCTACCCTAAACCTCTTCCTTCATCCCCCATCCAGTCGAGGACAGCACAGTCTCTTATTTTGGGCTGCTCTCTGGAATGTACTGCCTCCTCCCTAGGAAACCATGGTGCCAAGTTTTTCTACCACTCCTTCTCCAGGTGCACATTTCACCAGAGATAGCTGGTTAAAATGCTCTGACCCAAACACTTGATGGTTCCTATCTTGAAGTACTTCCCATTTTGTCTGTCAGTCATACAGTATTGTTGAAATCCAGGCTGATCTGTGAAATAATGGCAGTTGCCATTTTCGCTGTCTTGCTTCCTCTTGCAGAATCAAAACAGCTTCTTGGTTTGAAAGCTGGAAGCAATGAAACAAACAGCACAATTGTCAGAGTACAAGTGAAGAAATTCTCAGGAGAGATTGGAACAAAGATTGTGTGCCATTTTAAGGTTTCCTTCACACAATGTTTGAGATTTATGGTGTTGACCTCTGGTTTTCAATAACATTTCATTTTGTCCTCAAAGCCAATTGTCTTCTTCACAAAACTTTGGAGGAAGTTGTTTGCAATTTTGAAAGGAGGTGCCATCAGTAACTGATGATCCCACATCTACATGTCTTTCCCATTCAAGAAAGTAATTGATATACTTGGACCTAAGTTTGATAATGCCATGACATTCCTAAAACAGTCAAATTTGACAAAAGTAATATTTGCCATGGAGGTTCTAGGTTGATCCCTCTTTAACTCTGCTCTCAAGTTCTGCCACTCCTTCCTCCACAGAAGGCTAGTCAGATGCCCTCCACTAACGTCATCTCATAGATTCCATTGGCTCAGGTATTCAGTTTCCTACCTTCTCGTTGGTTATCCTGGATCTTTCAATAAATCTAAATATGCCTTTCCAAAATACTGAAGTAATAATTATTTCATAGACCAGTAGGAGGAGCCATAAAGTAAGGTGTGTAACATATGTGAAAAAACAACCTTTCTCTCCTTCTTTGGATTGCTAATTAGATGCAGTAACGTTGTCCTCAGAACTTGCTAGGACATTATGAGTAATTGCTTTAGGGGAACATACCGGAGAGCACTTACATTTTTATAGTGGGTTTTACTCTTATTATATTCATATTGTTGCATTGTTTAATTCTTTTTAACATTGTAAGCCGCCCAGGGTTACTTTGTGGTTGAAATAAGTAAAACAAATCACTACCACTTCTAAGGGCCTTTCCGTGCTTGTATCACTCAAGACAAACATGTCCTGGCAACAACAACTATGCTATGCTCCCTATGAACATGGCTTCAACTCACCCTCGTTTACATAGCTGCCTAAAACCATCCAGATAACTTACAGTATATTTAAACTGGGGTTTACTCTGTGAAGCCAAAAACAATCCACAGCAATTTCAAGGTATATAAAACCTGATGCACTATCTGTCAGTAACCCCAATAGTGGTAGGTTGAGTAAAGCATCTACTGGCCACTTGAGGCTCGTGTGTGCACTCCCCTCACCTCCAGATCCCAGAAACTATCTTTGATTGCCATCTTAGTCTTTTGTTTTGGCCATTTGTTTGTTTGTTTGACACAGAATCTTTACTGTATTCAGTGGAATTATGGAGGTGCAAAGAGCCTAAGTCCATACTCTCGTGAAAGATGAATAATGAAGGAGAGTATAGATTGAACAAGTTTCCAGACTTGGCAAAATCAATTCCTGTGTCCTTCATATCTTTGTGGGACTGTACTATTTATTTGATTTTTTTTTTTTTAGCCTTCCTTTATTACTTGTATAAGTAACTCAAGGCACGAACATACCTGATACAACTTCCTCCTCCTCCTATTTTCCCCACCTCAGCAACCCCTCTGTGAGGGAGATGGGCAGTTAAAAGTTGATTGATTGATTGATAAGTAAATTACTGTGAGGTGGGCTGGGCTGAGAGTAATTAGCCCAAAGTCACCCAGCCGGTTTCAGGCGTAAAATGGGACTAGAACTCATAGTCTTCTGATTTCTAAGCCAGCACCTTAACCTCTACACCAAACTGACTGTATTTATGCCTATTTGCATAATTCATCTCTCTTCATGGAGTGAAGGAAAAAGAAAGCAAGGGGTATCTCTGCCTGGAGGGAATCCAATAATCAAGATAGTGGCCATGACCACTGGATTGAAGTCCCATTCATTTTTTCACTGTCCTCGGGGCCAGTTTGGTATGTATTTTTGAGCTAATTGCATGCATTTACTATGTTACAAACTGTCCCATCTTTTCTTCAAATGGCAGCTTCATTGAGATTTGGGGTAATATGAAAATTTGAAAATAGGTTAAAGATTATCTGATAAAGTTATTCAAAGGCAGAGTAACCAAATAAAATGTCTTTAATTAATCAACAGTCCTAGTTCCAGTGTGAAATGTGTTTAAATAGTTCTGCAACATTCTAAAATGCAAGGTAGCAAAGAACATTTATATGTGATTTACAAGAATATCCCCTCAGCTTCAACACTGTTAGCCCTCAAATAAGGCATTTAATTCTGAATGACATAGTCCTCGCATGATCGATTTGCATTTAATTGAAAAACCTGAACCTTACTGTTGCAGGATGAATGATAGTTGTTTACATATTTCCAGCAAAATACATTTTAGTTCCTTGCCATCCATTGGTAGTTTTTACAGTAAAAATATGCTGTTTGATTTTGCCACAACCTGTCTTGTAACATACGTGAGAAAGGGCTTGACATCTTGGATGTGACAATGGAAAAATAAAGACAGTCTGAAAATCTAACGGAGCGATGACCCCATAAACTATTATGATTTGATGGTACAGTGGAACAGTCACTTCCCATCTCTGTGGGCAAATTTACCAATTTCAGAAATCACAAAGAAGTGCCCCAAACAACGTCTTTGTAAGATTATCACCATTCCAGGTGTTCTTCAACTTACGACTCAACTGTGCCCCAAATTTCTGTTGCTAAACAAGACATTTGTTAAGTGAATTTTGCCCTATTTTACAACCTTTCTTGCCATAGTTATTAAGAGAATCACTGCAGCTGTTAAGTTAGTAACATGGTTGTTAAGTGAATATGGCTTCTCCATTGATTTTGCTTGTCACGGAACACTGCAACCGTCATAAATATGAGTCGGTTGCCGAGCATCTGAATTTTGATCACGTGACCATGGGGATGCCGCAGTGGTCATAATTATGAAAAATGGTCATAAGTCGTTTTTTCAGTACTGTTGTAACTTTACATGGTTACTAAATGAACTGTATATCAAATGTAGGCAAAAATAATGACATCACCACAGGAATGCAATTATATCATTAGCTACATAGTTCCATTCCTCCATTTTATACTTTCTCCATTTCTTCTTCCTCATTTTGTATCTTGTGGGATAGGAATCAGAAAATCAAAATATGCATGCTAACTTCAGAGTAACCACACTTCATGTGGGAAATGGGACAGAGCTATTAGAGGTGAGATCTCCAGTCTGAAACATTATTTCATTCTATAATTGCTTAGTGGTGATCTAGCTTCCCTCCACACAAGGACAAGATTGTGAATCACAGGGATAAATTACAAAGCCATTTCAGGATTTTTTTTTTTCCCATGGGAGCTATAAGAAAAGACCTTTAAAGATTAATGGTGATTCTAAAATGCAAAAGACAAGGGAAGGGCATGGCAGAATTACATGCGGGCACTTGCAGATATGTTTTTTAAAAGCTGATCTCCAGACGCTGTCTGCCAGGTGAACCCCAGGGAAGTCAAGAGAGCTGAGCGGAGTTGTCCTAATTGGAAATATGCTTCTTGGCTTTGCACAAGTGGAAGACAATAAAAGGCTTGTTTAGAGGGGCAGCAAGATAAAGAAAGTGTTTCTGCTCAAGGTTCGTGCTTCTCTTGCTGGCTTCTGCCCTTTGTCCCATTCCATTCTTTATAATGAGGCACTCTCTTCAGTCACAAGCTTATTAACTCTTAGCTCACTGGCTGGATTTGAGATCCCCAGACATCTCTCTGGACCATTTGCAAGACATAAATGCACACAGTATTAAGGGAGCACTTCACCCTCTGCATGAAACTCAAGGGGAAAAGATTAGGCAAGGTCACACATGGGTGCTAAAGTGGAAACCTAGGTAGGCCCTTAAGGAACCGTGTGAAAATAAAAATGATGCTCAAAGTTGGTGCTTTTTTTTTTGTAACAAGTTATTTTGCTTCAAAACAAACAAACACACACTACTACCCCAAACTAAGCTGCAAACAACTAGAAGCAAACAAAGTTATAACCAGTAGCCAGCACGGGTTTGTAAAAAACAGATCATGCCAAACCAATCTTATTTCATTCTTTGATAAAGTGACTAAATTAGTAGACCAGCGAAACACTGTGGACATAGTATACTTAGATTTCAGTAAGGCATTTGACAAAGTAGACCACAACCTGCTGCTTAGTAAGCTAGAAAAAGGTGGGATAGACAGCAACACCATCAGATGCGTCTGTAGCTGGCTGACAAACCGAACTCAGTGAGTAGTCCTCAATGGTACTACATCCACATGGAGAGAAATAAGCAGCGGGGTACCACAAGGTTCCATCTTAGGCCCAATTCTCTTCAGTATCTTCATAAATGACTTAGATGAAGGAATAGAAGGGGAACTCATCAAATTTGCAGATGACACTAAACTGGCAGGAATAGCCAACACCCCAGAAGACAATCTCAGGATCCAAAAAGATCTTGACAAACTTGAACAATGGGCCTTATCCAACAAAATGAATTTTAATGTGGAGAAAAGCAAAGTTTTACATTTAGGCAGGAAAAATCAAAGGTACCAATACAGATTAGATGAGACCTGGCTCAAAAACAGTAACTGTGAGAGGGACTTTGGAATCCTAATGGATGATCACTTGACTATCAGCCAGCAGTGTGCAGCAGCATCCAAAAAAGCTAATACAATCCTGGGTTGTATAAACAGAGGCATAGAATCAAGATCACACGAAGTATTAGTACCACTTTATAAAACCCTAATAAGCCCACACCTGGAATACTGCAGCCAATTTTGGTCACCATACTACAAAAAAGATGTTGAGACCTTGGAAAAAATTCAGAGAAGAGCAACTAAAATGATCAAAGGCCTGGAGACTAGAACATATGAAGAAGGGCTGCAGGACTTGGGTTTGGCTAATTTTAAAGAAAAGAAGAAACAGGGGTGACATGATAGCAATGTTTCAGTATTCCAGGGGCTGCCACAAAGAAGAGAGAGTCAAACTATTCTTCAAAGCACCAGAGGGCAGAACAAGAAACAATGGTTGGAAACTGACCAAAGAGAGAAGCAATCTGGAATTAAGGAGAAAGTTCCTAACCGTGAGGCCAATTAACCAGTGGAACAGCTTGCCTTCAGAAATTGTGGATGCTCCATCACTGGAGATTTTTAAGAAGAGGCTAGACAGTCACTTGTCTGAAATAGTATAGGTTCTCCTGCTCGAGCAGGGGACTGGAGTAAAAGGCCTCCAAGTCCCCTCCAGCTCTATTCTATTCTAAGCAAAAGTTAAATAAAATCAGGCATAGAAAGAAGTCTGCTGAGTATCAGGGAAGATGTAACAAGGCAAATTGGTGTCCCTGAACACTATCCTAGGGAATGAGGCTACAGAAATAAAAGAGAGAAATAAGGCCTTCTCATAAATAAGCCTCCAAAGACTCCAATCTCTTTGTGGTCTCTGTTTCTATTGATATCTATTCCATGTGGCTAGCTACCAAGGCTATAGGTAAGAGTAAGGTGACCAACCGTCCTCCTTTAGGAAAGACAGTCCTTCTTTTGTAAGTTCTGTCCTCCCTCAAAAAGTGTCCTTCTTCATGTCCTCCTTTTCGATATTTGAAGACTAATCTGCAGGGCTTTTTTTTCCCCTCATAGAATGCTCAGAATGGCATTCCGGCAGCTTTTTTTGATGGTTTTTTTTCCAACTTTTGCATGAACTGTGCTACTTCCACTATTGGCTTTCAAAAGCCAATAGGAATTGCTGCTGAGCGCACCAAAACACCCGGCCAGCAAACTTTGCACATGCAAGTTGTCTGTATTATTGTTGCAATGAATAAAATGTTTCTTTTATTTACGATATTTTTTTCTTCAATTTATTTGTGTCCTCCTTTTCATTGTAAAAAAGTTGGTCACCTTAGGTAAGAAGAGTATCTTCTGAGCAGACATGATTTCATATGAACTGGAGAAAATCCATTTATCTAATCCCAAGGAATATGGATTCCATTTTAGAATGGACTTCTGCTTGAGCAACAATATGTTAGCCAAATATTCAGTTCTGTAGAAGATTATCCTATTGTCCTCTATTTAAAAGACAATGTCCGGAGTCTAGAGATTTGTTCACCCCAATTGCAATATTTAAAGGAAGCTAAGACAGATGTACAGGAAAGGTCAGTTAGCTCTTCATCAACAAACTAAGCAAGCACTTGATCATCATCTTCCCTACCAAACTAAGTGAACTGTTTTGCTATTAATAGTGTTAATGTTATTTCTCAATTTGCATCTAAGCATTCGCATATTTCTCCTATGTAACTAAGTAACTCTGCTAATTGATTGCTAGAAGCCTGCTTTATTCTGAGATTCATGGCAATGGAACTACTTGCACTGCAGCCTAAATTGCTTCTCTCCAATGCTGCCGTTGGTTGGTTCTTAAGACAACCTCAGAAATTCCAGTCTGGGTTTGCAGTGGGTTGAGCAAAGGGGCTGGTTGGTTCTCAACCTGGGCTGCAGCCATTGCAAGATCTGATTAGTCATTCTCCTGCTTCTTGCCCTTCCCATCCCTGCAGGGAAGGCAAATCTTGCTGGCTAGCTTCTGTATCAACTAGCTTACTAGTGCTTGTCTTTTCCTTTTCGGAACTGTTTTTCACTAGTTCCTGTGTTTTTCCCCCAATGTTTGCACACCTGGATGCCTTCACTCCCCCAACCAATCTCCACTTCTCTCATTATCTCATTTGGCACTAATAAAGAATCTTCCTTTTTTTTCTTTCCTCTCTCCCCCCTATCCCATGTACCAATGTAGTTCCATGCTTCACTAATCAAAGCAGTAGACAATAGATTGCTTGTTCTTTCCTACTTTCCTCTTTAGATCTATGAAAATGTTGCAGTGGGGAAGAACTGATTTTTTAGTTGATAGAAGCAAAGTGACAACTAAGGAATGAAAAGGAAAGCTTTGCAGGACTCTGGGTAGATAACAGAAAACAAGAGGAACATGAATCCAAATGGTACCTGCTGGAAAACGTGAGGGCTGAATGAAGCATGAGCTTCTAGGGTTGATGATAAATCTTTCACATAACAGGTCATACTTTGATCTATCACAAACTTGTTGGTGGTGCTTTGTTTGCCAAGCTTGTTGTTCAGTTTCCAAAAGTTTCATCTGCAGGATAGGTAATATCATCACTGGAACTTCAGTGGAACTTGAAGTGACTTATTTCAGTTCTCCTCTGTTTTTATAGGTCTTATGTGGTCAGTTGATCACATGACAACTGGTCATGCCATGTGATGGTCATCTGGTGTAGAGATCCCCCCTGCTGGTCACATGAACAACTGGTCACCTGTTTGAGGGTCATCTGGTGGTGAGGTCACCCTGGCTGGAGGTCATGGGAGTCGGCTGGTGATTGACGCTGTCATTGGTTGGTTGCTGATTGATCTGACTTCTCACAGACTCTCAAGTTGGTTGCTGATTAAAGCTTACTAAACAAAAACAACAACAAATAAAAAACAACAATTGATGAGTAGCAGAGAACACAGAGGCCAACAACCTCAGTCAAATAGCTGGACAAGACAGTGACCATATGCTGAAGGGGAGGTTATGCCAGGCATTACAACCAATAAGAATTGAGGCTGCTCCTAGAATGCAACAAAGCTCTGGAGACCATCTACTCTGAAGGGTTTAACAAAGTTGAAAAACAAGGTGGGGGGCATGTTATTAATTGGCAACTGATTGTTTTTCTTTCAGTGATTAGGTAAAGAAAAATAAAAAAAATATATCATTTTTAAGCTATCTATTTAGGTATGGGATGGCATGAAATATGAGGTATGAGGACAGAAGAGGACAAACTGTTGAAAAAAAATAACAAAACACTGGACTTTTTGAGCAAATTCTTCTAATATCATTATAAACACGAACTAGAGAACTGGGACTTCTTCCTGACTCTCAGCTCCATGGTGGTAAATATTAATGGTGAAAGATAAAAGTAAAAATCGATAAGTGCCTAAGATAGGAATTTTAAAAGGCTGTGCATGAAACATAGAAATAGTACAGTAAATGATCTTTATATAAAACATCATTCTTTCATTCTGTTAGCCTTAATGATGGATGGAATAATTGGATGAGGCACCCAAGAGAGAATATGTCAAGTTACTTGTGGAATTTTTTTTCAATGGGTTGGCTCTCTCAGACAGTTACACAGATTTGCTCAATGAAAAAAAACCCATCAATGGTCAAACACAGTTTTGATGGATTCATCAAACCAAGTAGCACTCTTCTTCCCAATTTCTGGCACCACGTATTAATGCCTTGCTGAGTCCCTGACATGTTATTAAGGAGACAGGAAAGAATGGCAGATATTTGCCCTTAAGCACAGAAAGATAACAGAGCTAGCAAACGAAGTACATTAATAATTTCTACAGTACAGTTATGCAATGGTGGTTGGGGAGAAATACACCTATTTGAACTGAAAACATAGCATATGCATTATTTGATATTGTAATATACCGGTAGACTGTATCATACTTTTTCAGATTTCAAATAAAATAGCCTCATTTTTTAAAAACATTTTTCTGCATAAAATTCAACTGTCCATTAAAAAAGGAGAGAAAGAGCAGGCCATAGAACTAGAGAAGGATAGAGCTGGAAACATATAGTGCTCCTTTAAGGATGTTTTGCATGAAGAGGACCTTTAAAATGATGTGTTCAAATTAGTTTAATTCCCTCTACGATGGCAGGATTTTTAAAAATAAGAACAGGACATGGCAACCATCTTGGGTTGCTGTGATGGTGATGTTATTTATTGCATTTATTTAATGTATGGATCCAGATAAAGTACTTTTATTTTTAATTCTTCAAAAATCATTAGATGGAGCTTTTAAGGTTGAACACTAGAGTGAATTAAAAAGAACTAAAGACTACAACTAAAGAAGAAGAAAACTTAAATTAGATTTATTAATACAGAATGGAATAAAAGATTTTAACATTTGATATATTGAAGGATATTTTTGAACATTGGACCCAGAAGTTAATTTTAAGAATGTTTGCCTCTGTAGATAAAAAGTATTTAGGAAGAGGAAAACTGTTATGGAAGATGAACAAGTTTTATAGGACAAGATCTGAAAATGGACTTTAAAAAATCATAGGTACAAGAAAGATATGGAAAAGCATCTTACATTGGACATACAAAAGAAACCAGCTCATGTTTTCACAAATAAAAGGTATATACAAATAACAAACCAAGAGAATGACTTGATTAATCTTCCTATATTGGATTTACAAAGAGGCTTGTTAAAGCTTTGAAGAATATTATGAGAAGGGATAAAGAAGAAATTTTAAAAAACAAGTTTTAGGACATTATTTGAAGGGATTAAAGATCAAGATCACTAAAAAGGAGGCATATAAAGTTGATTTATTTGATCAAGGTTAAAATAGATATCTTGTTATCTTTAGTAACCCTCAATGGACTTTTGCTGAAATGACAAGGCTTTAAAGATTTGTTTATGGATAAGAGATAAGATATGGGAAAAAGATATCATTTGTTATATTTTAAAAGAAGGTGATAAGTTACTAAAATTGTTGATAGTGCTGTGTTGAAGGAGGAAGTCATTTCTATACAATATTTCCTTTCTTTGTCTTTATTGACATTTTCTATTTTTTTCTATTTTCTTTTTCTTTTCTGTACCTTCCATTTTTTTTAAGTTTGTATTGATTTTTTTAAATCATTGAAACTGTAATTTTTAATAAAATTACTATTAATGAAGTCAGCTGCCAGTTTTCCAAGCAGGATCATATCAGCCACAATTTTTACCTCATTATGTCACTTTCAGTTGTGGAATTATGCCACATTTCATGCATTCCATAGGATACTTCTGGTTCTACCAATCACAAGGCTACTCCTTTCATGTAGGTTTATACTAGGGATAGGCAACCTCGGCTCTTTTATGACTCGTGGACTTCAACTCCCAGAATTCCTGAGCCAGCTGTGTTGGCTCAGGAATTCTGGTAGTTGAAGACCACAAGTCATAAAAGAGCCAAGGTTGCCTACCCCTGGTTTATACCAATAGCAAATGTTAACAATATAAAACTTAAAGTTACATTTTATTATTGATCTCCTCATAGCTACTTTAAACTTGCAAAAATATCATGAAATTGATGTTTTTTGTGTAAAACTAAAGCTGAAACAGAAAATAAAAATGGGAAGTCCACAATTTGTAAAAGTCCTACTCATTTGCTTCATGTGGTTTTTGGAAATACCACTCACACGGGAGAGTGAGCTCATAGCTCTATAATAATAATACCAGAGGGACAGAATGAGGCTGAAAAGAATGTTTAGACTCACCCAGTTCCACCATGCCATTTATTATGGAGAACAGTTGGTTGTTTTCCTGCTAATTGGTGATGCTACATGGAAGAAGAAAGGAGACCAAGAGATCCTTCAATTGATCGCATTGCTAAGGTGCATAAATCTCAGTTAGAGGGTCGGTGGGTCACCATAACTTATATCAACATATTGATCTGCCAATTCCAGAGGAAAGAGTATTAATGTAGCCATGTGGTTAAGACTTCACTATCAGGAGAAGGCAATCGAGGTAAGCCACTTCTATATGTGGTCAAGAAAACAGCATGTAGCCAAGAACAGTAGGAAAGGACATCTGTGTTTTTTATGGATGTGCCCTTAAAATTAACTTGCAGTGAAAGAAGGAAGGAATTAAATAATTAATTTAAAGGAGGTCTTTTTAACAACTCTTTAATCTGTAGTCACTGACTGATTGATTATGTGTCATTAAGTTCGTGTTGACATTTAGCAACCACATAGATAGATTTTACTTCACAACAATCTTTCAGGACTCCCATAGGTGTATCCCTTGCCACTGTAACTGAGTCCATCTATCTTGCTGCTGGTCATCCTCTTTCCTTCCCCCTTTCACAGTATTAGAGCCTTCTCTAGAGAGCTAGGTCTTCACGTAATGAATCTGTAGGCAATAGCAGAGTGTCGTGCTTAATTTCATAGCATGGTAGCAGGTCCTCTTCCCCTGACAAATGGGCAAAATTACTATTGATGCATGCCTAGTAATTGGAATTTAGATGGCCCTCTGGAGGTGCTTGACAGGCTGCAAGGTAGCACTATTAAGCTGGGGGGGGGGGAACAGCACACAATTGCAGTTTGTCACACAGCTATCTGGGGATCTGCTAGGTATCCTCATGTCAGACTCATGCAGCATTTCTGTAGCCCTAAGATTATTCAAGGCAGATAACTGGTGAACTCCCCAAATCACTCTATTGCCACTCTGGTTATGTACCACATTACTAAAGACATTAGAATGCCTAGGTGGGCAGTAGTTCCTGCTTGTTCTACCTGTACATTATGGAATTGCTGGAAGCCCTACCCACTTTTTCAAATACCATCAGTGGAAACTGGTGAATGTCCCTGCTGCTAATGACACAGAAATTAGCAATTCTACTGGGAAGGAATAGGAAGCCTTCTCGTTTTCTTTTCTCCCGAACCCTTCCCGGGATCTTGCTCCTGAACATCAGCTCAGAGGGTTGGGTGGGCACTGAGGCTAATGCCATAAGTCTATGAGGCAGAGAACTGAGGGAGACCTATATGGTATAATTGTACCTGTCAACAGGTGAGACCATTGAAACCAAGGTTCCTAGATATCACTCAAGGTCACCTAATGGCATTCACAGCTTGGTAAGGATTTTGATCTGAGCCTTCCTCATTTGTTATGATTTCCACAGTGGAACCAGTGAGATGCTGCCTGTCAAGAAGAGGGGATTAGCAGACTCTCATTTCTGCTGTCCCAAGTGTATCCAAGCCCATCAACACTTTCCCCCACAATTAAAATGTGTTGGGGGGTTGTGTTGATATGCCAAAACGACAGAGAGCTTCACAATACTTCCCAGTCTTCTACCAGTGCAGTTAAAAGCTTTAGGGGGGAGGGGGGAATGTAATATTTATAAGAATTGGTTGGAGGCAGAATTTACAACATATAATTCAAATATATAATTCTCAAACCTGGGCAAGCTCTGCAAAAACTGGTTCCACATCTTTTTCAGAGTGACTCATCGGAACAGAGAAAGATTCCATAGAGATTGCTCTAATTTGTTAGCACCTTACACCATCATCCGTTCCCAGCTTCTGTGCAACTCAGTGTAAACATTTTGCATTTTTAAAGTAAAAAATAAGGCTGGAAACCTATGCTGCTTCCCTAGGAATAAGGCTTCTTTACTGTAACGGGGCTTTTTTCTGCCCAGACCGATGTAGATTTGTATTGTAAATGATTAAGTACATAAATTTCATACTGTACCTTAAATAGAAATGAAAGGATTGGAAAGGCTAAAAGTCTACTGGAAGCCCAAAGAAAGGGAGAGAGAGGGTGATCTATATGATGAGAATATTGAAGCCACACCAAAAAAAAAAAAAAAGTGTTACAATCCAGATTACAAGCTTCTTCCAATTTTCTCACCAGTGCTTTCTGGCCTGAAATCCTATAATACTTTTGTCCTTTTCTGAAAGATACAATTGTTTTGGGTTTATTTAGCATATGTGAATCTAGTTATTATGGTCTGCAAGCCATGGCTGTCAGGTCACCAGTACATATGAACAGAGCTCACTGGTTTGCTTAGTAAGCCACAGTTTAGCGCAGTGGTTCTCAACCTGTGGGTTGGGACCCCATTTGGGGTCGAACGACCATTTCATGGGGGTCGCCAAACAACGCAGTCCGCCATTTTTTCCCCCTTTTCCTTAGCTGTGCTACTCCCTTTTATTCTATTGGCTTTTGAAAGCCAATAGAATAGACTCTCTTGAATAGAGTCTAATTCTATTGGCTTTCAAAAGCCAATAGGAATTGTCCAGGCTGTCTCTGCCCTGCTGAGCCCGCCAAAAGTCCCATTCTGCAAATGGTGCTGCACCAGTTGAGTAGTCCTTGACTTACGACTGGTTGAGTAGTCCTCGACTTACGACCGGTTGGGGTTGTAATTATACACATGCTTCAAATTCTCCAGTAAACCTGGGAGGTTTTGGGATGCCACTCCCCAGGCTGCATAATGTACCACAAAGTGATACTTATTAACACAATCCTCATTAAATTAGCTCCATTAAAAAAAAATACACACTATGGGAACTGAGAACAAGGAACACTTTTTAAAGCTTCTTTTACTGTTGTCAGAAGCTTGGAAGGCTTAATGCAAATGCTTTTCAAAATATGCCTTTTGGCCCCCACAGCCATGTTTGATCTTGGATGGCTGGAATGTGACAACGTACCTGCCGAGGAAGGGCAGAAGGAGAACTTGGTCACTAAAATCCAAAAGGACCGACAAGTAGAAGGAAGGTTAGGACCTGTTTTGGGGAAGGGAGTAGATCAGGAAAGGGGAAGAACAGATGGAATCTGTTAGCATTGGATTTTCATTTGCAAAACAATGCCAGGAATCATATTTAAAATAAATCCAGATTTATTTATTTCCTTATTTCCGGAAATCCTTGTTCAGCTGATATTCTGTATATCCAGCTGCTCTTTACTGAATGCAACCTAGGATTACTTGAATAATGCACTGGAACATTAGTTCATGAACATTAGTTCATGCTTCATACTAAGCCATGGTTGAATAATCTGCAGTTGTCTGGTTTCAAACTAAGCCACTTGGCTGGCTTACAGCCAATGAGCTGTAAGAGCAACCTTGAGGAGCTGGAGTAAGACAACAGCCAGATAAAAGAAACTGAGTATAGGGCAGAAATGTAATTTGAGAAAGTGTTTCAGACTTGACTCTCTTTCACTTTCTCTTTATTAGACAGAGGGAGGGAGGGAAGGGGAAGGCACATTGAGACTTGTTAAGATTCTGTTACTGTAACCTTATAATAATATATTATGACTGTTAACAGTCATAATTTTGGTTTCCTAGTCTGATCTGCCTCAAACAGTCGACAAGTGTGAGCCAGTTTTGGATCTTCCATTCTGATCAACACAAGCCCTGTAGCCTCGAGTGATGGACCATGAGAGGCAGCAGTCTGTGACTCACTGATGCTATGCTTCTTTGCAACCACAACTTTTGTGTAAGATAACTGTTAAGGTTCCATCTTGGAGTTTTATGGAATTCCTAAAATGCTCTGACAGACTTTTCCTTGTTTTTATGTACAGATAATCTCCACGTTACGGGCGTTCATGGCATTTGTTCCTGTGCCTGGCTCACTCCAATTCCACGCTTTGCCCCATAGGCATGCAAACGAAGCAAACATTTTCCCTTCCCTGGAGAATGGAAGCTTCCAGAGGCCATGATCTCTTTTGCAGAGAATGGGTGTTTGAATTCGCGCAATATTATGGCACCCAGGAACTTCCACTGTTGGCACGAAAAGCATTTCCGCGCCAACTCTCCTCTCCCTCAAAGGAAAAGAAACTGTGGCAGAGAGGAGACAGATTTTTGCAAGGTGAGCCCCGCGAGGGGAAAGCATGAGGTATCTTAATAGGATGGGGAGGCTTGGGGGCCTGTTTCATCTCTAGCCCCCCCCCATGACCTTCCCCACCCTGAGATACCTCATGTGCACTTAACGAACCGAGCATTCGCCCTCACATTCGATTAGTGAATCCATGGGAGAAAGCAGGGAGTGATTTCATTCAAGGTACGAGATTCACTCCTACAAATTCTTGAATTACAAATGGAATGGGCAGGCTCCATTCCGTTCGTAACTCGAGGACTACCTATATCTGCTCAGGTTTCAACAATCCTGAAGATGTCACATTTGCCAAGGATTCCCTATGAAGCCAACAAAGTGAGATGATTCTTGAGTCTAATTCTGTTTTTATCCCCTCTTTGCTCAGCCAAGATTTTAATAAACTGTAATTTTGCTGTACCATTTGCTGTTCTTGTTCTACTGTTGGCCTAGTTTTAAAATGCTGCAGAGTGTAGGGTTTAATTGTTTTAATCCTATTGAGTACCTCCATTTGGGAATTCATATCCTGATAAAAAGCTAGAAATATGTTGCTTAAGTGAGGGCACTTTATTTGTGTTCTCCACAAGAAGGGGATTAAACTCAGATGAAAAGAAAAGCTGTTCCAAAAATCCAACATCCAGGAAAGCATTGCAGTTTGCTTTGAAAATAAACTTTGCTCCAGGACAATTATGTACAGTATTGGGAGGAAAACAAAGAGCTAGGCAAAGCCCCATCACAGTCTTCATCACAGTTGTTGTCATTCTCATTGTCCCCCTGCCTCCCCAAATGCTTCTGGAGATCACCCCAGACCAGGCATCCTTCTGTAGCACTCTGGACCTTATCTTCATGATCTGAATTATGTTTGAAGAACCCTGTGTTATATTTTAAAGACATCTTCTGCTAAAGGGCTTTCCATCTCATGTTCTGTTTAAGGAGAAAGTTTTTGTCTCTCAATCTTGGGAAAGAGATAATGGCAAACCACACACACACACACACATACACATTTCTGTTTCTATTTAAATGCAAGTGATGATTTTTAAACGTGTTTCATCCAAACTTTTTTTTTTAAAAAAATGCACATTTTACATGTGATTCCACCTGCTTCGCCTTCTTACTTGGTAGTTATTATTTTTTTTATTAGAGAAAAAAGTCATTCCTGAAAATAGTCTTTTAAAATAGCGTTGATATTAGCACTGCTACTTTGCACCAGCTAAACACACCAGACTGGCTCTGGCATTATGATGTTTCTGGAAGGCAGGGAGAGAAAGAAGGGCCTTGCTTAGGACATCCTTAAGTTAACCATCAATCTTTTTTTATTCAACTGCATTTGCCTTTGTAAGGACATCTGCCATCTTCTCTAAAGAGCTTGATCCAAAGCCAGATATATCTCAGCCTCTCCTAGATAATGGAACATCATTGCTTCCATTGCTATTTCTAAGCAGAATCTCCAATCTCTTCATATAAATACATCTTTCAATACATTTGACTAAGGAGAGAATGTAGCTCAAAATGCACTCTTTAATCATTCTGTCTGCTTTATGGCATCGCCAGGAAATGATCTGCCAGGTGCTAAATTTAGTTAATGAGTTAATTAATCAAGTTATAGTTATATATCCTTTAGGTTTGAAACAATCTATATCCTGGCCCATATTTCAGGCCCAGAAACAAAATGATTACAATATTTTTAAACACGTTCAGAGGAAGCCAAAATAAATATGTTAAAAAATTTAAAAAAGGGCTAACCAAAGGTGGATGTTTTCAATCCAATAGCTTCCATGGAGAGATTTATGTATGTGTTGAGTAAACTTGAACACATGCTTAATCATACAGTGAAATCAATGGAACTTTTTAAAAAAAAAAACTGTGCCAATTCCCTATGGATTTATAGCTTTTAAATATATAAAATCTGAAATAAACAAACCGAAGCTCACCTAATTTTTTTATTAGATTAAAGGATATTCATTGAGCTTCATAGCTAGTGACACTTCGAACCTGGATTTCACTGACCCTTAGATTTCCCAAACTGCTGCTACTACCTGACTACCCATCATTTCAACTCATCTTGGGCAATGATGGAAGCAATTGTACAGCATTTCCCTTAGACAATTCTGTGACAAAATCTGTTCAAATCTTTGTGCTTAGTGCATAAAATTAATGGAACATCTATTTCAGCTAAATATTGAACTTCTGCAGTTGAAAGTGGTGGTGTGGTGGCTCAGCAGCTAAGATGCTGGGCTTGTTGGCCTGAAAGCCAGGAGCCCAGGTTCAAGACCCAAGCAGCACGTGACAGGGTGAGCTCCCGTCCTCACCTCAGTTCCTGCCAACCTAACAGTTCGAAAACATGCAAATGCAGAATGGGGTATTAACAGACAAGATACAGGGTTAGATAGGCCCAGAGAAAAAACAAATAAAGAATATTTATAAACACCTGTTGGAACATAAGCTATATGAGGAGCAGGTTAAAGAAACAATGGTGACGTGGGCAATAGATCTAGGATATAATATAAATATGGATCAATGGCAGCAAGTATGGGAGCTAAATAACAAAATCACATTGGCAACATCATATAAAGAAAACCTGTATAAGATGGTTTACAGATGGCATCTCCCTCCGGCCAGATTAGCCAACATGTATAACGGATATTCATCTATGTGTTGGAAATGTAAAAAAGAAAAGGGCACCTTTTTTCATGTATGGTAGACATGTAGAGAAGCACAGGTGTATTGGCGTATGGTCTGGAAATGGGTAATAGAAATGACTAGGCAAAACATTCTATACAAACCTGAGGCATTACTATTAGGAATACTAGAGAAAAATGTAAATAAAGAGGACACATATTTAATTATTCACGTGGTTACAGCGGCAAGGATACTATTTGCTCAAAAGTGGAAAGCAATGGAAGTACCGAGTGAGGAAGTACTAATAAAGAAAATTATGTATTGCGCAGAACTAGATAGGATAACTAAAAGATTAAAAAATCAGGAAGAAACAGAATTTTATCGAATATGGAATAAATTTTATACATGGAGGGGGAAAAAATAAAGAGATAAGTTAAGATAGAGACCAGAAATGTATAGTTTGTATATAGATATATTATATGTAATTAATATACAATATGGACTGAGATGTCAGTCAAAGATGATTTACCATGTTCAATGTTTTTAATCCTTTTTTTTCTTTGTACTCAATGGCCTTGAAACAGAGATAAGCACTGCCCCCTATAATTGGCAATGACTAGCAGAGTAAAATCCCCAGGGACTCCTTTACCTTTTTTTTTTTTTTTTTACAGTTGAAAGGCCTATCAATGATAATGAGCTGATGAGGGACTCTGTTAGCTGCCCTAAGACGAGTAGGCAACCTTGGCTCTTTTATAACTTATGGACTTCAACTCCCAGTCCATGAGTCATAAAAGAGCCAAGGTTGCCTACCCCTGCCCTAAGATCTCTATCTTCAACTACCTTTTTTGTTATAAGTAGTATTTCTCTATAAAGCCTAGATATTGCTTAGGGTTAAGGTCAGGATTAAGGTTTCATTCTGTTTGAATGAAAACCACTAGCCTATCTAGGCCTTATGGATTGACAGGGTAAAGGAATACCTTAAATCCACGGTTAAGGGAGCACAATGGCTCAGCGATTAAAGACACTGAACTTGTCATCTGGAAAGCTGACAGTGCCCAGCTTCGAGACCTGAGCACCCCACAATCAGGTGAGCTCCTGTCTCTTGCCCCAGCTCTTGCCCACCTAACAGTTTGAAAGCATGCAAATGCGAGTAGATAAGTGGGTCCTATTTCAGAGGGAAGATAACAGCGTTCCATGCACCCTCAGCATATAGTCATGCTGACCACATGACCACGGAAAAGTCTTTAGACAATGCTGGTTCCCTCGGCTAAGTAGTGGAGATGAGGAGTGTCCTAGAGTAGGGGTCTCCAGCCTTGGCAACCTGAAGACTTGTGGACTTCATCTCCCAGAATTCCCCAGCCAGCATGGCTGGCTGGGGAATTCTGGGAGTTGAAGTCCACAGGTCTTCAAGTTGCCAAGGTTGGAGACCCCTGCCCTAGAGTCAGAAATGACTTTACCTTTAAATCCACCCTTAATACCCTTGAAGGGGCCCTTTATGGTCTCCAGATTTTGAAGGAAGATATCTCCAGAAAATTCTGTTTGCCTTGGTACAACTGGATCCTGCTTTATCTGAGCTCCTCACTAGGCAAAATATTCTATCTTTTTCCAGTAGCCAACCAAGACTCTTGCTAATTATTAGCAATAGCTATGGTTGATAGAAGTCACATGGCACCTTCTTCTTTAAGGTTGTCTTTTCATTGTTCATCCCTTAATTTATTTCTTAATCTGCGGTGTTCAGTGTATTTTTTATTATTAGTCTTGGTAAACAAACAGGCGATGCTTGCTGGGAAGAAGAGAGTTAGTTATATATTTGTAATTTATACTAACTTTGGTTTGTTCGTGTCTTCTAATAAAAAGTATGAAAAGTTTGTATAAGAGGTTCCTCTCTCCCCTTCCTTATGAGGAAGTTTGCAATCTACAGCTTTTAAGTCTGAAATGGCACAATCCAGGAAACATCTCAGGTCTGCTAAAGGCAAGCATACCATTTGGGCTTATGGCTTAATCGTTATGTTTTATAAAGAGGATTATTTTTTCAGTGCAGATTATCCTGTAAATAATAATAATAATAATAATAATAATAATAATAATAATAATAATAATAATAATAATAATAAAGTTGGAAGGGACCTTGGAGGTCATCTAGTCCAACCCCCTGCTCAGGCAGGAAACCCTATACCATTTTGGACAAATGGCTGTCCAGTTTCTTCTTAAAAACTTCAAGTGTCGGCGCATTCACCGTTTCTGGGGGCAGGTTGTTCCACTGGTTAATTGTTTTAAGGAAGTTTCTCCTTGGTTCTAGGTTGCTTCTCTCCTTGATTAGTTTCCATCCACTGCTTCTTGTCCTGCCTTCAGGCACCTTGGAAAGTAGCTTGAATCCCTCTTCTTTGTGGCAGCCCCTGAGATATTGGAACACTGCTACCATGTCCCCCCACATCCTTCTCTTCGTTAAACTAGATATACCCAATTCTAGCAACCGTTCCTTATATGTTTTAGCCTCCAGTCCCCTAATCATCTTTGTTGCTGTTCTCTGTACTCTTTCTAGAGTCTCAACATCTCTTTTACATCGTGGTGACCAAAACTGGATGCAGTATTCCAAGTGTGGCCTTACCAAGGCGTTGTAAAGTGGTATTAATACTTCACATGATCTTCATTCTATCCCTCTGTTAACGCAGCCTAGCACTGTGTTGGCCTTTTTGGCAACTGTAGCACACTGCTGGCTCCTATTTAAATGATTGTCCACTGGACAATCATTCAACTTTCAACATGGAAAATAACATGTCAGCCATGTTCATCCTTGAAGAGGACGAGCGTTTGAAAACAACCCAAAACTGCATGCAATGCATATGTATTGATGAGCTGTGGGCTCCCCATTGTCCCTTTTCTGGGAGAAAATGATTTCATTTGAAAATGGTCCGTTCAGCACTAGCCTTTCCACATGAGTAACTTCACACTTTATCTTTCCTTTGTGTATGAGCTTTTAGATTTCCAAGGGCTAAAGCAAAAGACAAGCCACCAAGAAAATCAAATTGTTGTCTCCTGATAATGGTGCATGCATAATAGCTTGGAGTCTTTATTGATAGAAAGTGCAATCTGTATCTCGCTTCAAACTTTCAAGTCTTCTCAGATAATTTATTGAGCCTCTTCTCTTTGCAGATGAGAAATATATTAATGCCTCCCAGGTACAATCCTTTCAAATAGTTTCGCAGGAAAGTAAAAGGAAGGGCCTGAATCTTTGCTGGCTGCACAGGAAAGAACCACAGTGATCTGTATCCAGGTTAACAAAAGCAGGTTGCTCTCATTGTCCTTTTCCTCCCCAAAGAAGCCACTGTGTGTAAGTCATAGGAGACAATGTGAAACAGAGAGATCTTTCACTGAAGGTGCAAACCTGGTAGTGAAGTTAGATGAGTTAGAAGCCATGGTGATGCAATGGTTAGAATGCAGTGTTGCAGGCTAATTCTGCCAACTGCCAGCAGTTCGATCCTCACCAGCTCAAGGTTGACTCAGCCTTCCATCCTTCCAAGGTCGGTAAAAATGAGGACCCCAATTGTTGGGAGCAATATGCTGACGCTGTAAACCACTTAGAGAAGGCTGTAAAGCATTATGAAGCAGTATGTAAGTCTAAGTGCTATTGATATTGGTAATGCTATTCCTGTTGATCCCTTGACATCATAACCCAAAGGCAGTGACCTTATGCGATACGTGCAGCTGACAAAACCTCTTTTCCAGGCAGTGAAATATTTTTTCCAGAAATATGGTGGTATACAGTATAACTTAAAGCCTTGTGCTTTCAGGGATGATCTGTGCTCCCATTGCAGGGGATTCATGTCTCACTCTGACTCCCAGCTCCTGGAGGTCCCTTCAAAGAAGCAGAATTAGATAAAGGAACCCAAATGCAGAATTGCTGTTAGACCAATATTAGAGTTTGGAGAGCGATGGAGGCTTGCCACCATGCTAAACACAGAAACACAAAGAAATAGAACATAGAATAACAGAGTTGGAAGGGATCTTGGAAGTCTTCTAATCCAAGCCCCTGGTCAAGCAGGAAACCCTATAGTACCATTTCAGATAAATGGTTGTCCAGTCTCTTTTTGAAAGCCTCCAGTGATGGAGCACCTACAATTTCTGAAGGCAAGCTGTCCCATTGGTTGATTGCTTTCACCATTAAGAAATTTCTCCTTAGTTATAGGTTGCTTACTAAACATACCTAATTCCTGTAACCGTAATGTTAGCAAGTTGTTTCTATTTATGTTCTTGGACAGGGGAGGGGAAGGTTAGTATTTTATTGTTACCAATATTTACAATGATCAAAGCAAAAGGTATCAGGTAAGATCCAGGTAGCATTAGTTTGCCACATAGGAAGATGTTATAGGGCAATTTAAATTGGTAAGATTTCCACCTGTGGTTCCTCTATGCAGACAAATATCATTGCCTAAAATACATTGCAGGCTATCATATACACTAAGGATCAGTAATGTGGCATCCAGGGCCCAAAGAAACCTGTAGGACCACTGTAGATGGATAAACACCTGTATCAGGAATATTGGGGAAAAGTGACAATACAATGTTGGAGTTCTCGATCTGAAAGGATACTAACCCTTACTATAATCAAATGCAGAATCTGATTTTGTAAAAAAACAAACAAAAAAACCCCACCAGATGTTCATAAGATTAGACCAAAATGAACAAGATCCCATGGTCAGAGAAGTCAGTGGGAAAATGAGCTAAAGATGGTTGGGAAGTCATAAAGAAAGAGGAATTAAAATCACAATAGTGAACAATTCCAATCAGGGAAAAAATAGAAGGCACAAAAATAGTCAATATCAAAATGCCTGGAACAAAGTAAATATAGTCCTCTCTTTGAATAAGGAGGCAGTAGCATCTGTGGCCAGGGAGAGGGGTCAAAACAGAAGAGATTTCAGATACAACATCATAATCTAAGTCCCACATCCACAATAATACTACATCTATCATCTTACCCTCTCCCACCATGAACAGCACTGCAGATTGAAAAGGAAGACAAAGATGATCCCATGGGAAATAAGCAAAGAGGGCTGAAGCATTCCTTAAATCTTGGGAAGCAAGATAGTATTTGGAAGCAACTCAGGCAAATGCCTCCTTAATTCTTTGGGATATAAGAGAAAAGAAATATAAACAGAAAGCACAATCAGATTGTGTTACTATAGCTTATCTCAATAAATTATAGCTTTAAATCTTCCTGTGGAGTCAGTTTGCTGATCTGGTATACTGTATCTCATAGGAATAACAGAAGATAAACAAAGGCGAATATGACAACATCTTAAAATACCTAATGGAATATTATACAGAGAACTGTCAAGACATGCTTTCTCACCCATTCAAAACTGCAGATAATAGAATAACAGATTGAAGTCACAGGAAGACATATTCCAATGGAATGTTAGAAAAACATTCCTAACAGGAATGAGGTATATTGACCCCAGATTGGTTGCAGGTCTCTAGAAGACATTACACATCACTGATGAGGATTGCCCTTAGTTTTCTTGGCAAGATGAGAGGTTCCAATCCATTTGATCTCTTACATTGATTTTGCTCTTGATATCATTCCCCATCCAGTCTGCTACTTGACTTTTAAATCCATTCATGCAACTGCAGTGAGACATTTTCACATTAAGTATATTGATGCTCAATTTCTTAGATATTTGGTTTGAAAACTGGAGTCTTTTAAATTTGAGATTATTATTATTACTATTATTATTATCTTTTATTCATTAGACATGAAACCTCAGTCAACTGAACATTCAAATTGGCTGGCTCTGATGGTTGACATGGGTTGCTACCAGCATCCTAGGTGTCAACCAGGTACCTCTTAAAATATAAGATGTTCTGAGTAGCGCAGTTTTTTGTAACATTGCTGGAGTTATTGCAGAAAGCTGCAGTTTCTTGATGTGTTTTGCAAAGTTTTTGGACATAGTTCCCAGTGCCCCGATGACAATGGTATCACTGTTACACGTTTCATCCATAATCGCGCAGTTTCTATTATTATTGTTGTTGTAGTAGTTGTTGTTGTTGTTATTGAGATGCATTCACTCTCACAATCTGATGATATCTTCCTTTCTAGGGGTTTCCTCCTTTGGGCCTAATTGTCCACAGGTTGTCCTCCATTGACAATATTGAGTGAAATCTCTTTTTCAACTCAGATGGCTCTCGAATGCAGTATACGTGTTCCTGGACAATGTTACAAGATCCAGTCTGGGTCAGTCACTGGGACCAGAGGTTTTGTCTTCCGAGCTTTGGGACATGTGCTGGGGCCCACCCTCAGGGAACTTCTCTCTAGCCATCTTCTAGAGAGAAGTTCCCTAAAGATGGGCTCTAGCACGAATCCGAAAGCTCGGAAGACAAAATCCTCTGGTCCCAGTAACCAACCCAGATGGGATCCTTGGATGTCTCTGCCATGTGTAAAAAAAGAAACTCCAGAGCAGAAAATGTTTCCTATTGCATTCTAAAAGCAGCACAATTAACAAAACATCATGTCAGTCTTGAACACACCCACACAACTATCCATTGTTGCGTAAGAAAAGTGCCATGTTCTCACCAGTACCAAGTCTCGGCAGGAAGGGAAGGAACAGGAGTGTAACCCACGCAATCTCCTTTGAAACAGTAACATCCTCTTCTGAAAGCAGTGAGACCAGTTATCATTTTTCTGACCTCATAGCTGAACAATCCTCTTCCAGGATGGTAGTCTTCTTCCCTAATACTATTAATCAGATTTGACAAGTTAATTTCCAGGCGATGACAGACTCCAACACAAGCTTAGCCTCCCTAAAAAATGAGTTGGCTTCTCCTCCAGAGTTTAATGAGACTCCCCTTGTTTAAGTGAATATTGCTTTGATTCAAGCTGATGATATTAACCCCAATCCATGCCTAGACCCACTTGGGAAATATTTCAAGCAATGAGACCTGCCAAGCATTTTAGGACCCAACAACAAGAGAGGAGCTGATAATTCTGTTCTCTCTTTCTTTCACTTATTCTTCCATCTCTCTACTCTACTAAAAATCAGATAAGTGTAATCTTCCCTTCAACCAGCTAGAACTGTCCTGCAATTCTGGAAACTAGTTGAACATGGAGCATTGCTTTTTTTGTAAAAATCCCAGATGTTGAAGGCTCTGCTCTGCTGAGTAAGAGTTTCAGGGCCAAGCCCAATGTTGAATCCCAGTGCACCTGATATCACTACCCCCATGTCATTTCTGAAAGCAGAAAAACTGATTAAGGCTAGAGAAAACACCCTTTCTGGTTATCCTTGTCCCACACTCCAGATTGACTGACTACAGGGTAAGATGGGAAGTATGCTAAAACTTAAAAAAATATTCTCTTGTATAGTTTTTGACCCAATTATATCCACTAGAAATGGCTTTAAAATATCATTTTTAATCTAAACCACAGGGTGTCAAATTCACCACGTCACATGATGTTGATGAGAGTTGGATACCCCCTCCCCAGCCCAACTAAGAAATAATCTAGGAACACCCCAACTAAACTGGGTCAACAGCAGCCTGAGGCTAAAACAGCAAACACTTGACACACACAATGAGGAACCAGCTAGCAGCAATCAGGACACAACAATAAAAGTAATTAACACCTTTTAGGCAAGAAAAATGAACTAACAATAGTCACAAACCAGCAAATCAAGAAAGACAAATTTTAACTCACCAATTAGAAATGGTAAGTTTGTTACCAATCAGAAATGACAAGTTTGGAAACCACAAAAGGGTATAAAAACCCCTGTTTAAAGATCACTCTGTCTAGCTAGCCGGGGACTCGAGCTGAATTGTCACTCAACGCTGATCCTCGAAATAAAACCTCTTTCTGGTAGCTGGCTTCACGATCTATTTCTTCTGCACTGTGCCGTCAAGGAGAATCCCGGCTGGAAGAACCGAACGGGGGAGTTCCTCCCAACAATCTGGCGACCTACGAAGGGACTTCCAGCTCACCCAGCCACCGGACCGGGCCCGGAAGAGTCATCACCCAGCCGGCAGCAGACACTTTGATCCGTGGGGAAGCCTCCTCGGACCCTGCCCAGTCGGCATCGGGTAGTAAAGGGAGTTTTTGAGTCTTACGCTCGAACAGCTACCAGGAAAGAGGGTAAGTGCCACCAAATTTAAATCTATTAGGTTAAAGGGTCTGGGAGAACGAAAGGAAGAATGCATGAGTGTGTGCGTGAGGCATCCTCCTCTTAGAATCAGCTGGAGCTCGCTCCCTCCATGTGCCCTCTAGCTGCACCCCGACCTGCTGCTAGCTCCAGTGGAGCCGTGACCGGCGGAATTCGGGAAAGCAAGGGGGGGCATCGGAGCGTGAGACCTTCTGGTGAGAGAGGAGAACCGAGTGGGCAGAGAAAGAGAACCCTATTCTGGGTAAGCCAGGACCCCTTCTGCCAGTAAATATTAAAGCAGTAGCCCCGAGCGGAGGTGGCCACTCACCTCCGAGACCTCGACTGTATTGGGAAAGAAGTCTCGCAAGCAGACTTCGACTGTGTTAGGAAAGAAGTCTCGCAAGGAGACTTCGACTGTGTTAGGAAAGAAGTCTCACAAGGAGACTTCGACTGTGTTTGGAAAGAAGTCTCACAAGGAGACTTCGACTGTTAGGAAAGAAGTCTCACAAGGAGACTTCGACTGTGTTAGGAAAGAAGTCTCACAAGGAGACTTCGACTGTTAGGAAAGAAGTCTCACAAGGAGACTTTGACTGTGTAGTGTATAGAAAAAAATAGACTTTGCTTAGGGCTTTGCTGGGAAACCAATTTGGCTAAATAAAGGTACTTAAAAAGGGAAAATAAGAAATAGCGATTCTCTCTTTCTCTCTCTCTTCTCTATGCAACCATGTGGTATGTTTAAAATGTGTGCCTTCCCTAACTTGAGTTATCTGAAATTTATGGTGGGAATGACTAGGATGTGTAAAACTAAGACTTCTGTTCTCTTGTCTTTGTGTATATATGTTTGTCAAAGTCTGTGTGAGAGGTAAATGTGACTATTAACTGTTTCAAATCCAAAGGAAAAAGAATTTTAAAGTCTGCTAGAAATCATGCTTAAAAATAAGCCACAAAAAGGAAATACCTCACTCTGTTTGTCTGGCCAACAAACAGAATGAAGAAAAAAAAATGTGTTTGTTTGTTTGTTTTTGTTTGTTTGTTTGTTTTTCTCTGTCTCTGTGTACGCTCAAGAACAGCCTTAAGTTACTTGGAGGGATTGTTTTAAGTTTATCTGTTGGAAAAGTTTCACTTGCATTTACTGTATGTGTTTTATCTATCCTTTTCCTGAAAAATGTGTCTATCTACAAGAGCCTTTTGAAACTCAAGTCTGCTTGTGTGGGGAAATAATTTTTTAAAGTTACTTTTCTTATCCTATCACTTACTGGTGAAACTACTATGAAGCTTCCTGAAACATAAGCATTTTCCAATCTCTAAAATAATGTTATCTATTTTAGAATAAATGTTAAAGGCAGATCTTCCTACCCTTGGCAAGTTGCACATCTTAAAATATTAGGCTTTTAAAATTATTTGGAATTTTTAGCATTCTCAAGCTGCCTAGCATTTTTTTTTCCTTCCAAGTTGCAAGTTCTTGTCCTTAATATGTTGCAAATGGTCAAGTTCAAAGGTGAAACATTTCATTTTGTTGTTCCCCATTTGTCTATGTTTAATAACTGCAGTATTAATGCCCTTTTCAAACTGCCTGCAAGCTACCCCCCTTCCAATTCTTTTCCTGTCCTTTGTTCTCCATACCTTTTGTCTTCCTCTCCTGGTAGAGTCCACCCAGAAAGGGGGGGGAGACCTTGTTCTTGTATCTTTCAGCCCTGCAATCCTCTCCCAACCCTTTGGAAGCAGAACACACAGACCCAGATGCTGCCTCCATCCATTTGAGCCATGGAATTGAATTGAATCCAGCCATGGAATTGAATTGAATCCAGCCATCCACTAAAAAGCCACCATGCAATCTGAGTGGAACATCTTCCCAAGTCCTACCATTTACCCAGATGCCTGTGAGAGCTGCAGAAGGAAGATTCCTGATGCCATGTGAAGCCTCAGAAGAGAAAATTAGACTGTGGGGGGAGGGTGGAAACTCATTGTAAACTTTTCTTTCTTGCCCCATCTGTATTGTAACAAGCCAGTTGAATGTATTAATGGAGAGATGGCATTTAGGAATATGTGGCAGAACAAGTACTGAACACCTTGGACTTCTATCTGGTGGGAGGGAAAATTTATCCAGAATGTTTGTATTGGCTATTTTGTAAAAATAGCTGCATATGCATACATACACCATTCACCCCATTCAGAGTCTATCCCCTCCACCTACCTTTAGTAAAGTTCCTCAGGCTGATTTTTGCTCTGTTGCACCAAAGCTTTGAGGGATCAACTTCCAACAGATAACAAGGGGGAGGGAACTAGGCCCCCTCAGGTGATTTGCAATTCATATGCCATGACTAAGGAAGCAATAGGAAAAATCCCAAACTTATGCCCTGAATATTTTGCACTGTTGAGCTCAGATTGGGATTCCTAGAACTCATTATGTGCAATTTAAAGAAAATTTAATAGCCTGGCAGTTGGGCATTACAAACCTGGATGCACTGAATTAAGAGCTAAGGCAGGAAACAACCCTTGAAACTGGGCAGCCAGTGGTCATGTACTAAGGAGAACCATGGCTGTGAAGAATTTTGGGGGGTATGCAAACCTGACTGGAAGTTAAAGGTGACATCCAACATTTAAGAGAACTAGCACAAAACATTGGGCACAACCAGTCATCCTGGAACCTTTCCTGGCTCTTTTCATGGTAACCAGACTTCCATTGGTTGAAAATTCTCATTGTTAGTATAATCACAGTCGCAATAGGTGGAGCCCTCCTTTGTTGCCTATGCCAATTAGCACCTTTAGGGTTAAAATGCCTAAAGGTCTGCACAACTCCCATCAGAAGCAAGGGACAGAGCAAGAAAACATCTCTCATGATGTGCCAAATTGATCACCACTACCGTATATATGAACCAGTTGGGCTAATCACTGATACATCAGTAATAGCCCAAAATGGGGGAATTGATGAGAGTTGGACACCCCCTCCCCAGCCCAACTAAGAAATAATCTAGGAACACCCCAACTAAACTGGGTCAACAGCAGCCTGAGGCTAAAACAGCAAACACTTGACACACACAATGAGGAACCAGCTAGCAGCAATCAGGACACAACAATAAAAGTAATTAACACCTTTTAGGCAAGAAAAAGGAACTAACAATAGTCACAAACCAGCAAATCAAGAAAGACAAATTTTAACTCACCAATTAGAAATGGTAAGTTTGTTACCAATCAGAAATGACAAGTTTGGAAACCACAAAAGGGTATAAAAACCCCTGTTTAAAGATCACTCTGTCTAGCTAGCTGGGGACTCGAGCTGAATTGTCACTCAACGCTGATCCTCGAAATAAAACCTCTTTCTGGTCGCTGGCTTCACGATCTATTTCTTCTGCACTGTGCCGTCAAGGAGAATCCCGGCTGGAAGAACCGAACGGGGGAGTTCCTCCCAACAATGTGTTGCAACGTATCACAATTTTTTTTGCATTGCCGGAGGTAGGGTGGGTGTGGCCTCCTCATGAAGTTTGACACCAGCAGTTTGACAGCCCTGATCTAAACACTTAAATTTTTTCATCAATTTCTTTGCATCCATAGTCTTTCAGCTTTTGAGAAAATACTGTAATCACTTGGTGTAGATGTCAAGTTATGCTAGTTGCAATCTTGTACTTCCTTGCTGACAGTAAGTCCTATTGAACTTAACAACATTCTCTTCCTCCGTACATACTTGCAGAATTGCATAAGAAAGGAGAAGAAAAACAGATACGGTATCTTCTTTTTGCTGCTCAAGGCCCCTGAATCTTTAGCACAGAGTAAAATAAAGAATGGATAGAAATAAAAGCACAATTAGGAAAAAATAATGGAAATTTTATAATTTTATAAAAAGGGGAAGTTTTTAATGAACATTTTGGTTTGGTCTGGTTTAAATTTCTATTGATAATGGAAGTGAACATACTGATTTTTTAATCAAGAAAGGAATAAAAAATCAGAAATGTGAGGGATGGAAAGAAGAAGGAATTCATTCTCAAAAGACATTTAATTACTTGCCATTTCCATCTATCCTGAATTAGTAAAACTGACTGTACAAAACATATTTTCCCCAGTTCCAAACAATTTCTATGCATGCACAGTACCTGGGTCCACATTTGTGACTTGCTGCTTATTATTGTCAACATATTACATGATGAAATTACCTTGGTCTTCATTTATAATATGAAAATATCTGATTTGGTATCAGAAATTGTTATGGCCTTTCTTCAAAGTACTATAGATATTGCAGTTTGTAAAAAATGTGATAACTACTCAGCGGTGTCCTAGGTGGATAATCAAAATCCACAACATGGTCAACAGATCCTCACAGTGGAAGCCCTGTCCCCTTTTGTATATGTGTTGTTATTGCTTGCATCTTCAAAAGGGATGGCAACTACATTGTGACATGCTGACCATCATCTTGCCAATGTTGACACACCTACACCTACACCCACACATACACACACCATGGGTACCCTTGGAATGTTTTTAGTCCCATTCCTCATATATCTATGGTTCTTTCCACATGAACATGTCAATCCTTACTAATCCTTGCTCTAAAGGGTTGTAAAATAAATGGTTTGGAAACTTTTGGCCTGTTTCATTGTTGCTGCTTATATCCCGACTGATTCAAACTAATCCAAACAGGTTAATCCATGAAAATCTTTAATTGCAAGGCAAAAATGTACATATGGAAAGCTCCAAGTTGTAAAGAAAGAGCTTTGAAAAAGATTTGAGAAAAGATCATGGAAAGAGTGTACATATACAGCACTTTAATAGAAAGATAATAAGGGCAAGTACTCTTCTGTGCCTCGCTGAAAAATAACACAATTACAATCAGAGAAAACTTGTTTGTGGGCAAGAGTCCATTTCCTGTTCAAAACAAGAGCTTTGAAAGGAATGGAGGAAGAATAAAAAATTTTTTACCAAGCATAATAAAATATTTTCTAGATTGTTTACTTCCATCCAGTTCACAGTCTTAAATCTTCAACAGGCTGAACACCTGCATAAGCCTGGTATAATTCTTGTGTCTTTCCTATTTCCAAGTTTTTCACCTCTTGTCCTTTGAGATAATTAATCCCACCCCATGCGTCATACCTCTTTCATTAAGAATTCTGCTAGTTTCCTGATTCCAATTCAAAGCTCCTTTTATCTATTAATGCCATTCCTCTCTTTAACAATTTAAAGTTATTTTTCACTAGATTCCATTTCCTACATATTGATGTAACTTAACAAATTGCTATAAGCTGAAAAATTCCAGCTTCTTTTCTCTATAAGTGCCTGTCTTCCTTCTATGTTCTGGAAATTGGATGTCAAGATAATATTCTGATGTTTTAATTGTAAAGATCAAATTTGGCTTTACAACCCAAAGGTGTCCAGAACAATAGGTTTTAATGCCAAACTGTGTTCAGATTAAGTACTGGATATAGAAGTTCATAGTAAAATCCAAGTAACTAGTAGCAATGGAATTCCTGAAGCTCCGTTTTACACACACAAAAAAAGAGGAGAATATGACAGCCAAAGGGGAAATGGAATCTAACATTTTTGGAATAATATTAGGACTCTTCTTACTCCTTTCAGCACAAACGTTACTTTTTCCTCTCCCTGTTGATCTCACATTCTTTTTGATTAAATCATGTTTATTCTGCCTTCCTAAGCCATTCTAAGACAGTTTAGAAATTTAAAATGTTGAACAATTTTTTAAAAAACCAGAGAAACTAAAACAAAAGGGCACAATCGTTCAAATAACAGCAGTAGTCAAATCTTCAAATGCAAAATAAAATTGCTCATTTATAAATCTAAAAGCAGGTTAATATCTAGATCGTTAGATCCCATTTTCATAGAGCCGGAGAAGAAACAGTGCATACATCCCACAGAAAACATTGCAGAAAAGCAGGACCATGACAGAAGAGGTCTATAGTTCTTACTGGGAGATAAATTTACCTATGTACAGCTGGCAAGCTGGCTGCAAGCTGTGTACAACTGGAATACACACTCTGTTCCAGGCTTTAAAAGACTCATTTGGCTTTGAGAAGCTTGCTGGAGGCCACTCTCCAAAAAACCTAATTACATTACACTAATTCATTAGAGTTAATATGATCACTCCCGTGTATTTAATAATTTCTTTCCTTCTATCCTATTGAAAATTACTATTTGATGGGGACTTTCAGGGGGCCTTCAGAGACTGCATTGTGCATCCTTGACAAACAATCTTAAAGTGAAACTTGGATGCATTCATTTAGGGCTATAAATTAAAAGCACACTGGCACATTTGCAGGGCATAGTGGATTAATAGGTTGTGTTCATCTAGGCTTGGAAACTAATGGGCAGCTGCACGGATTCACCTCTTCAACACTGCTTTGGAGTCTCACAAGACCTTCCAGTCCATTTGCACAAGAGTTCCAGAATCCCTTTCCCATCTCGAGGAGCATTCAAACCTGGCTCCTGCTTATATAGGGAGGGTATCTTGTTAGAAGGACAAAGTCCTCTTAAATCAGAAACAGGCAACTTCTGAGGGGAGCCAAGAGTCACGTTTGACATGCCAAGAACTCCACTCAAAAAGGGAAATAGCATTAAGTGAAAAATTATTTAAAAACAAAAAACGCTCCCTACCTTCCCCCAGAAATCAGTGGCACGTCCAAAACAGGGGTGAGGGAAGCTTAAAGCTGAATTTCATCGATTCTCAATGATGTGATAAGAAGAAAGTTCTTAAAGCCACATGTATCTCACATGTCCATAACTGACCTTCCTTTTACAAACTAAGGCTAGCTCACCACCTTGACTCAGTGCCGCACCACGGGTGGGGTGGCCATATCTGGGGGAAACTGCCACTTCTTCCTCCCATTGGCCATGTTTCAATTACATTTATCAGGTCATCCTCTCAGGAATAGGTCACACATTGTTATCCCCTTTTCATGGTTTGACATGACAACCATCAGCATCTTAAGGCCTGAAGAGAAAACCAGGCAAATCCAGGAGATATGATACTGGGTCTATTTTAGATGGTAGCAGAAGCTTTATGGAAAATGGTAATACCTGTAGAGGTGGTTAGTACTTATCAGCTAGTAATAAGAGATTCTAAGGCTGATAATGGATTTAAAGTAGAGGTGATGCCTACATACTGTAGTAAATCTCATCTTTCACTCATAACTTTCCTTCCTACTACCATACTTCTTCCCAACTCAGTTTATTTCTTACATGCACTAATTGATTATGTGCTATCAAGCCACAGTCAGTTCCTAGCAACCACATGTATAGTTTTTTCCATGATGATCTGAACTTAAGTAGCTCTTTTAAATCTTACAATAGATGCATCCATAGCCACTGTAACTGAATTCATCTTGCTTGTTACCGGACATCCTCTTGTTCTGTTTCTTACTACTTTTACCAGCATTAGAGTTTTCTACAGACAGGTGGATCTTCCTGTCATGTGTCCAGAGAAAGATCATTTGAGCAGCAGCATTTGTGGGTCAAGTGAGAATTCTGGTTGATTTGTTTGATGATCCATTTGTTGTTGGTTTTAACTTTTCATAGTATATCCAAGAGTCTTCTCCAACAGCAAGTTCAAAAGCATCAATATTTTCCTATTTATTTATTTATGAGACTTATATACCGCTTTAAGTGCAAGCACTCTCTAAGCGGTGTACACCAGTAAGCAATGTATATATATATATATATATATATATATATATATATATATATATATATATATATATATATATTTACATTGCCCCCAACAATCTGGGTCCTCATTTTACCTACCCCGGAAGGATGGAAGGCTGAGTCAACCTTGAGCCGGTGAGATTTGAACCGCTGACCTGCTGAACACAGTCAGCTAAAGTGGCCTGCAGTACTGCACTCTAACTGCTTGTGTTTCTTCAAAGTCCAGTTTCTGCTGTGATAGCCCCAGCATCAACCAAATCAGCAACTTAATAAGGAGACAGCCAGTTCTTTGAGAACTGAACCTATTGTCACTGCTCCTCCACAGGCGAATAACCTGTTTGCCATCTCAGCTAATAATATTCTATATTCTTCAGACAGACAGGGCCACATAAATTTCCCAGTGCTCAAGGATGTATGTTTGCAAGTTGAATCATGCGTGTATCAATATGGAGACTTTGCTTTGAGGGTGAAGGTCAGCTGGAGGCATTTAGAAATATCCTAGTTCAAACTTCATTCCACAGTGCAGAAAAGAGATGTGCCATTTTCCCAACAGTGATTTAGCAGCATTATTCAACCAATGCTGAAAGGATAAAAAGCCAGTCTTCATTACTGTTGTTTTGGCAATTATGTTTTGGATTATTCTAACAGTGTAAATTGCTTATAGGAATATGACCACAGAACAAAACCCTTCCCCACATGTCTGGCCAGCCACTTCTACAAGGATTGGTGTTCTCCAAAGAGCTTCTGCTGCCAGCTAAAATAGACCCAAACATCACTTCTCCTGGTTTTGTCTAGTCCACAGTGCCCAGTCCTTTTGATTGCAATCATTACTTTCTTCTTTTAAAAAAAAAACTTGAGGAATGTAGATATGTTCTACAGCATATCAGGGCTAAATGTGGCAAAAGGATGTTTTTTGCTATTACACTGTGCCAGATTGGGCTTATCATAGTATGCAATTTGTGAGTTTTTGCTTTAGGAGTATATGAAATTGAAGGCATTTAATGACATAGGTAGCTTAAATTCTACCTATGTGCGTTTTGTGACTGGACAAAGCTCTGTTCTTTGTTTCCCCAATTTTATTTTGAATTGTTGCTTGCAGGGTTTAGTGCCAGACTCATCCCAGAATATAAGGAAAAGAATTCTGCATCACCAAGTATAATGTTTTTATTTTGTGTTGTAGAGTTTCTATCTGTTGATTGGTATTGTAAATATTAAAACAACCAAAAGCAAAACAAAAGAACCACTCCATTCCTAAAGTCAAGTACAGTTATTGGGGTAAGGTAGCCAAAGGAATGAAATCTACTTTACAATGGGAATAAATATCTCACAATATCTTCTAAAAGCCAGTGGTGGGGAAGGTTATGGACTTCAATGACAAAATGATCCTACAGGTTTAAGAACATATAAACTCACTGTAAACCGATAAAGGAGAATATTTGTAGTTCAGGGTTGAAATGAGGGGTCCTTGGTGCTCTCTGAGCCTGGTTGTTTACTTGCAGACGTTTCATTACCCACACTAGGTAACATCCTCAGTGATCAATTGTAAACCATAGTTAATGGTTAAGAACAATGCATAAGGCCACAGCTATTTTATGCCCTGGAAATTCTTTATGGAATGGAAGCCTAAAGTGATAGTGATAGAGGCACCAGGACTAGTTTGTGAGAGAGAAAGCAGTGGTGTGACCTCCCAGATGTATATTTCAGAAGAAGCTAAAAACGTCTTCCACTTTGTTCTCATGGCTTCAACATCCTCTTCTTTCTAAAATTTACTCTGAAAGAATTAAGTGTAGTGGATTAAATGGAACCTGCAGGTATAATTTATTTAGATAAATTATAAACTCCTTGCACATGGCCATTAGAGGAAATGAAGTCACTCTGGGGTGGGAGTTTAAAAGTCCTTGGAGAGATTAGAGTTGGGTTAAGAGATTAGAAGGAAAGGCTAGAAATAAAGGCTCAGACTTCTCCGAAAGAAAAGAGACCCATAATGAGCAAAGCGGCTTGTGGGATCCAATTGAGGAATGCTGATACTCCATAACAATAATAACCTCTTAGACAGAATGAATAGTGAGCTGGCCAATTTTTGCTGATCATGTGAAATTATCTAGGTTACTTTAATAGGGGAAGATTTTGAGGAAATCCCAGAAGAGCCAGCAAAACTAGGCAACCTGGAAAAGAGAAAGGGGAAAAAAAAGTTTTGGCAACGTATATCCTGGTTCTGAACCTCAGCAGGATTTATAGTTAACTTTTGGGAGGAAGGAATAGAGCTTGTCAGTTGTCTGGGCAGAGCAAGGCTGAACTGAATTATTTGCCATTGAAAATCTCTTTCCATAGTTAGCTCTTGAACATTTACAATGTTTCCCTGGATGTGTGTAGGGCCTAAAAGTAGAAAAGTGGTTAGTAGGAAATGTAGCTTCTCAGGGCAAATCTATTCCATTTTGGATGTTCTGCAGCTCAGGTATATCAGAATACTAGTCCACAAGCTAAGAGAGCCTGACAAGGTAGAATGGTAATAAGATAATTAAAGAAAATGAGATTTCAAAAAAACTGGCAGCAAATCTCTTTGGCCAGGCTACAACTGTTTCAGCATGACATTAGAAAAGTAAACCGATGCCAGGCTAATAAACGGATTATAATACTTTCCATATAACTTTAAAGATGGATATGTGAATATTAATAACAAAAAGTGGAGAAAAGTGATTTTGTTTTTAAAATAACTTTTCTCGTTCTGTACAATAATCAAGTGATTTCCTTGGCCTTTTATCATTTTCTGTATCTGTTAGCACTTTTATACACTGTGTGCTTTTCAAAACAACAAATCTCTTTTGAAAAAAGGAAACACTTTATATTTTAAGAGACAGAAAGAGAGATAAGTTCTCATCTATGTTCTGGACATGAAGCACTTCTCCAGGAGAGCTATACAATTTCTGAAGATGAAACACTTCACACAGGGCTTGAACTGATTTCTTAATGGAACTCCAGGCAGAGCTCACATAAATTAAGTGAGCAGGAGAAAAAGAATAAAAATGTGGAGTATATTTACATATGTATTTGAATATGTGTGAACCAAAGAGAAGCAGCAGAGGGGGGCATTTGTAAGGTTCAAGTTAAGCAATTTCCTCCTATCTTGGATTTCTCCACTATAAATTACATTTTCCTCTTCTCCCCAATTGGTCAGAAGTGAGCACCAGTCCTCAGAAATACATAAGCTAAGCTTCATTTCTTAAAGAAATCTAATACTCTGAAATTGTTAGCATTGACCAGATACCTGGTTTGGTATTTTGTAGATATTTTTTCCCCCTTAACTGAAGGAAAGAAGGCTGAAAAAGGACAGTACATTTTTTACTCTAACATATAATTGTAAAATGTGTTTTAAAATATAATTTTCTTTTATTAAAACAATTTTGAGTTTATAATATCAAAACAAGTCTTAGGGCGTTTCTTAATCTTTGAAAAGGCTTGTAGATGACTCTTTTTTCCCCCAATTCATGTACAACTATTGTTGCAAATAGTTTGGAAATGGTCTTTTGTTTTTCCCAGATTACTTTGTGTTGGGTGCTGAAGCTAGAGGTGTTCCATGTATCCTTCCTGGACTATTCACCGCAAGAGTAAGGAAGATTTCGCAGTACAATACAATATACAATTAACAGGTTTTGTTAAAAGCTGGGCTGCTCTGTAATAAGTGGATTGTGTTATAATTCGTGTGCCACCTCCTTAAACAGTCACCACAAGCCAATACATTGTAATCATATCTACATTTATATTCAGGGACATTCCCTTATCACACCTGGGAGAGGTCACATCTTGGCATTATATGTGCTAATGTTGAAACAAATCAGCCTTGCAGTTGTGGTCTCTGTCAGATTGTTCTTATAGCAGAGACAATGTGTAGGAGGCAGACAGGTTGTACTCCAATTTTATTTTTAGTAGGAGTGTCAGGATATACTCAGAAAATAGTCATATGTCATTACGTTCTTTATCATCAGATGGAAAATAAGCAATTCCAGCTTCCTCCTATCCATTTCTTTCTGAGTCTTGGGAATCTGTTGTCCTCTGCCATTTTCTGCAAAATAAAAAAAAAAAACCAGGGAAACAGAGAAAGAAAAAGTAGATAAAGAGATGAAAGATGAGAAATGAAAATTTTAAAGATATGTGCACATTTGAAGTGTTGTAGTCCGGCATTGTAAGATTTAAAATAGGCTTTGTAGATGACTTGTTCAACTCAGAGCCCTCCAGATGGCTTGAACTATACTCCCCATCATCCAGAGCCAGCTGTGCTGACTAAAGATTATGAAGGATAAGATTATTGGGATTGTAATCCACGGACCTGAAAGCTGCTGAGTGGGAGAAGACTATGGGGCAATATAGCATATTCTTATGATTCACAAAAATGTTTTGCTTTCAATTTAAAATTCACAGACCACAAACCAAGCAACCATCAAAATGTCCATTATAAAGAGACAAATTTATGCAAACGAAGATATGGTGCTTGCAAATTGCAAGCAAGACTTCATGATTTCCCAGAACATCTATTCAACAATTTGAAATAGACCAAATAAACCCAGTCCATAAAGGCTTAACTAATATGGAATGGTCAGATAATAACTGGGAAGACTCAAGTTCAAAACTCCATTTAGCCATAAAAAGTGGGTCTTTGTGCCAGTTTGAGTAAAATATCTCACTGATATTTTCTGAAATCAGGAGGAAAATACCAAAAGGGAAGAAATACTAAACATGCCACTTTAGGTTTCTGGACAAATTACAAGTAAAAATACCCTTGAATTGAGCTCAGCATCTGGTAGTTACATGAAGATATTCATACGGCTTTCTTGGTAGCAATATAATTGGCTTATACTTTCTTGAAGGATATTTTTCTACTTCCCAATCTAGTTCATAGCTGTGGGATATCCCAACAATCTCCATCCAAATGCCAACGAGATCCAACGTTACATAGCTTTTGCGGTTTCTGTTAACATACATTAGCTATAGATGCTCAATAAAGGAGAATATTTATAGCTCAGGGTTGAAATGAGAGGTCCTTGGTGCTCTCTGAGCTTGCTTGTTTTCTTGCAGACGTTTCATTACCCAAACTAGACATAACACCATCAGTGCTGGTAAGGAGTGGGGCTTTCTCTCCATTTATATTCAAGCGTCTTGCCCTGTCAGGGTTAGTGGGGGTAGTCTTAGAGATTCTTTGGTTGGGCTGTTTGCTGTTGGCTTGTTGGTAGTTTCTTGATTGGGGTTTTGTTTACTTGATTGTTGGTGATGTTGTTAACACATTAGGTAACACTGATGATGTTACCTAGTTTGGGTAATGAAACATCTGTAAGAAAACAAGCAAGCTCAAACAGAGTCTAAATGAAACCAAAGAAACCCAGGTAAAATGAACGGATCTTTCTTCTGATAAACATCTGAAGACCCTTCCTAGCTATCAGCAGTTGTGCTCATATAAATTAGATTCTTTGAGGTCAAGAAGTAAAGCTTCCTTTGCAAGAGGTTGCCTGGCAGGCAGTAGACCTGTCAATAGTTTCTTGGGTCAACTATTCAAGATAGACTACACTGGGAAACCAATGACATACAGGTCAATATACTACTTTTATTGTAAAGCTATTGTTATGAAATCTTAAATGTCTGAATGTGCTTCTTTCTCTCTCCTTTAAGCTTTGTGTGAAATAGGGAAGGAGCCCCCTTATCTGACTATTCCCTTGATAGCGGTTCTTCCTACTTTCCTCTGCCCTCTACAGGTAAGTCCTTGGCTTACAACCATTCGTTTAGTACAGTTCAAAGTTACAACGGCACTGAAAAACCTACAACTGTTTTTCAAATTTACAACCATTGCAGCATCCCAATGGTCAAGTTATCAAAATTCAGACACTTGCAACTGACTCATATTTATGACGGTTGCCGTGTCCTGGGGGGGGAGTCATGTGATCACCTTTTGCAACCTTCTGACAAGCAAAGTCAATCGGGAAGCCAGGATTCCCTTCACAACCATGTTGCTAACTTAACAACTGCAAAGATTCATTTAACCACTGTGGCAACAAAAGTCATAAAATGTGGCAAAGCTCACTTTAACAACAGTCTCGCTTAGCAACAGAAAGTTTGGGCTCAATTGTGATCTTATGTGGAGGACTTCCTGCACAAAACTGGTAGGCAGCCCTGCCATAATAACTGAAGGGATTTGTGCAGGTGAGCTGAAGGCCTGGTAAAAATCCCACTTTTGTTATGAAGTCGTTAAGTGCTTTAGCAGGAGCTTTTCTTCAATCATCCATTTCCTATCAGCAGGGAACTAATGGCAGAAACCAACTGTATATTGTTTTTCTAAGATTAGTGGGATTAAGCGATTAAATCTACCATCATTAATAAATAATGGATTTGATGAATGGAGGGGTCTTTTCTGCAACAAGATTGTTTCCACTGATGGCATTTTGGGAAAGTTCCATCAAGCCTTTTCAGAAGATTCAGAGCACAAAGAATTACCTAAAACTGACTTTTAAACCAGATCTTTACATACAAAAAAAACACAATACAGGTAAGTTTTTGACTGGTGACCATAACCAAGCCCAAAATTTCCATTGCTAAACAAGACAGTTGTTCAGTGAATTTGGCCCCATTTTAAAACTTTCCTTGCCACCACTGTTAAGTGAATTTACTGCAGCTGTTAAGTTAGTAAAGCAGTTGTTAAATGAATCTGGCTTACCCTAAGATCGCAAAAGGTGGATCACGTGACCCCAGGACACTGCAACCGTCATAAATACATGCCAGTTGCCAAGCGTCTGAATTTTGATCACGTGACCATGGGGGATACTACAATGGTCATAAGTGTGAAAAATGTCATAAATCATTTTTTTCAGTGCGGTTACAACTTCAAAGGGTCACTAAATGAATGGTTGTAAGTCAAGGATCACCTATATTGGCTTCATTTAGTTCCAATTCTTATTCTTTGCCAGAAATCCAGGAGAAAATCATTTCTTCTCATTATAATAATAATAAAGTTGGAAGGAGACCTTGGAGGTCATCTTGTCCAACCTCCTGCTCAGGCAGGAAACCCTATACCATTTCAGACAAAAAACTTCCAGTGTTGGAGCATTCACAGCTTCTGGAGGCAGGTTGTTCCACTGATTAATTGTTCTAACTGTCAGGAAATTTCTCCTTAGATCTAGGTTGCTTCTCTCTTTGATTAGTTTCCATCCGGTACTTCTTGTCCTGCTTTCAGGGGCTTTGGAGAATAGCTTGACTCCCTCTTGTTTGTGGCAACCCCTGAGATATTGGAACACTGCTATCATGTCCCCCCTCGTCCTTCTCTTCACTAGACATACCCAATTCCAGCAACAGTTCCTTATACAATATGTTTTGGCCTCCAGTCCCCTAATCATCTTTGTTGCTCATCTCTGTACTCTTTCTAGAGTCTCAGCATCTTTTTTACATTGTGGTGACCAAAACTGGATGCAGTATTCCAAGTGTGGCCTTACCAAGGCAATCTCCAAAATATTGACCTAATGGGAAAGGTAAGAACGATTACAAAACTTCCCTATCATTTAAACTCTACCACTCGCATTTTGAAAATCCAAGCAGCATGGTATTTCAGAGATTAAGTCAAAATATTTTGATTTGCTGTCTCGGTGTGTGCAATTAGCCTTGGTGTATTCTCTCTGCCTTCTGCACTGAGTAAAGATAGCCTTGGCTCAGTCTGATTAACACTGAGTGTGGTTTGTAAATGTAGCCTTTTTTTTTTCACTAGCTAACTCAATTGTGTATCAGAAGTTGAGATCAATAAAGCATTTCCTCTGTGTTCTCCCATTTATGATGCTAATAAACACTGGGGAACCCAAAGAACATTTAGACAGCAACTGAGAATCAGCTCACAACAGAAGTTCATATGGAATAAAGTTGGGGATGAATATGATACAGTTATGGCTAAACAAGAAGAAAAGGACGATGGAATGCAGTTCTAAAGATAAAAATGGGCAAAGAGGTTGTTTCGGATTACCAGAATGAGATTTAATGCAAGGCTGGAAATAATGTTAATTATTATTATTATAGTATAGATAGTCCTCGACTTACAACAGTTCATTTAGTGACTGTTCGAAGTTGCGTCACTGAAAAAAAGTGACTTATGATCATTTTTCACACTTACAACCATTGCAGCATCCCCATGGTTACGTGATCAAAATTTGAATGCTTGGCAACTGGTTTATATTTATGACGGCTACTGTGTCCCAGGATCATGTGATCACCTTTTTTGGATCTTCTTTTTTTTTTTTAATTGAAATTTTTATAAACATTTTACAATAAAATCCCTCCCCCCTCCCATTAGCCCTCCCCCCCTTCCCAGAGCTGAATACAGAGCTAAAAACAAAAAAAAGAACATAAAAAATTAAATAAACATCAATCAATTATACATAAATCCTAAAAAAAAATTGAACCCCTTTAACTTCATTACAATAAAATCAACAAATCTAAGCATAACAACTTTATACAATAAGTTATTCAAAAGCTAAATAATACTTTCTAATCCCATATTTGTTCTGAACAAAATTTACCCATCTTTTCCATACAGAGTTGTATCTCTCTTGTGAATGGTCTTTCAGATAAGCCGATATTTTTGCCATTTCTGATAAATAAGAAACTTTAAGAAACCATTCCTCTATGGTAGGCAAGGAGTTTTTTCTCCAATATTGCCCAATCAATAACCTTGTTGCCATAATAAAATTCAACATTAAAATAATCTCTTTGCTATCACAATCTTCAATAATCCCTAACAAAAATAATTGTGGTGTAAATTTTATCCTTCTATTAAAAATTTTTTGAATATTCCACCAAATCTTAATCCAAAAAGCCTTTATATTTCTACAAGACCACCAAATATGATAATAAGTTGCATCCATACAACCACATCTCCCACATTTGGGCTGTAAATTAGAATACATACGAGACATCTTTTGTGGATCAAGGTGCCATCTATAAAACATTTTATAAAAATTTTCTCGTAAATTTTGAGCTTGGGTAAACTTAACATTCCTAACCCAAATTTTTTTGGACCTTCTGATAAGCCAAGTCAATGAGGAAGCCAAATCCACTTCACAACCCTGCTTATTAACATAAGCACTGCAGTGACTCACTTAACAACGATGGCAAGAAAGGTTGTAAAATGGGGCAAAATTCACTTAACCACTGTTTCACTCAGCAACATAAACTTTGGGCTAAGTTGTGGTCGTAAGTCGAGGACCACCTGTAATAAATACTAATTGGCATTGTCATGGCATAATAGCGGTAATAATAATGATAATTATAGCAACATTTGAACACATTCAGCATTTCAAGATCACCATCAGTCAGTTGCAAAAGGCAGCTTTATTTGGCACAGCTTATTGCGAAGATACCTTTAACCACCATCAAACAACAACATCTGCCTATCCCAGGTCCCAGGGAATGGCTCAATAGGATGCTAACAATGCCGACTCCAGACTAAACATCTCCCTGACTGTGCAACCAAGAATAATAATGATAACAATTTTAAAGCCTGCTCACTTTTTAAATCGCTTAATAACTGTCGCCCTTAGTAACATAAATTTTGGGTTCAATTGTGCTCGAGGACTACCTGTCCTTACAAACTGGATTGCATGAAGAGAAATTGCAGTGATGATGCTCTCTCCTTTCTTTTTGTATGTCCAACATACTCACAGCATTGTTGTTGTGAGGAATGCTGTGTGCACAAAAAGTCAGGATATAGATCTAACAAAGGAAAAAGAAAGTATAAAGAGATAAAAGAGATGGAGGTTCCCAAGACTGAGACCTACAGAAAAACTTGGGATCTTTTTTTGAAAAACACGGGGAAGCATAGCAAGTATGAGAACAAAATACTCTGTACTTGTTCAAACATCTTTTATTAGACCAAATCCACAGAAGTAAAATATTCGTATCTGAATTTTGCCAAGGTGGGAATTCTTAAAAAAATAAAAAAGCCTAAAAGAGCCATTCCAGAGGGGCAAAAAAGCAGAAGCAGCATTATGATCACACAAAGAGTAAAGATACGAAACCAAACCCCCCAAACATGTGTAGGAAATGAAAATAAGCACAGGCCACCCAAAATGGAAATAGAAAATGTAACCCAATCGTTCGGCAAACAAAGAGAAGATCAACAAAAAGGAATTCTTCAGATATGTTTAAAATAGAATGGAGGGGGGGGGGAATCTATATCCAGCTGCTCAGTGATGACCACAAGATGTTAACAAGAAAAGTCAATGCAATTTTGGCTGAAAAAGATCCCACCACCCTTTACTGACCTATAGTATCTTCTGCAGTCACCTAATCATCATTCTGCCAGAAACAAAAATACACTAACTAAAAAGCACACCTCCTACAATCTTTATTCATATCTTTACTCAAAGATGGCTGCATGATGCTGGAAGACATTGTAAATCACTAACTGGGATTCAATGTGCACTATGGGTATTTGAAGACAATTATGAGGAGTATAGTGACAGTGCAGGAATGATTCCTTAGATCAGGGGCAGGCAACCTTGGCTCTTTTATGACTCATGGACTTCAACTGAAGCTGACTCAGGAATTCTGGGAGTTGAACTCCACGAGTCATAAAAGAGCCAAGGTTGCCTACCCCTGCCTTAGATTAATAGAAATGCAGTCAGGGAATATGTAAGACTCAATGAATGATAGCTTTCCCTTTTGTTCATGCAAGAGGATGGCCAGAAGGCTGATGGAAATAAGTAAATTAACCGAATAACGAAGATCCTTACAACTCTGGCATGATTACTGACTAGTTTTAAGTATACAGTAGTTCCCAAGAAGGAAAGCAACAGAAGTTTCAAAATACAATAATTTGCTGCTTCATATGGGAATCATTTATGCAGCACTTCAGACAAGTTGTTGCTATAGAAGCCGTTTGAAGAGGGGGGGAATGCTAATCCCAAAAAGGACTGAGGGTGCTTCATTTTGTCTGTGCTTAATTTGTATATTGGTAACTGAATAAATACTGCCAGAACAATTTGCCATGGATCCTCAAAATACTTGGTTCAAAAGAATACTAAAGGAACTTTTACATCAGGAAACAATTGTAATGGCAGCAAAACCAAAACAGCTTTTAGAGAAATCCTTGGATTATTGAGATTAGGGTTTAATGTTGTAGAAAGAAATTTTAAGAAGAAAATCCCTACAACAGGGAGACTTACACTACAAGCAGTCATTCTCAAACCATAGATCACTTCATCCAGGAAGAGATTGTTGCATAGTTATATTAATTGGTGTTGTTGGTTGGTTTTTTTTTCTTCACTGCTATTTTTGTTCTTTATAATTTTGTTATATTGTTTTTATTCTGTTTTTTTAGCACTGTTAGCCACCCAGAGTTGTTTTTGAGATGGCTAGCCATATAAATTAAATATGTAAATAGATATATTCTGTTTTTAACTGTCGTTGGCCACTCAGAATCAAATTCAATACATAAATAAATAAAGTTCGTATCTAGTCTCCTATCTAGCAGGCATTTGCCAATTCATCATCAAATCTCTTCAAGCCTATGAATACTTTCCACATATGTATAATTTAAAAGCCAAAAAGATAACTCACCTGTATCTGCACCAGCTTGTGTGGAGCAGCAACTGAATCTCCATTGGCTTCTTGATTTGATTGATGCTGGGTCTTCAATTCAAGATGGGCATGACTAAATAGAAACCCTCCATTTTTAAGCGTCACCCAGGCAGGGAGGCTTGTACAATCATCCTCTGTAAAAGGGTTTGTTAGTGCAAGCTGGTCCAAGATGACCATAAGCTATGAAGAAATGATGTCCCCAGAATCCACTCAGAATTTCAAACTGCTATGAAAGACATCATTCTCTCTTGTACAGAATTAGATTATTACTATGCTTGTTTAACTAATTCTTTTTGCTGCATTTACCCTTCACTCTTTCTGCTTTCTCCTCCTCTGTGAATCCCCCTCCACTTCATTTCTCCTTTGATACATGACACCCAGGGTCTAAGGTTTTCCTAACTTTGCCACCAATGCAATTTGCCCTATAGGGACAACAATCTGAACACCTGCATCCACAAAGCATCATCACTGTATTATACCTTCAGGGTGTTTCTTGGGATGTTAGCTTTCTTGGAAAAGAAAGCAGCAGTAACTTGATTTGTATCTCGCATCCCTACTTTGCATGATGCTAATTTCCCTTGTGCAGTAAAGACAGCAGTAAACCTTATTATCCAGCACACTGAAGCTATGCACACAACGTAGGTACAACACTATAAATAAATGCCCTGAGAAATTCTATTTTTTTTTGCTTATTTAGTCTTTCTCTCATGGATATTTGCATGGCCACTCGTTCTCAGCATCTCTTCTTCAAATGTTGGGCCCACCAGAGTTGCTGCATCCCTAATCTTGTTATCATCCTCAGCCTCAAAGCCCAAGTTGTCTAGGACTATTTTGAGGAAGAAAATAGTAGTCATCAATGCCAAAACTGCAATTGCCATATATTGGGTTTTTTTCATAATTTACAAACATATCTGGATGCAAATTCTATGCCTTAAATGTAGGAGATGTCCAGGAAATACTGAACATCTGGTAGCCCTATGTAAATGGAATCAGTATGTTTATTAGGCTATCAGATACAGTTTACAAAACACACACAACTTTCTTATTTTTCAACAATTCTTCATCTGGTGAGATTATTAAAAAGTAGAGAATGAATGAATGAATGAATGAATGAATGAATGAATGAATGAAGGGAGGGAGGGAGGGAGGAGGGAGGAAAAAGGAAAGAAGGAAGGAAATTTACAGCCAAACCTGCACTAGTTTCAGTTTCAAAGAAGAGTGAGGAAGAACTTCCAAAAATGGAAATTGACTTTTACCAGATATAGAGTATATAAGGCTAGTGTTGTTTTTCTCAAAACTTGAGAAGAAAGATTTGGGAAGTCAAGCAAGAGTCAATCAAAATTTGAGAAGAAAGATTTGGGAAGTCAAGCAAGAGTCAATATCTCCCATTCCAGGTAACAAATATTTCAAAGAAATTGTCTTAAGTTGAGTGACACTTGTGATGCTCTTCTTCCAAGGATTTTCTAGGAAAAGATATTTATGATGGGTTACCACCAGTCAGGCTGAACCTCCAGGCACCCTTTAGTTGATCCAGCCAAGCAGTTTTTAGCTCTTCTGCTAAGAACTCTCCCATCAACCCAACATGAAAAACACAAAGGAGAATGATATTCTTCCATCTGGAGCCAGTGAAAGCCAGCCAGCTCCCAAGGAGACAGATAGTTGCTTTGCCCAAAGAACTGAAATATTCCACCTCTGAGGCAGTGGGCCTGGACATAAATTACCTGATAGCAGAACCCACTTTCCTAATGACCTTTTGGATGTGGGATAAAAGTGCTGACTATTTTATAAGCAATTATGCCATTGTTTAAAAGAATTATATTCAAGGAGCTTTTGGAGGAACATATTTACATAACATAAATCGCTATCATACAAATCATTTTGGGAGGAGTAAGCGGCATTATGTAAATTGTAGCAAATTCACATTATTTATTTTCAGCCCCAGACTAATAAAACACAAATACAAAATTTAAACATGGGGGGGGGACCCTGAAACAATCAATAATGGGAAAAAAGTATCAACCTGCTTCTGCAAATCATAGCTATTTGTAAAAATGTGGGCAACCTTTATGGTCATCTAAGTGAGGTCTTACAGAGGGAAGATTTAATTTCTTGATTAGAGAAACAACTAAAACTTCTGACAATGGGTTTAGGAATGCCAGATGCCTGGGTGGTATAATGGGAAACATAACAATACATGGGTTACTGATTTGACTTCTCTATCTCTGCAAACACACATAGAATTATTGTACAGAATACTAGTACATTTGTAGTCTTGCAGTTTCCCTAACAATGCACCAATATAAGAAAGGTAAAAAAAAAATTCCTACATGAAAAATAAAAATTATTACAGACACACTTAGGAATCATCCAAGAAGAGCTTGCAATTGCCACATAATAAGGGAAGTGACTTTGCCCCTGACATTTTTGTAGGTCTAAATCCCAATCTTCTGTTTCAGTTTAATTAAGGCAGTGTTTCTCAACCCTGGCAACTTTAAGAACACCCCAGCCAGCATCCACACATCACAATCAATTTGCCTTCTCTGGGTTGAGGAAAACCTATCCAGTAGGGTGAAGTGAACCAGAGACTTGCTGGAAAGATTTATTTCAGCCTAAATCTGAGACATCAAAGTCTCAGGTGGGCCCTAAGAGAAATGCAGCCAAACTGTACCTGGGCAAGTGACTTGAAGCTGAGCAAAGGACAAAAAAAAGTATGGCTTTCAGAAGACTAGGCTGAACAGCTTCTAAAGTAAGGGATCCTTAAAAGTATATTGCAAGAATAAGAAGGAGCCAGCCAAATAAATTACAGCCAATGGCAAAAAGGAAAGGAAAGCAGACAGACAGACAGGCAGGCAGACAGATAGACATTTTCACTTCTTTCGACTAGTTTTCTTTTCTCACAACAGCCTGCATGCTACCCACTATCTTTCTCCCAGCATTTACATGACTTGAATTTTTTTCCATCTATTTCTTCCGCTCTGTTATCCCTGCAGAAATCTAAGATTGAAAATAGATAGGATTAAAACAGAAGAGCCTTAAAAACAGTATGTGCTTGCTGAAAGTATCTCTTCAGCCAGTCTTATACTGGGTTAGTTAGCACTGAATTACACAACTTGATTCTTCCTTCCATTCCAAATATGGGCAGGAATTTCTCTATAATTCAATACATCACTGTCAAATTCAAGCTACACCTTTTAAAATTCAGTGGGGGCAACCATTATATTGGGGGGATGGGGGGAGGGGAGAGACAGCTTTGAAAATTGATCTATTTCTCCAATCAGCATAGCTACACAACAAACTACAATTTCCATCATTCTCAGCCAGCGGGTATTTAGAAAGCATTACACGTGGGGAAGTGCCAGTTTCTGGAAGCCTATGGTAATCATAGCAATACTAAAATGTTTTGTGTAATAAAAGTTGCCCTGCTCCAAAAAGTAACTTATAATCTTAACCAGCAGTTTTCCAACAATCCAACTGAGATGACCACATGTGTAAGCAGTTATTTACAAAGGCAATCTGAAAGAAAATCCACTGAGATCAGCAAACTATGTTTCAGGAATTCAGTCTTTGCAAATTCTTATACAAACTGAGCTGATTCTTATTTTTTGGCTTTATACTTATTCATACAATTCTCAGGTGTAATAAAATTTACACAAAATATTTTTAAAGTAGGCATTTTAAGGGGAAAAATATGCTTGGAGCACTTATTTTGAAATACATCTTTGCAAATGCATATTTTGGAAATAGATTGTTAAAGAAAGGTGCATTTAAATATGAATTTAAAAGTATTTTTTTTATTTCAGAACTAGAAATAGGACCAAAAGACAGGGAGTGGAAGTACACTGATTTGATTTTGATCCCTAACAGATCCTGTAGTTTCTTCACAACTATTGTATGGCAAATCACAGCCCATGCATGCCATTTTATGTAGCAGCTATATGGTATCTTCTTCTACATTTTGGCTGAATAGTTGCAGCAACAGCACCAATACTGTCCAACAAAATGTTGTGATTTTGAATGGAGTCAGTTCAATGTGCAGCTGCCAGCTACTGCCATGTAATGATCAGCTAGAGAAATGAGGTGATGTATAATGCTTGTGTTGTGAATCAACCAGACATAAGTGACAGAGCAATATGAAAAGTCTTTTGCCAAGCTGATTTCTGAAAATGCCAACAATTCTTCCCCTCTAGCAGAAACATTAGTGTATGAATAGGGAAAACTGGGCACCCATGTAACCAGTTGTTGAATTAACCCAACTTCCAAAACTCATAAGTGTTTTCAAGACTGTTGTAGGAAAAAAAAGTTGTAAGAAATTATATTATATTCTTAATTTATGATTAGTCTGAAGAACTATACATTGGAAAAATGGATGACCTTTAATTCATGACATCCACACCATACAGTAAGTGGCTTGATATCCTATGTTAAGATACAGATTAAACAACAGCCTTAAAACAAACCAGAATTAACTAAATCAAACCATGTTGCATGTTCCAACATTCTGAGTTCACACCACATTAAATCAAACTGAGACATTGTGCCTTAGTGCAGAGTTCCCCAATCTTTTGGGGTTGGCAGCCCAGAGAATGGGGAGGGGGAAAGAAGGGATGGTTTTGTGGGAGGGGTAAAAACATGTGCACATGAACAACCATTGTTCACACAAGTGAGGTCAGAACACCCACGATGCTCACAGTGATGCTTGCACGAGTGGGGCAGCGAACACCTGCAACGCTCACCATGACACTCACACAAGTGGGGCCACGAATGCCTGAGTTACTCATCACAATGCTCACACAAGTGGGGCTGTGTGCGTGCGCACACATGCACGTACTGACCAGCCACTCACATGGCTCAGTGACCAATAGGTAGTGCATATCAATATATTGAAATCTATATTAAAATTCATAGGGTGTCAATTCACTCTTTGCACCATGGGAACTTACAGTTTCTCTTAACCTTTTGTCTTGTTGTCAGTCCTAAGTTATTGCACTGCAGGGATTTTAAAGTACATTCATTATTAGCCTAGTTATAAGAAGGCCAATTCCATGTAAGCAAGTATAGTAGCCAAAAGGTTCCATTAGGCTGATTTATACTTGACAGCTATTTTTCTCTCCAACTAGACATAAAAATGCATGTAAATGATGATGAGAGGAGGAGCAAAAACCAACTAGAGAATACTCAGGACAGCCAGAAGCAAAGAGCAACTACAAAATGTCAAAATGGCTTTGATGAAGAGTTTGAACTGGATTTCGTGATGTGAAATAGGCCATTCAAACCTGTTTATCTTTTGACAAGAGTTTTTAAGAGAGCAATTTAAGCCACAAAGAAGAGCAAATGGTAATGTCAAGTAAAATACAAGAACAGAACTCAAGGAAAATCTGTAAGGCCTTGAAGATTTGGCTTTGTGCCCAGGCCTGGGGTCCCAAGAGTATGAAGGGTCCTGTTTCCTGGCTATATTGATATTGATCATGATTTTTTTTCTCAATTGCCAAATTTGAATTATTTTGTAATTATTTTGTGGTTAACTGCTTTATAATTGTTTATTTATTTATTTATTTATTTATGAGACTTATATACCGCTTTAAGTGCAAGCACTCTCTAAGCGGTGTACACCAGTAAGCAATGTATATATATATTTACATTGCCCCCAACAATCTGGGTCCTCATTTTACCTACCCCGGAAGGATGGAAGGCTGAGTCAACCTTGAGCCGGTGAGATTTGAACTGCTGACCTGCTGAACACAGTCAGCTAAAGTGGCCTGCAGTACTGTTTGCCACCCAAGTCAAGTTCTTGAGATGGGCAGCTATACAGACTCAATAAGTAACTAAATAAAATGGTTGTCAGAGTCACCTCCCTCTTTTGTTAGTAGCATCACTATCTTACTTCTGAAAGAGCTCACCCAAGCAAACTACAGCCATCTCAACTGGCTGAGAAAAAAATAGGAGGAAGCTAGCTTTGGCAGGGATTAGTGGTAAGCCCTCTGGCTGCAATGGACAGGCTCCTTAGAAACAAAACAAAGTGCAGGTTGCAAGAATTGCATAACAGAAAACAAAGCATCCTTTCAGAACCCACAACTCCCTTGAAGGAAGGTGGGGCTAGAGGTAGTTTATCCATACAAAAGAAAGTTGAGAGCACAATATATCCATTCATCTGCAAGTATCTTTCCCAAAGTATTAAATATGATTCCCAGACATGGAATAAACAAGTCTTCTAGTGTAATCTGAAAGATACTTTCCAAATACTGCACAGCTCTAGCTTGCTGAACCTAATTTAGCCTACCAAATTTTTTTTGCAGTGGCTCAGTAGGGTCTTACTAAACCACTTGCCTTTCTAGAGGTTGGAATTACCAAACTGGAGGCAGAAGGATGATTGCCAATGATCTACAGGGTGATGAGTGATGACCTATAGTTGGCTTGGTTATTCAACTCCAGTTAACTCTACTCAATTTGTCAAATTAACTGGAGTTGAGTAACCAAGATATATTTCCAAGCCTAGTAGGTTATCGTAAGCAAACTACCACAGCAACCACCTATATGTGCAGTAAGAATACACTGGTGTCTGCTAGAAGATCTTTGAGGCCCATTTAGACATAGTATTCAATTCTGCTTTGGACTGGTTTTACAGTATTTTATTTTGTTTTTCTGAAACTCTTAAGAAATATCCCACAGATATTAGTAATTTCACAGAATTGGCCATGAGAAAAAGACAGGGAAACTTCCATGAGGCTGCCACAGTTCCTTGCAATCCTGAAGCCAATCCTAAATATGATATCGACCCATCCTGGCTGTAAGAATATCTGAGATAACTTCTGAAATATCATCTAATGGCTAAATAAGTAAGTAAGTAAGTAAGTAAGTAAGTAAGTAAGTAAGTAAGTAAGTAAATAGTAGGCCTTAAAAGACACAGAATAACCCCAAATTTTCTTTCATCTGAAAAAAAAAACCCAGTCAACTCTGTGAGACCTTTGCAGTGCAAAAGAGATTAACTCTTGTTTCTTCGGGTGTGAACAAGTTTTGACTTAATCCCACTGAAACCCATGGGAGTAAATTTCTCTTAAATCTCTCCCATTGTTACCTGTTGGATTGTCCTTTGTGATTTTGTTGGCATTAGAGAAACAGCTGTAAATGTTAGTGAAGTCAGACTGTCATTGTTCTGCACAGAGGGACAGAGCAAATCATTCTTAATGGTCCCTCTATACTTAATTGAAACGCAGATCAAGATGAAAGGAGATTATGGGTGGATACAAAAAAGAATTGTCTTCCCCTTGGTGCTAGAGCAATAGTTTTGATGTTCATGCTTTTCACACTTGAGCAGATGTTTGGATTAAGTGTTATATTCCTGTTTAACACCCCAGCTGAGGGGAATCTAGTGGAGTGATAGATTCATTTTTTAAATGCCTTAGATCTCACTTGATTAACTTTTGGGGGGAGGAGACCTTTTTGCAATAGAATTAAATTAGCACATTCAGGATCAAAACCTTATTGTAAAATATGTTCAGATAAACTAAAAAAAAATAATCAAGAACATATCAACTTGTCTATCATCTATTGTACTCCTATTGTTTAAGTAGATGATTGAATATTGAAATGTGCATAAATCACCCCTTTTCTTGGTTTGCTAGCTGTTTCAGCCTTTTGTTGAACCACAGATCTACTAATTCCAAGATTACATGGACAACGGCTGGGAATTGGGGCTAAGAAAACTAAATGACATCAGGTTGGCAAAGACTGGTATATTTGCGCATTTATAAACAATGCAGTCCTGTACAGTACAAAAAAATTCCAATAGCTTCTCAAACGTGATCTTTCCTGATGCTGGTCTCATGAAAATTGCAGTTCAATGTACCTAGAGATCAGGACTAGGAGGCTGATTTGAAAGTCTGAATATGTACTCTGCCTTCCTATTTGATCTACAAATCCACAAAGCTATGGATAACAAGTTAATTTAAGTGGTAATACTAACTGAAAAGAGTAGATCAATGAAATGAATGAAATTATATAAGAATATGGTTCCTGTCTATAACACAAACAACCAAGAAAGGTGACTCAGAAGAAAAGCAATATGCAGTATCTTCTATAGGCAGTTAATTTTGCAACATCATCTTGGCCAAATTATTTGCTTTATTGAGGCAGTGATTTAACAGATTTATGAAGCATCAATGGAAAATTATTTGTATCCCCTGCACTAAATCATGCAGAGACAGAGGAGGCTACCTCTTTGGGACATAGGTGATTGTCCTTTTTTTATTACGTAACCTTTTGTTTTTTTAGCATCTGTAATTACCCTCTTTGCAGATTAATATGCCAAAACACATTACAGCAATCAAATACAGAATCAGATTTATGGCGAGAAATATTTGCTGGCATAGAATATCGTAGATTAGATGCCGGTTCTTTATGTAGCACTGATATTAAAATACCCAACTAACTTTCAAATTATAGTTAAGCAGAGCCAGTTCTGTGTAGTGGTTAAGGCACTAGGTTAGAAAGAGGGAGACCATGTGTTCAACTCCCACCTGAGCCATGAAAGCCAGCTGGATGATTGGGCCAGTCACTCTCTCTCTCAGCCCAACTCACCTCACAGGTTTGTTGTTGTGGGGGGGGGGGGAAGGATGGGATATGTTTTCCCACGTTGAGTTATTTGCTGAAATAATAAAGGAGGGCTACAAAAACAAACAAACTTTTAAATAACACATTCTAAATTTTTGAAAGGAGAGAGCTAGATAAATCATGGCAACAACAAAAATAAAATGCTGAACATAAGCCGGATGGATAGACTTCTGGTGATCAAGAGCTAAACTGAGCAGTTTTTTATTTCTATCCTCCAAAGGGGAGAAGTGTAAGGTCTAATTGTAGAGCAGTCTTTAGGTGACATGGTTACTTTTGGCCTTATATTACAGTTTACATGCTGCTCTGAGTTGCTGGGAGCCAGTCAGGGTATACATGTTTTTTGGGCCAGAATTATGGGAAATGAGTACTTAGCTTTGCAGTCATGTTCAGAGGGGTTTTGAAGTCTGCTAAATGAGGCTTTGTGCTTCATGGCATTCTTGGGGCCTCAGTTGCAGTCCCCTATTTTACAGAATTGAGCTTCCTATCTTTCATACATTGAATCAATAATTTAAAAAAAATGAGTAAAACTACCGCAAGATATTGTGATCAACAGTGAGTCATTGGTGAAGCGGGCACAGCAGCGCCTGCATTTTCTGCATCGCATGAGAAAAGCACATCTTCCTTCCCCTGTCCTTACCACTTTTCATAGAGGGACGATCGAGAGCCTCCTGTCATACAGCATCACAGTCTGGTTTAGAAGCATCACTGCTTCAGATAGGAAGGCAGTGCAGAGAATGGTGAGGATGGCTGAAAAGATCATTGGCAGTTCCCTCCCTTCCATCCAAGACATAGCACGTAAGCATTGCTTGAGCAGGGTTCGCAAGGTTGTCTGGGAAACTACACATCCTCTTCATGACCTGTTTTCCTTGTTACCTTCTGGGAGGAGGCTCCGTGGTATCCGAAGCAGAACATCTAGGTTCAGTCACAGCTTTGTCCCATACAGTATTAACCTTGTGGGCTCTAAAGCTTCCTCCTTTCATTATGTATTCAAGATGGACAGTGATTAATATTTTTATGTTACTTATACGTAAGAGTGTAGGTCTATACATATGTTGTATATAGTATGTTTTAAATGTGTGTTGTGTATGTGTACACTTTGGGAGGAAGCAACTAAATTTCATTGTTAATGTGTGCCATTGTGCCCACAGAAAAAAATGACAATAAAGGTTATCTTATCTTATCTATCTTAATCATTAAAAACTGATTGCTATTTGTCCCATTTGTATTTTTCAAGACCTCTAAGTTTGTCATATATATAAATATATAAACATAAATAATATTTATATAAGTAGAAAGCCAGTTTGGTGTAGTTGTAATGGAACTGGCATAAAAACCAGGAGACTGTGAGTTCTAGACCATTCTTAAGCATGAAAGCTAGCTGGGTGACCTTGGGCCAGTCACTCTCTCTCAGCCCAGCTCAACTCACAGAGCTGTTGTTATGAGCAAAACAAGAGGCAGGAGTATTAGAGTGTGTTTTCGGCCTTGAGTTATACTGTATATATAAGAAAGGTAGGATAAAAATATAATTGTTCATACAAATTATAAAGGCTTATTCATGTGATGCATTAATAACAACTAAGACTGTAATTTTATATATACTTATCTTGAAATAAGTTCAGTTGAATAGCAAAGTTTACTTCTGAGGAGATACACAGACAAATGCACTATCACTTTGTTTTTCATGCAACTTGACAGTTTTGTACAGCAATCATTAGGTATGTCCTCTGTCAGCATGCAGTAAAGTACATTGAAATTCAATAAGTTAGATTATTCCTTCATTAAATAACTGGGAGAAAATGAGTATCATACATTTCAAGCCCTTTTTAGAACTATAAATAAAAAGAATTTTAAATTGTTCTGTCTGGGGTAATTGATGTAGCAGGTCTTATGTCAACATTCATTCCCATGTAAATCTATGTAGCAAAGAATGGCTTCATTTTATCTACAGCTCTGATTTGTGAAAGAGCATTGTTTTATTGCATTCAGAATTATGCATCTGGAGATGGAAAGACATTAGGAAAAACAATTTGGATTACGCTATGAGCTTTCTGTGGAATGTAGTTAAGAAAATTTCCCGTGTCTACTGAAACAACAGACTGGGAAAAAAATGGAACTTCTACCAACTCAAATTACAATATGTTTCTAGATCCAGTTCAAGATAATAGTGATTACCTTTAGGCAGTTTTCCACAATCTCCAGCTGGTGCCCTAATTGCTGTTCCTTTATTCCTAAACCATCTACCTGCATACTTTACAGAAAACGTAGACATGAATAAATTAGGATCTGCTGGTCAGTTTCCATTCTAAAGCCCTTTTAAAAGTCTGTGTACTGTGTGAGGAATGTTAAATTTATACAAGCCCAGAACTTAAGGGAGAATTTTTATAAAATGTTTTATAGATGGCATCTTGATCCACAAAAATTGTCTCGTATCTATCCTGACCTACAGCCTAAATGTTGGAGATGTGATTGCTTGGATGCTACTTATTATCATATATGGTGGTCGTGTAAAAATATAAAAGCTTTTTGGATTAAGATATGGTGGAATATTCAAAGAATTTTTAGAAAGAGGGTAAAATTTACCCCACAATTGTTTTTGTTAGGTATTGTTACTGATTGTGATGTTAAGGAGGTTATATTGATGTTAAATTTGATTACAGCCGCAAGGCTGTTAGTAGGGCAATACTGGAAGAAAGAATCTTTGCCTACCTTGCAAGAGTGGTTTTTTAAAGTTTCTTATCTGGCAGAAATGGCAAAGATCTCGGCTTTCTTAAAGGAGCAATCGCAAGAGAAATTTATTGCCGTATGGGAAAAATGGATAAATTTCATACAATATAAATTGGATATAAAAAAATATCACCTAGCTTTTTAATAATTTGCATATAAACTTTGATATTTTATAGATTGCACTTTTTTTTCTTTGTTCTTTTATTTCTTTTTTTCTTTCCTTTTTCTTCCTTTTTATTATTATTATCTTTTTTTATCTTTTTTTCTTTGAAGTATTTTTTCTTTTTAATACTTATGCTTTTTTCTTTTTTTTTCTTTTTTCTTTTATTATACATATATTTTATTGCTAATCATTTTATAAGTTGTTTATGCAAGCAATTTAGATATACTTATGATCTATATTTTTTTTATTTTTTTTTAGGATTTTTAAGATTTTAATTAAGCCTATATTCAGCTCTGGGAAGCTCGGGGGGGAGGGAGGGGGTGGTTTGGGGTGGGTGGGTGAGGGTTGTTTTGTTTTTTTGTTGTTGTCTTTTTTTGTTCTTTGTAAAAACTTTCAAAAATTTTCAATAAAAAAAAAGTCTGTGTACTTTTTGCTCTGTAATAATTCATATAGATGCATATTTGTCATTGCAGGATATCTCATTGTATAACTTAGTCTTAGGCAACCATTGCCCATGCTGGCTGGAAATTCTGTGAGTTCATCGTATACATGTGGAGGGCACCAGATTGGGGAAGACTGGAATGGCTCAAAGATTCCAATGAATAATTGTCGCCTTTTCTGTGATGCTAGTACCATATCATCATCATCATGTATCTAACTCTACTCCTACAATAAATTTCCAGGTTCTGGCACAATTCCTGTTAGTCTGAGGTCTGTCCTTCAGAATCAAGATCACATGAAGTGTTAGTAACCCCCTATATAATGCCTCAAGTAAGACCTCACTTGAAATATAGCATCCAGGTTTGGTTGCCATGATATAAAAAAGATGTTGATACTCTAGAAAGAGTGCAGAGAAGAGCAACAAAGATGATTAGGGGATTGGAAGCCAAAACATATGAAGAACAGTTGCAGGAATTAGATATGTCTAGTTTAATAAAAAGTATGAGGGGTGACATGATAGCAGTGTTCCAATATCTCAGGGCTGCCACAAAGAAGAGGGATTCAAGCTACTTTCCAAGGTGCCTAAAGGCAGGACAAGAAGCAGTGGATGGAAACTAATCAAGGGGAGGACCAACCTAGAAATAAGGAGAGATTTCCTGACAGTGAGAACAATTAATCAGTGGAACGACTTGCCTCCAGAAGTTGTGGGTACTCCATCACTGGAAGTTTTTAAAAAGAGATTGGACAACCACTTGCCTGAAATAGTATAGGGTCTCCTGTTTGAGCAGAGGGTTGAACTAGATGACCTCCAAGGTCCCTTCCAACTGTTTTATTCTGCTTTGTTTATTGAATACTTCATTCTCTCTTGTCTATTCCATCATCTTTCAGGAGAAAGTAAAGTTTTATTCCATATTCCATTTTTCTAAGAACAAAGATTTGCTGAAATTTGCTTCTGGGCCTTCTCTTTTCCAGACCTTCTCTAACTCCCATTGAGGAAAATGCAACAAGTTACCATTCCACTTGTAACAATTGAGTCTGTATTTCCAAGAACATGTCTGTTTATGTTGATGGTATTCCATATTTTAATTTGATCTATACTTCTTAATGAAGTTTTGCTATGTTGAACAAGGAAATAGAATTTCTTTCCTCCCGAAGAAAAACACATTGTACAATAAAATTATAAAAAAAAACAAAGTGAATTTCTTTCTCTCCTTTTTTTAAAAAAAGGCACCCTGATGTCTTTATAACTATTCCAAAATGAAGTTTATCTGAGATGTGATTACTACTAGTTGAATATATAAATAATTGTATCATTGCACAAATGACACAAATTATGTCATCTGTAATTACAAATTATGTAATTCATATCACTTGCACAAAGATATGTGATGCAACTTTCCCTCATCCTCCCTTCCTTTTCTGTTCTTAGCTCAATTTACTGGGCTAACCAAGCTACTCTTCTTAGGGTTTGGGTTCCCCCCCTCCCAGAGTCCAAATACTTAAAGCAGTGTTTCTCAACCTTGACAATTTTAAGGCATGTGGACTTCAACTCCCAGAATTCCACAGCCAGCATTGGTCTCTGTGACATCACTGGGAGCATACACAATAAAGGAAGCTGCCTTATTTTCATTGGCTCACTTAGTTCAAAAAGATTGGCAATGGCAATAACTCTAGAATTTTTTTCCAGCATCACCCTAGGGATTTCCTCAGATCTTTAACATGCAAGTCATAGGTTCTGCGGTCTTTCCAATAAATAGATACAGAAACTTCTTATTCTCTGCTCCTATCTAGTAGCTTTCTGGGTTTTTCTATCCTGTTCATTGTAGCCCTACAAATACATGATTCCATGTGTTACAATTAGATCTTTTTGGCAAGAAACAAATCTTGGTTTGTTTGCGGTCTTGCAAAGTTTTCCAGCTAGAACTAGAATAAGCTGGAAAAAGGAGCAGCAAGCAAACCAACAGAAGCTAAAAGCTATTTTGCATGAATAGGCTTGGATAGATGCTTCATCTTGCATTTGGAACACTAGTATGTTGGAGAACAAAAGGAAACAATGTTAATTTCTTTGTATGGAAATAAATTCTGAGCTGGAATGGTTGCATTGACATTTACTGTTGAAATGACTATTTTGACTTTATGACAAAACTTTGTACCTGAAACCTGAAATTAAGAACTTCAGCCATACACCAGAAAAAAAATGCCCTTTAATTTCATATGATATCTTCCATATATGTGAAAATCTTATATCTATATAAAGACTGTCAACATATGCTATTATACAGGTCTATTGCATTGTTCAATCAAAAATATTTTTCCATCATTGGCCAAAACATTGGTACATCTAAAGTAGTTATATCTCTTCAGATCAATCTAAGTTTATTCCTAAAAGAAATACAGTGCAGCCAGTTAGGAGAGCATTAAATAGAATATACTATATTAAATATAATAAAAATCCACCAGCTTCACCTACCATTTAGATAATTAAAGTATTTGAAAGAATGGAAAATATATTTCTCAAAAATTGTTATTAGGAATAAGCTTATTTTCATAATTATTTATTTATGCTCGCTGGCAAAAGCAATTATCAGCCTAAATGACTGGATATGGAATCTATTTCAAATAAATACCATAGAGGTTACCAAATAAGGATGCTCACTTTCCAATATTTTGTTCAGTTTCATAATTGGAGTATAAGCAAAGAACACAACATTAAGAAAAATGAGCATATTTGAGATCTTACTATAAAAACAGAACATTGTTTAATTAATTTGTTTGCAGATGATATGCTTCTTTTTTTTAGGAATCCAGAAATATATTTCATATTCAATTTCAATTAAATACATTTCAAGCAGCATCAGATTTAGAAGTTATGTTGACTAGCATTGATAAAGAATCATAGAAACAACTTCAGCATGTGGATTTTGATGTCTAGGACTAATCTTTGCAAAGGATTAAAATGGAATTATGATCCCCTTCTGTGCAAAATTAAAGTGAAACATATTATAAAGCCATATTCCTGCCATACTGTTGCTTGGCAGAATAGCAGCAGTTAAAATGACTGCTCAACAAAAAATCATTTTTATTTCCACCACTTCTTGTTCTGTTCCCTTTTGTTTGGTTTCATGTATAGCAAACATATACTTAATGATGACAAACATTGGGATCAGACTAAATCTACAATATGAATAAAAGCATGACAGCAAATACAATTTTAAACAATATTTTGTTATTTTTCAATTAAGACCATTCATATTACGAGAAATTCAAGGAATAGTAGAAATTAAATTAGCAATGGATTCTTCTTTGTCTGGAACAATGTCATGCCCTCCTGAAAGTAAGAAATAAATAGCTACTTTCTGAAATATTTAAAATGTTAGAAGTTTGGAAAAGGTGGAATAAGTTTTGTGTCCTGACCTATCTCATCTCCTCACAGTGCTTGGACAATCACAAGAATCAGAATCAATTTGTTCAATACATAAAATAAGAAATAGTAAATGTTACATGGGCAATTCTATAACTTCTGAATAATTGTTGGAAATTAAATGGTTGTAAATACCAATCAAACTTCAAATGTCAAATTCAAGCATTTCTGATAAGATGTTAAGACTCTTATCAGTCAGGATCAATACATGATACACTATTAAAATACAGTATTCAGATATTTTGTCTTGATCATCTTAAGATTAGAAAATTGTTCTGTATATTGATGAATCTCATTAGGATTCTTTGTGGGAGATAATTGGGTCTAAATCTATTTCAACAAGCAAAAAATGAATTGATTCTAAAAATAATCTACAGGTTAATAGTACTGTCTATTAAGTTTGCATTATATAAATTGCAATTCTTCAGATTATGTTGTTAAGGACGTAAACAAATTGGTAATTGTAAACAAATTATGATAGTTGATAGCAGTATCCAAATAATCACTGTTTGTGATTATTGTTTTTGGATATGTGCATGTTAATTGTAGAGTTGGCATACATAATTCAAATTCATGTTCCCTTTTTTAGAAGGGCTGAAGAGTCTCCTATTTTATATCATCCCAATAAAACAGTCTGGCACCTTTCATTTCCCCAGGCTATCACGTATTCCTACATCTGCTTTGTACACTAGTGTAGTTGTTCCCCATTTTGTCTCTGTGCTTGAAAATCCAAGATAGTGGACAGGCAGCAAAGGCTGTAAAGAGCTCCTCCAAAAGTAAAAGCTTTCTTTTCTTTTCTTATTTTAACTTTTTAACCCTTTTTAACTCTGCATTTTAACCTATTTTTAACCCATTTTTAACCTATTTTTAAATGTTTTAACCGTTGTTTGACTTTTTATAATAGTCAAACACTTTTTATAAAGGATATATACTGGAGAGGCTCCATTGTTTTACCTACATTTTAACAACTCTACAAGCCAGGATTATGAAGAATGAGGAAAAGGAGAAAGAGGCAGCACAGAATTCTTCCAAGCCATTGAAGCGGCAGGAAATGGAAGATTTCGCTGCAAATAGACAGTCTGCTCCAGTAAGCAACTTATCTGTATGTGACTCATTGGAATGGGATTTACAAACTGAACTTGAAAGCAAACAGCATATAGAACTTTCTGTTTCTCTCACAGAAAACAGCTCCCCTCCCTGGAATTCAGCACTCGCTTTTCCTGCATAGGATGGGATAGTAACAAACTTAGTAAGGGAGAATGAAACAGATCTCCTTTCCAGACAATATTTGCTCACAGCTCAAATCATAAATTCAATCTACGATCTTTTATCAATTGTCACAAATAAGGTTAACTACTTGAAAGAGTCTTTTGCAAAGTTTATCAGCAGTCAAACAAACATTGCAGAAGGAGCCAGGAAGACACATAATGATAGACATGGGATGGCTAATGCAGAAATGGAAACTAGAATAAGCCCCTCTCTCCCTTCTATAAATGAGAAAGGAAAGAATATCCACAAAGAAAACAACATTCAATCAGATAGTTCTAGAGGTGACCATTATAACCTCAGTTTACAGACCAACCAGGTTACCTTGCAAATCTATGACAACAGAAGTAATAGAGGATGTTGGAGTGATAGAAAAGCTGTTAGGCAGTCTCTGAGTCAGCTGCTCCGTTGCGAGTATACTCAGATTGATTTATTACATGCAGAGTGGTTGCCAGCAAGAAGACAATGTATGCAAATTTTGTTATCCTTAAAGCAATCCATAATTCCCTCAATTCTTTTTAGAATGAAGCACTTCCTGAGCAGTTTTTCAATATTTCCAATACGTGTCTTCCTCTCAGGGAACCTGCACCCACTCCTGGTTCAGTCTCTCCATGAGAGAACTATTGCTTTAAATCCAAGCAGCAACAGATCTCATACTGATAAGTTTGAAGCAGGGGCAGCTGAATCGACCTTGAGAAAACAGAGAAGTGATCCACAGACATAGTTACCTGCAGTCACTGATTCTGCTGAGGGTGTGCCAGAAGAAATGTTGATAGACCTTAATGATGTATTGCCAGAACCTGAGCAAGCTAATAATACACAGAGACTGGATAGTTTAAAAGAAGCATTGACAACAACTACTCAATCTAATGCATCAAATAACAATTATTATAACTATCCTCCAACAAGTGCCCCTATGGAGAACTTGAACTGACTATATGAAGGGTAGTGCAAGAAAAACACTTAAAACATCATGTCATGGAATGTAGCCAGGTGGTATCGATTTAGAGGCCTTAATCACTGTGATCCTCTGGAAGGTAAGGATATTATATTGGTGCAAGAGACTTGGACTGTTGATGATCTCCTGCTTAATGGCTATTATTCATATAAGTTGGAAGCAAGACCAGGCAGAGGCCCAGGGTGACTGAAAGGAGGGCTAGGTATATTTATTTCTACCAACTTGAGAGCAGAGTCCACACTTATTACCCCTTTAAACCATTCAGCTATGGCCCTTCTCCTCAAGTTGGAATTGGTCCTGCTTTTGATAATTAGTGTTTGTCTCCCTCCTTCACTAAGAAAAGCTGCTGTATGGCTGGAGTTGGAACACTACATTAATAAACAACTCATGGAACACCCAAATGCCAGGGTCCTACTAGGGGAGACTTTAATGCCAGATTGGGACCAGATACATTATTCATAAACCATCATCAATACCCACCATCAGAGGTCCCTATACAAACCAACGGCCCCCTCATATGACTCTAAAGACATTAGAGCTAACTATGCTGGCCTCTGTCTTGCCAAGTTGGCAAATAAATTTAACTTCTTCATATCTAACGGCTCATGGCCTGGTGACTATCCTGGCAAGTTTACATTTATAGCAGGGTCCAAAACTAGCACCATTGACTACATCTTAACTTCTATGGACTTAGTACATTATATAGAAAATTTTGAAGTACTGCCTTACCTAGAAAGTGATTATCTACCTCTGTGTATATACATGAAGCCCTTTATCAGGCAGATACCCTCCAAGGACCATTTTATCCCTGCAATCTCTAGAACAGGCCTAACAAGATGTCGGGTCAAATGGACCCAACAACTTGATCAGAAGGTAAGGAGAACCTTAACAGAGAATAGTTTTCAAAAAATCCGCGCAACCTTTATATCAGCCAACGTGACTCAAGACTTATTAGAACTATATAAAAGTTTAGTTTATGAGCTACAACCATTATTAGCACATGACTGAAATTTCTCAGTTAAGAGGTCCTGTACCACCTCCAAACCATGGTTTGATAAGGATTGTGTAGAAGCCAAGAAAGCCCTTAACTTGGCATACAAGGAGACTGGATATGGCAATAAAGCAATTCTTAAGCAGTTACTTACACTCAAAAAACTATTCAAGCAATTGATTGCATTCAAGAAGAGACTAGACACAAGGTCTTCCTGGGAACAGCTCATCATGGCAGCAAAGCAAAATAACTCCTTATTTTGGTCTCTAATAGCTTGCCACTCTGAAATAATCTATACCCCATTATACTGTCATATATCTCCTATAACCTGGGAACTTCATTTTCGGAAAATGTATGAAAACCCCTCCAGCAAGAGTACAAGGTCTATAATGAAGGATTTACCTGAGTGACCTCCAGTTTCAGAGTCTGAAATTAAATCCCTCCTTGGCCAACTCAGGATCAGGAAGGCTCCAGGAGCTGACTTCATTTTGGCTGAATCACTAAAGAATAATATGGAGTGGTGGATACCCGTCCTGGCAGCACTATTCACCTATATTGACTCCACCGGATATGTCCCAGAGAATTGAGGCTTGGCAATTGTGGTCCCAATTTATAAAAAGGGAAAGAGAGACGACCCTGTCAGTTACAGACCAATAAGCCTGCTAAACATAATCAGCAAACTCTATGCCAAACACCTTCAAGATAAATTAAAGGAGTGGCTGGATCTTGAGAACCTGATTGCTGAAGAACAAGCCGCGTTTAGAGAGGGGAGAGGCACCATAGATCAGTGCTTAGCTCTTCATCATTTGATTGAAAACTATGCATCAGATAGACCTGTATCATTATATGCTGCCTTCATAGATCTTAACACAGCTTTTGACACGGTTACAAGGACTAAGCTATGGGAAAAGCTGGAAGCTGCCTCAATTGATCACAGACTCCTCCATCTGTTAAGTGCCTTACATACCAAAACATCCCTCAAGGGGAGGTGTAATATGCAAGGGTCTCTCTCAAGGTCAGTTGAAATTCAAAAGGGGGTTAAACAGGGGTGCATTTTGACCCCCTCGCTCTTCAATTTGTACATAAATGATATGGTAAAATGGTTAAATAATCCAAATTATTTGGATTAGGTGACTGAAGCATTGCTCTGCTGCTCTATGCAGATGACACTGTGATTCTCTCCAGGACTCCAGTTGGCCTTAAAAGAGCCTTGCGAGCCCTTGTCCAGTATTGCAAATATAATAAACTGGACATAAATTATGAGAAAACAAAGGTTATGGCTTTTGCAAAAAGGCCAAAACGGTACTCATGGTATTTAAATAGTCACAAAAGAGAGCAAGTAACCACCTAGGGGTGGTCATCCATGCCACTGGCTCACAAAAAGCCCATGGAGAATACGCAGCTGCTTCTGGCCAATGATCAGCAAATGCCATTCTTAATTTTTTCCGCGCAAAGGGGGGACACTATGTTCCAGCTGCAATTAAGCTCTTTCTGGCCAAGTCACTAGCACAGCTTCTCTATGGGAACTTGTTTGGACCCTAAGCTTCGTGCTTTACACCACTGGAAAGAGTTCAATCCAAATTTATCAGAACAATTCTCCAGATGCCACGCTGTGTCCCAAATGCACTTCTGTGCCTGGAGACAGGATTGATAAAAGTCAAAGCAAGAATCTGTATAGCTTCCTTAAACATCTGGCTAAGGCTTAATTGCTTTCCGCAAAGCCTTGCTCCATTAATTCTTCAAGATAAATTCTCCTCTTCATGTATCAAGGCAGTCGAGTCCAACCTTGCCAAACTAGGCTTCTCGTCAGCCTCAATTCTCAAATTGGACTACAACCAAGCAAAACAAACCTTGCATCAAAGGGTAAAGGACATCGAGAGGCAAGCAGACTTAGGTATAGCTCCGCTGTTTCTGGTTCCAGACTCTATTAGATATGTGGTTACACCTGCCAGGTATCTTAGTCAGTTGGAGTCAGTAAACCACCCAAAAGTATTCTCACTTGCACGGTGCCATGCATTTCCATCAGCTGTCCTGTACGGCAAATATAAAAAGACACCATTGGCTGAAAGACTCTGCTCCTGTGGCCCAGGAGGGGTGGAGACCACTGGACACATACTCCTTCGATGTTCCTTCTATAGAGCTATTCGGAAAAACCATATTCTCCCCATAATTGATAGGTGTCCTGGTCGTTCGAAAAGTATTTATCTCCAGTGGCTGCTTAAGGATGAGCAGGCAGTGATCACGGCGCAGGTGGCTAGATTCTGTGCAGCACCATTAGGGATTCGCCAGAAACATAAACATTTTAGATCTTTTTAATAATTATTTATAATTAATTTTATTACATGTTTTTATCCAGCACTAGACTATACTCAATGTATTTTTATTGTCAGGTCAGTATGATTCAGTTTTTCTGAAGGTAGCTAGTTTTTGTTACACTGTCTGTAAAACTAGGCAGACCTTGGTCACCCATTGATTTCATCATTAATTGTAATATATTGCTATGTCTTCTTGTGTTGGTTCTATTTAGTTTTGTTTTATTTGAATGTTTAATTTATGTGTTGGCCTTTGGCTGTAATAATAAACTTTTTGATTATTGATAGTTGGAAGGGACCTTGGAAGTCTTCTAGTTCAATCCTCTGCTCAAGCAGGAGACCCTACACTATTTCAAACAAGTGACTGTCCAATCTCTTCTTAAAAGCCTCCAGTGATGGAGCACCCACACCTTCTGAAGGCAAGCCGTTCCACTGGTTTATTGTTCTCACTGTTAGGAAGTTTCTCCTTAATTACAGGTTGCTTCTCTCCTTGTTTAGTTTCCATCTGTATTACTATATGTTGTCTTGCCTTCTGATGCTTTGAAAAATAAGTTGACCCCCTCTTCTTTGTGGCAGCCCCTCTGAGAATTATCCTAATTTCTAAATCCTTAGTAACATAGCAGCATGACTGTCAAAAATAGCATGCCTTCCACAATTAAATGCTATCTTGTAACATTTAGAAGAGTTATCTTGTGATGTGACTGAAGTACATAGATCTCCCTATTTCTGCTCCATATTGTTGGTTACCTTTGGTTGGGGTAGCAAAGCTCAGTAATTGGGCTAGCACATTATGCAAATCAGTCTGTTTAAAGATAAATTGCTAAGTTAGTCATAATGGCCGGGCCCTTCTAAAAAAGCAAAATCAAAAACATCATAGTGTGGTGTAGTACTGTGGGTGAATATAGCCACAATGTGGCTCAGTTTAGCCATATATGAATGTCACTCATGAAGTATCTCGGAACTAGTTTTGACCATAGAGTTGCATCATTTTCTTGACTCAATTCTTCCACAAATTGGTGGTGGTGCTGGAATTCAAATTTCATGGTCTAATCCAACAGTGCTTATTTTTTTTATATTTATCTTTGTAATTAGAACTCAGCTCCAATGTTTAGTGGAAATGACACTTGATGCAAGCATTCACCAAATGTGCCCATTAATATACTCTGATCTTGACTGCCACCAATTCAGCATTGTGACAACACCAATGCATATTCTACTCAGAGGGAATTCATTTATCTTTCCAGAGTAAATATCGAGTTTATGAGCAACTTGTGTTTTGCATATGTGCAGGTTAATTGTGGAGTTGGCATACATAATTCAAATTCATGTTTCCTTTTTTTAGAAGGGCTCAAGTCAAGAGTCTCCTGTTTTATATCACCCCAATAAAACAATCTGGCACCTTTCATTTCCCCAGACTATCACGTATTCCTACATCTGCTTTGTACACTAGTGTAGTTGTTCACCGTTTTGTCTCTGTGCTGCTTTCATTTTGACTTTCAATCTGTATTCCTTCTGGCTTTTCATTTTTGTTTCATAAAAACTAATGGAGTCTTGGCAGACAATTAAAGAATATATTCTCAATGGCAACAGATTTAGTCCATCAAAACTAGATTAATTTTCAGGCCTGAGAAATCCCAGGAATGATAAGCAGGAAAAGAGGCACAGCCAATCCAAAGAACCTAAACTCTATAAAGCAAACCATGTTATTGGATAAGCTATAGCATACTGCATTTGAGATAGATAGTTAAAACAGTACATGTGAACCTGAATAACAGAGGAACAAGCATCTATTAGAAATATGCAGATATGAAAATATAACTGATTGAAACCCTGTAAACTGCTGTATATTAAAAGTGTCATTTTGAGAACCGATTAGCCATGCCCACCAGATGCATTCCAGTTTTTCTGCTGAACATAAAAAAGTCTCTGGTTAAGTATAGGGAGCTACAAACAGGATCACAGAGAAGTGGGCAAGTGTCAATTATGTATTTACATATTTCCTACTCCTTCCTGCTTTACAAATGCTATTGAGTAATAGGTAGATGTGCAGCAAGTTTTGTTGTTTGCTGATTTCTCTTCTGCTGTGCTAATTTTAAAAAGAAATCAATGGGCTAAATAGACAGAACTCTACCTTCATATAAAACAGCTACCTTCATTGTAGAACACTTTGCTGGCTGCCAATTTTTGATAAGACTTAAAGTGCTAAAATCTCATGCTGGTTCAGCACATTTCTTTATCTCTTTCACTTACAGCTTGCATCTGCATGAGGTAGTTAGTGGAATCTCTAGATTCCCTTTGTTATCACTAATTTGCTTTAATAATGGATTACTGAAGAAGCTCTAGAGTAGAAAGTTACCCACCAAAGCTCAGTGAGTGACTTTGGGCCATTTTCCCCTTCTCAGACCAACCTACTTCATAAGGTTGTTGTTATGGAGAAAAAAAAGTGTCCTATACATGCCTTAATCTCCAGAATGAAAGGCACAGTATAAACCTAGGAATAGCAAAAAAAGCAAAAAAACTAATCTATCAACCACACGTTCAAATGTTGCATGAAACCAAAACCAGATGTTGCTTCGATAGTGAGATGAGTGGCATATAAGTTAATAAATAATAAAACCAAATCAACATCCTGTTTTATTCAATGTGGGAACCCCACTAGCAACATACAAATTCACACTAGCCTGCTATTCATTCAATTTATTTGGCCGCCTACTTGCTATAGGTAGCTTACTAGCAATAAAAACATAGTATAGAAAAATCAAAAAAACTTTCTCCAAAAGTGCACTCTATCTTTCCATGCAGCAGCTCTGCTGTGGCAGAAGTCCTTGGCACCTGGTGTTTCAGGCTGTGCAACTGCTTCAATGGTTGGCACAGCCTTTGTCTGCACAGAAAATGGAGGTAAGATTTCATTGTGAAGACCATTGGTCATCACAATCTTTTCTATAACTAGCCTGCGTTCCTATTTTACAGACTGGAGGTAGATCAATGAGAGGTTGACTGGCCTAAAGCAGTAGTGGAGCTAAAAGTTGACATTTTGGCCATGTCAAATGCCTTTAGTAGCAATTTGTCTTTTTAGATTCTCTCTTCATTCCTCCTTTAATTAAGCGATTTGAAGGTCCTGAAAGTCTATTTTTGTACATCTGGCTAAATAATATGTACAAATATAATAAAGGTATGCTTTTATTAGCAGTTCAGTCGTGCAAATCTTATTTCCTAGCAGGCGTTGTTCTCATCTTGCTAATTTCAAGGTGTGCTAATTTCTGTCTGCCAAGCACAGAAATCAACCATGCAGTAGCAGCTCTCAGTGACGGAAAAGAAGAGGAGGAATTAATGTGAAGGAATAAAACAGCACCTGTTACTATGATCCTAAAACAGGAAAGGTTGAACATGAGCAAAGTATTCCCAAACATGTTCAGTTCTGGAAAATATTGTTCTGGATTGAAAACCTGAAAGTGTAGTTTAGGCAGATGCCTTGTTCGCTAATAAACCGAAAACTACACGGAGCAAACATTTGAGTATGTGACTGGGTTTCTGGCATCCACATTCCAGCAGGTTCATCAGCCCCTGGATTAAAAATCTGATCCTGTTACAGGTGCTCCCCCAACTGCAGGACCGCCCTTCGCGTACACACAATGACAACCGAAGGCTGGAAAAGAGGATCGCGCAAACCAACTTCGCCGCCAGAGATTGGCCCTCGGGCGGGGAAGCGATCGTCCCGGGGGCCTCTCACAAGCGCAACCAGAGAGTCGCGTCCTCTTGCCGGAGCTGGAAATTCCTCGCTTTCCAACTACAACCAAGCCGACCGCCTGCCAGGAGGAGGAAAGCGCACCCGCCCTCCTCGCTCTCAGCGCGGAGAAGAGAGGCGGGGGCATCTCGGTGCGCAGGCCCCTCCCCACCGGTGCGTGCCGAGCGTAGGGCCCAGCTGCCTTCGGCGGGCGGGCAGGAGCTGAGAGCTGCGCGAGCGGACGCGCGAGGCAGCAGTCGCCACCGCGGACGGGGAGTCTTTTTCAGGCGCTGGGTACGGCCGTCCGGGCAGGGCCGCCGGGGAGGAGCCGAAGCGCAGAGGAGGAGGAGCCGCTGCAGCCCCAGCCCTGTGTGCGTCAGGTCCTGCGGGCGACTCGGCAAAGTTCAGGGAAGGCAGGAAAGCGGCGCCTTTGAGGCGAGAGAAGAGGCGAGCCCAGCCCAGCCCGGAGCGAGGTGGGGGGCTTTCCCAGTCCTCGCTGGGAGGGTGCGAAGGCGTTTGCCGGGCAAAAGTTTCTAGCGAGGCCGGGAACGGACGGCTGAACCGAAGAAGCGGGTCCCATGGAGGGACGGGAGCTCCAGGAACAGCCGCCCGAGCCGGAGGGACGCCAAGGCGTGCAGCCCTGAAGCGGTGGCGCCCGGTTCCTCGGTCTCCATGGGCGCGGGCGGCGTGCTTTAGGAGGCAGGGTGCCGTCATGGCCAAATGGCTGAACAAGTACTTTAGCCTGGGCAATAACAAGACCAAGAGCCCTCCGCAGCCGCCCCGGCCGGACTATCGGGACAAGCGGAACGGCACGGCGGGAGCGGGCGGCGGAGGGCATCACAACCACAACCACCATCATCATCACCATCACCACCACCACCACACGTCGCCGTGCTTCCCCCGCCACGACACCAGCGACCTGCTTCGCGCCTACCGCGCGCAAAAGGAGCGCGACTTCGAAGACCCTTACAGCGGGCCGGGCTCATCGCTGCGCAAACTGAGGGCGCTCTGCCGCGCCGAGTATTGCGCGCCGGAGGAGCTGTTGGTGGAGTCGGCGGGTCCCAAGCCCTTCTCGTCCTCGTCCTGCTGCGGCGGCGGGGTAGGCAGCGGCGGGAACAGCACCGCCGCCGTCGCCTCCTCCACCCCCTCGACGGCCTCGGCTTCGCCTCAGCTCTTCCGCAGCCACAGCGAACGCCGGGCTGCCACCCCGCCCGACTCCGCGTCGGTCAAGTACATTTCCCCCAAGCACCGGCTAATCAAAATAGAAAGCGGCGAAGGTGGTAAGGGCGGCGGCAGCGGCGTTCCCATCACCTGGAGCCCGCCGGGAATTGGCGGAGCCGGACAGAAGAAGCTCAACAAGTGTAGCGAACAAGGGGAGGGCGGCGGCGGCGGCGGTGGCAGCGTCTCTTTAACCAAGAAGGAGAAAGTAAGTGACCCCTCTACCTTCTCCCGTGATTGAAAACGGGGTAAGGGAAGGACAGCCTTTCTGTCTGGTTCTCACGTGCGGGGCGAATTGCTGATTTTGCAACCTCCGAGGTTCGTTCTCAGAGGCATAAGTAGGATTTCAACCCACGCACTAGATTGCTGTGCAGTTGTTGATTAATGCTTGGCTGCATGAACTTTAATTATATTTGAGAACGCTAGGAAACTTCGTGGTATTTTGCTTACATTAAGTGGCTGATTCACACTTGCCTGATCTTCACGTTCAGACTGTCACATCTCTCTGCTGAAGTGTTTATAATGCAGCCTTTTATTAGTGTCTGGATGAGCAAACTGCAGTTATTCTAAAAGTGGTGTGAAAGTTCTTTCAGTGACATTAAATCTGTTTAGGCTTAGTTGAAAACCCTTCTCCCCCCCCCCCCACACATACACATTAAATTTTTGGCATATTATGTGATAGCCAGTTAGGTGTAATGGTTAAGGCATCAGGCTGGATTCCAGGAAATCTGAGTTCTAGTCCTGCCTTAGGCAGACAGACTGACAGTTGGATGACCTTGGGCCAGTCTCTCACACACACTGCCCCAAAAAGCAGGCAATGGCAAATTACTTTTAAAATTCTTGCAAAGAAAACAGCAGGGACTTGTTCAGGCAATCATCAGGAGTCAATAATGACTCAAAAATAAAATACGTGGACTAAACCTAAACTCTAGAACAGGGGTCCCCACCCCCCCACCCCCCCACCCCCGTCTGTGGACCAGTACCAGGCCATGGCATGCCAGCAACTGGTCCACACAAACAAGGAAAGCCCCATCCGCGAGATGCAGGCAGCACACAAAAGCACGCTGGTCCACAGAAAAACCTCTCTCCTTGGAATGTCCCTGGTCCCCAAAAGGTTGGGGACCTCTGCTCTAGAGTATGCATATTTGGTTTGATAGGCAGTAAGCTAGGAAAGAATAGTGATAAGTTTCAGCACACTGGATGAAAAAGACAGATGGCGAATAGGCTGTGAACTAGTTAAGGCCAGCTATTGCAGAATTGGTAATTGCTTGAATCAACTGTGCCTTTTGTATGCAAAGTTGCATGAGGGAGCTAACAACAGTCCCTTTCTTGGTGGAGGTGTGGACTCCTGAAGAGTGTTTGTGTGTATGTGTTCATTTGGACTTTGCCCTTATTGCATTCAAGGGGTAGAGGGCATGGTGCTAAATGTGGGCTTATCCAATAGTATTCACATCCCCATTGTTGTATAAGTTATGTCAAGAGACAGTGGCTGAATCAGGAGGTGAACCTTGGTCTTCCTAAGCAAATCTGCTATGTTGGATCTACTTCTGTCAAGAAAAAAATGTGTATGTATGAGTGAACTTTGTCTGCTTGTGTATGGTTAGACAGAGGTTTGTGCTATACTTACAGAGCCTGAATATGAATCAATTTCTTATTGGAGACCCATTGGTTAAGTCTAATTTTGTGGCCTCACATTTTCTCCTTTAATATGCATTATACAGTTGTCTGAACTAATAAATTGTGAGATATCAAATGGATCTATTGAAAAAGTCTTCTTTCTGATACGGATGCTCTCTTCATTTCTTCCTCATAGAAGAGAATACTTTCAAGTATTTTTTTTCTCTCTTTTTGCTGGGGAAACAGTTAATAGCGATGCTTCTAAGAGGCATCTTCTGAGAGGCAGCCACTGTGGGTGAACTCTTAAACCAAACTTCAAATATTTTAGACTTTACAGCTCCCTCTCTTCTTTTGATGGACGCACTCTATGTTGCTGTGCTGTCTTTAGACAAGCCAGTTATAATTGGTTATGCTCGGTTTTAGAACTTTCTATTCATTCTCATATCCTGTGAAGCGCTGGACCCTAATTCCCTATCTCAAATATTACAAGCAGGCACCATTCACATTTTTAGGGTTTTCTGGTATATAAGAACAAATTGCTTGGTGACTCAGCTGCTTTATATCTGGCCAGCTGAGAGTCCACATGACTTGTTGCAATTGTGGTAAGAGTACGCAACAGATAGTGGTTGTATTTTCAGATCTCTAAAAGAGAAAAGAAACTTTAATCCCTCAGATAAAGCACTAAGGAAACAGGGCTTGTTTATACTGCAATAACCTGAGTCATATGAAAATAATTCTAATTGCTTGAGGCACTGTAGATGCTATGTTAAGGGGCTTTTTTTTAAAGGAGCAAGTGTTCAAGCATTTGCAGAGTCAAATTGCTGTTGCATGGTTTTTAATTTTTATATAAAATCCTTGTGTCAGCAGTTTTTTGGAAAAGTAAAAATATGTTTTAATCCATTGGATTTTAACTGTAACTTTTATATGTAATATGTTACAATATAATATCAAAAACATTTCAAAATTAGCATATACATGCATATATATGTGTATATATGTATATATGTGTATGTATGTGTGTGTGTGTGTATATATATATATATATATTAGGTTGCTAACAAAGAATAAAGAGAGAACTGGTATAGCTATTTCGAGTTCCATTAACTCTCTTCAGCCAGACTTACTCTTCTGAGATTCGAACCTGGGCTTATCTGCATGTTAGGCAGTTGTTATAACCTCTAAGCCACAGGTTCTCTCCCACTCTGTTAGCTATATATATCCATGAAGCTCCATGTTAGAACAACTATATATATTTGGAGAAGATCATCTTGCAGATAATCCTGAAATGAAGGCAGATTTCATCACTGCTTGACCAAAATTCAAAGAACAGTTTTAAGCCAAGACCTCTGCATATCCATTCTTTTACAACATTTATTTCTACAGAAAGACAATCTGCCTTCAGGGGAACACTTTCCACATAGGCCCAAATGGAGAGGCATTGTTGCTGCATGCCTGCTCTGGGGTTACTGCAGAGTTGCCCTGAGGATTTTGGAAAAGGTTCTTTGACTTGTGCTCCATTCTTTCCAGCTGCTGGTCAACCTGTTGAGCAAGAGAAGCCCTCTGTATTTGGGTTCTCTTATGAGTGGCACCATAACAAGGACAAATCTAATTTTATTTTTAATTTAATTTTAACTTAAGACTACAGAAAATGAGAACAATTCTTTTTTAATCATGGTTTATTAAAAGTTTTTACATAGCTAAAAGACAAATGCAGAAGTATATAAAGAAAAGAAAGAAAAGAGGAAAAATACAGTTAAAGAAAGAGAAGATAGGTAAAGAAGCCACTTACGGGCCCAATTGGCAAGAGAAAGCTCAGGACCATATTGGTTGAAAACATGCAGAAGAGACCTTCATCCTCCAGTGGATAGACAATGGCTAAAATGATAATGATGATGATGATGACAAGCTCATTATCCTTGTCCCTCCTTAACATTACAATAATACTTTCAGCTCCTCATTGAATCTTTTTTTCAATAGTCAAATCCAGAAATCATCAACCACCCTTTCACATTTTTCCATTTTCAGAAAATTAGAACAAAATTCCTCACCAGTTATCTGAAAACTATAACTATGTTACATGTTATGCTAGATGTTATGGTACAGCTAATGTTTTTAAGATATTTAGTTGTTACTTACTTGGTAGATTTATCTTCAGCTTTTCTTCCAGTATCTTAAGTACATAGTACTCCCTTCCCCAATTATTTTGCCCGAAAGACTAATCTGTAAGGTAATTTGGATTGGAATACTTTAGAGAGGAAGTATGTTTCAAGGTCACTCCAGTGAGCTTTAATGACTGAAGGTGATCCTGAACCTGGATCTCCTAACAACACTTTCAACATCTACATCACACCAGTCGTCTTGACAGTCCGGTATCTGAGTTCAGATTGCTCCTTTGCTTTGTTAATCCAACCTCTAAATGAAGAGGTCATGTGTAAAAATGATCCTCCTCTCCTTTATTTAATGGGGCAAAAAATTGTTTGGGTCTGGATGCATGAAATATTTTTGTGGTGGTCTTGCTTGAAATTACATATTTAAATGAATGAGATCAGCAGATTGTATGAGCAACTAAAAGAAGTAATTGAGCTGAATGAAATATTGCCAGAAGTCTAACTCTTCCTCCTGTTTCTGCTTTAGTATTGTCTTTTTTTTGTTTCTTACTAGTCACTCATGTGTGACCCCTGAGTTTCCAAACAACCCTCTTCTATAACTGCCTACTGCAAAGGATATATTAGAGCAGATGAACAAGCTGTCTTTTATTTATGTTTATTTTTCTTTTTGAAAACCATTATGAACTAATTCCTTATATGCTTCCATGGAATTCTGTATAGCACCACTTGAAAAAAAACGGGAGACTGTAGCATCAAATACTTATCCAGAGCCCTATTCTTGGGGGGGGGGGAGGGAACTTGCCATATAATCCCAGTGGGGGCTAGTACAAAAGGGATGATAATTGTGTAAGTCTCTGAATTGTGGTTCTCAAAAGCAATGGACACAGTTATCTGAGACAGTACTGATATTTCATGATTCTACTTTTGATCAAGACTGGTACATAGACACTCTGAAAGAAGATGCATGTGTGAATCTGTCTTATTTAGAATGAGGTGATGGTCCAAGCTAATTCTGGTTTTGATTTCTCTGGTTTCTAATACGCAGTTGGAAATTGGTCTTTTCTCAGCCATGTGAGACTGTTTTTTTAAAAGGATGAATTGGAGTCATTTGGAAGAGGCAGCTGCTATTTTCCATCACATTTTTTTTTTAAGAACAAAGAACATTTAGGCTCTTAGGTTTTTCAGAAAGATTCAGGTAGATGTAAGTGTGTGGACTGTGTACATAGTTCCTTAATTATATCCAGAATATGAGATAAATAAAGTGCAGAGAAACAGATGGTGATAAGACTGTAGAAATACATGGAAATAGGAGAAGGGGGAAAAATTCATAGAGGTAAGACAGAGATCAAAGTTTAAAGGGCTATTAACAGTTGCAACATATTTTACACTTCTGAGCTTTTCAGTGCAAAAAGAGCAAGCGAGCGCTAGAGGCATAAATAGAAAAAAAAAAACAACCCTCCTTTGCTCAGAAGTACTTTTACATAATTACCAAATGTTGAAATCACTTCTAGGTCTGTAACTTTTGTGTCAAACTTGTACCCTGTAGGGTTTGGAGACCTTGCCTAAGCTGTGAGTTCAATGTTCTTGGCATATTAAGAAAAAAATAGGTAGAGTGAGAAGCAATTTTCCTTCATAGGTAGGAATTGTCAATCGAAAACTGTGATTTTGAACCCTACAAACACTAGTGTTCTGTAGAAGACTGCTATGAGTTATTCAATAAGATATTGTAAAAAAAATATTGCAGTACTTACTCCATTGTCTTCAACACTGCCCTTTTTTATTTTCATGGAGATTTCCATTGGCCTGTCTCAGATATCTTGTAAATTCCATAGCAGATTACCTAAACATATGTATCAGGACTGAAGTTTTCAGAAACTCTTCACCTTGCATTTTTTGTGTTAATAAAGACTGGAAATGGTAATTAGATGTGGGACTGCTGGCAGAAAAAAGTATTATTTTTTTTAGGGGATAGATATATTGATATGTATTTAAAAAGCACATTCTTTCTTACATTTTTTGACTCCTAAATTGAAAACATCTGCATACTTTTAAGTACAGGTAGTCCTTGACTTACAACCACAATTGAGCTCAAAATTTCTGTTGCTAAGTGAAACTTTTGTTAAGTGCGTTTTGCTCCATTTTATGATCCTTCTTGCTACAGTTCTTAAGTGAATCTCTGCAGTTGTTAAGTTAGTAACACAGTTGTTAAGGGAATATGGCTTCCCCATTTGCTTGTCCGAAGGTTGCAAAAGGGGATCACATGATCCCCGGGGACTCTGCAACCCTCATAAATATGAGTCAGTTGCCAAGCCTCCGAATTTTTATCACTTGCCCATAGGGATGCCGCAAAGATCATAAGCGTGGGAAGCAGTTGTAAGTCACTTTTGTCAGTGCCATTGTAACTTCGAACGGTCAGTAAACAAACTGCTGCAAGTCAAGGACTACCTGTATTATGATGCCATACACCATTTATCAGCTTAGTTCTTATTCTACCAAAGCTTCTGAATATGTAGCCTTCACATAGAACACATTGCAGTAGGTTAGTTGTGATATAGCCCAGGTTTGGAAAACTGTTTACAGATTACATCAGCTCAGTAATGCTGAGTAATTTAGTAATTTAGTGCAGAAGTGTTTGCAGATGGCACAGTTATAATTTCTGCAGAGAATAGAACACAGAGAACACAGTTATATTTTCTTCCTAGAACAGGTTAATTCCAATCTGCAAATCGACTGGTGGACATACTGTAGGAATATATTTTTGTAGGAGCCAGGGGGAGGAGTCAAATGGGGACTTAATCTAGAATCCCTATGTGGACACAAGGGGGCAAAGCCCAACCCCTCTCCCTTGAATGCTATTGAACGTTATCTAGTCTCACTTAGCTGCAAACCATTAGTCTGAGAAGCATTATGATGTACTTCACTGCTAAGTGCATTCTAAACCATATAATTTTCAGTGAATTCACATAAATAATAAAAAATGTAACAGTCATAAATAGAACTCTGTAAGATGCATTTGTGCCACTTCAGGTCAATAGTAACCACTAGCCTTTCTTCTAGACTCACTCAACAGAAATAGCATTCCAGTGCCAAAATCAGGCAAACTGGGGTGGACCCATTTTCATGTGATAGATATTAAAAGCTGCTGAGAAAGTCAGAAGTACTAATGAGGCTCATGCAGTTCTTATGTGGTCCTTCATCTGAAGTCTTATTGATTCCACCATTTTGCTGAAATCCCAAACTGAAATAGGACCATTATAATGAGTATCCTCTGGCTGTGTCTTCAGAAGTCAGCAAACAACTAAACTAACACATTTAATCCAAATCCTGATTCAGTAATTAAAAGTAACTCTTTCATTGGTAAAAAGCAGTGGGTAATAATATCGCTACAGGTAGTCCTCAACTTAAAACAATTCATTTAGTGCCCATTCGAAATTACAATGGCATTGAAAAAGGACATGACTGTTTTTCACACTGATGACCTTTGTGGCATCCCCATGATCATGTGATAAAAAAATCATTTGTCAGTCACTTGGTAACCGACTCATATTTATGACAACTGCAATGTCTCAGGGTCATGTGATCACAGTTTGTAACCACCTTACAAGCAAAGTCAATGGGGAAGCCAGATTCACTTAACAACTGTGTTACTAATTTAACAGTTGCAGTGGTTCACTTAACAATTGTGGCAACAAAGGTTGTAAAATGGCGCAAAAGTCACTTAACTGTTTCACTTAGCAACAGAAATTTTGAGCTCAATTGTGGTTGTAAGGGACGGATTACCTATAATTGTCATTTATGGACATGTGCTAAATTTTCCTTACAGCAGCAGTCCCCAACCATTTTGGCACCAAGAACCGGTTTCGTGGAAGATAATTTTTCCATGGACCAGGGAAGATGGTTTTGATTTCGCTCACTCACCCGCCACTCACCTCCAACTGTATGACCCGGTTCCTAACAGTCCACGGACTGGTACTGGTTAATGGCCCAATGGTTGGAGACCCCTTGCTGTAAAGGATCATCGTTATTTCTCCTGACATACAAATTGAAGAGTCAGATTGAGAGAAAGAAGCCTCTTTAAAACCAGGTCATGAGCCCACGTTCATGTTACACAGTATGCTCAACTAGTAGTGGATTCTAATTCCCATTGTTCCCACCCTGCATGACTATACTGTAGAACTATAGTCAAAAAATTCAGAGTAGATTCTTTGGGATAAGACTGCTACTATACAACTCCATCCGACACCCATTAAAATGTGTTGGGCTATGATTTTCACCATTCCAAAGCAAATGGAGATCAGTGCAGGAGAGTAAGGATTCTGAAAGAATGAAACAAAATGTACTGGGATCTTTTGTACTAACCACCCTCCAAGGTTCCCTGTTGAAGTTGGTGTGAGTAGTAGGGAGTAGTAGGTTGAGAGAAAAAAAAAACTTCTTTAACAAACTTACAAGCATCAGGCAATGAAAGACAAAGTCTATTGTGTGTAATCTTCCTTTAAACAAATGGGAAGTAAACAAGAGCATACTTTCATGCCTTTTATCTCTTCTATCTAATGGAACCTGAATACAGAAGGAGTGTCTCCGTAGTACACGAATAAATTTTGGTATGCAAGGTTATATAGTATAACAGACTTGAATTATAAGATGACATAGTTCTCTGATAGTTCTGAGTTTATTATTTCCTGTTCACATGCAATTTCACCCTGCCACCAAGAAAGAAAATTAAATCAATGTTAAAGTATTTTATTGCTGTCTTAGTCATACACCTTTGAACCACTGTAAACAATTCTTTTTAGGGAAGGGAGTGGTTATGCTAGAAAAATTCATATTGTAGAGGTTTTCTAAAAAATAATTTAATAGTTTTTGTTTGTATTTTAAAGTAGAGCACATTGATTATGATGCAGAGCTGTAAAGCATTAATATGGATCATGAATAAAGACAATCTGGGTCATTTCAGGATGAGAGGACCATTGACAGAGTTGCAGAGATGAATCTTCCTATCCTATGACATTGTCTTTCAACATCTAATTTTTTTTTAAATCAAACATACAATTGTCACCCTATCACTGCCAATGATTAGCCCAAATATAGAAACTTGAAGCATATCACAAATATCACATGATTCTGAACCAACTGTGTTGCACCTGAAGATAAACTAATTACTCTGAAAAAATTATTCTGAGATATTAACATACAAGCTAGGTAGGGGTATGAGGTATGGAGCCAGGAAGGTCTACCTCTTTATTATTATTAAATGGTTGAGTGCACAGTCAGCCAGATGTTGAGGCAGGATTTGGCATTTTTATCCACCTATCCAGTCCTTCCCAAGAACCTGGGATAGGCCAGGGGTAGGCAACCTTGATTCTTTTATGACTCATGGACTTCAACTCCCAGAATTCCTGAGCCAGCATGGGAGGAATTCTGGGAGTTGAAGTCCACGAGTCATAAAAGAGCCAAGGTTGCCTATCCCTGGGATAGGCAGATGTTGATGTTTGATGGTATTAAAAGCATGGTTGTTGGATGTAAGTTCCAAGGAAAGCTGACTTTAGCAATTGACTGGTGATGATTTTGTCAATGCCAATGGCATTCAAGCGGTGCTCCAGTTGATTCTGATTACACCCAAGGTGCCTATTACTATTGTTACTACCTTTGCTTTCATTTGCCACAGTTGTTCTATTTCTGTTTGCAAGTATTTGTATTTTGTTCTCCAATTCTTTCTCTTCTATTCTGCTATCTCTAGGTACTGCCATGTCCACTATCCAGACTTTTTTGTCTTTCATATCAACAGTTAAGTCTGGGGTGTTAATGTGGCAGGTGTCTGCCTGTTTGAATTCTAAAGTCCCAGAGCATTTTAGCTTCTTTATTTTCTATTACTTTTTCTATTTTATGGTCCATCAATTTTTGCTTATAGGCAGATGATATTTCTTGCAGATTTTTCAATGGACCATTGTTGTTACTTTGTCATGCTGTTTTTTGTAATCAGTCTGTGAGATAGATACTCTTGCAGCAGATGATGAGTTAGGCTACTGTGTCTTCAGTTTCTTTGCAGAAGCTGTCTGTTGCTATCTTCTCAATTTTGGCTTTTTGCATTTTCTTATTATTTAAATAAAACAGGGATGTGCAGGTTGCGTTAAACAAGTTCAAAAAGTGTCCCAGCAAACTTTTAAGTTAATGTAACTGTTAACATGATGATGCCAATCTTCCTATATTTTCTAGTATTTTCTAGAATATTTAACACTTAGGTTCTGTTAATAAAAATGTTGTTGTTAATTTCTACATTTGTTTTGCTGATAATCTTTTTATAAGCAATTTTGGGTGGCCCTTGAATGATGAACAGTTTTAAATATATCTGTTATTAAATGTATCTGTTATTACTAGACTGTAAGTAAGGTATGTTTTACTTTTTCTGTTTGTTGTTGTTAATATCCTTTTCCCATCCTCTTGATTTGGTTGGATAATAAAATTTGCTCAAATTTTATTGAGTAAATACTTTTTTTTTTCATTTGAATTAGATGCTTTGAAGTTTGAATGGCCCAAGGCTAAGATATTTTTATTTTTTAAAACATACTGAAATTGTGATAGACAATCAACTGTGCTAATTAAACAAGCCTTTAACACAAACATGGAGGATTTTAAAACCATAAATCAGAATTTGCTGCTGACAACCTGTGTCTGCAGCAAGAATTCTCTAAACTTTAAAGACATAGAACTAACAATGGAACTTTCCTTACTTTCCTGTTTAGAGATATATTCCTCCAAACTTTTGTGGGAGTTAACTTCCTGAGTATTAGCATTCACAAAGGAGAACTACAAATTATTCCTGCATTTTTTTTCTGATTTCCTCACTATATAGCAAGGAGATCTCTGTGGATTTTCTAGTGCATTAGAAGAGGTGGGAAAGTTCTGAGATTTAATACCAATTTGCAGATTGTAATAAAATGTTCTAGAAATACTTGACACAAAGGTCAAATACAAACTTGGTACTTCCTTAGTCACAGTTAAGATCAAGAGTAAAGCGATAGAGCAAGATATATAATAGTTTATACAATACATTGTAGATAGTTCAGTGTTAATTTGTTACTAAAACTTAGGCATTACGATACAATATTGCCATAATTAGTAGATCTGTGCAAGGCAACTTAACTTTGACTTGATGAATCTCAGTTTCACCTTAAAGCTGTAGTTTTAAGGGTGTCCAGTAACCAGCAGAACCTTTTTCCAGTTCTTGGATCTTCCAGGATCCAATAAACCATTGTTGTTACTTTGTCATGCTGTTTTTTGTAGTCAGTCTATGAGATATTCTTGCGGCAGAAAATTAGGTGGGCTACTGAGTCTTCAGTTTCTTTGCAGAAGCTGTCTATTACTATCTTCTCAATTTTGGCTTTACACATTTTTTAATTATTTAAATAAAGCAGGGATTTGCAGGTTGCGTTAAACAAGTTCAAAAACTGAAACCAGCCAGATTAAGTGTAGTGTAACAATATGATCATTTCACTTTGCCCCTAGAATCAAATAGTGTGTAATGTTGCTTTGTTCACTTGAGTCTTTCTGGAAGCAAAGCAATCTTTTCATACATACATATGTACTGTATTATTTCTGTAATGCAAATTTGGCTATAATCTATGAGTTCTGTGTTGTAAAAATCATTCATAAATTCCAAATAAATGGCTATAATTTGAGGGTTGCTGTCCCTTCAAGGAATTATACACATTCTATCTTTATCAATAATTATGATGGATAAATTTGAGTGAGAGTTAATAGTTGACCATAAGGTTATTCTGTGAGCATCATAGATGCAAGGGCTCAAACCACTTCTCTCCAGTTTTAAATCTGTCACTTTATTCGTTGCCCCAGATTTCCTAAATATTCATTGTATGATCAGATGAGAGTATGTTTTCTGGAATATATCAATAGCCTATGAACTATGTTCCTTTATTACATACTTTACTGATTTTTGTCTCCTTTATTTGAAAGATAAATCTTTAAAATGCTAAGACGAAGGTGATTCATTTAGGGGTGTATTTAACATGATATAGCAATGAGAAACTTCATGTTGATTCTTCACTGTCAAGCAAACAGTCTGCTTGACTGCTTATTTTTACGTGATGGCCTTGAATAACCTGTCCTTTTGAACAGCTAAAGAATGCAAAATTGTTGGGTAATGAAGTGGTATTAAAATTATAGATATTAGATGATTAAGTAAGTTGGCTCTGCTGAATCATCCAAAAGAGACATTCCAAATGTGCACACTTTCCATGATCCCAATACTGATCTTTGAACTCCAAATATAAAGTGTAAATAGAACAGCAATGTCTTTGCTAGTTGTTCTTTTGAATAATGATAATATGTAAATTCATTAGGCCAGGGGTAGGCAACCTTGGCTCTTTTATGACTCATGGACTTCAACTCCCAGAATTCCTGATCCAGCATGGCTCTGCTTAGAAACCTCTCCCTTTCCCCTCAGTATGGCTGGCTCAGGAATTCTGGGAGTTGAAGTCCACAAGTCATAAAAGAGTCAAGGTTGCCTACCTCTGCACTAGGCTATAATATGGTTAATATAATTGATTTTTGTCTGATATAAAAACCCAGCCATTATAGCATATAAACCATGATTTCTCACTTAATGAGTTGAAAATAGTCATTGTTTCTTATTTCACAAACTATGGCTAAATCAAAGCTTGGTTTAGTGTAATATGCAGTTTGGTTCTTGTATCTGATTCAGTGCTGCCTTACACGGTGACAACCTATCTTAGAGATCTTCAGAGAGCCTTCAAGTTTGGTTCCCTATGGGGAATTCACATTTACTTCCTGCAAAGACAACTTATAGTAAACTTCAGATTTGTACATGCATCCATGTAAAGACAAGGAATTTAAAGCTTATCAACAACGCAGACAAATTGGGATTTTAGCCTCAGATTTCCTTGTACTGCTAAACTGAAGTTATTCTGAAGTGCAGATCAGAGTTATTAGAAATTTCATCCTTCATAAATACTGTGTATGCAAGTGAGCCGATTTCTGTTTCTTTTCCAACCTTGCCCCATCCAAATGTAATATATGAAATCTTCTGTTACATCCAATGATGATCATGCTGACCAAAGCTGATGGGAGTTGTACTTTGAAGAGAATCAAATTGTGGTAGGTTACTTTATATATCAGTGCATGATTGGTTTAGTGGCATATATAAAGATGTAAGAATCCATGACCAGAGAGTTTAGAAGCAGAGTATTCAAATGTATTTAATTTTAAAATATGCATATTGTAATTTGAGTTACCATAGTTTTTCTCTACCTTAAGCTCCAAAATCTTGATTCAAAAAAAATCACCTATTTAAAGGTAATTCTTTGCCTGCTTACTGTGGTATTGCCTAAATGTGCCATGGGTTAGAGGGATGCTTTTTTACTTGCTAAATAATTCCACTAATAATTCCAAAATTGGAAAGAAGCTTCTTAAATAACAACTGCTGTTTGAGGGTCTCCACGCTTGACTATTATAAACCATTGACTATAGAATCAGTCTACTCTTCTCCCTGTCTTTAAAGTTTGTTTACTTTCATTAATCTATTGAATGACACTAGACCCTCTGTTGTCAGCAACTGGCATGATTCAGTGCTCCAATCACCAGTCCCCTCTCATAAAAAAATGGTAATGTGGGATAGATGTTGAGCTGGCCTTGAGTAATTAAAAAGGTATTATCTATAATTTTAAGTAAATATTATCTATATATCAGCTATCTAGCTATCATCTATCTATCATCCATCTTTCTGTGTGTTTCAGAGTAAATCAAGTTTTTTGTCTTAAAGGCTGATATTGAAACTTCCTAAAGAAACGTCAGAACAGTATTTAGGTTGAACCACATGGATTATATTTCTCCTATTTTGACCAAATTTTGGTCTTTGTCTGTTGAAACTGGAAATTCTAAGGGATGCAGTTCCAGCATAAATGATGAAAGGTCTGATTGGGTTGGCTGGTCTTAGCCAGTCTTCTCCAGAAAATGTCAGGCTTTTGACATTCAGTTGTGTTGAATGCACACAGAAAACATTGTCTTTGTTGAGGTGGATTTATTGCTTGTTTTTCTAATATCTCAGAATAGCTTAGAGATGCTTCCTTGGCATTCTCTCATCCACATAGGAGCATACAGGGTCAAGAAGCATAATTGTATCATGTGCCTGCAGGCCAAGATGTTGCAAGATATTTTGAAATAATAACTTGCTGTGTACTTTCTTAATATGACTGTGGAAGGTTATGCATGTAAGAATAAATTATGAATATGAATTTATAACTTTCGTTACTAATACAAGCTTTGGCCAAATTCTAGGCAGTAAGGATATAAATTGAAGAAGCAGTCATTGCTAATATGTGTTTTCTTCAGAGAGGGAAAACCCTATTTAGTTGAGGGCCTTCAGTGAGATGTTTTCTAGAACGTTGGCTAGCAAGACGGGAATTGAGCACCCCTGTTCACTTATCCTTGGTATCCCATTGATGTCTCAATTTATTTCTTTGTAAAGTCTGCGTAAAAAAATAGTGTGAGAAGTTAACATTAGCCTCAGTTTTAGCTATGTACTCATTCTCTTCAAAACTTGTCTCTAGGGTTTCAGACTACCTTATTAGTTCTGACACTTAGTCTCTATTAAAAAATAGTATACACTTTTTTTCTTCCTAGCATTCTTCAAAAAGTGCAGGGATGACTTCTTTTTTTCCAGATCAACTGAGGGTTGATTCATTAGTTGTGACAGGAACTGACTGACCAGCTTGTCTCCTGAGCCTGGTATGGGCTGAGAGAGAGAGTGACTGGCCCAAAGTCATCCAGCTGGTTTTCATGCCTAAGGCAGAAATAGAAGTCGTAGTCTTCAGTGATCCCGTGCTAGGGGGATCACTGTTGCTAATAAACTCAAAAGTGGAGAGGAAGTCTAAGTTTAATTAAGAGTTGTTGTAAAGACAGGCATGAGTTGTTGTAAAGACAGGCATCAGCCAACCTAGGAGAAGGAACTTCATAACCACCCATGGAAGAAGACAGTTCTTGAAACAGTTCTGAATTGCTGTCAAAAACAGAAAACAAAACCTGGCCATAGCTGAAATGCTTAAACAAATTTAGATGCCAGATTCTGGGTTCCTCAGACAGAAAGGGTCACAGGGGAAGAACACCAAGTCTTCATGAGTAAATCCAGAGGTAATGATCCGGAGGTCAATTGAAGCCATAAAGTAGAGATCCCCAACCTTTTGGGCACCAGGGACCAGTTCCGTGGAGAGAGGTTTTTCCATGGACCAGAGGGGGCATGTTTTTGTATGCTGCCTACATCTCACAGATGGGGCTTTGCTTATTTGTGCAGACCGGTTGCTGGCATGCTGCAGCCCGATACTGGTCCACGGGCCGAAGGCTGGGGACCCCTGCCCTAAAGGATTATGTTGTAATAAGTGGATTGGAATCAGCATTGTTAAATCAGAAGATTGTATGATAAATTCAGGGCAGAACTCCATACAAAAGTTTAAAGCAAGAGTGATGTTCAAAAGGGACATTACTGTATCTTCTCAACTCTAACCCAATAAATGTTCGTATCTATTAAAATAAATAATGATTATCAATGTCAGCATTAGCTAGATGGATAGCCCTGAGCTATTTAAAGTTGTTGAAGAATAGACCATTAAAGTGCTAAAACCTCTGTTAATAAATATAGAACAATATTATATGGCCAAAAAAATCAGGAAAGTTTGATGTACAGTATATATCCAAATATCTGAAAGAAGATGAAAGAGAACGTGCAAATTACCACACCAGAGTATTAGTTCCTGACACAAACAAAATTTTGTGTATAATCTTACAAAGTATATAGCCTTTCAGAGAGAAAAATGCCAAATAAAAACAAATATTCTCCAGCAGGATGGCTGTAGAGTCCAATGGATGGGTTCTATGACAGCCTTCCTGCCCGGCAGACTGGGTAAAAAACTTTGGCCACACCCCTTCCTCTGGGCGTGACCCCAGTTTTGACTCAGTCTCGAAGCCCGATAGCAGTGCGAGATTCAGCTCTTCAAAAATCCATAGCTTAAGACAAAATCTCCCTCTTCCCAGACTAAATTTCCAGACGAAATTAGCAATAACAAGACCTTTAGCAGCTGGCTCAGACCGGATCTCCACCCAACGGAGGATCATCGGAGCGGTGAGAGTATCCCCAAGGGCTAGGGAGACCAGCCAAGGGGTTCGGGGGGCTCACCGGGTCGTTTACCGACCCCCAGCACATTTATCAGCCGATCGGCGCGGGGCCCTCCCCCCCTTGCACTCAAAGCCCGAAAGGGCCACTTTAGCCGGCGTTCGCCTCCTGGCTTGCCCCCCCCTTTTCCTTTGCCGGCGCGCAGGGAGGACAAGGAAAATTTCAGAGCCAGCAGCTAGAACCGCCATTGTGAGCCTCGTGGTCTCCATAGGCTGTGGTTGGGGGGAGTGGCCTCCTCCAATTCGCCATTTTGAACGAGCGGATTAACCCGCCGTTCCATTGTGGGTGGGGCTTTTCGCCATCCGGAGGAGCCTACTTGCATTACAAAGAGGGAAGAGGGGGGAAATAGGCAAACTGCAATCAATTCGAACGTGATCTGTTTTTACAGTCACAGATTGGGGGAGTTAAAGTCACCAGTTGCATTGTGTTGGACCAGGGCTGAAGAGTCCTGGGATTAGGTGAGGAGGTGAGGAGGAATAATTTTCTCTAACTGTTCATATAGTGACCTTTAGTCACTGCCTTGCAGGATCTCCTGTCCAAAGAATCCTGTCTGTCCGGCCATTGTTGGTATAGGCAGAGGAGGGCTCAGCCCCAAGCATCTGCATCTGATCTGCGTATCTTATTCCCCCACTCCAGGCATTACCTACTCGGGGTGTCTGGCACAATGGCAGACAATGTCTCGTATTCAGTCACACAGGTCCCTCAATTGTCCCCCCCACAACAGCAGCAAAAACGCAGATCCTCTGAACCAGAGGTGGGGGGGGGAAGAAGAAGGCTAAAACAAAGGCTACTCAGAAGGGACAATCTAAAACGGCTGAGCGAGAGGCTTCGAGGAGACATTTGGCTTTAGAAAGACAAATTAGCAGGGCACAGAGAACCAATTCCACTGGGACAAGCATGGTTTCCCCTGTCCCAGTGGTGACACCCATCTCAGAACCTACTGCCCAGGAAGTTCTCAAAACTTGGTCTCCTCCTGGGGAAACTGAACAGTTAGATTCCTCCACTCCCTCCTCACCAACTTCTTCACCCGACCACACTCCAGCGTGTCATTCCAGCGACAAAGCGCAGGAGAACATATGGTCGGCACGATTCCAGGCATTCATGCAGGATGCCTTTTCCCAGTTCATGGCTTCTAAGGGACAAGTGGCCTTTCACACACCCCATAAGGGACGACCCAGGCCGCCCCCTACCAACATTTCTGAGACTTCCTCTCAAATAGGAGAGGGTGACTCATTAGACCTTGATATGTCAGACATGCCCCTTTCGGAGGATGAGGAGACCGCACCTGAGCAGGCGACGAGCTCTGGCCTCTTTAACCCTGCGCTCCTAAAATCACTCCTGATAAAGGCAGTCTCCACAGTCAGCCTAACTTCAGTACAGGAGGAGATGCCCTCTACAAGCAAGGAGGCCAATCCTCTATTTGCCAAGAAGGTCTCACAGGATAAGTACATTCCATGTCCGGAGGTCTTCATGACCACGGTAGAGGAACAATGGTCCTCACTGGCAAGCCCACCGGCGCCCAATAGCGTGGAAAGAAAGCTGTTCAACCTTTCTCCCTCATTCTCGAACATGTTAGAGGTTCCTATGGTAGATAACCCCTTGATCTCATTATTTTCTACCTCCGCGATTCCAGGAGACATGGCGGAAGCCTTGAAACCGGAAGAAAAGAAATTTGAACACTCCCTCCGTCGCTCCCACATGGCTGCAGCCTGGGCGGCCAAAGCAGCCACCTCATCATCATTCTTCGCGAGGGCCTGCATTATGTGGCTGAGGGAGCTGCAAAGCACGGTGCCTCCAGATCAGGTCAGAGTACACCAGACATTGGCCAAGCTCCTCGCGGCCTCTCAATTCACGGCTGACGCTTCGCTGTACGCAACGAAGTACGCGGCAAGATCCATTGCGGCCACAGTAGCCTCGCGTAGGCTACTGTGGCTCAAAATTTGGAAGACAGACCTGAGGTCCAAGTGGCGTCTCTCGACATCCAAATACAGCGGGGCATTCCTATTTGGGTCCATACTGGACCCACATGTCAGTGAAGGCAGAGACAAGAGGAAAATATTAGTACACCCATCAAAGAAGTTTGATAGGAGAAGCAGTCAAGACTTCCGGAGACAGGACTCCCGCCCAGGAAGCCCCTGGGAATGGAGGCAGCCCTTTCGGTCAGGGCAATCCTGGGACTGGCCCAGAGGCTCGCGATCCTTCTATCCGAGACAGGATCGACCCCAGCATCGCCAAAACACAGGAGCCAGAGGCCAGTTCCAGTCCAGACGCCCATATAGGGGATCGGGAGGCAGATCCTTTAAGCGCACCAAGTGACGCCAAACAGGACACTCCCATCGGGGGTCGGTTAGGAAATTTCATCGAGGTCTGGGAGCAGACCACTACCGACTCCTGGGTCTTGGAAACGATCAGGCATGGCCTGACCTTAGACTTCTGTTCTTCCCCACCAAGCCGGTTCATCAGATGTCCCATCTCCAGAAAGGTACACAAGGCAAGGTTGCTAACTTTGGCCATAGCTCACCTCCTGTCAATTCAAGCCATAGAGAGGGTACCAAGGGGAGAGGAAGGAAGAGGATTTTATTCCATCCTCTTCGTTATCCCGAAGCCGTCAGGAGGATGGAGAGCAATATTGGACCTGAAGGGCCTGAATTATTACATAAAATACAGGAGGTTCAAGATGCACTCCTTGAAATCCATCCTAGCCAGCGTCAGGGAAGAGGATCTACTATCCTCAATAGACCTAACAGAGGCGTACCTACACATCCCCATTCATCCCAGCTACCGGAAATTCCTCAGATTCACCTACGCGGGCCGACATTACCAATACAGGGCCCTACCCTTCGGACTATCCTCAGCGCCAAGGGTATTTACCAAGATTCTAGCTGTAATAGCGGCCCATCTCAGACTGATGCCGGTTCGCGTACAGTTCTATCTGGACGACATCTTGATCCAGTCCAGATCTCAGGAACAAGCAAGGGTAGATCTCAAGACCACAATCCGAGCCCTGCAGGGGCATGGATTCTCGGTCAATTTGGCCAAAAGTCATCTCACTCCCTCAAGGAGACTGCAACACCTAGGCGCAGTAATAGACTCGTCACAGTGCAGGGTATACCTTTCCCAGGATCGACGAATCAGCATATCCAAGCTAATTCAACAAATTTAGAGAATCAGGAGAGTGCCCTTGATACAGCTCTCGAAACTCCTGGGAAAGATGATATCTTGCATGGGCATTATACCATGGGCAAGACTCCACTCGAGGGAGTTGCAGTGGTTCCTCCTACCCTACCAGAGGAGGAATCTCAGCACCTCCAACAGGAAGGTCTTGGTACCAGCACAGGTGATGAGATCTCTGAAATGGTGGATATCTCCCAAGATACTCAAGGGGAGCATATTCAAAGAGCCGAACAGGGTCACGCTCACGACAGATGCGAGCCTGTTCGGATGGGGAGCCCATTTGGGAACCCAGATAGCACAGGGCCAGTGGGACCAGAAGGACCTCTCACACAGCATCAATTGGCTAGAGCTCCGGGCCATCCACCTGGCCCTACGCCATTTCTCACATCTAGTAACAGGGAGGCACGTCCTCGTGTTAACGGACAATGTAGCAGCCAAGGCCCATGTAAACAAGGAAGGGGGAACGCGATCAGCGGAACTAATGAAGGAGGCGTTAGCTCTGGCTCGGTGGGCAGAAACCAACGTGAGTTCTATCAAGGCAGAACACATCTCGGGGGAGGCAAACACCCAGGCAGACTGCCTGAGCAGAGCCAAGGTGGATCAGGCGGAATGGCGCCTGGATCCGGCTCTGTTCGAGGAGATCTCCCGGAGATTCGGGCAACCGAACCTGGATCTATTTGCCAACCACAAGAACACACAACTCCCCAGGTTCTTCTCCAGATTCCCGTCTCCGGGGTCGGAGGGAACGGATGCTCTCAGGTGTCGGTGGCCGGCGCATCTCCTGTACGCCTTCCCACTGTTGCCCTTAATACCGGCGACCATACGCAAGCTGATCCAGGAAGGCGCAGAGATAGTCTGCATTGCCCCGCATTGGCCACGGCGCCCGTGGTTTGCCGACCTCGTGGACCTTTCGATATCACCCCCGTGGAGGATTCCCCCAGACAGAGTAACTCTCAGCCAGGGCAAGTTTGTGCACCCAGACCCCCAGTGGCTACAACTAGCCGCTTGGCATTTGAGCGGCAAAGTTTAGCCAAGCAAGCTTACTCGGCAGGGGTGATATCGATCATACAAGCTTCACGACGAGCGTCCACGAACAGGATTTACGATGCTACATGGAAAGGCTTTTGTAGGTGGTGCGCTTCTGTGCGCCTAGATCCAGCTACAGTATCCATCCCCAATATTCTAGATTACCTCCTGGAGGGTCTTAACAAGGGCCTGTCAGTCAACACTATTCACAGACAGATATCGGCCCTCTCAACTGTTCTCTCTTGCGACAACTTGACATCCCTAGCGCAACATCCAGCGATTAGCGCCTTTTTAAAGGGGGCGTCCAACACAAAGCCCCCCGTCATTCACAGGTACCCGTCTTGGAACCTGCCTAAAGTCCTTCTAGCCTTGACATCAGCACCATTTGAGCCCCTTGATTCATGTTCTCTTCACCACCTATCGCTGAAGGTGGCCTTCCTCGTGGCAATCACTTCAGCAAGAAGAATTTCAAAACTAGCGGCACTATCAGTAAGGAAGGATCTGTGTACCTTCTTCAAGGACAGGGTCGTCCTTAGCCCAGACCCGGCCTTCATTCTGAAGGTAAACAGCATCTTTCACAGATCTCAGGAATTGATTCTTCCCGATTTCTGCCCAAAACCCAAACACAGGCTAGAACATAGATGGCACAAGCTGGACGTGCGTAGAGCGCTGTGTTTCTATGTGAAACACACGTTGACATTCCGCAAGACAGAAGCATTATTTGTTTCCTTTCAACCATCATCTATGGGAAAGAAGGTGTCTTCTTCCACCATAGGTAGGTGGATCAGAGCCTGCATAGCCCAGGCCTACGTCTCGCAGGAACTACCAGCACCCGCACATGTGACTGCCCACTCAACATGGAGCGCAGCCACTTCGGCGGCGTGGCTAACACAAGCGCCGGTAGAAGAAATTTGTAAGGCAGCGACGTGGTCTTCACCGTCTGTCTTCATCCGGCATTACCGTTTAGACTCCCTGGCCGCATCAGATGCTGCCTTTGGTAGAAGAGTGCTACAGCAAGTCGTATCTGCTCAGAATTCGGTAGCCTAGACTTCCCTCCCAGGGGGACATGAGGGCTTTGGTATGTCCCATCCATTGGACTCTACAGCCATCCTGCTGGAGAAGGGGCGTTGACTTACCTGAACGCCTTTTCTCAGCAGGATGATGTAGAGTCCAAGCCCACCCAGGGGTTAGGTCTAGGCAGGTAGGTAATAAAGAGCTGCAATATTGATTCCAACAAAGTTTCTCGCCTAAGTCAAAACTGGGGTCACGCCCAGAGGAAGGGGTGTGGCCAAAGTTTTTTACCCAGTCTGCCGGGCAGGAAGACTGTCATAGAACCCATCCATTGGACTCTACATCATCCTGCTGAGAAAAGGCGTTCAGGTAAGTCAACGCCCCTTTCATTAAAGGCAGAGTAACATGAAATCGGACAGCTAATGTAGTATGGATGATGGAGAGAGAAAGAGAATATACAAAAATTTTTCATTTTGTTTGTTTCATGTTTTTTTTTTTTACTACAACACATATTTTGATGGCTAGAATGTGAACTATCTTGGGACTAACCTATGTGCCACTATGCTTGATTATTGAGGATTCTTTTGCATACCTTATAATTATCTAGAAACCATTATAAGGATAGAAATAAGAAAAGGAGAGGGTTCAGATCAGGGAATTGAATGAGGCAGGAGCATATAATTCTCCCCATATAATTTAACACATAGTGAATGTATTAGAAGATTGGCCAGATTGAAAAACAGTTGGAATCACAATAGAAGGGCAAAACCCTAATAATTTTGAGACCTAGAGATGAAGCCATGTCATTTGTTAAGAGAAATTGAAATGGGGAAAATGGGTTCATGTTATTAAGAAGACAAAAAACGTCAATCTGTGTATTTAGTGAATTGACAGAGAAAGGAAGGTGCTGCATAGTTAGGGTGTGTAAAATATTACACACAAAAAACATTCCATGCATGAAACAGTTGGCTTCAGGTTGTTATAAGCCCAAACACAAACATTGGTATTTTGATTGTTTCAATCTACACAGAGAATGAAATGGAGGGGGGTGATGCTTTTTTTTTTTTTTTTTTTTTTGCTTTTGTTGTAGACCTAAATGTCGTTCTTACAGAAAAAAGTGTTTTTTTGGGAAGGAGTCAAGTGATCAAGGGAAGGCTGGGAAGGAGAGATGCTGCAAAAATTGGAGGCAAGAGAGGTCATCAAAACTAGCACAAAAAGTTATTTGTTGGAAATTTGTCTAATAAATTCAGTTTTTGGATTTCAAAACCAAGGCAGCTTTTAAAGAATCAAACTTTTTATAATGTTTTAAAAATTAAATACAGAAAGTAAAACAAAATACAGTACAGTACAAATTTAACGTTCAGCACATCATTAATTATAAGATGCACTGAATGTATATTATTTCAGTTGTCTTGACTGTAACTCTTTAAAAAGGCAGTATTATGAATACTGGCAGGCAAATGGTAACCTCCGAGTTGGTATATGCCAATCTAGAGAAATACTGTTTTTTTAAAGTAATAAACTGACTTTTTCTTCATTGATGAGTGCTGATGGGCGCTCCATAGTTTTCTTGACCTTTCCCAGATGACTCTAGAGCAGTGGTTCTTAACCTGTGGGTCGGGACCCCCTTTGGGGTCGAACGACCATTTCACGGGGGTCGCCAAACAATGCAGTCCGCCATTTTTTCCCCTTTTCCTTAGCTGTGCTACTCCCTTTTATTTTATTGGCTTTTGAAAGCCAATAGAATAGACTCTCTTGAATAGAGTCTAATTCTATTGGCTTTCAAAAGCCAATAGGAATTGTCCGGGCTGTCTCTGCCCTGCTGAGCCTACCAAAAGTCCCATTCTGCAAACGGTGCTGTACCAGTTGAGTAGTCCTCGACTTATGACCAGTTGAGTAGTCCTCGATTTACAACCGGTTGGGGGTCGCGGCATTAAAAAGGTTGAGAACCACTGCTCTAGAGATATATTTTAAAAAATCCACTAAAATCTCCCCCAAAATATATAGGGTTGCTCATACAGTAGATCACTTTACTCTGAGTCTTCTTTTTCCAAAATTTGTCCTCTGTAAATGTTTACTGTAGAGATAAAGGGCTTATGTTTAAACCTAAATCCAGCTACCAGAAACTGGGTGTTCCATGCTGCCCCATTATTAGAAGCACAAGGATCTAGATGTTTAAATACAAGGCCTCTCTTGCAATTCTTGTCTACAAAAATAATCATAGGAGGAAAGGGGGCTACAGCAGAGGATATTGGCAATTGGAGCATGCCCATTATAAGTTGACCCAAACTTCACTGGACTTCAGCAATGTCACTTAGTGACCTCTGGGAAGAGAGGCTTTGGTATTATACAAATATTGTTGACAGCACCAGAGAAAGACAATATGACCTTAAGTAGATTATCTGAGCTTTAAGTATAACTGTAAGTGGCCAGATATGTATTCAGTTTCTATCGCATAAAAGGCTGAGATATTCAGGCTTGCCCTCTTCTGTGAAACTGATTTTGAGATGGTGGAAGACATTGCTTGTAGAATAAAGAAAGCAATGTAAGAAATTTCCCTGCAGCTAAGGTTGATTCATACCATAGTGATTGCCTTCCAAGGATCAAGCCTGTGACATTTGAAATTCAGTTGCTTGGAGTTTTCATACGCTCAAGAACTTGCAGACCCTTTGGACAAGAAGTTCTTTGATTAGCTGTATTGATCAATTGATAGCGTTTTTTGGGGGGGGGGTGATTTTAAGGAAAGATGGGTAGGCTTCTATGAGCTAGAACACTTAATTGGATGACAACACGCAGTTGGGGTGGGGACTTAAAATACCTACCACAATTTTTGCCAAGATGGAAGAATTAACTTGTTTTCTGTTTGCTATGGCAGCCATGGCTAAAACACATGATGAATAGGTTGGTCTAGCAATACAAGGTTTTATTCTGTCCTGAGAATTTGAGAGGGGTTTGTTTTTCCATGATTTTTATTTGCTGCTTGCCCTTATTTCTAAAAGCCAGGAAAATGTGGAAAGACATTTTAAACTGGATTATACTGAAATTGTTCTGCTTATTATAATACTACTGGTTTGGGTTTCTTTTATGATATTGATAGTTTTAATGTAGCACAGAGATGAACAACTGTAACCATTGGTTGCAATGGGATTCTAGCACTCATTTGTAGTACCGAAAACAACAGAAATGGTGGTGATGATGATGATTGAGAACATATAAGCCAAATCAGCTCTAGGCAATGTACAATATTAATATAAGACTGCAACTTCAGCATTCAGAATTAAGGTTGTTGATTTTTGGTGGTACAGTTTTGCTTGGTTTGGCTTTGGGGCTACTTTAACGCAAGCAGTAGACCTCTGCGAGGCCAGACATCTTTTCATTAAAATGAACCTTAATGAATCACATGATGATTGCTAGGGAAATATAATAAACCAAATGTGATGATTATGGTGACAAATCAAGGCACATCCTACATTATCCCAGCTCCATCTCATTCAATATCTAACAACAGAATCAGGTTAGGCTTGTCTCATAAATTTGGCCATTGCCAAGTATTGAGATGATTCCTTCTAGAGTTGAAATTATGTGTTTGCCCTAAATTATGAAAATGGATTTCCTTTAAGTACAACACCACAATTTATCCAATACAATTACTCAGTTTTTACTATTTTATCGCTTGCATGGGCAAACCTGTTTGTTCAGTTTTCCATAAGATGATGAACAAATTAAGAAGCAATATTTGTTTGCAGTAGATGGGCAAATTAATACTTCTTACAATTACTGATAACTTTCAACTTTTCATAGCATGAGAGGAACATCAACTACTTGAACTAGAGTTGGCAATGGACAACTATTAGAATTGTGGGACATGGGTGATTGATGCCTTTTCTTAACGGGTTTTTGCTTGGATAAAAAAGAGGAGGCTTGTCTCATTATTCACTGTATTTTGGGATTCCCAGATCTTGTTGCAGGAGTTTGGTGTGGGAGATTGGTATTCCAGAGAACATCTGACCAGAATCGGGGGGGGGGGGGATAGAATGGAGCTTGACTTAGAGAACTTCTAGTCTGCTCTATAGTCCTTAGCAAGGTTCTACCGGCTCTTTTGCAGGATCCAATCTGGGTCGGTTACCAGGATCAGAAGTTTCATCTTCCGACTTGTGGTGGAACCCATCTTCAGGGAACTTCTAGAAAGAAGTTCCCTGAAGATGGGCTCCAGCACGAGTTTGGATTGCATCTGCAGCATTATCCTGGGACACGTATATTTGCCTTCATTCACACAGCTCTTTTGTTCTGTATCTTTTGCTCTTAGCTCTTTCAATTTCATCTTAAATATCCTTGCCCATATTGCTTTCATGCAAAATTAGCAAGTATTAGGAAATATTATCAGAGAGTAATGGGAAGCCACACTGCAAATCACTGAGAATGAAGAGTCAGTGATGTCAGTATATTACTGTATATGCAAGACTCAAGGTCTAAAATTCTTGGGTTGTTGATTGAACATTTTAAAAAAAACTTTTGAATTGTGGTTATTGAAACTTACATACTTTTAATTACAGGATGTTTCAATCTGTGAAATAATGTGTGCTTTCTTCCCATAAGAACCTATAAATAAGTCAGACAATAAACCCCTTAAAAGAGGGATCTGGTGATTCAAACTGAGGTCATTCAGGTAGATAAGATTTTATTTTGTACAGTGTTTGGTGAGATAAACTGTAGGAAGTTTGAGTCATACTGTACTGCCTCTCCATATGAAAGTACATTTAGCTTACACAGCCAATTAGCTATTGCTAGTCATCTGAGCAATGTAGATTGGAAAGCAAAAATGTGCTGTAGGGGCGCATCCCATAGCACCTTTCTATAATTTCTTTAAAAGACTGGTGCATATTTAACTGGATTGCTCCCATCAACATCTCCCATCTCATTCAGTTGAGAATGTTTTGTAGGCAGAGTGCTGTGTGCACATTTACATATGCTCCAGAACAGCTTTTTGCTTTCAAAACTGAAATGTTGCACAATCTACCAGATATATTCTCCATCAGCATTACTAATACTTTTTAAAAGCCTAGTGGTCATAATTTTATTTTGTAATAAAGACAACCATAGTTCTTTCACAGTATCTTTGTTGTTTCCTTTGGTATGAATTAGGAGTTCTTGATGCTCTTTGAGCCTGGTTGTTTTCTTCCAGATGTTTCATTACATCATCAGTACTAGTCATCAGAATGTTACCTAGTTTGGGTAATGAAAATGGGCAAGAAACCAACCAAGCTCAAAGAGCACCAAAGACCCCTCATTTATTGGTTTGGTATGAATCTCTTACCAGGAACACGTGGGTTTGGTTGAGCATTACATTTTCCAGTTTTGGGATGGTGCAAAATTTGGGGGTCATCTTGGATTCAGCTCCTGTTCAAAGAGCAGGTGGCAGCTGTCACCAAGAAGGCCTTTGCATAGTTCCATCTGGTGCATCAATTGTGTCCCTTCCTGGATCAGGTGGTTTTCTAGACCAGGGGTAAGCAACCTTGGCTCTTTTATGATTCGTGGACTTCAACTCCCAGAATTCCTGAGACAGCCATGCTGGCTCGGGAATTCTGGGGGTTGAAGTCCATGAGTCATAAAAGAGCCAAGGTTGCCTACTCCTGCTCTAGACTATCACTCATGTCTCGTCACCTCATTGCTCAACAATTGCAATGTGCTCTAGATCATTTGGAAGCTTCAACTGGTCTAAAGGACAGTGCCATGAGCAAAGATGGGCTTCCTTGGCATGCCCACTTGACAGCCCTGTTTCATGAGCTCCACTGGTTGCCAATATGATTCTGAATGTTATTCAAGGTACTGGTTGTAGCCTTTAAAGCCCTACATAATAGGGCTGTTTTTTTGTTCAAGTAATACACGCCAAGTTCTTCAGCATTCTCAAGGCTCCCTTGTGTAAACAGTGCCATCATTCAGGACCTAGGGACACTTTTACTGTTGCGTTGCCAGCCTTCTGGAATGAGGTCCCCTCCTGAGGTCCAAATGGCTCCAGCTCTGATGATGTTCTGGAATCTGGAAGGCCTTGAAAAATAACCTGATCTTCCAATCAGGGAAGGTAGGGTGGAAAAGGTGCCATCATCCCCTATCCTTTGGCATAGGTGAATAGTACCTCAGATATATTTTATGTTTTGGAATTTATTGTCCAGATTTTCCATCTTACTTATTGTACTTATTTATCTTATTGTATCTGATTTTTTATACTGTGAGCCACACTGAGTGAATTGGAGTCAAGTAGTGCTGAGCTCATTTATTATTAGATAACCTGAAATTACTATATTTCAGGTTATCTGTTCAGGGAAGAAAATCTGCCTCCATCCTGCTTTTCTCCACATCTTTTATAATTTGGACCTCTCTGATTATGTGTTGTAGTATCTGAGGTAAAAACAGTCTAAATAGAACTAAGTGTTTTTTTATCAGAGACTACCAGCAAATCTTATGGGCTGGATTGGGAATTGGGAAGTCAAAAAACCATCCAGAGGAAAGTGGTAGAAAACTACATCATTGTATCCAGGTAGTAATCAGGAGGCAGACTCAGTTTGAAGGAGTATTTACCTTATTCAGTAATGGCAGTTGCTATCAGGATCTGACCTGGTTCATCTACAGATTAGAGGCCGTCAGGAAATTGGCAGGCTGTAGGTTACATTGGGAAATTGAAACACTTTCCAAATAAGGACAATAACAATCCACCGCCAAAGAACTACATTATAGCATTTGAGTGGAGCAAATCCAAGGATATCTTTAAAATAATGAAGGTATTTTCAAATCCTTGATCATAGGTTGATAAGGACCAATTCAGAACGTTACACTTATTTGCAGTTGTACTACAGATTCACATAAAGGCATCTAAATGATATTTTAATCATTTTCATTCTATGAATTCCAGTGACTCAGCTTTTGGCCTGAATCTTGTATGGTTAATGAACCATTTTAAGTCTACTGAAGCTTACAATACAAAGAGAAAATATATTAAATGACACTGAATTCTGTCTTTATTTCAAACATTTTCAGAGCTGAATCTAGAAGGCATAGCATTGCAACGATGAGCAAATGCATAAGGAGAGCACATGACTGGTATGGTTTGTTCTTGTAGTCTTTATAATTCAAAATAAACATGAGCAACCCATGATTTCTAAGATATCAGAACTGAGCCTCGAACTATGCAACTGAGTTTGTTGAATATTTCTGGAAATTATGGTGTGAGATAGACAGGCAGAAGAAGCACTAGTACGACAATTGGGCAGCTGTTGTTTTGCTAATGTGTTATATTTCCTTCATGGTTTTGCATTTTTAATCTGTCAGTTTGTATAAACAATCACAATTTCTTACTCATTTTGGAGGACACACCTCTTATTTTCTTAAAGATAGATTTTTCTATGCATATCTGCAGTTTCTACAATTTTTGTGCTGAAGTTGTCTGCAAATGTAAATGTCTACTAAAATTGTTTCTGGCACTTGCTGTTTCTTTCCTTTCCTCCATCCTATACAGCAAGGGTGTCACTTCCGGCCCCTGGGCTGGACGGGTCACGAGGAAACTGCACTCACACTATTGCCGGCAATGGGAGGAAAGCTCCAATACGTCGCGGATTTGACATGTATAAGCTTAAATTACTAAGCCCTAGTCACATCCAAGCCATGTGCTTACTTAATGGTAAGGAAAGTACCATTACTTTTGGCACATTTTTGCCCATATGCCAGAAATACCCCCATTTGTCCTAAACATGTGTACACTCTTTTGTGAAAACCTGAATCTTTAATCTAGCAACTCAAAGCTAATTTCAGTTAAGTTTCCAAATTCCAGAGCCAATTAAATAAAGGCTTATACTATCTGGGAACATTTAAAAAAAAAAACTGGTCAAGTCATATGTATTTTCTATTAAACTGCTTAGCATTTTGAGATTAAACATTTCTTCTTGGCACTTTTTATCAAAGTTTAAAAATGCAAGCAAGGTCAGTTAAGGCTGCAGATCGTCACCATTTGGAGATGCTAAAGTCCATTAAAATAATGCTAGAAACTACCCACAGTAATTCTTCAAGATTTCAGAAATTAAATATATTTTTGTTAGGCAATATTTGTGTAGTAAATACTAAGAACTAAAAAAGGTAGATGCAAAATGCAGTGGATTCCAAGGAGTTCTTCTTCTTTTAATTTTTCTCCCTTTTGCTTTCTAACAAAGTCTTCTAAACATGCAAGGAAGAGTTTTCTGCTACTTGTTCAGTTTCTTAATAAGTTCAAAAGCTATTACAAACTTTATATACCATCCAAGTTCATTCAGAAGACCATTGGGCTATGACAAGTTAATACATATAAGAAATAAATAAAATCCTTCCACTGCCGATTGTGGAAAGTTAAGTTTGTGTGATACAAAATGACATAGCCAGAGCTGCCAGAACAAAAGCTGAAGGAAATATCTAATTTATTTGAAAATCAAAAGGGTGCCACCCATTTTCTTTTGAAATGTCTGCACTTGGAACTGCGTGTACCAGAAATTTGTATTTCCTAAGATTGACTGCGGCTGGAAGCTAGGTTTTGGGGTAGTTCCCACCAGTACATGGTTTTATGTGGATATTTCTTGTGACATAGAATAAACAAAGCTTATGTTTTGCCAAGACTTTGACATCTGTAGATCAAGGCCTAAAAATACTGAAAATGATAGGTGACAACTTTCTCTCTTTTAAATAATGCCTGAGGCACAGCAGCACAGCTTTGGTTAGAGACTTTACGAGTTTTCTAGCTGTGTGTGCCCTCAGAATCCTGTGTTTCCAAAACTTATTCTACAGCTGGTCTAAAACCTGGAGCTGTGTATTAGGAACAGCATTGGGAATTAACATTAGCTTATTTTTCTTTGAGATATGGCTTAATTTTGGAAGGAGAAGGGATAAAGATGAAAAGCATCAAGACTTGTTCACTCTGGGATTGCAGCCCGCCAAGAGGGCTGCTTTGTATGGCCTTTGTAGTTGCCTTAATTACACAGTTCCCTACAATAAATATATAGCATCAACAGGCCCAGGAGGCCAGTTGGGATAATGGGAACTGTCCTCTTGCACATCTAGATTTCAGCACATCTGGAAAAGCTGCTACAGACAGGTCTTCAGTAGATGTATACGAAGGCCCATTGTGCCAGCATTCTAGAGCAGACATGTCAAGCACAAGGCCCAGGGGCCGGATGCGGCCCACAAAGTAGTTTCATGTGGCCCGCGAAGCCATCCTGGCAACAGTGAGGGAATGTCCCCCTCTGCCTTGGCCCTGGCCCAGGCCAGCCGGGAGCCAATGTACAATTTTGTGGTGGCCATCTATGCTGAAACGCATTCAGTCTTAGCTCCACAAGGCTGTCTGGAAACAGCGAGGAACCAGGAGAACTTTGAGCAGCAGCCTTGAGGAAATAGGGCTGGGCTTGGTGCCACAGGTGCTCAAGGGCCAGGCTGGGCATTTGACCTCTGCTGCCCAGGGCTCCGGGCAGACTGCACCACCATCCAGCCCCCCCCCCACATGGCCTGAGAGGAACAGTGAGGCTCCTCCAGTGGACCATGCCTTGGCACTGGCCCTGGTCCTACCCACTTCTGCCAGAGACCCTCAGATCTGTCCCACTCCTGCTCAGGCCCCCACAGGCACCCTTGATGCGAACGATTTAGAGCTGGCCATGCCCATCTAGTAGGCCACACCCACTCCATTCACGCCCACCCAATAGGCCACACCCACCCTGGCCACACCCACCCAGCCCCCTGAGGGCAGTCGCAATGCTGATGCGGCCCTCAATGAAATTGAGTTTGACACCCCTGTTTTAGAGCTTCCTGGAAGACATCTCAGTGTGTTTAAGATGGGTCTCCACAGTTTAAGAAATGTCAGAAATTATTTATGGCTGGCCAGATGTTCAACACCTCCATTTGCATCAATTTTGCATTTTCAAGTAAGAAACCGAAACAGAAATGAACTAGCAACTATAAAGTAACAAGAAGCTTGGTTAACTACTGAAGCATGTCTACCTTTTGCAATTACAGGGCTTCCTATGGCAGTGGTAGGCAACCTTGGCTCCTTTATGACTCGTAGACTTCAACTCCTAGAATTCCTGAGCCAGCATGGCTGGCTCAGGAATTCTGGGAATTGAAATCCACAAGTCATAAAAGAGCCAAGGTTGCCTATCCCTGTCCTATGGGAATTGCCAATAAAGTTGAAATGGTTCTTATTGCTGCTTCTGGTACAGTGAGATCAGGGCTAGCCCTCTAAAATAGTGGAAGGCTATTGTATTCCTGCTTATGCTCAAGACAGTCCTGAAAAAAATGCAAAAGATGTGCCCTAAATTTGCACAAGGATTCACAAGAGCCAACATATCATCTCCTATAACCACTTTCTCTGGGAAGCTCATCAGGAAAAAAAAAGTGATTGAACCCAGTATTTGGAAGACAAGACATAGTGCCTTTGAATATGGAAGCTCTATTTCAGTTAGCATGGCTCACAGCATCTGTGATTTTTTTTATTGCTGTGTAGCTTGTTCCATTAGTATTAATGTATTGGGTTTGTACTTAAAATTTATATCTCCTCCATGTTTCCTACTAGAATCACCCCCCCAAAGTAACATCTCTTTAATCTTTCCTGATTAGAAGAGTAGTGCCAAATCTCTGATCATTTTGGTTGTGCATTTCCACACCTTTCCCGGCCTGATTTAAGTTATATCAAATACAGCAGCACAATAGAGCTATATTAGGTTGTAATGATTGCTGTTTTCTTTCTGGTTACTATCTGTTTCAGACTTTTGAGCATTGCATAAACTCTCTTAGCCTCAGTGCTTTCCAGCCATCCCATCTCAGCTACATAAACAGGATGCAAACACTTGTATCATTCTAGATGCGCCCTACATAAGCTATGCTTACAATTAATCATTCCCTGTGTTTTACCATTTTCTTTGCAATCCTGTTTCTGCATGGTTCAAAGCAGCTATGAATAGGGACTGAATAAAAGCAGATGGCCAGTGAAAGTTTCTGAAATTCACCTTTCTCCTCTTCTCTCCCCCCCTTTTCCCCCCTTTTAAAGTGTCTACTAAAGCAGTGAGCCGGCCTAAGGTTCACATTGAACTGACTGTCTGCAATTTGAGCCAAAAATCTCCCACATCAGATCTCTCAGAAATGTGGACTCTCCCTTTGAGGGGACTTAAAGCCTGAAACTCATCTAAGGGGATTTGCTGCACCTGGCAGCTCCATGGTTCTGGCCAAAGACATGCAGAGCTTTAGCAGTCTCCTTAGAAGTTAACACCAACAAATCCAGCTGAGACAATTTCTCTGCCAAGACACTGGATGTCATCCACTGATGCTGCCTCTGCTTTTGCTTTGGGAAGAAAGGGTGGGGGGGAGATCCTTTTCAAGTTTGTCTCGGTATATTAGCTGCCTCCTAAAATCTGCCTTGAAGTTTGAGAGGAGTTTGCAGAAAACCATAAAAGGGGTATTAGCAGGCTCACCTGTCATCTTCAAAAACCTGCTTAAGTTGATTCTTTTTTCCCCTTTTGGACAAATCACTTCAAAGATAAAAGATTACTGTAGATTTACCATAACTTTTAAAAGTAAAATCTTAGTACTGTATATTAAGTCTAGCAAACAGCACTTTGACTCACTCTACCTATTAATTCATTATTGTGTAAATTAACTGGGAATGTTTTAGATGCTAATTTTTGGACATATCTAATGCAAAATATAAATATGTTGATTTTACCAACATATCTCTTCTATCCATGTAAATTAAAGGTTTTTTTTTAATTCAGTCTGCATTTCCTAAGTAGAGGAACAAGGCCTATGTGAAGCATTAGAAGAAACTTTTTAATACTAAACTCTCTTTATTGATAGATTTCTCTGACATGAAAACAGGTCAAGAGCAAAAAAAAGGTCATTTGGTTTAAAGTGAAGAGTAAATTGTAAACCTAAAGAGATTAGTTTTGCTTTGTTATCATGTCACTTGTCAACTCTTTTTATTTATTTTGTACCTTGGGGCTAGAGTAACATTTTATTCTCCAGCATGATGATTGAAGAATCCACCAATGGGTTATTTCAGTCCTCCTGCCCAATCAGACTAAGTTGTCAAGTTGTCACCCTGCTTGACTGGATCCTTCCAGTTTCATCTTAGTCTTTCGCCTATGAGGATGTGATAGCTTGACTCTCAGGTCTTTTGGATGGCAGGTTAGACTAATATTGGTAAACCATTGGTGGATTCTTCTTGGAGAGTTAGAGAATTACAGTTCTGATTATTCCCTTTTCTGGGGTTTCTGACCCTTATTCCATTTCAATCAGGGGTGAAAGTAGTATTCCTTTCCATAAAAGGGAGGGTGGTTGTTCTTTCCCTAAACTCAGCAGCCTGCTGAGTTTCTTCCCAGTACCTCTGATAGATAGTAGTGGGGGGTGTTTCTTTTGCCCTAGATTCAACAGGGGCTGAGTTCTTCCCACTCCCCTTACAGAGGACACAGTCCTTCTCGTGGCCGCCATTTTGAGGTCACGTGGCCTTCTTCTCTGACCGGGCTCGGTCGGAGCTTCATTTCTAACTGCCATTTTGAGTCCTTTGGCCTCCAGCTCATTGCCGAAGACTCTTCAGCCGGCTGACAAGTGGTTTAGAATGCTCAGAGAGGGCTGCGGGGGACGATTCTATTATTATTAAACCATTGTTTACTCCGCCTGCCGTTCGGAGAGAACGAGGCCTCGTTTAAGGGCAGTGAGCTGGTCACACCTAACAAGCCTGGAAGGGTTTAGATTATTGCAGTTTCTTGCCTTAGATCAATCCAAGGCTTGTTTGTAGGACTCTGTTTCTCCTTCCCCCCTCCCTCTGGGCTCAGGGCGTCCGCCATTTTGTGAGATAGTATTTCCATAGGGAAACACCCAGAATTGTCTCACAGGTTCGGATGCCATTTTGTGAGCTCCGCTCAAACCAATTTGTTGCATGTAGATTTATATTTATATTCATAAGTGATATATCTACACACACACACACACACACATATATATGCACATGTATGTGTGTGTGTGTGTATATATATATATATATATATATATATATATATATATATATATATATACACGTAATTAAATTTAGATCTGAACTTACACAGATTATCTATTTTGAACTAAATTTAGAATTTAGTTTTTCAGGATCTACTGTTCCAATTGAAAACAACACATCACAAGTTTTCTGGAATCCTTGCTGACGTGAAGGTCTATCAGGCCCTGCTCGCCTAACATCACCTTAGTATCTGCCACTCTGCATCTAATGTTTGCTTGCAAGATCCTGACCATTGCCATTATTGTGAGACGCGTATGATTTCGTCACCATTTTGGCCTCAGGTCTGACATACGGGTTGCCATTTGCTTTGGTGATGAGCGCTTCAGAGCGCACAGCGTGAGCCTGGTTTAGCCAGTGGACCAGCTTATGCTAATCCACGTGCAGTCAGTCCGTCCATGGAAGGGCTCCTGACGTCTCTTGCAGAGCGAGTCAGCTCCAGAGTCTCATCTGGGGTGCAACTCGATCGTCATGGCAGAACCCACTGAGCCACAGCCTTTGGACACAGACAACCACTCCGTCCAAGCTGAGCCGGTTCCAGAAGCGCCTAAAGGTAAGGCCAAGGCCAAAGCCAAATACGGCAGAAAGGCTAGTAAGGCAAGCAATAAGCAGGCCGACCGCACACACAGAGCCCTGGAGAAGCAATTCTCCCGGCCCAACGCTTTTCAGCTGGACAAGGTCATACGCCTCCGCTCTCCACACTAGCAGCCTCTGAGACAGGAGGGCATCTACTGTCTTCATCAAGAGCTTGGTCGCCAGAGAGTGAGCATCAGCAGGACTCAAGTCACACCTTTGGTCAGGGAGGCCACCCCTGTTTGGGGAGGACCTCAATCTGCCCGGCCCTTCGATGGCACCCACAGCATCATTCCCGCCGATTGCTGCAGGGTTACGACCTCCGCTAGAGCTATCTTTTTCAGACCAGCTACAATTGTGGATATCGCAGGCGGTGTTCCAAGCCATGGCTTCCTCGGGTCACCATCAAACATCACCCATGCCGGGGCCTTCATCAGCGCCCACTACCTCTTCACGACCTCCACTGGATCATTCCTTTATGGTCTCTCCATCCCATTCTCCTGAATCCGATTCTTCCAACGCTTCGAATTATGATGAAGGTGTGGACCGGTGGTCGGATTGCGAGGAGCCTACACATGACTCCCAGCCTATGGCAGAGCTCTTCAATGCATCGCTCTTTCTCTCCTTGCTGTGCAGGGCCTGTGCAGCGGGTAAGCTCACCTCCGATCCAGTCCCACTCCACAGCATCCCACAAATCAGGACACTAAACCCCTGTTTGCTGAGCCAGTGGTTAAACACCTCCAAATACCCTGTCCCCCCTTATTCCTGAAAAACATTCAGGGACAATGGGAATCACTGGCAGCCCAGCCTTCCCAGGGAGCAGCTGAGCGCAAGATTGTGGACATGGCAAAGAATTTGATGGATTTGTTGGAGGTGCCCAAAGTGGATGAATTGCTAGCCCCACTTTTTTCAGCAGCCAGTCTTCCGGCAGATGTTTCAGACGCCCTTAAGGCGGAAGATAAGAAATCTGAACTAGCATTGCGCAAAGTTCACCTGGCATCTGCTTGGGCAGCGAAGGCGGCAACCTCCACCTCATCCTTCGCCAGGATCTCCATTATCTGGCTTCGGCAGTTACAGGACAGAATTCCCCTGGAGGAGGTCAGGATCCATCAGGATCTGACCAAACTCATAGCGACATCTGAGTATATGGCAGATGTCTCCCTATACTCGGCCAAACACTCAGCCAGGGCAATGGCTTCCAGCGTAGTCGCTTGGAGGCTACTCTAGCTTAAACATTGGAGGGCCGAGAGCAAACACAAGTGGCGAGCGGCCACAGCCCCCTTCAAGGACGGCAGATTATTTGGGGAGGCATTGACTCCATATCTCATTGAAAATAAGCAAAAACAGAAAGTTATTTCTCATTTGTCTAGGAGAACTAACAGGCACTTCCTCCCCTACGGTCGCCGTCGGTCCTTTCGGACTGCAGCTACGGCAGAGACAGGACAATCCTACCGGCCCCCAGCTCCTAAGACAGAATGCTCCTTTGGTAGAACAAGCTATAGGGACAGGTCCTGGTACCAGACCCAGAACAAGCCTTTCTTTCATGGCAGAGGGGGTCATCCCTTCCGTCACGCCAAGTGACTCGGGGGACTCCCCCCATTGGGGCAGACTTACTTTTTTCATCTGCCAACGGGAAAGCACAACCACAGACATTTGGGTTCTACGCACCATAAGAGAAGGCCTGTCACTGGAGTTCAAATCATCGCCCATAGACCATTTTGTCTCTTGTCCAGCCATGAGAAACCCGGTAAAAAGAGGGCTCATGGAGGATGCCATTCGACATCTACTGAAGGCCATAGAGGAGGTCCCCCTGAATCAGGAGGGATTGGGTTATTACTCCATTCTGTTCATAGTCCCCAAGTCTTCAGGGGGATGGAGAACAATCCTCGACCTCAAGGGGTTGAACCTCCACCTACAATACTGGAGGTTCAAGATGCAAACATTACATTCCATTTTGAGCAGCATCAGGCGAGGAGATCTCTTGACATCAATAGATCTAAAAGAGGCATACCTGCACATTCCCATCCTTCCGGAACATCACAGGTATCTGCGGTTTTGTTATCTCAACCACCACTTCCAGTACAGGGCTCTCCCATTCGGCCTCTCCTCCAGATCCTGGCGGCGCTGGCAGCTCATTTAAGGTTGGTCCCGATGCGTGTCCAGTGTTACCTGGACGACATACTGATCCAGTCACAATCAGTTTCAACCGCCCAGTCGGATTTGGCCCTCACAATCAGGACTCTACAGAACCATGGGTTCTTGATAAATTTCAAAAAGAGCCAGACAAATCCCTCGACCCGCCTGTTACACTTGGGCACGGTAATAGAAACGGACTCTTGTCACGTGTATCTGTCAGAGGAGCGGCGCAGGAGCATCAGAGACCTGGCACTCAGAGTACGCAGGAGCAGGGCTGTGTCATTGGCTCTCCTTTCTCAGCTCCTGGGCAAGTTGATATCCTGCATAGCAATAGTGCCATGGGCCTGACTATATGCTCGGACCCTCCAGTGGTTTCTGCTCCCATACCAGAGACAACATACCAGTACCTCCAACCAGTTGGTGTGCGTCCCTCATCAGGTGTGTCTCTCTCTCAGCTGGTGGACATCCTCAGCCATTCACAAGGGGACTCTCTTCAAAGAGCCCCATTGCATCAGTATGATCACAGACGCAAGTCTCTTCGGTTGGGGAGCACACCTCCAGACCCAGATGGCTCAGGGTCAGTGGTCACAGACAGACCTGAGGCAGCATAAATTGGTTGGAGCTCAGAGCGACCCACCTTGCTCTCAAGCATTTTCACGCAGTGCTTAAAGGGCAACATGTGCTGGTCCTGATGGACAGCGTGGCTGCAAAAGCTCACGCTCCTTGGCAGAGAGCAACCTGCTTTCCATCAGGGCCGAGCACATCTCGGGAGAGGCGAATTGGCAGGCAGACTTCCTCAGCAGGTCGATAGTGGATCATTCAGAGTGGAAGTTACACCCGGATGTCTTCAGGAAGATCTCGGCCAGGTTTGGTCATCCAATCGTGGACCTGTTCGCCTCGCCAGAGAACACCCAGCTGCCCAGATTCTTTTCTCGGTTCCCCTCTTGGGGAGCGGAGGGGAACAGTGGCCGCGAGTCCTCTTGTACGCCTTTCCCCCACTGCCTCTGCTTCCAGCAGTTGTCAGGAAGATCCTGGAGGAACAGGCAGAATTAATCTTGATTGCTCCTCACTGGCCCAGAAGACCATGGTTAGCAGATCTGATGAGCCTCTCCATCTCAGCCCCGTGGAGAATCCCAGACAGTCACATACGGTTGACGCAAGGGGATCTTCAGCATCCAGACCCCCAATGGCTTCAGTTGACCGCCTGGCACTTGAACGCTGCACCCTGACTTGAGAGTCATATTCGTCAGGGGTGATCAGTATGATCCAGGCTGCCAGGAGACCGGCGACTAATCGTATTTACGACCATGCGTGGAGGAGCTTCTGTCACTGGTGTGACAAGAATCACGTGATTTTGTCACAGGTAACCATTCCTAGGGTATTAGACTACCTGTTGGAAAGCATCAACAAGGGGTTGTTGCCCAACACTATCCGTAGACAGCTAGCGGCTCTTTTCACGGTGCTTTCCTGGGACTCTTCAGAGTCTTTGTCCCAGCACCCCACGATCCATTCCTTCCTTAAGGGAGTCACCAATAGTAGACCCCCTGTGGTTCATAGATATCCCTCTTGGGACTTACCCCGGGTTCTGCAAGCACTAACCTCATCTTCCTTTGAAACACTTAGAACATGTTCTTTGCGGTACCTGTCTCTTAAGGTCTCTGTAAGCTCATCCTAACTACAGGCACGAAACCCATAAATTAGGAACGATGCAGGATTCAACGAAGTCGTTTGGTTTATTACGTTGCTACGTTGAAGAGAAAGTCAGCTCTGGGAAGCTTCCTATTCCAGCACGCTAAATAAGCCCTGCCACCACACCCATAGTCCACACCCTAATCACCAATTACCACTCCGCCCACACCACGCCCTCATGTCTGTCAGACCCAGCATCCTGGTTTTCCAAAAACAGCAGATTAGTCCAAATCAACCCTCAGACGCGCGTCGCCGGGAGGATGTCATCAGCTGAGCGTCGGCAGCCCGTTGGAACCAGCGCCAACCAAACCAACCCCCAAACGCGCGTCGCCGGCAGGACGTCATCAGCTGAGCGTCGGCAGCCCGTTGGAACCAGCGCCGACCATCTGACTCGCGGCATCGCCGAGATCGCCTAGCAGCGTCGCAGCCCGCCTAGTTGGTAAGTTGTGCGCTGGGTCTGACATTCGGCCTCCCCTCACCACAGGACCCCCTGGAATAGAACGTCACAGGTTAAAGTATCGTTTGGATAACAGTATCCATATACTATTTAACCCCCCCCCCCGTTAGGTCTCGGCTTATTTGGCCATATTTTATGGCCAAATAAAGCTCCGGGGCGAAGACCTTTTCACTCTGCACCCATGAGGCATCGGATAGGGGATATCCTTTCCATAATATCAGGTAGTATAGTTTGCCCCCCCGCCATCGTGAGTCCACGATATCCTGTATTTCATACTGTCCCGGTGTTACAGGTCCAGGAGGATCCGTATGACTGTCCCTTCCTATCGGCTTTAACAAACTCACGTGGAAGACCGGATGTATTCTACCAAGGAAGACCGGCAGTTGGAGTTGTACCGTAACAGGATTAATGATCCGTATTATGCGAAATGGACCCACGTATTTCGGCGCCAACTTCTTGCAGGGTACCTGTAACTTAAGATATTTGGTCGAAAGATATACCTGGTCACCTATTCGGAATTGGGTTGATATTCTACGGCCCTTGTCTGCCTGTTCCTTTGCTATTTGTCCCGCCTGTGTCAGCGCTTTCTTTACTGTATGCCACACTTGGCTAGCACGGGACATCCAGTCCCCTGGCTTCTGGGCCAGGGAAGTCAGTGGTTCACAACTTGATATGGGATTCAGATCGTAGCCATATACTACCTGAAAGGGGGTCAACCCGGTACTCTTATGCACTGCATTGTTATAAGCTAGTTCAGCAAAGGGTATATACTCCATCCAATCCGCCTGTTGGTGAGATACATAGCAACGGAGATATCGTGCAACAGCTGCATTGGCTCGTTCCGCTGCCCCGTTGGTACATGGATGGTATGCGGAGCTCAACCCTTGGGTGGTTCCAATACAAGCTAGAAATTAACGCCAGAATCGAGCCGTGAATTGAACCCCGCGGTCTGAGATGATTCGTCGGGGAGCTCCATGTAATCGATAAATGTGTTGTACAAATAGCTTCGCTAGTTGCGCTGCAGACGGCAGCCCTTTGCAGGGTATAAAATGGGCCTGCTTGGAAAATAAGTCTATCACTGTCCATATAACTGTGTAACCTTTTACATTTGGTAACTCCACAAGGAAATCCATGCCAATGTCTTGCCATGGCCGTACTGGATCAGACACTGACTGTAACAATCCCATTGGCTTCTTAGGTATTACCTTTGCCTGTGCACAAACTCTACATTTTTTTACATATGTTTCAATATCTTTTCTTAAGCTTGGCCACCAGAATCGCCGTCTTGCTAGGTGTAATGTTTACAAAGCCAAAGTGACCTGCTACTTTGGAGTCATGACATTGATGGTATACCCGGCTCCGCAGTTCCTGAGGGATATACAACTTATCTCCATACCAGGCCAAACCATTACGATGGGTCAGTATACCGGGATTTGCTGATATCCAAGGATCGGTTACTAAAGCTGTTTTTATTTCTTCTTCAAAAGTTGCTAGTTTTGTGCAGACTTCTACCTTTTCGGACTCCCTATCACACTGAGGTATGACAGCCTGGATCACCTGTTCTCTCTTGCTATCATATTGGGGCATTCGGGAGAGTGCGTCTGCTAGAAAGTTCTTTCCACCCGGGACAACCTTTAAACAGAACTTGAACCGTTGAAAGTACTGTGCCCATCGGACGTGTTTAGGCGCTAGTTTTCTTGGTGTTTGAAGCACTGTTAGGTTCTGGTGATCTGTCCAGACCTCGAAGGGATGCTGAGCCCCCTCCAACAGATGGCGCCAGGTGGACAATGCCCATTTCACCGCGAATGCCTCTTTTTCCCACACTGCCCAACGTCGTTCTGTTTCAGTGAATTTTTTGGAAGTGTAGGCACACGGTTGTAGCATGTTTTTCTCATTACGCTGCAATAAAATAGCGCCAACGGCTACATCGCTAGCGTCAGCCTGTACAATAAAGGGCTTATCCGGGTCAGGATGTACCAACACCGGCTCCTGTGCAAACAAGCTTTTTAACTTTTCAAAGGCCTGTTGGCATGCCATGGTCCATTCCAACGGTTGTTTTGGCCGGGCTTTTCCAGCATTTCGCTTAGTCCGTAATAACTGAGTCAAAGGTAGAGCCACATCAGCGAAGAACGGTATGAACTGACGGTAAAAATTAGCGAACCCCAAAAACCGCTGTAATTGGCAACGAGTTCTTGGGGCTTGCCATTCTAATACACTACGTATCTTATTAGGATCCATTTCTATTCCCATCGCAGACACCCGGAATCCTAAATAATCAATACGGTCTTTGTGGAATTCACATTTTGATACTTTACAGTATAGTTTGGCATCCAGTAACTTTCTCAACACCGTTCGAACTAATCGTATGTGGTCTTCCAGTGTATGCGAGTATATGAGTATATCATCTAAGTATACAAGTACACCCCTGTAAAGATGGTCATGCAACACTTCGTTAATTAACTGCATGAATACAGCCGGAGCCCCCTGTAGTCCGAAAGGCATCACCTTAAACTGATAGCTCCCTAATGGACAGTTAAAGGTGGTTTTCCACTCATCTCCTTCCCTAATCCGTATCCTATAATATGCCTCATGAAGATCTAATTTTGTGAAAATCTTGCCAGTGGCCAAGTGGGCAAGGAGGTCTTTCATGAGAGGTAGTGGGTATATGGGTTCTACGCATACCGCGTTAAGCCCTCTGAAATCGACGCATAACCGTAATCCTCCGTCCTTTTTCCCCTGAAATATTACGGGTGCTGCTATTTTAGAGCGCGCCAGCTCTATGAAACCCCTAGCCAGGTTTTTATCGATATATGCCCTCATTTCCTTTAGTTCTGCGAATGTCATGGGGTACATTCTGGGTTTAGGCAACTTTGCCCCAGGAATAAGTTCGATGGCACAATCCGTTGCCCTATGGGGTGGCAGGGTATCACACTCATGTTCACTAAATACTGCTGCCAGATCGTTGTAAACTGACGGGTATCCGAATCTGTCCCCTTCCGGTACTGGTTCTACAGCACCCAGCCCTTTGTCTCCACTATGATCAGGTGTAGGTGGCGGCTGAGGACCCACGGGCAACCGCAAGCGTCGGGACCCATCCTCCCACCAGATGGTTGGTGTCCACTTATCCAGCCAGGCCAATCCAAGAATGAGGGGTTCGGACATAGAAGGGACCACGATGAATCTGATAACCTCCCAATGACCACCTACATCCATTCTGACCGGCTCTGTCACCAACGTGGTTGGAGCCCCCCCTAGCAATGAGCCATCCACCTGCTCGAAGCGGATTGGGGATTTTAGTCGAGTCACCCTAATCCCCATCTGTTGTGCTACTCCCCTATTAATTAAACACCGGGTGCACCCGGTATCGAGCAATGCTTGAAAAGACCGCGCTTCTCCAGTAATCGGACCTGTAAGAGTTACTGGAATGGTGAATGGGACGATGGGTTCACTCACCATTGGATCTTCTACAGGACCGTCCTCCTCGTATTCCTGCAACATGGGGGAATGATCACCGGAAGGTGGCTGTATCGATGTCTGCCCCGTTTGGTTGGCTACCCGTGACTTCTCTGCCGTTTTCTGCGGGGTAGACCCTGGTTTGCCGATCGCCGTTGGTGTACCCAGTATTGCTGGTAGTCCGCACTCTGCCGCTCGGTGTCCTGGTCGGTTGCATCGGAAACACCTAAAGACGGCCTTCGGGCGCGCTGTCTCCGGTGCGGCCTGGGCCGTCCGACCTGTGGGCTGGTCTTGGCTCCGGCGGGGTGGTGGTCTATTCTCACGCCCACTGGAATGCTCCCGCAACCCAATGTCCAGTTCCATAGCAGCTTTAAACCAATCGGTCAGACGTCCCCCTATCCCTCTAACTATACATGCTCGGCGTATCTCGTTATCCAATCCATTACGAAAGTGGTGAACCAGTAAACGATCCGGCCACGATCGCAGTCTCCCCGCTAATTTCTGGAACTCACGGATGTAGTCTTTTCCTGGTCTCCCTCTTTGTCGCAGGCCCACTAACTGGGCCTCCGCCCATTGTAAGCGGGTTGGGTCTTCGAATCTAGTTCGTAATGCATCTAGGAAGAGCCCCACATCAGCTAGTTCTCTGGCCTGGTCACTATAGAGATCAGCTGCCCATGCAGCTGCCTCTCCCTGGAGACTCGATGTGACTGCAACCACCATCGACCAATTGGACGAATATAGAGTGGAGTAGCGATCTAGGTGGTTCAGTACATGGCTAAGAAAGACTGCCAAGCGATCTGGATCCCCGTCAAATGTAAGTGTTATCGGGGGAGGGTTCCACACCATGTTCTGAGGCCAGGGAGTTGGCGCTTGTCCTCCGTACCGACCAGCCTCTGGGGATGGCCTAGGGCGAGTCCCTGCTCCTCCCCCTGTAGGTCCTGCACCCATTTCCTCAGGGTCTACTGGCCTGTTCCCCAGTCCCCGCACTCCTATTCCATAACGTGTACGCTCCGTCCCCACCTGCCTTGCAGTAGGATCCCGTAGCGTGAAACGGTCGTCGGGGTGCAGGTTGAGGTCTGTACCAGATAGCTGGAACTGGGAAGTGTAAGGCCGGCTATCCTTGGCAGGACTGTGAATAGTAGTGGGGTATATGCATTCCCCAAACTGGTCTCTGAGCACATCCAACGTGTACTGCCCCGGGGCTGTGGAGCAGCTCCATTCCTCTTCGTGGTCCCCAGTTACCCGGCGCTCCCTCCAACCAGTAAAGCTTGGCGCCAACCGTCGTCCGCGACCATCCTCAGGAAGCCCCAGGGTCGGGCTAAACCACCATTCGGCCCCCGTATCCACTGGACGTTGCTGTCGGCTTCTTGAACCCTCGACCATGGGAGCACATACTTTTTCTTTCTGCCGAACTACCGGTGACTCCTCCCCTGTGCCGCCCGCTGCCAGGCGCTCCAGCTGTTCACCGGACTCCTCCGAGTCCTCACCTATGACAGGGTCCTCTCCCTGCGTTCCTTCCGCCATGACCCCTTGTCTCTGACGAGCGCCGGGCGTTATGAGTGAGAGAGAGCTGACTTAATGTAAGCTCGTCCTAACTACAGGCACGAAACCCATAAATTAGGAACGATGCAGGATTCAACGAAGTCGTTTGGTTTATTACGTTGCTACGTTGAAGAGAAAGTCAGCTCTGGGAAGCTTCCTATTCCAGCACGCTAAATAAGCCCCGCCACCACACCCATAGTCCACACCCTAATCACCAATTACCACTCCGCCCACACCACGCCCTCATGTCTGTCAGACCCAGCATCCTGGTTTTCCAAAAACAGCAGATTAGTCCAAATCAACCCTCAGACGCGCGTCGCCGGGAGGATGTCATCAGCTGAGCGTCGGCAGCCCGTTGGAACCAGCGCCGACCAAACCAACCCCCAAACGCGCGTCGCCGGCAGGACGTCATCAGCTGAGCGTCGGCAGCCCGTTGGAACCAGCGCCGACCATCTGACTCGCGGCATCGCCGAGATCGCCTAGCAGCGTCGCAGCCCGCCTAGTTGGTAAGTTGTGCGCTGGGTCTGACAGTCTCCTTCCTAATAGCCATTACCTCTGCCAGACGCATATCGGAACTGGCCACTTTATCGATCAGGAAGGATCTGTGCATGTTTCAGGAAAACAGGGTGTTTCTTAGGTTAGATCCCTCGTTTATTCCAAAAATAAACACAGTGTTCCATAGATCACAGGAGGTTATTCTTTTGGACTTCCGTCCTCACCCGTCACATGACTTGGAACGGCAATGGCACTCACTGGATGTACGGAGAGCCTTGCGCTGTTATATCAAGTGCACGGCGGCTTTCCGTAAGTCGGAAGCCCTGTTTGTTTCCTTTCAGCCTTCTTCCATGGGCCAAAAGGTGTCGTCCTCCACCATAGGTAGGTGGATCAAGGCTTGCATTGCAAGTGCATACGTATAACTTGCCCTGCCCGTTCCTAGTTGTGTGACGGCTCATTCTACCCGCAGTGCTGCCACATCGATGGCGTGGGCAACTCAAGCGTCCATTGAGGATATTTGCAGGGCGGCGACATGGTCCTCGCCTTCCCCTTTCATTAGACATTACCGTTTGGACAAATTTGCCTCGGCTGAGGCTGCCTTTGGTAGGCATATTTTACAACAGGTAGTGACTACATCAGGATCACAGGCCCCAACTGACTCCCACCCATAGGGACTCCAGGAGCTTTGGCACGTCCCATTGGTGGATTCTTCAGTCATCATGCTGGAGAAGGAGCATTGGTTTACCTGAACGCCTCAGCATGATGATGAAGAATCCATGCCCTCCCTGCTAGAGGTCAGTTAGGTCCATGTCAGGGGCTTGTTGTTTTTACTTGTATCTGCTTTGAGAGTCATCACGTCGATATGTTGTCATTGGCTACGCTGTCGATGAAACTGGGAGGATCCAGTCAAGCAGGGGCGTGACAACTTGACAACTTAGTCTGATTGGGCAGGAGGACTGAAATAACCCATTGGTGGATTCTTCATCATCATACTGAGAAGAGGCGTTCAGGTAAGCCAACGCTCCTTCACATAATAATTGGTAAAAAAGTTTACAGATAAAACCATTAAGGCATTTTCAAATAAATTTTGTGGAACAGTACAGTAAAAGGTAGAACTTCTATATTCAGATTTAACACCCTAGCTGCTACATAATATATGAATTACACATTTCCCATCATTATATGCAAAAGCATGAACCAAATGGAAATAAAATGAAGCAAATAGGGTAATAAGCTCATCTCCAACATGCATAAATTCTCGGTCTCCACAAAGATAAAAACATCCCCCATATACTTATTCAGCTTGACTTTCTCTTTAGGGATTGCTGTGCTAAAGCACCACTGATGTTACGTTAGTTACAAATCCACGGAGCGTAATTTTCTTATTTGTATTATTGCCTTAATGTGCATTGAATGAATTTACAGATGCATACTAATTTTTGTGGTACAATAATATCTACTCTGGTGCATTTAAATGCTTATTCTTCTGGATCCAGTTATAGCTAACAGTATTTCTTTACAGAGTTTTCTTCCAGATTTTGTGAGAGGGAAAGGATGAATATTACATGACCGAAGCAGTCATGTAAAGCAGTGGATTAAGCTGGAAACCCTCACAACCGTATTTATTTCAGGTTATATGCAAATCAATAACTTTTATCTAAATTTACAGGGCGCTCTGATAGCTTTTATCTGTGCTATCTGCTAGATAATCAAGATAAATTTATTTCAGTAAAAGTAGTAACACTTTGCCACATTATATGTAAGCTTGGCCCACAGAAGGTTGCTAATCATGCTTGTTGTTAGGGGATAGTTTTGTGTTGTTTGTTTCATTGATTGTATTTTTATTGGTCAATGATAGGAATAAAGTTCTGTCTGTCTGGATAAATAGCTAACATATACATGGATTGTTGGCTTGCTGTTTGGGATCAAATAAGTGCATCTGCACTTCTGAAGTGGAGGAGGAATCAAATGACAAAGTATCCCATTTGGTTTGCTGAAAGGTGCAGAGTTGAGAGGGTAGTTACCCTTCCCATGTCTAAGGAACACGCTGTGAACTCTGCTTTTATCTTTGTTCTTTCTAAGTACTTGAAAGAATAATTGCAATTTGAATGCTCTTCCATCATAAGCGTCTCTTTTTTATTGTTATGATTAAATTGGGCTCATTTTCATGTTTGCCTCTTTTTAGCAATAACAATAGCAAAAGCACTTAGACCTATATGGCATTCACAGTGCTTAACAGCCCTCTCTAAGCGGTTTACAGGGTCAGCATATTGCCCCCAATAATCTGTGTCCTCATTTTACTGACCTCGGAAGGATGGAAGGCTGAGTCAACCTTGAGCAGGTCAGGGTTGAACTACTGGCACTCGGTAGAATTAGCCTGCAATACTGCATTCTAACCACTGCACCAACATAGCTAACAAATCGGTCAGGGAACAAGGAACATTTTGCAAAAATATTAAAGATATGTTAGGCTTCAAATTATAACATAAAATGAAATATTTCCACAAGAGAAATTCAAAATGTGATGCTCCTGTTTGTCTACCAGGTATCAAAGTCCATATTCAGAGGCTTACAGAAGTGGCTTACACTCCAATAAAGGAGAGGAAAGGCATGTTCCATGCTGCTTTAACTGTCTTCTGAAAAAATTATACAAGAACAAATAATGCTTAGAGCATCGGCTCATAGTTAATATTTACTGACACCAATCAGTTTTTTTCCTACCAGAATTATTTGAGTAGCCCTTCTAGGAATCAGAAGGGACAAGGAATTATCCTTGCTAATTCAATTCAATCAGAATAGAGCTAGAAGGGATCTTGGAGGTCTTCTAGTCCAACCTCCTGTTCAAACAGGCGACCCTATACTATTTCAGAAAAGTGACTGTCCAATGTCTTCTTAAACCCCCCTGTGATGGACCACCTACAACTTCTGAAGGCAAGCTATTCCACTGGTTAATTGTCCTCACTATTAGGAAGTTTCTCCTTAATTCCAGGTTGTTTCTCTCCATCGTTTCTTGTCCCTCTCCTCTGTGTGGCAGCCCCTCAAATACTGGAATACTGCTATCATGTCCCCCCTAGTCCTTCTTTTCTCTAGACTAGAGTCTAGAATTCTTCTCCACCCTTCATTCTGATTGGGAATTTCCTAACAAAATTGTCAAAAAACGGTGAACAGCTTACTTTGTATCAGGAGATTACACTGCATGGGGAAATGCTTAAATCTTGTGCTTCTGTAATCCGGAAAGAATCCAGTAAAAATTAAGAAAATGTATGGAACAGTATGAATTTATGGATTGTAACACTTAGATTCCAAGTGGTGATATAGTCTTAGACCTCCATCCTTCCCAGCATAAAGTTTTTTTCATAATTTGATATTTATACTCTATTTTCCTGTTACTAATTGCCTGAGCAAGTTGAATCTAGAGAAACATCAAAGTAAAAACAAAAAAGATCAATAATAAAAAGGAGAAAACCAGAAGAGCAGATGAAAAAGTTTCAGCATATTGTTTTCCCAACATGTTTGGAAATAATTTTGTCAAGCTGCACAATCTATTTTTTATTAATTTTTGCAATCCAGTTAGCAAAATATTTAAATATTTAAAACTTAAAAATCTAGAGCAAGTAAACATTCATTTCAACACAACATAATAGACACAAAGCTGCCAATAAGACTTTCTAAACAAAGTAAATGAGCCTAAATAGCAATGAATAAATTTTCTTTGTTTATCAGTGTTGATAATTCATTAGTCACTGAACTTGGATGAAGTCAGCTGTTAGAGTGGCTTTGTATCACATGAAATTTGTATCACATGAAACACTTGACATTTATATATATAAATCACTCTTGTCTTTGCAGTTAAAAAGACCGGCTGCCCTATAAAACAGATTTGGCTTTGCCAAATATTTGTTACTGCAGTTGGATATTGTCACAAAAATCTATTCCAACTCAATCACCATTCTTTTGCCTTTTCAACAGATTTGCTTCTAGATTCATATCCAGATTCTAATCTAGATTCAAGTCCAGATTTAAATCTAGATTCACAAGGCCAAATCTGTTGATTTATTAGTTTAGTTTTCCACTAATTTCAACATGGCTTTTTAAAAAATTGTTCTTTCTCCATTTTGTCAGCTTACACGAAGAGCCGATACATCTCTCTGTGCAATGATTTTAGGCACTTAGCTTTTTACCAATAGTAATATTGAAGAACAGTGACTGACTTCCATATTCAGTATGTTACAGGTAAGAAGGCAAGAGACTGCCCATCACATCCAATTTGGAATTACTATCATTTATTTTTTAAACTGGCTTAGAAAACCTGTAATAGGTTTTTGATTTTGATTTTTAATATTGCTGCCATTACCAAATAAACCTACCAGGACATATTGGTGGAAGAAAGCCACCAAATGCTCTGTTCACAGGCATCATCCTCACATCTAACGCACCAAAGCATCCCATGGCTGGAGTTTATTTCCTTACATCCTGCCCAAGTTTGTTACACTGCTTGTCCTCACTTTTTCTTCCTGTGTCATCCACACCTTGCCAAAATCCATTCAAATGCATTTCTCCCTGCTTTTATTGTCTGTTCAAATTAGTTGAGTTTTAGCCCCAGTCTGTCTCCATCCCCACTAAATACCTTTTTAATTCCCTTCACAGCCCCTTGTAAAATTGGAATCTGTAAGCAAATCCTCAATAAAGCATGAAGACTGCAATTGAAAGCCAAATGCTTGCAAATGCAGCAACTGGTATGTAAATTTGGTACTTTGGAAATACCTAGGGACCGTGTCTGCACAAACAAGCAGCAGAAAGAGAATGGCTCTTTATGATTCCAAGGTTCACAGAAGCAGAATTTTAAAAAGACCAATACACACACACAGAGAGACAAAGGCAATAGTATCAGCTCTGCAATCCGTCTCTTTAATCACTGGCAGCCCACTTCTGGATTGTGACACAGACATATAACACAGAGACTAAACTCCTCTATTTTAGGCCAAAGGGCTTCCACTTCATCATGTTCCCAGTTATAGAAATAAGAAAAGACATTAATTTCTTGTAACTTTTGTTACAATTGTTTTATTTTCTTTAATTTGCTTTCATTAATCTGGATATTCTCTTTGTCACCAATACAAATTGAAATCTGTCCTCTATTGCAGTTTTTTCCCCCCTGGTGGGATGGAGAAAGATCTTCTGTAGGAATTGATTTACCCCTATCACCCACTGTACCCAAGAAAAAGACAAAGGGGATGATGGAACTTGCTGAGATGACCAGATTGATTGCTTTAATCAGAGACTGGAAACTGTCCAAATTTAGTGATGATTGGAAACCCCTTATTGACTTTTTGTGAGAAAGAGAAAAGAAAAGATCATATATGGTGTTGAGGATTAAAATAAAATTAATAGATTATAGAAAAATGTAAACAAAGCTGTAACCATGGAGCAAGAGGTCATTTTACATTTATACTTACAACTACTGTAAAAACTTAACAACTACTTAAATGTGCTTGGGGTAGTGGTATTGCAGTGGGCAAGAGGAATGAAGGCAATGAATGGCCAGTGAGCATGTAAGAAAGGCCAAAATTGCTGGTACAATTTGTGCAATATTCAGATTATAAATAGGTATAAGTGGTTTGGTTCCATTATGGGGAACCTGGCTGTGTCTGTTGTCTGGCCATTATAGAGCCATGCTTTTCTTGAGCTCTAGGAACTCATTTAGCCTGAAGACAACTTTCAGCTTCATCCCTGAGCAAAGACAAGCTCTCTCCAAGTTAACATATTGAGTATTGCACATTTTTCTAAAAAGTTAACTGTTTAAAAGCAGACAATGGTGAACATTAAAAAAAAACATTAGATATCAATCAGTCCATTAAATCTTTAGTACATAGACAGAAGAACAGAGTTGGAAGGGACTTTTAAGGTTAGCTAGTCAACAGCTTGCTCAAGCAGGAGACCTTATTTATTTATTTATTTATGAGACTTATATACCGCTTTAAGTGCAAGCACTCTCTAAGCGGTGTACACCAGTAAGCAATGTGTGTGTGTGTGTGTGTGTGTGTGTGTGTGTGTGTGTGTGTGTGTGTATATATGATTGGAAATAAAAACAAAAACATGACTCTTGGGAATATTCATGTTAGTCAAATAGTAATGATCACCAAGAGAGTATCTATAAAATGAATCTAGGGCACAATTCCGGGAGACGGATAAACAAGACCAAAATAGCCGTGAGGCTTGTAAGGATACTGAAAGTGATAATTGCCCACCCCCACTCGTAGAGGGAAGTCGTGTGTGGGATGGTGGTGGGGGGGAGGCTATGAGCAAGGAAGGCAAAAAGATCTGGACTCCCAACTCTGAAACAACTTATGACAGAATGCAGACTAGTAATGTGGGATGTAGGCTGGAGACCCAACCCGATCAGCTGGGGCCTATGACACGCTCCAGGAGCCGGAAGCAGACACTAAACAGCTGTATATAAGACTCTCCCCCGGCACTTACCTTTTAACCCTGACGATGTCAATTGTGTTTGACGAAAGCTCGGTGGATTAAAATTCTATTTTTATAGATACTCTCTTGGTGATCATTACTATTTGACTAATATATATATATATATATTTACATTGCCCCCAACAATCTGGGTCCTCATTTTACCTACCCCGGAAGGATGGAAGGCTGAGTCAACCTTGAGCCGGTGAGATTTGAACCGCTGACCTGCTGAACACAGTCAGCTAAAGTGGCCTGCAGTACCGCACTCTAACTGCTGCGTACCTCGGCTCTTATACCAGGGTGGGCAATTAATTTTCCCAAGGGGCCACAGGAGAAACTGGAACTGTTGTAGAGGGCCATCAATGCCTAACCCTCCACGGTCCTCCCCTTGCCAGTGCCACCCCACCAATGTCCTGCCCCACCACCATCAATGGATTGGACAGGGACAGCTGACGAGCTGGATGAAGCCTGCTGGCTGTAAAATGCCAGGGCCTGCTCTGTACCATTTCATACAAATGGCTGTCCAATCTCTTTTTTAAAAAAATTCCGATCAAACACCCACAACTTCTGGAGGCAAGCCATTCCACTGATTAACTGTTCTTAATGTTAAGAAATTTCTCTTTCGTTCTAGAATAGTTCTCTCCTTGTTACTTGTCCCGCCTTCAGATGCTTTGGAGAATAGGTTGACCCCCTCTTCTTTGTGACAGGGCCTTAGACATTAGAAAACTGCTATCATGTCCCCCCTGGTCCTTCTCTTCGCTAGACTACAGCGCTGAAGGATAGAATACACATAATTAACAATTTATAAGTTAAAAAATATAAAACACACGATGTTAAAAAAATTGTTAAAAAACTAGCATATATAAAAACAAGAATCTAAAAAAAAACATAAAAAAGAATAAAAATGTTAGGTAAATATTTTGAAAAAAACCCTAAAAGTTAAAATAAGGCTAACTACATCTATCATAACTAGCAACTTAAATATTCATTAAGGCTAGTTTGAGACCCGGGTTATCATCTGATAGATTTCAATCAATGCTGCACAGAACCTGCTACATTAGATAGCATTTTAAAATGTTGGGGGCAATTGACTTCCTGCAATATTTATTTTTTTTTTAAATGTATCATTTTCACTAGACAGATTTTAAAAATTGCTTCAGTTAAATCAGTAGTTCTAATAATAATAATAATAATAATAATAATAATAATAATAATAATAATAATAATAATAATAAAGTTGGAAGGGATCTTGGAGGTCATCTAGTCCAACCCGTTGCTCAGGCAGGAAACGCTATACCATTTCAGACAAATGACTGTCCAGTCTCTTCTTAAAAACTTCCAGTGTTGGAGCATTCACCGCTTCTGGAGGCAGATTGTTCCACTGGTTAATTGTTCTAACTGTCAAGAGGTTTCTCCTTAGTTCTAGGTTGCTTCTCTCCTTGGTTAGTTTCCATCTGTTGCTTCTTGTCCTGCCCTCAGGCGCTTTGGAGAATAGCTTGACTCCCTCTTCTTTGTGGCAGCCCCTGAGATATTGGAACACTGCTATCACGTCCCCTGTCATCCTTCTCTTCCTTAAACTAGACATACCCAATTCCAGCAACCGTTCCTTATATGTAATATAATTTCTCAGAAAAACAACTCCTTGCTCCTCATTTGGGATAAGGACAAATAGGAAATACTGTTGAAGTATCTTAATGAAGGGCAACATGGACAAGATTCTATTTTGTTAGATCAGCAAATAACCTCTCTTGATCTTAACAGTGAAGAAAAAAAGGGAGGGGGATAATTGGGTGATTTCCAACTACTCACTAGGGAATTTTTTTTTTCTCACCTAGTCTAAGCCAGCTTTCCCCAAACTGGGCATCTTCCAAATAGCTGGACTTGAACACTAGAATTCCTCAGTTGTAGGGAGTAAGGAAGATGATCTTGATGGAGATATGAAGGAACCTTACCTAAACAAAAGGGCCTATAAATCCAGAACAGGGTCACATTTGGAAGCAACTCAGGTAGAGTTCACTGAACTATATGAAAGGGGAAGAGGTGCAGCCCAATCCAACCGATCCAGTAAGATTCTGTTTTTGTAGCCCTTCTCAATACAAGTAGTTTTAGCTTTCCTCTGGAGTTGATTTCCTGGTCTTGTCTTCCTAGTGGAGCTGAGACCTTTGCTGAAAAATCGGGGATTTGAACTGAAGGGTGCTTTAGTTCCTTCTTCAACTAGAGTACACTTCTAACTTCTGAAGGATGCTCTAGTTGAAAAAGGAACTAAATCAGAAAAACAGGACCGATTCCCAGTTTAATGGAAGTGGAAATGGCTTTGTGACACCATTATTCATTAGAGCAGTGGTTCTCAACCTTTCTAATGCCGTGACCCCATAATACTGTTCCCCATGTTGTGGTGACCCCCAAGTGGGTGTGGCCACCAATAAGAGGGAGTAGGACAGCTAGGGAAAAGGGAAAAAAATGGCAGACAGTGTGGTTTGGCGACCCCCGTGAAATGGTCGTTTGACCCCAAATGGGGTCCCGACCCACAGGTTGAGAACCACTGCATTAGAGCAATACCAGTTTTCAATTCAGATTTATCTACAAGTAGTACAGCTAAGTGAGGAGATGAAAAAAGATGACTTATGGCTGGTGTCGCAAAGACATGGTTTTTTTCATGGCTATCATATTTACAGGAATTATCCCCAAAGTGCTTTTTCAAAAGGCAACTGGAGTTTGTTTTTCCTTGAAGACGTTTTGCTTCTCATCCAAGAAGCTTCTTCAGTTCTGACTGAAGTGCTGTCAGAACTGAAGAAGCTTCTTGGATGAGAAGCGAAACATCTTCTAGAAAAAACAAAGTCCAGTTGCCTTTTGAAAAAGCACCTTTGGGACCATCATGACCTGGATAACTGAGAATCTCCATAGACATCCACAGGAATTAGCTAAAAGTGACAAGTATTCAGAAAAATTTAAGGAACAGAGAGTGGAAATGGGAGGCAGAGATAGGAAGAGGAAGAAATAGATGAGATAGAAGTCTTAAGAAATAGCATGATGAAAAAAATGGGGAAGAAGGCAAGGGAAAGAGAAAGAGGTCAAAAACAACTCATCTTTATGGTTTGTCATCCTTTTTTGGACATTTCAGTAAATAAGAATAATTATGGAGGCTTGGAATATCTCCATAGATGTTGGAAAATGAAATTTTCTAATGTCATTGTCAGCAGTATATCAAGTGAATAAAATAACAGAGTCCTGGTTAAACTAATGAAATTCATGCACTAAAATAAACATCTCATTTTCTGTAATCTCTCTTTTTGCAGTTTTAAAGACTGATTATATCATATATGTTGTAGCCCCCATTTGTCTGGAACAGACACAAAGCATCAGAGTTTTGGACATATATTCTAAATTCCCATGTTGAGCTTCACTGAAGTATATGAATAAGTAACACAGGCTTTTTTTAAAAAAAAAAATGAATTGGTTTGGCATCTGTTTCCTGGAACATAACACTCATTCGTTAAATATATGGGGAAACTCTTTAAGTGGAAAGATTTGGTGGATCTCTAGCAGCAGTCAAAGAAGTGCTATTAGCTTAATGAACAGTTGTGAATTGGGTCTGGCCCAGTTTTCCAACATAAAATGATAATCGAGTTAACAGTGGTTTTCAATCTTTTGTACCATGAGGGAAGACTTTTTTGTATGAGCTTGTTTGTTGAAGAACATCAGCATATTGCAAAGGCTTTAGAATATATTGTAAGCTGCATACCTATCTTTTATGGGCTGCTTGCCAAACCAGTTGGATCTTACTGTCATTCTGTGGGAATCAACAGACAGCTTTTCCCAGCCTGGGGAGACAGGAATTCTGGGAGTTGCAACCCCAGCATATTTGGAGAGCGTTAGGTTGGAAAAGAATGCTGTACAACAAGATTATAGTGATGATTTGGATAGTGTAGTTGCAGTTTTTCATTAGAGTTTGGGGTCTCCATAAGTGGCTTGTTAGTGTGGATGTTCTTCAGATTTGCCAATTTATTTTAAAATTATCTTTTAATTCAGTGTGTTTTGAACATTATATTATTAGCTGGCATGTGGAAGATCACAGATTTATTTTAGAAATGTTTATTAATGCCTGTTGCCAAAGCATTTGCTAGTTGTGCAGAAAAATTACAGAACAAAACCATCATGTCGCTCGTTTGAAGCCACCTTAGCCTTCAGTTACGTGACACCATGGCTTTATTAAAAATGTCAACATGGTAAAGTGTTTCAATTTGTTTTTTTAACCTTCATATTGAGGAAATACGGTTATTTGTTCAGGCCATTTTTGAAATGAAATGATTTTTTTATATACTGACTCCTACTGAGCATGATGAACCCTGAGCATCTCCCCTCCTAAAGCTGTAGGAAAAGATTGCCCTTCCCTTCTCCATACCCCATCTATAAAGATTGAAGAAAGTCTAGGATTTATTTTGGCTTCTTATTTGCTGGGATTTTGGATTTGGCAGAAACTCGCAATTCCAGGTAGCCCTTGACTTATAACAGTTCATTTAGTGACTGTTCAGAGTTACAATGAAACTGAAAAAAGTGACTTATATCCATTTTTCACATTTACAACCATTGCAGCATCCCCATGGTCACATGATGAAAATTCAAACACTTGGCAACTGACTCATATTTATGACAGTTGCAGTGACCTGGGATCATATAATCACGCTTTGTGATCTTTTGACATGGAGAAGCCAGATCCACTTAACAACCTTGTCACTAACTTAACAACTGCAATGATTCACTTAACAACTGTGGCAAGAAAGGTTGTAAAATGGGGCAAAATTCACTCAATAAATTTGTAGTTTTTGGGCTCAGGTGTAAGTTGAGGACTACCTGTATATCAGTTTGCTGGCCTCCTTGACCCACCATCATGTTCAACATCAAAGACAGTAGAAAGTCCCCCTCTAAGTTAGCTTCAGAGGGCAGAAAGATTGCACTTGAACATAACAGCAGAACTGTTTTTGTTTCTATGGGAATTATAAGGTCTTCTGTTACATGCAAGGCAGCAGAGGTGTTAGTTTATTTAATAGCATATATTTTCAGTCCCTTCCTGAAGATGACATGACTGTGCAAAAGATGGGGCTATAAATGGATTGAATAAAGGGTGATTGGCTGAAATAAACAAAGAGGAAATTCATGCTCAACAATTCCTTTCCTATTTATTGTATGTTTGCAGGGCTTTAAAAAAAAAGTTCCTTGTGAAACATTATATGTAAAGCAGACTGAATGCTTGGACTTGTGCTAGATATAATATTAATATTAAATATATGAGCATATGAACATTAGATTTAATATTCATTATTTAGCATTCTTCAACCTAGTGTCTCCCAGGGTTGGCTTGGGAAGGTCTAATCCAGTGGTGGCAAACCTATGGCACACGTGCCAGAGGCGGCACTCAGAGCCCTCTCTGTGGGCACGCACACCATGCCCCAGAGATGGCAACTGTCCCTCTTCAACCAGCTGCCCGCTAACTCACCGAGGTCCCACGTGCCCAGATGCATCCCAGTATGGCTGGTTTCCCTCCCCCCCGTCCCATCCCTCCTGGCCTCGCATGCTCTCCTTTTTCTGGGCACGACCCACTGCATCACCTCCTCAGCTGTTGGCCGGCCGTCCAGCTCAGAGGCGGCTTCTCTGAACTGCTGGCGGCAGGCTACAGAGCCCCAGAATGGGGCTGTGGCTGCTGACGGACACTGTCGGGCCCCATACACTTGCTGGCCTCTGTGTGCGGGGGCTGCCTCGCCTTGCCCTGCGACAATGGCACCTCCACCCTACCTCACCTTGCCTTGCCTCACCTCGCAGGATGAGCTTCCTGCCCACCACCCCACCTGCCAGAGACCCCCTGGATCTCCCCCAACCCTGCCCAGCCCCCAGAGGCATCCCTCCCCACGAGCAACATCGAGGTGACCACGTCCACCTTGGCCACACCCAGTCTGCTGTGACCACAGCCACACCCATCCATGGGCCACACCCACCTGGCACCCGGAGATAAATAAGTGGGTTTTGGGTTGCGATTTGGGCACTCGGTCTCTGAAAAGTTCGCCATCACTGGTCTAATCTGACCTTGCCTTTGTTCAGAAGGTAAAATGGATTGGCTCTAGTTAGTATTTATCTTGGAGGCCTCCAGGAAAGGGTTGTTAGCTTGAGTGGGAACAACTTAGAAGAGGCAAACCCGTTCTGTGTTGCTGTCAAGACAATTACATGAGCATATCCATGGAATCAGCAGAATTTACACATGCAAACACACACTACACTTGATATTAGCTAAAAGGCCATAAAGTGAGGAATTCACCAGGAAAAATTCCTACATTTTTGGAAGACGCAAGTTTGGGGAGCTCTGCCTTGTCCTTTTATGGAGCACTTCCTTATTTGGAAACTTTGTTTATCTGTTCATGGCAGTTGCGACTAGTGCTTACTTGGGTATGAAATAGCCAATTATTCCAATTGCACAGAGGAACCACTTCATGATAATTTTGGATTTCTGGCAAAAGATAAAGAATTATTTTCTGCTGTAAAATGTCTGAGCTTGTCTGGCCCTTAGGTACTCTCATGCCATCATATAGCTTGTTATTACTCATTGGTAGGTATGATTCAGCATGTTCAGGTGGTACATGAAGCCAGTCTGTGATGCTCAGGGCAGCGTCCTTTGAAAACTGGCAAAACCACCTTTCAGACTTAAAGGAAAAGTTTCTTCATATCAACTATGCATCTAAAGCTCAATGCTTTACACAGATTTGCATTTATTAAAATATGTATTCATGTAAAGTAAAAAACTGTGGTAGATTTTTCTTCTACATATGTGCATTTACACACTCGTGATCAGGGTCCTTGTAATCAACTGGAAAGCCAAGAACCCAGGATTATGGGTCTGTATACTGTATGATCATAAAACATGAGACTAATGTATTTGATATGGCTGCTGATTTTGCTTTGTGTGTGTGTGTATATGCATGTGCACAAACATGTTCAACTCATAGTGAACTGTGCAGATTTCGGTTTTTGTGTTGCAGTGGCCCAGCTTTATTTTGAGAAACAGGCTGAAAATTAAGAAATCAATAATTTTAATATTTCTGTCAAGCTTATACTTTTAATTTTTCTTAGCAGCACTGATATGAAAGCCTAGTGATCAGAGAGTGAGTCTTGGCCTTCCTGGACTTGAAGTGCAGCAATTACTGTCTTTTACAATATAAGCATTCATAAATGGCAGATAATGGATTGATTAGGATGGGTAAAACATGGAGTCTTTTCTGTACTTATTGCCAAGATCAGCCTTCAAATGCCAGTAAGTAATCTCAGAGACCTCATACTACAAGCTAAAATCTTTTTACACACATAAATGCTAAATGATATTATGTGAAACAGCCACTCCAGCTTATTCAACAAATAATGGTTAAAAACAACCGTGTGATATATGAACATCATGGTTTGCTCAGTAAGCCATAATTGCTGGATTTACCATTTGGCTTTGGCCGTAAATCAAATTCGACTGCTAGCCATTTTGTCTCATTGTAATATATTGACTAAACTGGGTTTTTTATATAGCAGACTAAGCTGGAAATTACAGCAATCAGTTGTCAATCACAGTCTATATTTACACAACACAGAGAGCCAAAGTCAAATCAGCATAGGTTAGTAATATGAACTCAGCCTGGTTATTCTCACAAAAGCCAAAAAATAAATTTGTTGAAAATGAGAGAATGAGAGAAAAGAGTCAGGAAACCCAGAAGTGCATGTAGCTCACTGAGACTGGGCATATGAGCTGCACACTGTGCTATGCATCACTTACACAGGGGAGTTGTAAATCAGACCTAGCGGTCAAGTGCAAATGCAGTTCTTAGTCTGAACAGTTAAGAATTGTTTTCATGAGAAATTTATAGTCTTTCTTACCTGAAATGCTGAGACAGGAAATTTTTACTGGTCTGTTGATGAACTCTTTATTGAATCAAAGTTCGATGGGGAAATAATTGGTCTTTAAGTATTTCTCCCCTCTTCTTCTCCCCCCCCCCTTTTGAAACAGTAAAATCTGCAGTGGCTTTGCCCTCTGGAGTTATTTGGCATTAGCCAGAACAAATCAGGTTCGTTTGATGTGGTCCTGAAAAAGATTTGAAAACAAGTAACTGCATACATATGGAGTGGATTTACATTGGAAAAATATCTTGCAGCATAAATATTGTAGCTGGTATATTTTTGGCGTAGACAGCCAGAAATGTGGATTATATGTGAAGCCCTCCGTGTAATGAGCTTGCCTAATCCACCTGCTATTCAGTAATTAATCATGATAAGATTATACCCAGACTAATCCCTAAGATTAGGAGAGCAACTGTGTTAGAGCACAAAATTAATCCAGTTGCTAGGTTTAAGAATGTGATGTGCTTAGTTGAAAAGGAAGGCAAACCCGTGTGATCAGATAGCTAACAAGGTCTCTACAGTATTACAGACCATGAGTTTGTGTGTATCTAAATAGATATAGATAAAACCTATATTGGCTAGTGAATAATAAGATAGGACAGGAACTAAGACCTAGCTGCAGTATAAAAAAACAATAAAATTGTATATTCATATATTATAAATTAAGAAAATAGCTTTCTGCATAAGGCAGTGTCAGCTGACAGAAACTTTGGGATTTTCTTGGTAGTTTTAGGGTTCTGATCTGACAAGAAGGAACAAATAAGATTATCCTCAAGACAAAGGAAACTTAAAATAGCATATAGGCAAGGGGCTTTCAAAGTACCAGGACAAGTTTGATCACCCAAAAAATATATTATGTCTTCTCTTTTATATATGTACATGAACTCATGTCCATATGTAATGTCCATAATTTATAAATCAGAAGTATACTTGTAGTTCTGTTTGATCCAGATAGAAGTATTACTTATAATATTTAAACTGTTTTGCTTTTAATATAGTTGTCCTGAATTTGATTTCTGCAAAGCATTTTGATCAATTTAAGGTTAGTGGGTTAATAGGTACGACTTATTCCAAATCACTCCAGATGATCAGTGTTTTCTAGACTTTTAGATTCTTGCCAAATATCAAATGAAAAATCTTGCCTTCACTAGATACACTTTTTTGTGGCAATCAACAGAAAAGAGAGATTTTATTCGTAGCACCTACTTACAATGTTTGTGAAATCTGGATGGATGTGCTTTTTGTTCAAAAGTGGGAGGGATTTGTCTGTTTGCATGTATATCTTAGCCTGTTCTCCTAGGAGTTGAAGGGGATTTTTGGTTCAGAATCTAATTAGTTTTGTGTCGTGAAAGGGGAAAAATGATGACGAAACTAAAAAACAAACAAAAAAGAAAGCAGACGTTAGGCATTTGCAGTTGCTTTTAAGTGTTAAATGTTGTATTTGTGGCTATGGAAATATGCAGGAAAAATGACATATTTTGTAAAAGAAAATACAGGAAAATCCTTGCTGAAAGCTGTATTTTCAAAGACATCTATATTTGATTTATTTTATTAAGTATCTGACAGTGTTAATATTTTGGGAAGATATTGACAAAAATCCTTCAGGTAAGAATTTGTTTTGATTTTTTCACAGGTTTAGTCTGAACCTTATCTAGATTTGCACTATTCTGTTTCTTCCTCTTTAGCCTTTACTCTAAGATAATAAAAGGAGGGGAGGGACAATATTAACTGATAGGTTTCTTCACATTTATAACTTCACATTCATGATATCAGTTGCTGTTTTTTAAAGTCTACCATGCAGGATTTTTTTACTATAGTGTTATATAACTGGATATAAATAAGCAAATGTGCCAATTTCATATACTTATTGGCACATTCAAAAACAAGTTACCAAATGCTGAAAAGTTTAACTGTGGTGGTGAAAAGTCTGAAGAAAGAAAATTATCCAGTACGAGATACTCTTATTAAAAAAAATGACCTATCAGATAGGAATATTGTCTGTTTATTATCTAAATGGTTTGAATTATCCCCAAGCAATTTGCTAGAGCTCAACATCGGTATGGTAGTGTTTCATTTCAAATAAAATTCCATATTCTTTGACAATCTTAATGTTCTTTTCTTTGCCAGATGAGAATGTCATTTAGCTTATGGATAAACTGGATAAGGATCAATTTCTCCATTAAGTGTTCATGCTCTGGGCTAGTACATATACCAGACAATTGAATAACATGGAAATGCACATTTTAATTGACATATTATGTTGGGATATTTTATTATGCTCATCTAATGTCTGTTTCTGGGTATGAGTTCCTCCCTTGTTGTCATTGATTTCTGCCATCTGCCTTCATGTCTCTTAATTTGTGCTAAATATTGTTTATCTTTATAAGCAAAGTCAGTCTACACGTTATCTTTGCAATGAAGAAATATGTGTTACTGAGAATTCATAATATTTTGGTGTCCATCCAAATCTCTACTCTGCTTCTTCAGCAATCAAGTAAATACTAATTTTGAGGCACAATCACACTTTCTTAAGCCTCTTAACTCTTTACTGCCATCTGATGATTACTGGGAGTTTTGCGATCCAGATGCCATTGTTTTGCATTAGAGCAGGGCTTTTCAACCAGTGGTACGGGTACCACCTGTGGTACATTGGCACCTGGCAGGTGGTACGCGACCATCCTAGAAAAGTGGTAGCGGGGGAGGGGAATGAGCTGAACCGCACTGCACAAGCCTGAGCGAGAGATGGCTGGAGCTGCAGGGCTATCAGGGCTCTGCAGAAGCATCAGGATCATTGCCGCTTTCCAGCTGATCGGCGCTTCTTCGGGACTGTCAGCTGGAGCTCAGCGCCCAGAAGAAGCACCGATCAGCTGGAAAGCAGCACTGATCCTGGTGCTTCTGCTGAGCCCAGAAGAAGCGCCGATCAGCTGGAATGTTGCAGCATCTCCAGGGCCTTGTGATTTACATTCAGATGCTTGGCAACTGATTCATATTTATGATGGTCACAGTGTCCCAGGGTCATGTGAAGTGACCAAAACCTGTTGCAACCATCCAGCAGATGGGGGGGGGGAATGAAAACCAAACACCCCCACCCCACCCCCACTGCCAATCCTCAACAGAAATGCTCACAACAATGGAAACCTTGGACAGGAGGAAGAGCGCCGTCGGGTGGGCAGGCAGGTATCTTGCTCGGCTGTGGCTTGGGGGCACTTTTTTCAGTGCCATTGTAACTTCGAACAGTCTTTTTTTTTTTTTGGTCATCAAATTTTTGACACCTTGCTAGGCGACTGGTGGTACTGGGATATTGCCATATCCTAAAAGTGGTACAATGAGTGAAAAGGTTGAAAAGCTCTGCATTAGAGAATATGGGGAAGAAACAATTAGTCGTGGGAAAGTGAGCAACAGTGGGTAGCTCTATATTCCTGGGCATATGCACTTCTTTGGAACTAACAAAAACAGATGGGGCCTAAATTACATATATTCCTAATTAAGAAGATAATAGCTCCTCTAGTCTTTATTCATTGGATTCAATTTCTACAGTAGTCATTGGATCATCTTCATTGTGCTTTTCTGAATTTGCTATATTTCTCTGAATCCTTTTCAAAGTGTGGCACCAGAATTGGATACAGCACTCAAGGCAAAGTATGACTAGAATTGACTAGATTAATTACTTTTGCGCAGTTTGGAATTTATATTCCTGTAGATGTACCTTAAGCTTCCTTGCAGCTTCATCAAAATGCTAGCTGTTTGAATTTTAATCTACTATTCCTAGGGTTTTTTTCCCCAAGTGCTATTATCAAGTCAATATTCCCTTTCCAGTATCCGTGCTCTTCATTTTTGTTACCAAATATAGTCTATGTTAAATTTCATACTGCTTTTTTCAACTCTCTTCTTCAGCATGTTATTTATCTCTTCTAGAAGAGTTCTAAACTTTACAGTTCTAAACTTTACTCTAAAAGTTCCAAACTTTACAATATTGTAACCCCTTAAAATAATAAATGTCTATGACACCTCTTCTCCCCAGTAAAACAAACAAAACCATTGGAAAATAAATATGTCTCATTACCTGAAGTTTTCATATGTTGCAATATCATAGTTGCTTACTTTGGGGTGTCAAATTCCAGAGCAAATTTTGACAGTACTCCCACTTTTCTTGGAAAATGTTACATTGCACAGGTTAAGAATATTCCTTTTCTGGAGTATTAATTACACCACTAGATCTTCTGTCATCTGACTCTGATCAGCATTTCTTCTACATATTTATCAGAACTTTTAATAAAAATATTCAAAAATAGAAGTTCTAAGATTGATCCTTGTTGTAGCCCAGTTAGTATCCCTTTCCAATTTAATAAGGAAGAACAATGACATTCTTTTTATACCAGAGTTCCCCAACTTTTCTGTCTATGCACGCCGGGGGATAGGGAGGATGGTTGCTTGCGAGCAGCGGGCAAGCATGCATGCGTGCAGTTCCATTTGCATGAGTGGCAAGCACATGTGCATGCTGCTCACACAAATGGAATGTGCCCGTGCACTCACCCACTGCTTCTATGGCCCAGTTTCAAATGGCTCCTGGCCCAATAGTAGGCCATGGCCCAGGGGTTGGGGACCCCTGTTTTATTCGATTGTCAAATTAGATATGTATACATTTAATTGTCATGCTATCGAGCCTACATTTAACTAGCTTGATAATCAGCATACCACAGGATATGTAGTTCAATATTTTACTGATGTCAAGGTATATTATGTCTACTTAAATCTGTTAAGGATATTTTCCAATTAAAAAAATGAGGTATGTTTGGTCTGGCAAGAATTGTTCTTAGTAAAGTCATACTGATTCTAGTACATTTATTTATTTATTTATTTATTTATTTATCAAATTTTGAAATCGCTCATCTCCAGGTGGTATACAAATAAAATATTGAAATATAAAAACAGTGTATAAAATTGAAAAAACAGGATAGGATTATTAAAATTCAGTGTTAAAAGTTAATTTAAAGACAGGGAAGAGCTTTCCTAGCTGCATTCTCCTCTATAAGCTCCAAATAAGAGAACAGAGCCATGTTTTCAAATTTTTCTGAAAGGCCAAAAAAGTGCGGGCCCACCTTCCTTCTGGGGAGAGAATGTTCCAGATGACAGGCTCTTCAATGCAGTAATAAATAGCAGTAGCACTTAGACTTATATACCGCTTCCTAGTGCTTTACAGCCCTCTCTAAGTGGTTTACAGGATCAGCATATTGTCCCCAACAATCTCCGTCTTTATTTTACCGACCTTAGAAGGCTGAGTCAACCTTGAGCTGATCAGGATTGAAGGGATCGAACTCCTGGCAATGTGAGCAGAGTTAACCTGCAATACTGCATTCTAACCACTGTGCCACCACGACTCTCTAGGACAGAGGTCCCCAACCTTTTAGGCACCAGGGACTGGTTCCATGGAGAGAGGTTTTTCCGTGGACCGAAGGGGGCGTGGTTTTGTGTGCTGCCTGCATCTCGCAGATGGGGCTTTGCTTGTTTGTGTGGACCAGTTGCTGGCATGCCGAGGCTTGGTACCAGTCCACCGACCGGAGGTTGGGAACCCTTGCTCTAGGAAATACTTTTCCTTATGATCTTCATGGATATCAGACTTTTAAAGCTCTTTTGAAAATGTGACTGATCTGGCAATATGTATCAGTGGGTGGGATTTTGAACGTTGAGATCTGAAAAAAGCAAAGGAAAGAGTAGTAACTGAGTAGGAGACACAGAAAACAAATCAAATTGCCAAAATCTCTCTGCAAAAGCAGGAAAACTGATGATCCTACAGAGCGGCTTATTGAAATTCATGTTGTGAGTCAAATTTGATGGGACGTAAGATCTCTCCCAAGAGTTTGTATTGTTGTTGCTTAAAAAAAAAATATCAAAATTGCCTGGGAAGGAGGCTTAAACCAGATTAAGGCTGGCTGGATGTGAAAGAGATGAATTTTCCTGCTTCTCACCCAATCTAGAGTAGTGTTTGTTTTGTAGGTCAGCACATATTTGGAAAAGTCATAGAAAAGTTTACCCTGGGCTGTTGAATGGTGGCTTCTTAACTGTAAAAACAGCAGTAAGGCAATTCAGAGAGAGCTTTTGTGTAGTACTTTGGAGGTGCTTGTGCAAATTTTGCTGGCAGGACCTTCTTTCTTTAAGTCACTGCACGCAGTTGTTATAAGATGGAGGAGGGATAGCCCTACTTACTGAGCTATGAACTTTTTGGAAAAAGCAGGATGTATAAGGTTATAGAAGAGTATACACCTGGTCTTAGTGCTGTGTGAGAATTAAGCTGTGAAAAATAAATTTTGTTGACAAATGGTTGTATTAATTTCTAATGTTACAATAGACAAGCTCCTTCAGATTCAGTCTAAACTAAGACCCTTCCAATTCCGTTATTCCAAGAAATATTTCTTGGTGGTGCTTAAGAGTGTTTTTTGTTAGAATGTCTTTCACTTCCTCTCTTGAGTGTCCCCTGCGCTACTGCTCCCAGGGAGTAGAGCTTTATGAAGGAAAAATCTATCAGTAGTTGCTTGACATGAATCTTAATGGAGACGTGTAACTTCCATTAGGTGTAATTGCCTCTGGTTTCTGAAGCAGTTAAACAGATTAGAAGCGGGTTTTACACCTGAAATATAAATGTCCTCCTTGCTGAGTAGGCAAGGGCATGATGGAAAGATGATCCTTGCTCTATTAATCAGAATACATGGTGGTCTTGGAATTCTCACTGTGAGTGAATGAGGTTGCCATCCTGCTCTATTTGAATTGCAGAAAAGCAGCTTGAAATGCCCAATTTCTGGCATCTGCACTGAATTTGTGGTTGCTTTTTGAGGTCATGCCCAAGAAAGGCAAGAAAGGTGCTCTTTGCCAGATCAGTAAAACCACACAATGTATATAATGCCCCAGAAAACCTCCACCATCATCTTTTTTTTTTCATTTTCATCACGTGATGAGTTTTGTTTTGAAAAGTCTTGTAAACTGGGAAAGTTCACAGTTCAGTGTGGGAATTTGATAGAATGGCAGTAGCTAAAGGACTTCAATGATCATGAGTCTGTAGTCCAACAGTTTTGCACATTACTCTTTTGCATTGATCTCAGTGGTGTCCGTGGGGGAACAAGGGGGGGGGCAAAGTAATGAAAGCAGCATCATGGCATTGCAATAAAAGCCCCACTATTATTATATTTTTTTACATGCCCTGTGATATCACACAGATCCAAAATGGACAGAGCCTGAGTTGCGACGTCACTTTTGTCATTTGGATGAAAAGAACAAGACTCTGTAGATGCTAGTCACTGGTTTCTTCTCCTTCCTTGCCCTCTCCTATTGGAAATTCAAAATGTGGGGGGAGGGAGAAATGCTCATTTAGAAAAGTGTTGAAATTTCCAAATTTAATGTTCACCTTTGTTTATATGTTTGTTTGTTTTTTGCATTAATGAGAACTTTTTACACCCAAAATTATTTGATATATTGCAAAGGTCAGAAGAGCTTTGCCAGAACAAACCAGAGCTTCATCTAGTATGGTAGCTTGTTTTTTAAGAGTAAGAAACAGGTGTAGAATTGAGGTAATAACCATCCCTTTTTCATCAGAAGCCAATCTCTTATTGCTCCTTAGTATCTTGTTTCTGAAGCCTGAAGGTGGCACAGTAATTAATAGCAATTCATACATTTCCCCTCCATGATTTTGACTCACATTTATTTATTTATTTATTTATTTATTTATGAGACTTATATACAGCTTTAAGTGCAAGCACTCTCTAAGCGGTGTACACCAGTAAGCAATGTATATATTTACATTGCCCCCAACAATCTGGGTCCTCATTTTACCTACCCCGGAAGGATGGAAGGCTGAGTCAACCTTGAGCCGGTGAGATTTGAACCGCTGACCTGCTGAACACAGTCAGCTAAAGTGGCCTGCAGTACTGCACCCTAAAGTATCTAGGCTGGTGCTTATCACCCTGACTTGTATATATGATCGTGTAGCAGTCCCTTTCCACAATCTTTACAGAAGAATGCAGACTAAAAAAAAATCAAGTTTGGTGAAAAATCATTTTTATTGAAATGAAACGCCTCATTTGAAAAGTAATCTTAATGGTGGCTGTTGCATGGTTTCTATAGGAAAAGCCTTTAATGTCATGTTTGGCCACATTCAGTTTGAATAAAAGAGAGTATATGTAGATCAGGATTGAAGTGTTGATGCTCTCTGAACTTGGTTGTTGGCTTTTAGACTTTTCATTATCCAACTAGGTAAATAGTGAGTATGGGGTGCTACTGTATATAAACAGAGTGCAAACCCCACACTCACTAGCACTGATGATGCTACCTAGTTGGGTAATGAATAACCTGCAAGCAGATAATCAAGTTCAGGAAGCACCAAGGATTCCACCTTCAATTTACACATCAGGAAAAAAAAGGAACATGGAGAATTCCTGGATTAATCAGAGTATATGGAAGGATATGTAACCATTCTTATGATTTACAAGGATTTTTTCATTTAAGTTTTAAATCTAGGATCCATATATAAATGAACCAGGCACAAACTGATAATCAATGAAGATACGTATTCTGTCTATCTATTCTATGGTATTCCAGCATCAGCAACATTTTAGAAAAAAATTAATTTATTCTCATTGACTTTAAGAACTAAGTTAATTTTTCCTTGAAATAAATACTGGTCTAGGTACATCTTGTCTGGTTTTATACATGGAATGGGCCTTTAAAATCTTGCAACTGAAAATGCATTATTAAAACTCTGCCATGCAAACAAAGGGACCACCTCCAAGTCTCCCCCACCCCAGTTCTCCATGCTCCAGACTTAAACTTTAAAAAAAACAACTGTAGGCAAGTATGAAATAAACCATGTGTCAGCACAGGCCAGCAATTTTATCTAAGCTACAAATTCTAAATTGTAATTTAAACAAAAATAGAATTGGGCAGCTGGAAGATCTTTTGACAGCTTCTGATTTGTATATCTAATTTTAATAAGAATGAAGATATGTAGCTGTTTTTTTTTTAGAAAGAGACCAGGTTTACCAAATTTATCCAGATTATCTGATTTTTCTTCCCCCCCCCCCCAGTGTTAATGCTTTTGCAATAGCTTAATCCCTTGATTAATTTAATATATGGACTTTTGAATTGATGGAAGGTTTTTAAGAAGGATCCACCAGTCTTATCTAATGTTACTCAGATTAAAACCAGGTCATGATAGTTAAAACATCAGTCTTGGTTTACTGAATTTGCTTATTCATCAGTCCAATTGCATTGAGTGGTAGTTCCTACAAATCTCAGGATCTCTGTGAGTGTTGTTTTGGTGTAGTTTGAGTTCCTTGACAATCCTTTATTTGATTCAACTCAGTAGTGGTCAAATATTCTGTGAAGTTAAGGACAATCTCTTGTAAATAGCAGTTTGACTTTTTTTTTATTTCCTTGATATTATTATCTGATAGAAAAGGAAGGAGGAAGGCTTTTTACCCCTCATTCCAGTATTAGAAGTGGCTGAAGACATTTTTGTATATAAACCATACATGTGTTCTCTATCATTCACAAGGGTACATCGAGTTCAGCAACCAATCATTTAGTCTCATAGTGTTTAAATGCAAGAATTTGTTAAACTCCGTGTATAACTACTTTCACCTTTCTTTCTCTTTCACTCTGTCTGGGTTTCTCACATAATGCAGAAAGAATTGTTTCATTTGGAAAATGTTACCTAACATTTAAAAAAGTTTAAGGCATGTGCAGAAGAATTGCTAAATTGACAATAAAATGACTAGTATGTTGTTAAACTAGGGAGAAAAAAGAGCAACTGACAAGGGCTTACTTCATAGGAACGGGTGGAGAGAAGGGAAAATACAGCTTTAGCAAGCATTTTTTCTTCATCAGTGTTTCAAAATATGATACCTTGCCTTCTTTTCCAGCATTTTGGCACTTGTAACCCAGTTCCAATTCTTATCCTAGCTAGGAATTCTGGGCTTTTGTCATTCCAATGCCTACTGGGATGTCTCCAGACTGAACAAAACTGTGATGTGCTGCAGGGTTGAGAATGCATTACAGAAGCCCTTAAGCAAAACCAGCATTTAACACTAGCCTGTTTGACAGGTTTTTTAAGTTTAATTTACTCGTCTTTTTTTTTTCCTTTTTGGCAAATGTGAAGGCTGAATGATCATTTTTTTTAAAAAAAAAAATCATTCCTCATTTTAGGCTTCCTACTCACCCCAAGAAAGGCAGCTATTATGGTGTCAGCCCTTTTGCTGCAGGGGCACAGGAGAGCACCCAAGATGCTTATCTATCAGCAGCCAATCAGAGAAGTAAAATGGATGGTGTTTTCAGCTGCAGGGCTTCTGCAGATAAAACCTGCTGTTGTTAAAGGAAGAAATTACTCTTGCCTGATGCACACTGTTGTCTTTGAGCTGAGCACCCGGCCTTTGACACAGCTCTGACAGCACTGCTGATTACAGTTTGGACCCACATAGACAGGAGATAGCAAGCAGAGCAGAGGTCTTTCTTTGAGCGAACTGTTAAAGTGGCAATAATCAGCCAGTCATTACAAATGCTTAGTGGGGGGATGGGGAGTGGGTGGGGATAGAGACAGAGAAAGAAAAAAGAGAGGGAAGGGGGCATCCCCCTCATTTTGCACTTGTCATCTTTAGCCATTTGTATTTAATGAACCCCTTGAATACAGCTTAAATTACATGTCAAATGAGGGACAGAGTTAGCTTACACTTGAGTGGTCCAAAATAATAAAAAAAAAAAAACCCTACCCTGAAGATGAAACAATAATTACTCTGGAAATTGTCATCCTGGAAGAGTAGGGAGGAGTTGGCAAGGGCTCTGAAGAATATTAGGATGTTAAGAGATGCTTTGCTTAATCACACAAAGGCCTCTCTAGCTCAGCTGTACTCATGTCTTGTTTCCTGTTAATCTGCGCTCTCCTTTCATATATGACATTTGGCCATGCCAATGAAAAAAAGGAAATGTCCTTTTGGAGCTAGTTTTCCTAAGCCAGGGTTTCCTAGAATTCCTTTTGGGGGAGGAAGAATTCTCTCCCTATCTGTTAGGGAGACCTAGTTTATCTTCTTTGATGCCACTGTGCACTATAGGGGATTCTGGGTAAGTTACAGGACAGTTTATATGGAACATCAGCAGACCTGTTTGATAGTGTACTTACCTTGCTGTGTGATGGGTATAAAGCAGATAGTTACAGAGCTTTGTTATCATTACTGATCTTCAGAGGCAGTTCTTTAGATAGAACAAATATAGGCAAACATCCAGCCTGTTATCTCAAATCTGATGTAAAGTAAGGGCTAGGCCCAGTGTAAAGTGGTCACACAGGCAAGTGAAATCATGTTGAATCTCATTAGTCTGATACTGGAAAGATTTAAATATAAAAAATTATATCTGAGATCAAGATCTTTAACAATAAATAAATGGAGAGGAATGTCTTTTTGTATTGCTATTATAGAATAATTTAGAGTTGGAAATCACTGAAGATAACTTGCAAGTCATATCTCTCAATTGTTTGCCAGCTTTGCTATAGACCACTGTTAAAAATCCTCAGATTAACATGTAAACGAATTTATTGACAATTCATAGAAATAGTAAGTGTACCCAGTATTTAATAATATAAAATATGCTAGGGCTCAAATGCATTACTTAAACAAGATACTAAGCTTGATTAGAACTTTTAACATGCAGTTAAATGATATTTTAGAGGCCATCTAAATATATTTAAGAAGCAATAATAATTAGAGTCAGGTTTATTTCTGAATATATGATTTTGCTTCTAAAATGGATAAACATATTGGAAAAATAAACAGATCCTATATAGTAATTATTAAATGCTCAAACAAGCACATAAAGTATTTCAAACACTGTTAAGTTCTGTACAGGTAGTCCTAAACTTGCAACCATTCATTTAGTGACCAATTAAAGTTATGGCAATGCTCAAAAAAAGTGACTTACAACCAGTTCTCGCACACATGACCATTGTGGCATCCTCATAGTCGTGTGATCCAAATTTGGGCACTTGGCAACCGGTATGTATTTATGACAGTTGCAGCATTCTGAGATCATGTGATTATCATTTGTGACTTCTGAGAAGCAAAGTCAATGGGGGAAGCCAGATTCACTTAATGACCATGTGATTTGCTTAAACATGGTATGATTCACTTAACTGCAGCAAAAAGATGGTAAAATTGGGTGTGACTCACTTAATGACCATCTCACTTGGCAATAGAAGTTCCAGTTCCATTGGTCTACTTGTAATATATAAAGTATCTCTTGATGTTCTTATGAGGAAGCCAGTCAAATATGTTCTGGAGGGCGTGATAATTAAGTGGATAAGACAACAGGCTAGAAAGCAGGAGACCATGAGTTCAAATCCTGCCTTAGCCAAGAAAACTAGCTGGGTGACTTTGGGCCAGTCACTCTCCCTCAGCCCAATCCATCTTCACAGAGTTGCTGTTGTGAGGAACACAGGAGGAGGAAGATGTGTTGGATATGTTTACCACTTTGGGTTGTTTGTAAAAATAATTAAGGCAGAATACATGTAAATAATTGTGTTCAGAATAACTAAATAGCTGAGTGATTATTTAGAAAACTCAAGGAAAGTATGGAGAGAGAAATCCCAATTCTCTGTCTTGCACTCTTCAACATTTGTATTGATGTGTTTGATGAGGAGATAGATGGAATATAATATATTTATTAAAAAAGTAATCTGGAATAATACCGTATGTGCCGGCGTATAAGGCGACTTCCGCGAGTGCTAAAATCGGCGCCAAAGACGGGGGTCGTCTTATACGCTGAGTCGTCTTATACGCCGGAAATACTGGTAGTTTCCGGCGTATAAGACGACGTTCTAGGAATGCGGCCCGGCGATAAAGACGGGGCCCGGCGATAAAGACGGTAATTGATAGCAAACTGAATAAATATATTCCTTCAAAAAAGGCAAATGCGGTTTTAGATTGCATCAACAGAAGCATAATTTCTAAATCAAAGGAAATAATTACATCCATTTTATTTTTTTTGTTGGTCAAGTACTACTTCCAGTTCTGTGCATTAAGTAAAATTCAGACAAATTATTTCAGATTCAGAGAAGGGCAGCCTTAATGATTGGACTCTTGGAAGTCAGTCTTAAAAGAGGGATTAAAGGAACTAAGAATATTTATCTCTGAGAAGAGAACACCACAGACAGTTATAGTAACCATTTTCAAATATCTGAAAGGATGTCACACAGGAGAAGATCAAAATCTTTCTTTTTTAACCCAGAAGGATTGATGATTTCAAGTTACAGAAAGGCATGTTCTAGTTGGTGGTTAGGAAGAAAAATTATACCGGTAACAGTAAGAGGAGTGGAATCGGTTACCAGGTGGACTCTTTTTCATTTTATGTATTCAAACAGAGGCTGGACTATCATCTGTTGGAGATGCTTTAATCTGGAGGGTTACTGGAAATTTAGCAAAAGGAGGATATCTCCTCCGTCCAGCAGACATAGCTTTAAAATCAAATATTATGTTTTTTTAATATCTTTTTTTTAAAATATGGTCTATTTTCAAAACAGTAGATATTCAAGCTTTCATGTATTGTGACTTTGTATATTGTCTGTTTCTTTCTTTCTCTCATCCATCAACAGCTTAGATTTGCATTATTTAATTTATTTCCTGATTCCAGCAACCGGCTTCAATTCACCACTTCCCATCTATGACCACTGTGGTTGATTCTGTCACAAGAATCATTATTAAATATAACATGAAAAATATTATTTGTGAGAAATTCCACTCACATATTGAAAATTAAATATTTGTTGGAGAAATGTAAGGATTGAAAACCAGTCTTGGATGCTGGAGTGATTTCATCTCCCCCTCCCTCCTCCCTCCCCCTCCCCCTCCTCCTCCCTCCCCCTCCCTCCCTCCCCCTATCTCTGTCTCCTTCCCTCTCCCCTCATTTGAAGTTTTTTTTTGCTTTTGTAGGAAAGTAGACTAGTTATGTGTCCCGTCCCTCCCCCTTCCCCATTTGTCCTCATTTGCAGTTGTCTGTGACTTCCTTTGCTGGTTCAGATATCTGTAACCCTAAGTGAGCAGGACATTAAACTTGATGGCCTAAATCAGTAAAGTCTTATTATTTTAAAGACAATAAAATAAAGATATTGGATGTTTGATAATTACATTAATTTTATTCAGCCATAGATAGCTTTTCATGACACATTTATACAGCTAGTCAATTTCTTAAGGGATGTTGTATTTAGTCAAAAATGAAGCAAAATGTTTCATATTCTATGGAAGTGTTCAGATATGACTTGCTTAATATCTACATATGGTCCTTGACTTATGACTGCAATCGGAACCAGAATTTGGTTTCAAATTGTTAAGATCCTAAATTGAGGCATCCACATGACCAGAAGTGATTTTACCACCATTTTTGCTATGGTTGTTAAGCAAATACCATAGTCCTTAAGCAAGTGCCAGTCATTAAGTGAATGTCACAGTCATTAAACAAATGCTAGTAGTTGTAATTTATTTATTCATTCATTCATTCAAATGGACTGTTTTCACCAGAAATCAGAAAAAAAGGGCTAGAAACCAGCAAAAAACTGATCATGAATCAGTCACATGACTGCAAAATGTTGCGACTAGTCATAAATGTGACCTCTTGCCAAGTGCCTGACTTGTGTCCCATGACCATGGGAGGCAGTGCAACCATTTACCAAAGCTGGGGGGTTTCTATACTTGCTATAAAGTACTGGTTCCGTTGGAATCATAAATGTGAATGGTGATTAAGGAAACAGTTGTTAAGTTGAGGACTAGCCATATTGGTAACATAGTATAGAGCAGGGGTCCCCAACTCCCAGGCTGCAGACCAATACCAATCCCGCCAGGAACTGGGTCACGCAAGGGAGCAAAGTCCCATTCGTGCATGCACGGAATCCAAGCAACGCATGAAACCACAATCAGCCTGGTCCGTGGAAAAACCACGGAACCAGCTTCCAAAAGGTTGGGGGCCCCTGATATAGAGCTTAGAAGGATGACTAGTAAAATCCTTTTTTACAACTGATGACTTTACAAATAAATTAATCTCCTGTCTGCCAGCAGCGTACATGCTAATGGAGGCACAGTAGGACCACTTAAACTTTCTAGGAAACTATTTAAAGGGAACGGACAGCTGCATCACGGAAAAGAACCTTGTGAGTTTGAAGCTGTGATGCTTTGAAGTGTTTTCAATAACTTGAAAGGGGGTGTTTAAAAATAGTACCCAAAGCTAAGAGTGTACCTTTTTTCTCTGTTTCAGGTTTTAATAGCTGATGACTACTCTGATCCATTTGATGCCAAGAGTGAAGTCAATAAAATGGGCAAAGGAGAAAACACTGGCTACATGGAACCATATGAAGCTCAGAGGATCATGACAGGTAAGACGGTCACAAGGAGCATCTATAGGGCTGTAGAAGCCACCTTTCTATCTGTCCTATTTCCCTACAACTGACCTTTTAGTAGGGTTAGTAAGAGCAGTATTTAAGGCTGACATATCTTCTGTGTTTAGTGTTTATTAGTGAATTAAATTATTATTCTCAAACATCAATATGTCCTTTTGCTTTTCCTGTTAATCTGGAGTGTTTCAATTTATGTTTCTAAATAATACTTCCATTTTTTTCCCATTCAGGAGTCTTTATTTTGCATTTGCTATACAGCGTATGTGTGAATATATGCAGTCTTAATTGCTTGATGTTGTTTTTAAGGTTCCACAAATAGGTTCTTTTTTTTTTAAAGTCTAATGCAGAATCTTTTCATTCGCTATAGATAATGACACTTAATGACTTGCACTTCTGTTCTTCAAATGTTAATTATCGCTCTGAATAAAAGATTCATAATAAACACAATGTAAGAAAAGCCATAAGAGTTGCATTGCTAATCATGATGTACATTAACAACCATGTCAGACAAGACAACAGCTGTAAATTTGTTGCCATTTTTTGAGATTTAGGCAAGTTAGCTGCGCAGCTGATTTATATACAGGGCTGTAGGGCTCTTTGGTATAAAGGCATAACCGTTTCTAAAAAATCCATGGCAATTGATGAACAATTGCACTTTCCACTAAAAGATTAAAAGTACACATATTCCCCAAAGGATAGGCATATATTCTGGGCTTATAATGTCATGCCCCTGAGCACTAACTCCCCAGAACAAATGATTTGTTAAAAATTTATTGACCGAGACTTAGCAAAGAAATTTCACTTGGGTGCTTACATTCTAGAGCACCACCAAACTTACCTTGTTTGGAAAACTAAATTAGGATAAGCTGCCCTTCTACACTGAGACCCTTTGCTGTTGCTACAGGAGTATAACACTTAGGAACAGATCAATTTCCAGGGATCCCTAAAAATGTAAAAAAAAGAAAGAAAGAAAAAACCATTTATATTAATGAAATAGGTATTGCTCATTTTAAAAATTAAAGAGTTTGAATGGTTTTATGTTGCTGTTCAGAATGCTTTAAACAGGCATACTGTATAACTACCTTGAACCTGAAATTTCTACTTGTACATGTTCTTTTTTTTGCCCTGTTAACCAAATGTGCAATTTTTAATAGCTAACATGATAGGGGAATTCTCAGATCTACAAGTATTGTTTTGATGTGTCAGTTTGTTCTTTTCAGTAGATCTTGTGGGCTCTTGTAGCTAACCTTTACCGTGCCCTGTCAATATATATATTTAGTTTGCTTAAGATGGAAAAACTGGGAGACTTCTGTTAACCTCAGCATTTTGTAATTAACATTGTTCAGGGCAGTGTAATCAATTCTATGCTGCAGGATCATTAGAAAGGAACATTAAACAACCTAAACAAAATATTGACTTGAAATTTAGAACTATTTTATCAAAAACCTATTTATTCAGTTAATTTTTCATATTTCTACACTTTGATCAAAGTGCCTGGAAGGAGAAATGGTGAAGATACAATGAAGCACCAGCTGCTCCATGGTTATAGATAGAAATTTCTCATCTTTTGTGAAAGATTAGTACATACGTAGACATCTGTCTTACTATCTTCTACACTCTTCTTCAAAGGGAATTTCCCATTAAACAAAATAATAATAATAATAAATTATTATTATTATCGATCATCGCACAGTCAGCCAGATGTTCAGACTGGATTTGGCATTTTGTCTACCTATCGAGTCCTTACCCAGGACCTGGGATAGGCAGATGTGGATGTTTGATGGTATTACAGATATCGTCGCAGGATGGAAGCAGTTCCTAATAAGGCCGCCTTTTGCAATTGACTAATAGCGAATTTGTCAATGCCAATGGTGTTCAAGTGGTGCTCCAGTTGTTTTGGGATTGCACCCAAGGAGCCTATGACTATTGGTACTACCCTTGCTTGCTTTTGCCACAGTCTTTCTATTTCTATTTGTAGGTCTTTGTATTTTGTTATCTTCTCCAGTTCTTTCTCTTCTATTCTGCTATCTCCAGGCACTGCCACGTCCACTATCCAGACTTTTTTGTCTTTCTTATCGACAATTGTTAAGTCTGGGGTGTTATGTTGCAGGTGCTTGTCTGTTTGAATTCTGAAGTCCCAGAGCAGTTTAATTTTATCATTTTCTATGACTTTCTCTATTTTATGATCCCACCAGTTTTTGCTTACAGGCAAATGATATTTTTTGCAGATCTTCCAATGTACCATTGTTGCTACTTTGTCATGCCGCTGCTTGTAATCAGTTTGTGCAATCTTCTTGCAACAGCTTACCAAGTGGTCCACTGTTTCTTTAGCTTCTTTGCATAGGCGGCACTTACTGTCTGTTGCTGTCTTCTCAATTTTGACTTTGTATGCATTTGTCCTTAAGGCTTGGTCTTGTGCAGCCAGAATTAGTCCCTCGGTCTCTTTCTTCAATTTTCCTGCTCTTAGCCATTGCCAGGTTTTATTATTATCTGCTTTCCCAGCTATTTTTTTAATGTATTGGCCATGTAATGCTTTGTCTTCCCATGCCTCTATTCTGTTCTTCATTTGGTCTTTCTTTTTTTTTTTTTTTATTGAAAATTTTTAAATTTTTACAAAAACAAATCCCCTTCCCATACCCCCCCCAACCCTACCTCACCCCCCTCCTCCCCAACCTCCCAAACCCTCCCCTAGACTTCCCAGAGCTGAATACAGGCTTAATTGAGAAAAAAACTTAAAACACTTTTAAAACCTAAACAAATTTAAATACAATCATCATTCTATATAAACTCCCTCCAAAAACGCAAATTTAAACATTACTTTCTTTGAATATCTATAGCTATAATGTAAAATCTAATTTCTCCCTCTTTCTTTATCCTAATACAAAAAGATAAACATATAAACCTTTGTTGTACCATTAAAACTAAATACTCTTAGAAAACTTAAAGTAAATACATATTTCCTTCAATCTTCATCATCTTCTCACCTATCCAAAAAAAAAAAAAAAACTTAAAAATCCTAAACAAATCTAGACACATTTAGTTAAACAAATTATTTTCTCTTAAAAATATTAATAATAATATTTAAAAGCTTGAAACACTTTTAAATCCTAAACAAATCTAAATACAATCATCATTCTATATAAACTTTCTCCAAAAACACAGATTTAAGCATTACTTTCTTTCCTAAACAAATCTAGACATTTAATTAAGCAAATTATTTTCTCTTAGAAATATTAATAATAATATTTAAAAACCAAATTTAAGCATTACTTGAAACTTAAACAAATTATACTCCCTTCGAAACACAAATTTATTAGAATCCCCTCACTGAAATAAACAAATTATAATCCCTTCAAAACACAGGTTTAAACAATATTATCATTAAAGGTTTAAAACTTAAAACTGAAATATATTATTATCCCAAAACACATATTTAGACATTACATAAGACATTATCCAAAAACGATATAAGTTTTACTTCTCCCACAATCTCAATAGTAAACTTCTTGTCTAAAGTTCTCATTCAATGTCCATAATTTTCTGTCCAATAACCAGTTGCACCCACTATAAACCCAAACTTCTTATCTAAAATTTTCATTCAATATCCATAATCTTCTGTCTAATAGCCAGTTGCATCTACTATAAGCACAATCCATATTGGTCTCTCTTGCCCGCAAGCATCGAAAAAATTGCGTGGAATTCTGCCCTTGAAGATCGCTCCAAAGAGTTTGTAAGTCCTGGTTGACCCACCAGCTCAGGAATCAGTACCTGTGAAACTTCCTCAACCTCCGTCTTCTGTTGGTCTTTCTCTTTACATTTATATGTTACTTTTTCTTTACATTTATATGTTGCACAAGTCTCAGGGACCGATACCTGTAAAACTTCCTCAGTGAATTCCTCCTGGTGTTGATCTTCACAGTTGTAAGTTGTACAAGTTATCCTCTGCCCGTTCCTCTCTTGTTGGTGCCCCTCAAGCTGAAATTTCCCAATTTCGATTTCAGGCAGCAATTCCACCCTTGAAGATTGCTCCAAAGACTTTGTAGGTCTAACTTCTCCCAGAGCTACCCTTGAAGATTGCTCCAAAGACTTTGTAAGTCCAACATCTCCCAGAGATTCAGAGACCGCTGAATATGAAACTTCCTTAATTCATTTGGTCTTTCTTGTAGGCCAGTTTGGTCTCTCCAGTAGTTAGTAAGCCTTCCTGATATACTAATTTCAGTGCATCTTCATCATTGTTCTTCAGATATTCTTCCAAAGCCATTTTTTCTTCTTCAACCATCTGATGTACTTGTAGCATTCCACGCCCACCTATTTGCCTTGGTAGATAAAGTCTATCAATGTCACTGCGTGGATGAAGGGCATGATTCATTGTCATTATTTTTCTGGTCTGCCTATCCATTGCTTTTAGTTCTGCTTGAGTCCAGTCCACTATTCCAGCTGTGTACCTAATGACTGGGATTGCCCAGGTGTTGATTGCCTTTATGGTATTTCCTCCATTGAGTTTGGATTTTAAGATCTTCTTCACTCTCTTGATGTATTCACCTCTAATCTTTTTCTTGACTTCAGTGTGCTTGATGTTGTCAGCTTGAAGGATACCCAAGTATTTGTAGTACTCTTCCTCATCCAGACTCTTAATGTTATTTTCGTGGGGCATCTTGATTCCTTCAGTTTTCACTATTTTTCCTTGTTTGATAGTAAGTGTGGCACATTTGTCCAAGCCAAACTCCATTACAATATCTTGGCTATATATACGGACAGTGTTGAGCAGCGATTCTATTTCAGATGATGTTTTTCCATACAGCTTCAGATCATCCATGTAAAGGAGGTGGGATAGTCTGGCAGATGTTTTTGATGTTTGATAGCCATGTCCTGAGTTATTCAGTATTGTTGACAGAGGAAACAGTGCAATAACAAATAGTAATGGTGATAATGAATCTCCTTGAAATATTCCTCTCTTGATATTAACCTCTCCCAGCCTCTCACCATTGATCTGCAACTGTGTCTTCCATTGTGCCATCGATCTTTGCACAAATTTTCTGATGTTTCTACTGACTCCTGTTATTTCTAGGCACTTTATTATCCAATCATGTGGCAGAGAGTCAAATGCCTTTTTGTAGTCAATCCATGCCACATTCAGGTTGGTCTTCCTTCTCTTGCAGTTTTCCAAGATCATTTTGTCTATTAGGAGTTGATCTTTTGTTCCTCTGCTATTGGGGCGGTTTCCTTTCTGCTCAGGTGGAAAGAGATTGTTTTCAACTAGATGCTGTTGTACTGCATCAGCTACCACACCAGTTAGTAATTTGAAAGTTGTTGGTAAGCAGGTAATTGGCCTGTAGTTACCTGGTGTTGCCCCTTTTGCTGGATTTTTCATTATTAGGTAGGTTTTCCCAGTTGTTAGCCACTTTTCAATTTCTCCTCCTTGTAGTATATTGTTGAACTGTTTGGCAATGAGTGGGTGTATAACAGTTAGATGTTTCAACCAAAACCCATGCAGTTCATCTTCACCTGGTGCTGACCAATTTTTGATTTTCTTTGCTCTTTTTTCTACCATTTTTGTTGTTATTACTAGTTCTTTCATTTCAACTTCTGTTTTATTTGCATCCACCTCTTTTAACCAAGCCGCATCCTTGTTGTATTTCTTTGGGTTATCCCATATCTGCTTCCAGAACTGCACTGTTTCTTTCTTGTCAGGTACTGACTGATTCCTTGCAGTTTCTCCATTGATGGATTGGTAGAAACGTTTCTGATTGGATTGAAATTGGAGGTTCTGCCTATAGTTTGCAATTCGAGCTTCATATCTACTGATTTTCCTGGCTATAGCTGTTATTTGTTGCTTTATTATTTCCAGTGCTTCCTTGATCTTCCTTGTTTCTAAGTGGTATTTCTTGATTAGGTATTCTTTGGTCTTCTTGTTCTTCAGCTTCTTTTCTTTCATCTGTTCTAGCTTGCTTGCATGTGATCTTAACTTGCTGATCTTATTTTCTAGTCTAACCTTCCATTTTTCTGGTGCACTGTTTGTTTGTTTTTCTTTTTTGTTGATTTTGCATCCCAGGTATTCTGTTATAACTGCAGCTGTGCTGTACATTAGTTGGTTTGTTTCTTGCAGTGAATTGGTGCTTATACTTGCTATTGCAGTATTTGCATCTTTTAATGCTTGTGCTAGCTGTTTCTTTGGAACAAGCTTCAATGCAGGTAGCCTTATTCTGTTGTTTTTGTGCTGTTCTAGATGCTCAGTTATTCTTTGTTTCAATTCTTTTATTTCTTTAGTTAGAGGGTTTTGTTCTTCCTGAGGAAGAGGTGCCTGGTTTCCAAATGAGAACAGTTGTATATCTCTGCTGGATTCCTTCACTGCCAACTCCCCCTGGTTTGCCTCTACATTCTGAATTACTTCTGGTAAGGCTTTGATTTCTTTGCCCTGGGTAAACCTTTGCAGTTCGTCCAATTCTGTTTCTGTGAATACTTTATTTCGTGTTATAAATCGGCGTTGATCTGCTAGTCTCTGTTCTGTTATTTCTGATTCTGGATGTTGTTCTTTCCAGAACTGGTGCATTCGTTTTAGATATCCTCGTCTTGTTGGACTTGATCTGTAGTAACAGATCATTATTTCTTTGTTTTCCATCACTGTGTATCTGCGACGGGTAAACACCTTTTCTTCCAGTAGTTCTGCAGCTGCTGGCCCTGGTTGCTCAACCAACAGTCCTGAGTCCTGTAACCCATTTTTCACCAGATATCCAGGAACTTCAATATCTAGCGCGGACCTTGTTAACCCGGGCGACATCCGAGCCGGTATGGCATTCTGAAATTTACGTCTCACCATATTTTTTATGGGAGAGACACTCTTTGTCTGACTCCTCTGATGAGACCTGTCCAGTATGGTTGAACCTCTGGCATAGCTCTCATCTTCCTCAGAGTACACAAGCCCCACAACCACGTCAAGGTAGTGCCTCACTGGGGGTTATTATTATTATTATTATTATTATTATTATTATTATTATTATTATTATTACTAACACCCCGGACTTAAGAATTGTCGATAAGTAAGACAAAAAAGTCTGGATAGTGGACGTGGCAGTGCCTGGAGACAGCAGAATAGACAAGAAAGAACTGGAGAAGATAACAAAATACAAAGACCTACAAATAGAAATAGAAAGACTGTGGCAAAGGCAAGCAAGGGTAGTACCAATAGTAATAGGTGCCTTGGGTGCAATCCCAAAACAACTGGAGCATCACTTGAACACCATTGGCATTGACAAATTTGCCATTAGTCAATTGCAAAAGGCAGTCTTACTAGGAACTGCTTCCATCCTGCGACGATATCTGTAATACCATCAAACTTCCACATCTGCCTATCCCAGGGTCCTTGGTAAGGACTCGATAGGTAGACAAAAATGCCAAATCCAATCTGAACATCTGGCTGACTGTGTGATTAATGATGATGATGATGATGATGACGATAAGGAGAAGGAGGAGAAGAGAAAAAGTAGTTGGAAGAGACCTTGGAGGTCATCTAGTCTAATCCCCTGCTCAGGCAGGAAACGTTATACCATTTCAGACAAATGGTTGTCCAGTCTCTTCTTAAAAACTTCCAGTGTTGGAACATTCACAGCTTCTGGAGGCCGGTTATTCCACTGATTAATTGTTCTAACTGTCAGAAAATTCCTCCTTAGTTCTAGGTCGCTTCTCTCTTTAGTTAGTTTCCATCCATTGCTTCTTGTCCTGCCTTCAGGTGCTTTGGAGAATAGCTTCTTTGTGGCAGCCCCTGAGATATTGGAACACTAGTATCATGTCACCCCTCATCCTTCTCTTCATTAGAGGAAACAATATAGTACAATCCCACTGGCCTGTTTTATCAACAGTAAAAAAATTTAAAGCAAACCTGAATTCAGAAAAACAGTAAAAAATTTAAAGCAAATCTGGATTCATTCATTCGTGTAAAGGAAAGGCAACACTTCAAGATGTTGGTGAATCATGATGGATTTAAAGGATTTTTTTTAATAAAAAAAGGATAAAACTAATATTCACATCTATAGTCCATGATAGTAGTAAATAAAGCCAAAAGGCAGTTTCAGATACTGCACCATTGAACATCTTCTTAGCTGATTTATATTCTTGTCAGCCCCTTAATTCTTGCTCCATATTTGTTGAAGACAAATTCCTTAGGGTTATAACAGTGGAAAGGTGAGTTGGAGCAAATTTGCTGGCTTAGTCTACATATAAATCATTCTATACATAAAACACTAATTTCCAAAACATATAATATCACTGTAAGATCTCAAGATCTTTTCATCTTGCTGATTTTTGAGATTCCTTATCATGGTTTTGTGTAGTATTCCCTTTGGGATTCCAGTATATACTCCTGAAAGAGATTTGGGAGTTAACTTTGCATTTAATAATGAATTGTCCAGAATCTGATGAAATCAGAGAATTATTTTTATATGAAAAAAAAAGAAATTATTTTACTGGAATAGTTTAGAGCTTGCTTGGAAACAAATCTGTACATCACACTCACTTTGCCATATGTGTTATTTGAGAGTCATACAATTAAATAGCATTTTCATACATTTCCCTTTATAATTACTTATTGTGCTTCTCTCTCTCTTTTTAATGACCTTACTTATTAATTCATAGAGGGAATGAAGATTGATATGTGGGTTTTCTTTCCGTCCTGTGGTTAGAAATAGAAATTTGATACTGGTGAAAGTTTCTCTAGTATACCCATCTTTTAATGTGCTTTAGTTCCCATGAAGCCAAAATCAGAAGCTGTAACTGGATCTTTTTGCAGTGTTGTTTATGCCCAGTACACTTTATCTGAAATTGCAATGTCGGAAGGAATCCCTAGCAGGGTAGTACATTTTAGGGGAGGTGTGTGTGTGTGTATTCTAATTTAATATTGATAAGATAGAAAAATGTGGGCTAGACAGCATCACCACCAGATGGATTCTTAGCTGGCTGACTAGCTGTACTCAGCATGTGGTCCTCAATGGAACCGCATCTACATGGAGGGAAGTGTGTAGTGGGGTGCCCCAGGGCTCTATTCTGGGCCCAGGGCTCTTCAACATCTTCATCAATGATTTGGACAAGGGGATAGATGGGGAACTCATCAAATTTGCAGACGACACCAAGCTGGCAGGAATAGCCAACACTCCAGAAGACAGGCTTAGGATACAGGAAGATCTGGACAAACTTGAACACTGCGCGCTACCTAACAAAATGAAATTTAATGGTAAAAAAAGTAAGGTTCTACGTTTAGGCAAGAAAAACCAAATGTACAGGTATAGTATAGGGGGTACCTTGCTCAATAGTAGTAACTGTGAGAGGGATCTCGGAGTCCTAGTAGACAATCACTTAAATATGAGCCAGCAGTGTGCAGCAGCTGCCAAAAAAGTCAACACAATGCTGGGCTGCATTAACAGAGGGATAGAATCAAGATCACGTGAAGTATTAATACCATTTTACAATGCCTTGGTAAGGCCACACTTGGAATACTGCATCCAGTTTTGGTCACCACAATGTAAAAAAGATGTTGAGACTCTAGTAAGAGTACAGAGAACAGCAACAAAGATGATTAGGGGATTGGAGGCTAAAACATATAAGGAACGGTTGCTGGAATTGAGTATGTCTAGTTTAGTGAAGAGAAGGACGAGGGGGGACATGATAGCAGTGTTCCAATATCTCAGGGGCTGCCACAAAGAAGAGGGAGTCAAGCTATTTTCCAAAGCGCCTGAAGGCAGGACAAGAAGCAACGAGTGAAAACTAATCAAGGAGAGAAGCAACCTAGAACTAAGGAGAAACTTCCTGACAGTTAGAATAATTAACCAGTGGAACAACCTGCCTCCAGAAGTGGTGAATGCTCCAACACTGGAAGTTTTTAAGAAGAGACTGGACAGCCATTTGTCTGAAATGGTATAGAGTTACCTGCCTGAGCAGGGGGTTGGACTAGATGACCTCCAAGGTCCCTTCCAACTATTATTATTATTATTATTATTATTATTTACATGGGAGAAGGGAATATCTACCTCTCTAATCTATCTAGTCTGTCTATCTGTCTGTCCATCTATCCAACCACCCATCCCTTTCTTCTCTCATGCAGTTAAGCCTGGAACAGTTGTCAGTGATTACTGTATAACAAACTAAAGTGTTTTTTTTTATTATTTTAGTAAAAGTGGTAACATTTAAGTGGATAAAAATTTGCAAGAGAATATTCACTCGAAAAAATAATTGTGTGGGCAAAGCAAGAATAAAAGCAACATAGAAAAGAAAAAAAATGATGTTAATGTCTCTATCGATTTCTCTATAGCTAGACAGCCTGCTGTTTAATTATGTCACAGCAGCACTTCGGCAATGGTCTTGTTAAGATTATTTAATAGCTTGAGCAGTGGGGCAGAACAATAAAACTGATTTTTCATTTGTCTTATTGTGGCCAGCTAATCTTTAGTTAAGATGACAAAAAAAATTATCCTTGAGCTGTAGCTCTCTAAATGTGTTCAGCAATCCTATTCTTGCTAAATTTATGCTCTTTACTTTATTCCAGATTTGCTTTTAGCTTTTCCCCTGAGGGTGCAAAGTTTAATGGATACAGCGCTTAGAAAAGTCTTCTAATGCATTTCTCCAGCCCTGCCAACAATGGGATATTAGCTTAGATTGTGTCATGGGATCTTTGTTCAGTCTTCAGGGAGATAGAACATCCATGAAAAGGGAAGAATTACAGTCCTCTCGCTAAAAGTCCAGATGTAAAATTACCATATCTATTATTAATGAAATGCTTAAAATATGGTTGGGCTTGGGTAGCCATTAGAAAATATTATGTACTGTGGCAGAAAATTCTCTGACGAAAACATCTAGGGAAAAATCTCTTTAGGACTCAGCCTTTGAATATCTCTTCTCCCTGAATGTTCCTCTCTTCGGAAGTACAGAGAACAACACCAGAAATGTTTGTAAGCACCTCAGCCTGCTTCACAAAGCAGGCAGATGGACTTACTCATCTCTGTATTTGCTAGCAGAGGAATCTCCACCAGCTTCCAGGAAAGGAAATCCTTCCCAGCTAGCTGAAGTCCTTCATTTGCATAAGATCTGCAGGTGAAAAGGTTATTACATTTCAGGAGATAGACAAATCTGGAAGCATTTTGGATTAAATTTTGATCTCAGAGATGTCTAGAATTCATAATGAAGCCCTTCTAATGTTGGAGTTGGGTGTCAAACACTTCTTTGCCTATTCTGACCTTTTTATATGTCATCATCTCCTCCCATCTACATGCTCCCAAGATGAGTTTTATGACCTGAGTGAATACTGCCTCATCCTTATCTATGCTAATCTGTGTAATTAATTTTCTAGTGCAATTTGTTACATCTCCTCTTCTTTCCTGTTTGTAACTACATTCTGTTGCAGAACTGTTCTGTCCCCAGAAGACTGCCTTGTGCTTTTAATTGCCTTTTTTTTTCTTTTAAAGAGCCTCTTATTGTTTGGCTTAATGTTAAAGGAGCACCAATACTTAAATTCATGCCAGTGTAGAAAAAATGTGTTATTTTTTATGGCTTTTACAGGGTTTGGACAGTCAAATCAAGTAGTGTATTTGGGAGGGGGATGAAATATATAATAAGGAGGGCAACAAAGTTTACATAGAATTCTGTTTTTAGAGGAACAAACAATATGTAATATGGTCATTCACAATAATTTGCTGTGAATTATAGAAATATGTGAAAGCTTTGATAAATTGTTCTGATCGATATTTTTGTAAGATGTAGTTTCTTATATATTTAGATCAGTGGTTCTCAACCTGTGGGTCGGGACCCCATTTGGGGTCGAACGACCATTTCACGGGGGTCGCCAAACGCAGTCCGCCATTTTTTCCCCTTTTTCCTTAGCTGTGCTACTCCATTTTAGTCTATTGGCTTTTGAAAGCCAATAGAATAGACTCTCTTGAATAGAGTCTAATTCTATTGGCTTTCAAAAGCCAATAGGAATTGTCCAGGTTGTCTCTGCCCTGCTGAGCCCGCCAAAAGCCCCAGTCTGCAAACGGTGCTGCAAGTTGTCTGCAGCGAAGGCGAGCTGTCTGGAAGTTTCCACCCCTCCCTGCTGAGCAACTACTAAAAATGTAAGTAAAAGGGGGCCAGGGGTGGGAGGTGGGAGGCCGGCGGGCGCAGGGAGGGTTGCTGGCACACGTAGGGCCCGGCAGGTGCCTTACCTCCCTTGGGGTGGTCGCCCTGCGCCGTCTCTGCCCCTTGCCAGCTACGCCTCAGGCGGCGCAGGCAGCGACACCACGCATGCGTGGCGCTCCCGGGCAGGGAAAGTCCTCGACTTACGACCGGTTGGGTAGTCCTCGACTTATGACCGGTTGGGGGGGGGGTCGCGGCATTAAAAAGGTTGAGAACCACTGATTTAGATGAACTGATGTGTTCATTTCAGTGATTTTGTATAAAACCATGCTGGTTTCACTGATAGTATAGATATCCAATATATGAAAAAAGATGTTTTAGTCTTCATGTCCATTGCCAGTATTTAGCAATTACATTTCACTTTAGAGAGCACAAAATACATTGCAATCATTTTTTTTTTCAGGAATCTTGTATCAATCTTATCATATGGCCAATATTATTCCTAGAATAAGAAAGGCGTAAGGGAGAAGAAATCATACTTCACCTCTGAATATTTAGTAAATTTGAGACTGGATAAAAATTCAGTCAAGGAATTGTACCATGCCAGTTCTCAGCACTGAGAGAGTGAAGCCCCAACCTATCTTCTGATGTTAGTAATAACCTTGGGATTTTCCCTTTAGTATAGTTAGTCAAAGTGGAACCATTTTTGAACTAGAATCTTTATTTCCAGTTTATATCCTACATAGATCCTGTTCAGACAGGACTGACTTCCTGTTCTTCAGGTTTGGTGATATAACACACATCCAGGAAAATTGGGGAGTTTGTGAAAAGGAAGATGCCTCCAACAAGGGCTGAATTTAGGAACCTTGTAGTTTAAAGCTGGTTAAGTCTTGGTATAGTCTTCAAGACTAGGGACAAATTTATTTGTTTTGTTTTGTTTTGTTTGTTTAATTGATTGATTTTTATTTTAGCTTTCATTAAGGAGCTGAATGCCAGCATTTGTAGTCCTTCCTCCTATTTTCCCTACAGCAACAGCAAATCTATAATAAGGTTAGTTGGGCTGATATGTGAATAACTGGGGCAAATTCATCCAATGAGCTTCCATGGCTGAGGGTGAACAAGAATTGAGTCTTCCTGCTAGTCCACTATAGCATACTAACTCCTCATTAAAATGCAAAGCATTAGCACCCATAGTTGGTAAATTGGCTTGCCCTGTAGCTTTTTGGAACTATATTTCAACCCATGCTTGATCAACAGAATTGACTTTAGTGTATCTGGACTAAATAAAGTAATATAGGCAGTCCTTCACTTATAACCAGTCACAATGGCACTGAAAAAAGTGACTTGTAACCAATCCTCACACTTATGACTGTCACAGTATCCCCAGGCTCACATGATCAAAATTTGAGCGTTTGTCAACGGGCATGTGTTTATCCTGGGATCATGTGATCACCACTTGCAACCTTCTCAGATAGCTTCAAAGAAGCAAAGACAATTTGGGGGGGGGGATTTTTTTAATGACTGCATGATTCACTCAACAACTGCAGTGTTTTACTTAACAGCTGTGGCAAAAAAGAAATAAAATTGGGCATGATTCAAATAACAACCGCTTTGTTTAGCAATGGAAATTCTGGTCCCAGCTGTGCTCATAAGTGGAGGACTGCCTGTATTTGAACAAATGTGGGGGAGGGGGGGTGGAACCACCTTATGGCCTCTCTTTTATTGTATACATATAGAGGTTAGATAAAGCAGTACTCTTGGTCTCATAAGACAAATTTCTTTGGAAGCGACCAGCAGCTTCATAATCAATTGCACGATACCAGCAGTGTGGTCAGCCCTGTTTACAGAAGCATGTGTGTTATGCTTTGACCATAAATAATACAGTTGCCTTCTGATTGCAGTTTTCTTTCAGGGACTACATTTGAAATAGCCTGGGAGTGCAGGAGAACTGGCCTTCCCAGGATCCTGCAAGTACTTGAGGCAAACCTTTAGGTGCCAGCTCCTTTTGTAACTAGTTTTTTGTCTGAACATGTAATGTCAAGCTTTATGGCAACCTCAGATGTTTCAGGTTCCTGTGACTCACTCCTTGCAAAACCCTTAATCTGCACAGGTGTCTCCTGGATTATTAGCTGTGGATTTTTGCATCATCTCCGCAAGAGAAGAAGAAAATTGATTAGGCATCAATATTTCATCTTTCCCATGATTCTTTTTCACTGAAATTCTTTGTGCCACAATAATAGAGAGCTGCAAAACAAAGGACTCAGACATGCACCCTTTCAATATCCCGGGCAGTTTCATCTTGGCAGCTTTGTCTACTAGGATTACATAGGCTGCTATCTTATTCCATAAAGCCTGACTCCCAGTAGCCAACTATCAATGTGCTAATCGTTCATAGTGTCCGCTCATTATTTTCTGACTAGAGCTATATGGAAGAATTTTAAGACAGCTTTCCTTAGCTGGGAGATTACCAAATGTGTTGGCTTAAAACTATAATCCTCAACTAGACATTGTATGTTCTTTGTGAAGAGCTTTTGGTTCAAAACATCTAGAGTTCTTCAACCCAAGAATGGAGTTTAATTTGGTTGGTATCAATTTATAATCGCTCTTGATTCTTTGCTCCTCCCTCAAAATGATAAGAAGATATTTGCTAAATTCTCATGAATTTGTTTTAATTCCAAGATGGCCAAGGGATATTTGTGAGAGTTTGGTCTTTCATTGTACAGTCATCCATCCAACAGTGCCTAGTCTCCCTGGATTTCATTATTCCATAATGAAATTCCATCTGTAGGCTGCTTCAGATCAGAAAACAGGGCCAGACAGTAGCAGCAATCACATCAAGAAAGTAAACTTTGAAATACTACCCAAATAGGTTTTGTTTCCAGAAACAATAATAGGCAAAGTAGTTTCTTTACCATTGTACCACCTGCTAATTTTCTCTTAAAGGTTTCAAAATGCACAAATGGATTAGTGACAAGAAAGTAACTGCAGTGAAGATTCGTACTGGCAGAAAATGGGCAGGGTTAGAAATAATTGCAACGCTCTCTATTTGGTGTCTGCTTTCTTCTAGGCTTAAAAATAGTTGTACTTTGTTTTGCCTGCATGGCTGGTTTCACGGAAGATTTTGGGCATTTTCACACTATCACTTCCCAATTCTCCAAAGTGTTCATAAATGACCTGCCACTCAGTGTGGCTTGAAAAGCTGAAAACAGCATGAATTTGCCAGTGGTCCTTATAATAGTCCCATAGGAAGATACAAAATGTGTTATTCTGCTGTGTTATCCAATCCTGGGCTACTATGGATCAGAAAGAACCCAACATTTCTGCACCTCTTTGCCCACTGTGAAAAAAGGAAATATAATAAATTTTAAACATTTTTCCTAATATACCCATGTTGTTGTGAAAGGAAACTTTTTTTGGTCTGAGGGAAAAAAAGAATAATAAAAAAAGGAAATAATGCTAACCATGTCAACATTATTGCAACATCAGTAGTTTGTCAATATCCTTAATATTTTCCTGAAATCTCTAATCATGATTTCATAATAAGGTGGGGGAAAGAGGCAGATAAGTTCTAAGCAATAACACCGGCTCCGTGAATTCTATTTTAAAATAAAACCATGCTTGTTCATGACTGTTTTTACTATCTATATGACCTTCCGCTTCTTCCCACTTGCACACTATGGCTTAGGGAGAAGCAAAGTAGGAGAGTCATCCTGCAAATGCTGAGCTGTTGCTTTGTATTATTATATTTTTATTTCTATGTTCTCTTTTTTTTTTTTGAGTGATTGTGCTGAAAAACAATGGCTTACTTCAGTCCAAAACGTGGGAGGCAAAGAAAGATCCCACCAATGGAAGAACAGATTGCTAATCAGCTTCAATGTTGCAAAAAACAAACAAACCCACAACTATCACAAAAAGATTTATCCGTTTTCAAATAAGATGACTGAAAACAAGAGTTCAGATCTTCAAACCAAGTTAACATGATTTTCAACTAGCGCTCATCCCTATAGGAAGGTACTTTTCATGGATACATTTGCACAAACAAGTAAAAATTCTCTAAATAATGAACTTTGGATTTTTTTTTCATAATTTACTGTATTATGCAGATAAGCCTGTTTCATTAGTTTATAATTTAATGTACTAAATGAATGCAGAAAATTTATTAATTCAGAAACCAAGAGGAGTAAGGAAAGAATCAAAATCACCAGCTCTAGTCAAAGATAAGATATAAGTGCTGAGCAAAGCCAGCACTAAAAGACTACTATAATGTTTCAAGCTACAAAGACCAGAAGAGTATATGTTGCTTGTGGATCCTGTAAGTAAAAGTTGAGAGGCTATTATGGCACCTGTCTTCTGCATCCCCTTGGAGATGTACATGAACCTTGCCTTACCGACCTTCAAAATAGCACTAATAACATGACACTTTCTCCCTACATGCCTTTGATTAGGGTGATTGGAAGGGATCCTTTTGTCAGTTTTTATCTCTATTAGTTGGAGAGAGAGGTAGTGGATAACCGTTTCTTTGAGTGTGTTTCTTCCCCCCTCTTTTTATGTTAAGCCACTCAGAATCATTGGAGTTGGGTAGCCTAACCTAGAAATTTGAATTTTTTTTAAAAAAAATCAGACTTTGTAAAATGCACAGTTTCTGATATTCAAGGATACACTTTCCACTATAGAGAAACTCTGTTTACTGTCATAGTTTTGCTCTAAGGGCCGGTTGGGTTCTAATCTTTTGGTTTTTTTTACTTGAGATGTATAAAACAAACAATGACATTATTCCGCCCAGTTGCTTTGGAGCAATTAAATATCAACTTGATGGGTGCTTAATCTAACTATTCAGTATAATTTATTCCCTCATATTAGGTTACAGAACTAAGCTGAATTGATGTAAGAAGAAACAAAAGCTATGCAAAATTGGATATCACAATCCTTGCCTAAAGTTTTCTTTTTCATATATTAGAAATACAGAATTCTTAGAATTAGAGACTGAGTGAGAGAGATGCATCTTAACCTGGTAATCTCTGAGCTGTTCTGAAACTCAAAGACTATTAAGCAATATGATTCCTTCCTTCCTTTTTTTTTAATTACCTTCCTCTTTTATTGTGGTAGCATTGTGGTGGTAATAACTCAGAGGCTGTTTCCATACAAACAGACCTTACTTCTTTTAATTAGACCTGCCCTGAATCACAGGGTAAAGAGGGAGAAAGTGGAGGGTGTCCCATTTATATAGTCACCTAATGGAAATCCAACTGTCCTTGTCAGCTCAAAAGGTTAATGCCATAAGAGTTAACAGAAACTACAGGAAACTGTAATTGTTCATTGCAGACAAGCAGAGAAAGTGAGAGACAGAAGTCATCCCTTTAACCCTGTCTTTTCAGCAACAATGATGCATTGCATAGGAATTTACACATACTATGAAAAGGGATAGAGCCATTTTTTAGAACCAAGCTGGCAGGAATAGCCAACACTCTAGAAGATAGGCTTAAGATACAGAAGGATCTTGACAGACTTGAACAGTGGGTGCTATTTAACAAAATGAAATTCAATGGTGAAAAAAGTAAGGTTCTACATTTAGGCAAGAAAAACAACATGTACAGATACAGTATAGGTGGTATCTGGCTCAATTGTAGTAATTGTGAGAGGGATCTTGGAATACTAGTGGACAATCATTTAATATGAGCCAGCAGTGTGCTGAAATTGCCAAAAAAGTCAACACAGTTCTAGGTTGCATAAACAGAGAGATAGAAGTAAGATCATGTGAAGTGTTAATACCACTCTATAATGCCTTGGTAAGACCATACTTGGAATACTGCATCCAGTTTTAGTCTCCACGTTGTAAAAAAGATGCTGAGATTCTAGAAAAAGTGAAGAGAAGAGCAACAAAGCTGATTAGGGGACTGGAGGTGAAACATATAAAGAATGGTTGCTGGAACAGGATATGTCTAGTTTAATGAAAAGAAGGACTAGAGGTGACATGATAGCAGTGTTCCAATATCTCAGGTCTTGCTGCAAAGAAGAAGGGGTCAACTTATTCTCCAAAGCACCTGAAGGCAGAACAAGAAGCAGTGGGTGGAAACTAATCAAGAAGAGAAGCAACCTAGAACTAAGGAAAAATTTCCTGACAGTTAGAACAATTAATCAGTGGAACAATGGAAGTTGTGAATGCTCCAACATTGGAAGTCTTTAAGAAGAAATTGGACAACCATTTGTCTGAAATGTTATAGGGTTTCCTGCCTGAGCAGGGGGTTGGACTAGAAGACCTCCAAGATCCCTTCCGACTCTGTCATTTTATTCTTTTGATTCCTTCCAAATCTACAAATAGAAACTTAGGAAATTAAAATGTGTATTGAAATGATACCTCCTAAGACTGCAGTTTGTATAGAGTCCCTGAAACCCTTAGAATATGCTTTGTGGTTGGGGGACTCTTTGATTTCTTATTTGGGAGACAGAATGATGGGTCTCAAATTCCAAAACCCCGTAATTCATTTTGGCCTTTTCTGTGCAGTGAATAATTCACTGAGGTGGCAGCTTGGATGTAGGAGAGGAAAGAAGCACAGGTAAGCACATATTGATCTAGAATGAGAATCATTGTCATTGCTGCTGCTATAATACAGCTCCATAAGTTATATAGATAAATAACATAGCCTTATAAATTTTAAACACCTCAAGTCCTGCTGTGCTGCCTCATTATGGCAGGGGTTTTCCTGGCAGGAAAGAGCAAAGAATGCCAGGAGTGTACACCAAGAGGATGTCCTCCCAACAGGGTCCCCCAAGATGTGAAGGTCATTCCAGATGCCCAGCTAAAGCAAGCAGGCACCTATAATGGATACCAACAATATTGGACAACAATCATTTTAGTGACAACAGCAAAATGTATTTTCATACTGTGTGGGAGAAGACAATAGTAAACCATTCCTGTATTTGACATCACATTAAAGCCTTTGGGAGACCTAGTTGCCATGCAGGAAAAGAGAATCTGAAGAGACAGAATTACTGTGGAAATATAGTATGTAAAAGAAACATGATCGTGGGAAACCCCAGCACAGTGAAACATTGCGCAATGTGGAATGAATGGATCATAAAGATCATAGACTGTTCTGATGCAAGTTCCAAGTCAACTAAAGCAAAAGAATACAAATAAATTGCCAACTAATCTGGAGACTGACACAGTGATCAGTAGATTGGAAGAGGTTGATCTACATACGAATACCAAAGAAAGAGATTTAACACAGTGCACAAACTATTTTACAATAACCTTACATTCACATGCTAGCAAAATAATCCTTGGGAACATCCAACACAAAGTAGAGCACTGCATAGAAAAGGAAATTCTAGATGTTCAAGCTGGTTTTAGAAAAAGTTAAAGAACAAGATATATTATTGCACCATGGTTAATTGAAAAAGTCAGAGAATGCCAAAAATAGATCAATATGCACTTCATTGATTATGGAAAGGCCTTGATGTTTGAAAAAGTGCAAGAAAAGACAAGGGCAACTAGCAGCCAAGTGATTGGCATAACATCAGAGGATCTGAAGGAGTCCTCTGGGGACATATCCTTTTGAAGAAAGTCTGATTATATGGTTGCTAAGAGCCAATATTGACTTGACTAGTGTACACTCAATCAATAGATTTTAAATTAAAACTTTCAAATATTTCTACTCAATATAATTTTATGTCAAAAATTGTTAAAGAATCATTCACCCTTTTCAATTATCACCCTGTCCTAAATGGACAGCACTTTAGACTGAAAAGCCAAAAATTAGTGAAAAATATAAAAATAGTTAGAAGTTAAATGAGATTTAAGAGGCATCCCCATTTACTCATATAATAAACCCACTTTTATCTATGAATTGGGAATTACCAATTCACTATACGGCCTATCATGATTTCTTACAATATGTAATATATTTATTTCACACTTTTAATATTTTAGTAATTCTTTTCTAGTTAATACCATTACATATAGAGATAACAGCATGTTTATTTTTGCTCATGATTCATAAGCATATATTGACAGTGTAATGTTACTATAATATACCATTTGCATTCCAGTTGCATTAAAAATTAACTACAGTGAATGCGTTATGAGACATTTGTGCATACTTTTGTTTTAGCTTCATTTTCAGAACTAAATTATTGTTTAAAAATGCCTTCATGCTTTGGAGATGGCAGACCAAATTACTCTCAAAACCCTAGAATCATTCCTGGAGAAGGTCTCAAGAGTCTCTTCAGAAGTTGTTAATGAGATGTAATATTTGAATATAAAGAATTGAAACAATATTAAATACATGGAGAATAATCATGGCAATCATATTTAAATTTGTTTACTTCAATTTTAAGTACATTAAGAGATGGTTTTGCCTCAACCCCACACATTTTCTCCTACTTTTTTTTATAACAGAGCCTCTTCCATACTACTCAAAAGGTAGGATTAAAAAAAAGGTTGCTGACATCTCATTTAGGAATATATGCAACCTGTAGAGGGGGGAACCCTGGTAGTGTTCTCATGTTCAATATCCTTATGATATTTCAAGCGTGAAGATGAAAACAGTAGCATTACTTGGCTAAGATGCCAAGACAAGATAATCTAATCATCTGCTGAGACACAAATGAGCTTCCTTGTGTAGTTGGTTGGCCAGTGTGAAAACAGACTGCTGGGCTATCAGGCCCATGGGTCCAATCCAGCAGAACACTGCTTATGTTCTTAGTATTTTTATTAGAACATCTTATTTTTTCCCCCGGGAAATTAAATGTGGTATTCTACTTAGGTACTTTCAAGAAAGTTGATGTTGTGTGTTATCACGCACAGTATATACATATACAATTTATATGAATTTAATGGCTTAAACTAACTAGTCAGTCTTTTGGCTACAACCTTCCAAGAGCTCTGTTCACTACACTTTATTGAGAGGAATTTTTTTTAATGTTAATTTAGCTGGAAGATTTCCTATGCAAGCCCCAGTTGTAACCATGAAGGTAAATTGGGATTTGCACGGGTGTGATACTTTAAAGTAATGAAGAAAATAACTATACAGTTTTGTTACTGGCTAAGTCTTTCTCTTCCTCTGTGCTTAAATCCTGCTGAGTTTATTGAGATTTCTATTTAAGTAAATAAGCTGTGTTTATACCATAAAATACCAATCTGGAGAAGAATAAGATCTTTTTTAACTACAGTATTTCTTATCTTTAATTACACTGTTCCAATGGCAGATGCATTAAATTTTCTTGTAGTCTTGTGATGCTCAGATACCAAAGCATTCAAGCAAAGAATGGGACGTGAATGGAATTTCAAGTGAGCAAGCTGCTTGTGTGTGTGTGTGTGTGTTTGTGTGTGTTGGGAAAGGAGAGTTGAAAACTGGCCTTGATTTGATGGTTTCAGTTGGTTGGTTTTTTTTTTAAAAAAAGAACATTCTGTAAGAGATATTGGCTTGAGATATCTGCTAGAATAATTCATTTAACTTCTGAAGTTCTTGGGGAAAACAAAAGATAGTTTTAGTTATGCTGCGGAAAGATGCAATATATCTATATTAGTGTTGTATAGATAAGGCTTTCCGGACACCATATGTCTGTTTCCTATGCTATGATAACAGAAAATGAAGTGTTACTTTATCTTCCTTTTAACTCTAGTCTTTTTGTGTAATTTTGATTGATCATTTTATCTTACTTCATGGTGGCATGGTAAAGCAGCTACAATTTTAAGACTATAGATGCTAGCTTCTAGATGATGGCATTGGCTGAATCCCCATTGGAAAAAAAATGTATTCAATGAATTATATGATTTATCAGTCAAGTTACATTTATTTGCATATGCATTGAACCAACCTGTATAAAAATATTTAATATTTTAACCCATATTAAGAGAATTTATGGGGTTCTAGTAGAACTGGATTCAGAATCAGAACTAATCAAAGATTGTATGATTAAATGGGCACAAAATTTTGGTGAACCAGTTCTACTGGATACCTGGGAAACTATCTGGGTGAGGAATGTTAAATTTACACAAGCCCAGAACTTAAGGGAGAATTTTTATAAAATGTTTTATAGATGGCACCTTGATCCACAAAAAATGTCTCTTATGTATCCTGACCTACAGCCTAAATGTTGGAGATGTGGTTGTTTGGATGCTACTTATTATCATATTTGGTGGTCGTGTAAAAATATAAAAGTCTTTTGGATTAAGATATGGTGGAATATTCAAAGAATTTTTAGAAAGAGGGTAAAATTTACCCCACAATTGTTTTTGTTAGGTATTGTTACTGATTGTGATGCTAAGGAAGTTATATTGATGTTAAATTTGATTACGGCCGCTAGGCTGTTAGTAGGGCAATATTGGAAGAAGGAATCCTTGCCTACCTTGCAAGAGTGGTTTTTTAAAGTTTCTTATTTGGCGGAAATGGCAAAGATTTCGGCTTTCTTAAAGGAGCAATCGCAAGAGAAATTCTTTGCGGTATGGGAAAAATGGATAAATTTTATACAATATAAATTGGATATAAAAAATATCATTTAGTTTTTTAATAACTTGTATATAAACTTTAATATTTTATAGATTGTACTTTTTTATATCTCTTTTCTTCTTTCTCTTTTCTTTTTTATTATCTCTTTTTCTTTCAAGTACTTTTTCTTTTTAATACTTATGCTTTTTTCTTACATATATTTTATTGTTAATTACTTTATAAGTTGTTTATGTAAGGTATTTAGATATATTTATGATTTATACTTTTTCAATTTTTTTAAGATTCTTAAAAATTTTAATTAAGCCTATATTCAGCTCTGGGAAGGTCGGGTGGGATGGAGAAGGAGGGCTGGGGTGGGTGGGTTAGGGTTGTTTTTTTGTTTTTTGCTTTTTGTAAAAATATTTAAAAATTTTCAATAAAAAAATATTTAATATTTTTTAAATGATACAAGGATTCTTTTTTTTGCCAGTCAAATTACATATATTTGTCACTGCCTGGATTTTGCCAACCTCAATTTTTGAAGCCCATAACATCTAAAATAACTCTAGCATGTTCGTTCATACTTCATGGCTGCCAAAAATGAGCTCATGAGCATTAGATATTCTCCCTCCTTCACTCTGTCATGTTCATAGATTAAGAATAAGGAATTGGTACCAATCTGTGAGATTCAGGAAGATTACAACCTGAATATACAAGGTATTAATAGCTTAGTTATTAGTTTTATAATAGCAGTGGAGATAACTTGTTATGGTTACAAATAGATTAGATCATTAAAAACAATTGCTTTTGGAGCCAGGATACCAAAGTCATCGTAACTTAGTGGAATTGAGATATGCTGTTTATTCTGAGGCTCATTTGGTTTTGTACATTGTATTAAAATAAAACAAGAAAAAAAATATAGGGGCTAAAATGCTGAAGATAATCTTTGTTCTCAATTAAGAGAATAATGGTTAACAATGATCTCATTTCTTCTGGCTCTGTTTCCTGTATTTTGGTTGGAAAAATCTTATGCCTGTAAAGTTCTAGAACAGATAGACAGTCTTCATGTATAAGAGTATATATGCTAGCTTTTCCATGATTAATATAAAGATATTAAATTGGTGCCAGTTATTTTGATTGACATGCATGTGATTCATATGTGAAGCTTCGCATGTACAACTATTTTGCTGATTCCATCCCAAGTCAACTACCGGTGGAAAACCTGTTTTTGTTTTGTTTGTCTGCTGCCATACTTTTAGAGTTAACGTTTGGGGATATACCGTATGTCTTTTTTCTTTATTAATATTCTAAATAAGTTACATTTCAGTGAAAATAGTTGTGTGGTTCTTAATAATCCAGGTATGAGTGTAGCAATGAAGGAGAATGTAGTTATGATTATACTAAAAAGCAGAGACATCACCCTGCCAACAAAAGTGCATATAGTCCAGGCCATGGTTTTCCCAGTTGCAATGTATGGCTGTGAAAGTTGGACCATAAGAAAGGCTGATCGCCAAAGAATTGAGGCCTTTGAACTATGGTGCTGGAGAAGACTCCTGCGAGTCCCTTGGACTGCGAGGCGTTCAAACCGGTCAGTCCTAGAAGAGATCAACTCTAACTGCTTTTTAGTAGGCCAGATCCTGAAGTTGAAACTCAAATACTTTGGCCACCTAATGAGAAGGAAGGACTCACTGGAGAAGGGCCTAATGCTGGGAAAGATTGAGGGCAATAAAAGAATGGGACGACAGAGAATGAGATGGCTGGATGGAGTCACTGAAGCAGTAGATGTGAACTTAAATGGACTCCAGAAGATGGTAGAGGACAGGAAGACCTGGAGGAATGTTGTCTATGGGGTCGCGATGGGTCGGACATGACTTCACAATTAACAACAACAACACAATAGCTGAAGAAGGGGCATTGAGATAGAACTAGAAGAAAATAAGGAAATAAGTTGCATTACCTGGAACTGTGCATATATTTTAACTATATTTTCATTTGTCCTAAATACTTGGGAAGTATCCAATAGTCAAAAGTACCAAATGCAGTCAGATTTAGTAGTCTCTACATTACTACTCATCATCATCATCATCATCATCATCATCATCATCAAATGCATGGGTTAACCTTTAGTGTGTTACATCAAGCCCCTGTTCTGAAGGATGTATCTCCGCATGAAGTGAGACAAGTTGGCTGATTGAGAATGGACTTAGTTTGATATTTTCATCACTCAGTGGCAGCCTGAGTGATATGGCTAAACCTGTCTGGTAGTTTTATAGCTGAGTCAGAAAGCAGCAGGCTAGAGGCATCTCTAAGCTTTGTGATGATTTATGCAATACATGGTGAGGCTTTGCTCTCAAAAAGTGAGTGCTGGATAATCAAACTAGCAATTATGTAATTGAGGCCAAGATTACAGGAAAAGACTTTTCCATAAAGAAGAGAAGGATATTATTTTCATATTCAGAGGAGACCCATGTTTCTAAAGCAAACAGAAAGAAAGGCATAAACTCTGCATAATTTATATTTTCTTAATAGAGGTGCCTTTTAAAGCATGTGTCCTCACCCACATGAAAATCAAACTGTTCATTTACAGTGAATGTTCTCAGAAGCATAAAAAACCCCTCTGTAGAATGTAATACTAAGCATAACATTCTTCCTCCTGAAAAATGTCAAGCTTTCTTTTCTTTCTCTGCTCTTCATTTCACTACAAAGAACAAGTTTTTACTTGTGTTTGCTGATTCAGAACTAAGACTGCTGCCTGAACAGGATTTTCAGTGGTCAAAACTAAAATTTTGTAGACACTTCCTTGCTAGTTCCTTGCTCCACAGTACATGAGAGCAAAATGAAATTATGCACTTTGGACAGCTGAATTCAACATTTCTTTACATAATACGTTTTTTTTTTTTAAAAAAGCTTGGAATACAAATATGTATAAAAGCAAGAATTTTTGTCTGATGAATTTTCAAGCAGTGAGATGTTAGACTTAAATTTCCCTGAGTGCATGGATATTAGTGAGCCTGAGTTAAGTTTTATGTGTGAAAGGGTTCTGCAAATCCTTGCATGCACATTCACACGAGATTGCTAGGTTTTGAAGCAACCATGTGAATCTGGGAAAAGATGTAGCTTCAGCTTCCAATTTGAGAAGCTTTGTATACATTTCCTTCTATTCTGAAGCACCTCTTTCAAAGGATTTGTGCAGCCCTAAAGTATAGTTAGCCACTTTGTGTCTGCCCTTCGAAGGCCTTTAACTTTCCATATGCTTGTTCTTTGCCTGCCTGCTGTAATTACAGCAGTGGTTGCCAATTTCCACATATACAAGTCCTGATTCATACTAGTATCTCGTGAAGTGTAAATTGGCCTCTTCTTCTTTGTAGAAACGGTCTTTATACCTGTAGAAATCTTGTGATAAATAGCCTTTCCTCATTGTGATTCTGCCTAAAAAATGAACATGTCCAAAAATATTTCCCATGACTGCTATATTCTGAATCACCTGGGTAAAGAAGAATTATATTGGATTAGTATTGTTTTGAAGAAAACATCTTAATGCAACATTTCCCAGACTGGTGCCACCCTGCCATGGGTTGGATTATTTCATGGGCCCTGATACAAGGAAGGCTACTTGCCTATAGAAAGCACGAAGGAAAAAAGTTTTCTGGGCCTCCTCTGCTCACTTCCTCTGCTGGTATACTGTATAGAAATGCTACAAACTTCATATAGTTTTTTTAATATACAGAGAATATATATATTCTTCTGCCATAGTTATTTCATGTAACTTATTGTTTCTTTGAGTTAACTGAGAACGTCACATCTAGGATGCACTCAGAGTGTCTTCAGACATTAGAGAAGAAAAAACAGTGCTCTAGGACAGAACTGCTTGCATTCTTGTTTCCTCCTAGATTTGAGATGATCAACTGAAGAACCTCAAGTGGGTCATTGGTATGGACCTAAGAAACGTACCTTCTGCTCTTGCCTGACTTCCTTCTCACTATATGTACGTGTCCACTGAGTAACAAAAATACTGCACATGTGGGACACTCTCTGCACACATCAGCTGTCCTTTAGAGTGTGGATCTCTCTTATCTTCCATCCACCTTTTGTACTTCTTTCATGACCTCTGTAGTTACATCTATAAAGCCCATCTTGGAAAAGATGCATGTGCCTAAGCCATCATTTAACAGGTTGAATGGTTTGTTTCATTTTATAGAACACTGCCTTATTCAACTGAGAAAGAAAGTAAAGTATATGTTTTAAATCTACTTTCATTACCAGGCCTCAACCCCATCCTCATTTTTCTCTCCATTTCCCCCCATTCTATTAATTGTGGTTGCTAAATCTGTTTTTTAAATAAAATGCCACTTTCTGGCCCAAATTTAAAAGAGAAAATCATATCATAAGGTGTGTCTTAAGATAGAAATGTTGTCCCTTAAAATGTTTGTCCAATCCAAAGTTCCTTTGGAACTAAGATATATTGTTGATTGTGGATTCTTTTTGTTTTGATGAGCTCAAATGCGATTGCTGACTGAAGGACAGAAAAATCCAGGGCAATGTAGTTGATGCTATCACAGGAAAAATAAAACCAAATAATTATTTTTCTTAAGAACGATGGGATAAAACTAAAATGTTTTTTGTCTTGCTTTTGTATAAATAATTCGCCACTACATTGTTGACTTTGGATCCTGTCAGGAATAAATATATCCAAATCTAAGTATTGACTAATATGGAACCCATTAGGTCACTCACAGTTCATTTTCTTACAGTAGAGATAGGACATCCGAAAGTGAGACACTGTCTGTCTCATTGCAAAGGCAAAGGTTAGAGATGTTCTGGGTCCACTTGTTCTACGAGGGGAATAACCAGTTCCTCAGTTGACTAATTATATATGTTTATGTTATATATGTTTCCCATTTTCTGAGGATTTTAATAAGGCTGTCAAGTGAACATCTCCAGGGGCAATGTACAACTTCTCAAGTCTTTCTAGCAAGACATCCTGTGGCAGTAGTAGTCTCAAGGGCAATAATGAATACAGACTGAGTAACTAACCCCAGGCACCTACAGTGTTTATCAACAAGACTCTCATTGCTTTATGCTATTTCCCAAGTCCACACAGCAGAACATCAAATTAGTCCAGAAGGCCATAATTCAGGGTATTCTGGTAATCAAACAGGTCACATGATAATGTATTTTTCCAGCTCATGTTTTGTATCTTTTATTGTTCTCAAAAAGATCAAAGAATGATGCATTATCCTGCACCTGAACTGGATGAACTTTCAGATCAGAAAGCAAAATCCTGAGCTCCATCTTCAGTTTTATACCTCACCCACATTTAGAAATAAATCTTCTGCATCTCATCGTAACAACAAAACATAATAATACCAAAGAACATATAAATCACATAAGACATATGCACTTTTTAAAAAAAAAAATCTGGTGTTGTGCCCCACCTCACCTTTCAACAAAGGCAGATAATGCTGGGTGCAAACAAGTATCCAAGGGAGGTCATTTCATCAATTCATCTATATCACAAGAAGTGATGTGTCCTAGCCATATAGGGTGAACCTGACTAAGAAACCATATAGGTCTAAAACTATTTTTATTAAAACAGCTATAGTAACAGAACCTTGCTTCTTGTCTCTTTTGCTTTACAGCAGGGGTCTTCAAACTTGGCCCTTTTATGACTTGTGGCCTTCAACTCCCAGAATTCCTCAGCCAGGTCATAAAAGGGCCAAATTTGAAGAGCCCTGCTTTACAGTATCTTTGTGTAAATTAGGGAGGGTCTAATCTGAGGCATCTTCTCAAGTTAGTTTCTTAGAATGGGCTTGAGACATGCTTGTCTAATCATAACCTTGATAACAGATCTTACCAATAGAAGGCCATTCTCTCTATTGTCCACACAATGTCCCAAGCTTCAGTCCTCCTAACCCCCTGAGAATAAGGAATAAATAGCTGCTTCTCCCAACCCAACTGGACTGATCAGACTAATTCTGTTAGGGGGATGTGGTCCTGCAGGTATCCTGCAACTTGTTACAGGTAGTTCTTGACTTAACAACATTCATTTAGTGTGCGTTCAAAGTTATAACAGCACTGAAAGAAATGACTTACGACTTTTTTCACACTTACGACCACTGTAGCATTCTCATAGACATGTGATTCAGACTCATGGCAACTGCCTTGTATTTATGAGGGCTGCTGTGTCCTAGAGTTATGTGATCACCTTCTGACAAGCAAAATCAATGGGGAAGCCGGATTTACTTAACAATCATGTTTCTAACTTAACAGCTGTAATGATTCACTTAACTGTGGCAAGAAAGATTGTAAAATGTGGCAACACTCATTTAAGAATTGTCTTGCTTGGTCTCAATTCTGGTTGTAAGTTGAAGATTACCTGTATATTGGATTGAGAGTTTCGCCTGAATTCAATTCCCTTACCTCCTTTTTATTAAGGCTTGGTTACTAGTTTAAAAAATCAGTATTAGAGACAAAATATCTAAGGTAGGGTGGGCAGAAAACACAGCTGGAAAGAAGAGAGCAGTGAGGCAGGAAAAGCTGGGACTGGGAAATTGAAAAACTAAGGAGGAGAGAAAGAAAATGACCAGAAATAAAATCGTGTGTCTGAGGACTACATCCATATCCATACTTTTGTTTTAACTACTGTATTTGTTGTGCTTCAAGTTTGGAAAATCTTTGCTTTGTGATTCATTTGCTAAACACGACTCTTTCTAGATGTGAAATACACCACACTTTGATTTCTGCTACAATGTTTATTCATGCCATGCGCGGCCAAGTACCAAATGATTACACACTGTTCAAATCCCTAGATATCTTGGTCCTTAAATATTGTAGGAAATGCTGTCACGGAATTTCCATCACATACCAGCATGTCTTGTGTTCTTGCTAGGAAGGTGAGTCAAATCCTCACACAAAGGAAATGAACAAAATGATCCTAGTCTTTGGTACAGGAAAGTGACTCTTATCTAAGTAATTACCAGAAATAATCCCTGCATTCTCCAAACAGCCCACTGAGAATGATGAATAAGAACTTTGTTACTGATTGGGTTGTGCTAAAATACACCAAGCCTACGATATCCATACTCTTTAGATCCCTGAATGTCACTGATGGCAGAAAATTATCACTATCCATTATTAGCAGACTGATTCTAGTAGCCATATCTAGGGTTGCAGTTGTTGGTGATAAACTAATTTGTGTGAGTGAGACTCCAGCAAAGCAACCACAATTTATTCAGAACTAGTAAAGATAGAGTAGTACTGTCTGCCTTAACCAAGACTAGATGTTCTATGCTTTCATAGGCTATCTTCTCTATGAATCCTATGTTTATTAGTTTATTTGAAGACATTATTGTTGTCATTTGTGCCTTCAAGTCAAATTTTGACTCATGGCAACTGTCCCTACAGTTGTCTTGGCAAAGTTTTTAGAAGTGGTTTGCCATTGCCTGCTTCTTCCTAGGAATGAGAGAAAGTGACTGGCTCAAAAGTACCCAACTGACTTCATGCCCAAGGCAGGACTAGCACTCTCAGTCTCCCATGTTCTAACCCAGGGATAGGCAACTTTGGCTCTTTTATGACTCGTGGACTTCAACTCCCAGAATTCCTGAACCAGCCATGCTGGCTCAGGAATTCTGGGAGTTGAAGTCCACGAGTCATAAAAGAGCCAAGGTTGCCTACCCCTGTTCTAACCTGATGCCTTAACTACACCAGACAGGCTTTACATTTCAGTGTTAAGGTTAGCCAAAATACTTCTTCAACCAAAATTTAGTGCAAAACTGCAAATTAAATCTTAATTAGTCTTTAGCCTTCTAACATATATTTGAACTTTGAATTGTGAAGGAGAAATTTGGTACTGAGAGAAAAAGGATCATAATTCCAAGACTGGCCCTGGATCTGGGTCCTTATTATGAGAGGCAAATTTACTTCTACACCTATCTTGTGGAATTAACTGGTTCAAAGGAATTCATTGTAGAAATGTTCGAGGGAATAGTGTGTGAGGTGTATCTCATACTGAACTGAAATTGTCTCTTACTCCAAACTGATCACCTTTGGTTTATTTTTCGGCGCCTGTTTTTCCTAATTTGCAACAATGGGGATGCTTGGGGGCTCAGGCTTACACTGGAATATGATTGTGAAATAGTGAGGGAACTCTTATATTTCTGATTAAAGGTCATTTCAGATAGGTGAAGCTTAAATATTGCTGGCCTACATCATGATATGTTTTGAAAAGTACTTGATGGATTTCAGGATTGTTCTCTCTCTCTCTTTCTCTCTCTCTCTCTCTCTGTGTGTGTGTGTGTGTGCGCGCGCGCGCGCTTGTCTCTGTCTCTGTCTCTCTTTCCTCCTCCTCCTCCTCCTCCTCCTCCTCCTCCTCCTCCTCCTCCTCATTATTTATTTGTTTGGTGCATTTGCAGTAAGCTGCTTCTCCATGGCAGAATACAATTTCTTTTGGCCCCAAAATTACAATCTGAGTTGACATGGCTCTTTTGATAAAATGTATAGTCTCCATCCTGGCACATCTCTGAGTGATGACATTCGAAACAGTTATTTTCCAAATGGAGATTTGGGGGGGAAAGGGGGAAACTATGACTGGAGTATCCAGAAAATACAGTTGATTGCAGCCATGTTACATAAGCCCTGGCTGGGTGGCAGCTGTTCCTGGCTTCTGTAATTCTGTGACTCATTCTTCAGTATCAATTCTCTCCAATGTTTGCCATTTTCTTCATTAAGAAAAACTCTGTTTACTTTCTTGGGATGTAATAGTGAGCCCGGAATAACCTTTCACTCCTGCTTTGTGTTCTGTTTCCTTGAGAGAAAAAAGAAAATGCCTTTTCATTTGATGCATTTGTGAAGAGAGCAAGGGATAGTCTTCATTTACCCAAATTTAGATCACTTAGACACTTCTTTAAAAAGGGAAAACCAGAAACATACTTCTTTCTTACGTCTACAAAAAACTTAACCTTGCAGCTTATAAGTAGGGATTCTGTTCTTTCAGGGAAGTTTCAGCTTTCCTTGTAGCTCATTTTCAGATTGGGAAGAGGCAACCTCTGAGCATCTTAATGCCACAGAGAATATAATAAGCCTTCTTTGGCAACTGTTGATTATGTTGTGTCTCGTTCCTTCTATCTTGAATAATCAAGTCACACAAAAAACGCAGAAGAAATGTGCGCTGAATAAGAACCAAAAGGAAAAGAAGCACCGAATCATGCAGAGTTAGAAGAATAGGCAAATTTGGAGCTCTAAGGAACTTTTAATTAATGTATAGCTCAGGGATTATAGCTGGCTCAGGAATTCTGGGAGTTGAAGTCCACAAGTCATAAAAGAGCCAAGGTTGCCTACCCTTGGTATAGCCCATCAAACATTAGAGTTCCCACCTGCTAATTATCTCTGCTATATTCTCCTATATTCCTTAGTTTCTTATTGGTTAAAGCAAGAGTCCTTATATATATTCCTGTGGTATAGAATGTAACTATTCTGTCACTATTTACAGTGGAGATAAGGTATTGTATCATTAGATGGATTTTTGTGTCATGCTGCTAAAAATACATTGTTATGAATACTTTATCACTTTTTTTTCTCCTTTCCCCCCCTGTTTGGAGAAAATTGAATGGGTTGTCTCAAAGAGGCAATAATATTGTTCATATGGAGAAGAAGATGGTTGCCTAATTTTTCACAGCACTAATATGAGAGAAAGACTTCAGGAGGGGAACCAGATTTTTATAATGATAATTTCCCCTTCACATACACATATACACAGACAATGCCTATGGAGATTCTCGGTCCTCCAGGTCATGGTTGTCCCAAAGGTGCTTTTTCAAGAGGCAACTGAACTTTCTTTGTTTTTTCTTTGAAGATGTTTCACTTCTCATCCAAGAAGCTTCTCAGAGCTGAAGAAGCGAAACATCTTCAATGAAAAACAAGAAAGGCCAGTTGCCTCTTGAAAAAGCACCTTTGGGATACACAGACAATATTAGCGTGATCAGATGAAGTACTGTATTTATTTAGCCATTTTTGCAATGCATTCCTTTTTATTTCTCTCTGTTTAAAGGCATGGCCGCTAGAGTATTCAGCCACATATGGAAAACTGGTTTGCCTTAAAGGTGAATTAGCTGCAGGATGGTTAAATTTTTCATAATCAATAACACTAATTGACCCAGCCTATGTTATAAAATAAACTCAGTTGTAACCAAATTGGTACATCTGATGACATTGTTCACTCAGTTATTCGTTTTGGTTGAATGCTATTAAGGGAAATGGACCTAATGGACTTTATACAATTAATTCTAAATCACATTTCTGCCAGACACTATATCCACATCATTTTATTGCCAGTAACGTGGATACATTTTTGCCCTTGCCTTCTTATATTTTTTTTTGATTTCCCAGTCTAACCTATCACTCTGGGATTCCTTATTGCCCCCAACTGGTCAAAGATGATGACTAAGTAGTGCCACTCGGCTGGTCAAGTAAGTCCAAAGTAGTTTTAACGCTTCTTCTTCCCTGGGCAAATAAAATTGTACAATTCAGTTTTGCTTATTCACTGTGACATTTACTATGACAGACACAGGGCAACAAAAGTAAAGATAGTCCTCAACTTACAACTGGTAACTTAGCAACCGTTCAAAGTAATGGTGGACCACCCAGGGCTACTTAAGACCCAGATTTGAAGTTCCCACAACCATTCCTGGTCATGTGATCACATTTTGGGCACTTGATAACTAGCCTGCATTTACAGCCTTTTCGCAGTGTCACATGACCATGCTTGACTACGTTTGTGTTTGTTTGTTTTTTGCCAGAACTGGTATTTACTTTCCATTTCCAACAAAAATTGCCAATTGCAGACAATGCATTTGCTTAAGGACTGCAATGTTTGCATAATGACCACTGTAGGAAAAAAAAACATAAAATCAGACATGGTCACATGGTGGCCTGCTTAACATCTGGCACAAGTTACAACATAATTCTGGGCTCATTTATGGTTTTTAGTCAAGGACTATCTGTTCCTTGTTCTTTTGGCCAGTGGTATTTCAAGATGTGAAGAAATTGCTTTAAAAATTAATATGGTAGCAAAGAATTTGAGGAATCCTTTAATTAAATATCACATCTTTAATTAAATATCACATCTGGCCTCCACTTTTAAAATTGTACCAGTAAAATAATTCATAATAAATCATATCTTCCTGTACAAAAGTTTTTTTCAATAAAAATGTTTTATACTGTTTTAGACTCATATACTCACACATATATAATAATGAGTTGTAGTGTTGAGGTTTGGTTTTATTGTTTGGTTTGGGGTAGTTTTTATTTGCTTTACGAATGTTTAGGCTGTACATAAATATATGTTCATATAGTTGCTGTATTAAGCCATTGAAAGCTGTCAGATTCTGTTTTTAATTGTTAGCCATTCAGAATCATTTATGTGGTGAGCAGCAAAATTAAAATAGCTTTGAATAGATTATTTAAATCTATTAAATAAACATAAATTGCGAGCAGTGATGCTTTAGCTAAAATTATTACATGGTCTGCCTATTCAGAAATTCAACATTGCAAATAATAATCATAATCGTTTATTTAACTTGTTTGCTGCCTGATTCTCAACAATTCTAGGTAGCTCACAACAATCAAAGAAATTATAATAAAACCAATAAAACCTAAAAAAAATAAAAATAAAGATGGCAAGTGTCATGAAGTGAGGATTTTCAGTCTTCTTTGCCAAAGGCTTAGGTGAAGAGCCAGAAGCTTCATTTTCAGCATATTATCACTACTGACAAAACAAGTTAAAGAAAAACTTAACAATTTCTAAAAATAAACAAAGTAACAGTCATAATAAGAGAACAGGTACCAATATTATTGCTAATCTCTGGGCAAAATATGTAGATGCATTTCTTAACAATGTTCTATTGAGGTCAATGCATTTTGGAGTCCTGCTCAAGATTGAATCAGACTTGTTTTAAATCCCATCCTAGAAGATACAGATTCTTTAATAGCCAGTTCTTTAGAGCTATGCATCAAAGAGGGGGTAGAATGGTTATTAAATAGCAGTCATTATCCATGAGCAGGATTTATGTAGCATATAATTATTATATTACATACTGTAGTATTGCTATTATATTTTTATCCTGCCCCTTTTTTATAAATAACTCAAGGCAGCAAAAATCTCTAGTACTCCTGTGTCCTATTTTCCACAAAAATAACACTTTGAGGTGGTTTGGACTGAGAGGCAGTCATCTAGCCCAGCTTTCATGCTGAAAGAAGGCCTAAAATTGATTGTCTGCTAGTTTCTAATCTAGGCCATCCTGTTAAACATCCGTCCAAATTGCAGAAATGCTACACTAAACTCTGCAGTGTGTCATATAGCCTAGAATCATTGTCCGACAATAAGGTTTGTGTCAGTTATATAGTTCTTAATGGCAATCATTTGCTACCACTGGAGAAATAGATACAGAATAACAGAAGTGGACCTTGGAGATCTTCTAATCTAACCCCTGCTCAAGCAGAAAACCCTATAAAATTTCAGACAAATTGTTGTTCAATCTCTTCTTAAAAGCCTCCAGTTCTGGAACACAAACAACTTCTGGAAGCAAGTCATTCCACTGATTAGTTGTTTGAACTATCAGGAAGCAAATACATATTTGGAGTAGAATTTAGCCAATTCTCTCATGAACCTTCCTTCTATCTGCAGTGCTCTCATCCAAGTTGAGAAAGGAAGCAGTATATACCCAGAAATACAATATGATGATAGAAACACACACATATTGTCCTGCTGTTCTGGGACTCTTTTATGTTAAGAACATGAGAAGAACAAAAAAAAAAAAAGTCTCCCACTGACTAAACAAAAGATGACCACATTTTTGTCTATGCTTTCTGTGTTCCCATAGTGGCTGGTCATATACCCTTGTAAACCAGATAGATGTATATTAGAGTTCACATTTCATCCAGATGTTATTGAGAGGCAATCTGATTCTAAAGGAGATTTAATCTGTTACTAGCTTTATTTCCTGCAACCGTGGTTTTTTTTTCCCCATTGAAAACAGTCTAAATTGGCATTGGCGCATAATATAGAATTTTGAAGCTCAACTTGATCCTTTGAAGAAAGACTTTCTTTTTTCAATCCTGAATTTGCCACTCTTAAATTCTTTGCCAAGTTAGAGTATCTCCATGTCCATATTTTCCATACCATGCATAATTTCAAAATATCTCAACAGTATTGGGATTCCTTTTCTAAGCTAAAGCAATTGACTGCAAAGATATGTTTTGCTGGGGGAGTGGGGGCAGGAATATCCATACTTGGAATACCACAATTGTGAGTAATCTTTCCTCATGGGTGGCTATCAACCTCACTTCAGGGACAGGGACACCACCAAACACTATGCACTTTAATCCAGGGGTAGGTAGAGACCAGATGGTCTGTCTACCAAGATACTTATCTGACACCACAGTTTGTGCCAGGGGAAGTTTCCTGCCATTCTTTTTTAGCAGCCCCAGATGGTGTATTTTAGTACTCATTAGGTATACTCCAGTATAAAGTTTCTAGGTATTTGAATAGCACGACTCAAAAGTTTCCGGAAAGGGAAAGAGAGGATGCTGTTAGTTATTACCATCAGTGACTCATTCAGTAGAAAAACTGGATAAGGACACACCTGTAAATAACACTTCTTCAAGAATTTGCAAGATCTATTTCCAGAATATTTAACTTTTACCAGTGAAATTCTCCTGATATCCTTGGACATGCTGCTTATTGCTGATGTAACTCCCTCATAACAATGCTAAGATAAAATAAGATATACCTAAGAATGATGCTGTGATCTTCTGGAGGAAAAGGCAAAATGGAAATGTATAGTATCAGTCACATCATATCTATGGGGCCAAGGTTTAGTAGATAAGTAAATATAGGATGGTAATCATCATGCAAGAAGGTGCTGATCTGGACATCCCAGTTTAATTACCTTCACCAGCAATTTACTTTTTTATTTAATATTTAGAGGTAGAATCCATTTATAATTGCCAAACTCAGCTTGCTTTAATATGTATGATTTTACAGACTTTTTTCATTGGAATTAAGAGATTGAAAGATAATATTAATAATCACAAATGCCAAGCCTTGTGATATAATCTTCAAAGAGAATTTGGAGTAGCTTCTATGGAGCCCTTTTGTTCACAATATTCATTTGATTTGCTCTAGCCACCCTGTTCCCTAGGAACATTTCTCATGGTGTTATAATCTGGAAAGTTAGGGTCTCTAGTAAGTTGAATTACCACACGTTGTAATTTCTTAATCATAGCAAGAGGCATTTTAAGCTTAGAGCAACAGTAGCAACTGCATGATAAATTTCATGATAAAAAGTGCCCCAGTTCTGCTTAGATATTCTATACCAGGCAAAGCTGTCAAAGACCATCATGTTAACATAGTGCTTGGAGCATAGCTTATAAAGAGGAAGGTGTCTTTTGATACCACTTTCAGAGAAACCCTTTACAGCTATTGAATACAATTAAAATTCAAAACAACTTAAAGGTGCTTTGATATCTGTGTATTTAGACCTGCTCTATGCAGATACAGCATCTTGCCATTGTTCTTCTGTTTTTCTTAAACTATGGCATTATGACAACTAGCAAGTTTCATGACCTATATTAGATTTGTTGGGTGGCAAATTACGTGAGCTTTTTTTGAAGCAGCCTTCCTCTCACAAGCTCCAGATATGCAGTGTTTCTCAACCTTGATAATTTTAAGGCATGTGGACTTCAACTCCCAGAATTCCACATGCCTTAAAATTGTCAAGGTTGAGAAACACTGTGTTAGTGGGAAATTTTAGCATTGTTTGTCATCCCATCCAGATGCTACCAGATTGGAGGAGCATGTGTTAAGACAGGAATGTGCAACTTCACCAGCTCTGAGGCTGCCTCAAACTGAATGTGCATAAGAAACCAAGATTCTTTTTGGCCATTTCAGCAGTTTTAAGGGATGAAATGTATAGCTTAAACCTCTGAAAGACTTAAGAAACTTATAGGAGAGACAGAGAGAGAATGAGAGTGAGTGAGAAAGCGAAAAAAGGGCAAAAATGTCAGCCCAGCCATTCTGGTGGGTTCAAGAAAGAATTGAGCATAAAGAATTCTCTTGAGTCACATATAAGCCCTTTGCTTGTCCTTTCTGCTCTACAATCTTGCTGAAATTATAGGAACCTCTTTCCTGTGATTCTTAACTTTCCTGACATTTTGGTAAATTATATATTGCCATTTGGTAAACTGTTATCAGAGACTTTGCTATGTTTCTTCTTTTGTTCAGTTTGAGAGAAGCTAAACTTGGAAACCTTTGGCAGCTTACATATCCACACCGTTCTTGTTGCTGTTAATTTATTGTTCATATTAAATTACACTACATGAACTTTTTTTCCTTGCCTGCTGATGGTAGCAGAAAAATTAATCCAATTATTTTCCCATTCTGACAGAGTTACAGAGACAAGACAGTGTGAAGCCCCAGCAAAAAGACATCCAGCTATATGACACACCTTACGAACCTGAAGGCAATGGCGTGGAATCTGATTCAGAAAGTGCTGTGAGTCAACGCCTGAGAGAGAGCAAGTTGCCACAGGATGATGATAGGCCCGCAGATGAGTATGACCAGCCATGGGAATGGAATAAGGTCACCATTCCTGCTTTGGCAGGTGAGAGCCTCTGAAGGAAATCATTACAATTCTGTCTTGTGTCTTGCAGGAAATATTAAAATATGGAGTGTTAATGCTGCTTTAGAGCATAATAGAACGATTTTGTGATGTCTAGTATATGTTATTGAGATCTAAGAAAATCAAACAGAAAGCCTTGCTGTTCAGAGGCAGCACACTTCTGAACAATAGACAAGGAAAACTGTCAAGACTGGGTCATAGCTACAGGCTTGGTACACATATTCAGACAATGGAATGTGCATTATCCTACAGAGGACCACTAAAAGCCTTTTCTGGAAACAATCCTAGCTCCATATCTGAATTCTTATCTCAGCTTTTGGTTTTAACTGGCTGGGTGTCAGAAGGTATTGGGGAATTGCAGTCTATTCCATTTGATAGGCAGTTTGTCAGATTCAGTCATGGTAGCTAGGTCTCACAATGTGACATCTGCACATAATATAACCATCTCTTCAACCAGATCCGTCAAAGCTTCAGAAGCCAAAAATAGGGGGAAAGATATCATAGATGGCAATTTGTCAGTATTATCATGGGTGGATTTGTGGATGCAGAACTGAATTTTATAGGTACAGAACAATCCAGTAACATTTGTTTACTATTTATTTTACTGGAGCCAAAATAATGATGATTTTCAAAATCTTACGCCTGTTCCATATTTTATTTCACAGAAACTTAAATTTTCATAGAAGACTAGATTTTTGATGGAGTGACAGCCATAAAGGGAGTTTTTAATTTTCTCTTACCTGATGATACATTACTTTTTGAAAGTGAATTAATTAATCTGACAACCCAAAAAGCATAGTTTAGTATCAGTCATATATAGATTCAGATTAGCAAGATGAAGTTGCTACACAGTCATTTGGGAGATTATTCAACACAACTTGTTGTTTTGAAATGTGTGTAAGGTAACAAATTGAGTTCCATTATATCAGGTGAAAAAAATTAGCATTAAATGAAATTTCAGGAGCTGTTTTTAAGATTGTTTTTATCCCATTGCAAAAACTTTAGCCTTTGGCCTTGAGTATTTTGGCTGTGAGGCTACTCTATTCGATGAGGAAATTTCTCTTCTATCTCTATCTCTCTCCCTTTCTCTCTCTGCTATTTTCTGTATATCTATATATTTGTATCCAAAACACCTGATATACGAATAGATTATAGCAGATAGGATTGTGCCTTAAATGTCCCCCCCTACCTGCTATTGCAGATCTTCCAGATCTCCCAGAGGTACATCACAGAGCATACTTGCCCTTCCTCACTACGTCCTTCAGAATTGAATTTGAATTCATTTTAAAACTCTCATTGCCTTTTAATTTCACATATTTTATTCTCCTACCACAGCTTAACAACCTGATTGGCAGGAGGAATGAACTTCCTCCCTAAATCATTGAAATGCAGACCAGAGTTGTAGATGTGTCTGCTGTCTAAGGTATTGCCTTTCTGTGTATAATAAGCCCTGAGGAGATGCCACTTCATTTCTTCTCACTTGAAATCAATGCTAGTGTAACTCATAACTATATAACCAGATTCTGGAATGATTCCTTATTGTTAATTGAATTTCTGGTACAAGTGTGTTGAGGCAGTTGCTGTTAACAGAAGAGATTCCCTAACCAGCTTTCTGGGCAAAGGGTTGTATTTTGATGTTATGCTTAATTTGGTTGCAATTAATGAGGCAACATCTGTTTGTTAGAAATTATTGTTCTGTACAAGTGAGTGGAAATTTTAACCTGTGTGAAACTGCATTTGTAGAAGATAAAGAGCAATATCTATCAATGGTGACTTTTTCTGTGTATGCTAATGCTTTCTACTGATTTTCTGCTTAGCTGAAGATTCTAATTAGCAGTTTTTCTCATCCAGTACATACTAAGAGTAAATAGGTATTTAGTGCTCAAGACTGTAGCCACAAAGGAGAAGTTGAGTGCCTTGTGAAATATTGTAGTTCTCCAGCACTGGAGATGGATAATCCACCAATGGGTTTAGACTGTATTCCTGCCCAATCAGATCAGTCAGCCAAAATTGCCACGCCCGTCCTGGACCATAGAGATCCCAGTCTTGACTGATCTCGCCCAGGACAGATGTACAACTTTGGCTCTTAGGCAGGTACAGTCTCTATTGGTGGATTTTCCATTTCCAAGTTAGCTTGAGCAGTGCTGTATTCAGCACGGAATTTGGCTATCCCTATTAGTATTAATTTCCAATTCCTGGTTTGAGGGAGATAAAGATTGGAATTGGGCTCCTTCCTTACCTTCCCCCTCCTCCCCACCCCAGCTAATTGATTTCCTTCAAAGCTTCTAACTCGCTTGATCCATCCCGTGGACTAACGGCTGTTAGTCCCCGGCTGATATCAGATCGGCCTCATTCTTACCGGAGGTTGCGGCTGCAGCTCCAGCAGCTGAAGACAAGAGTCGGCAGAGGAGGCTGTTGTGATGGGCCAGGATCCCTCTCGGGAATCCCACGATTCTGCTTCCTTGGAGCTGCAGCCGCAGCTCCGGTGATCATTTAAGCTGACCGTCACATTTTTCCCCACTAGCCTCAGAGACTTGATAGCTTCCTTCTCACGGCCAAAGGCGCGTGCGCGCCAAAGGGGGCCAGCGCCGATCAGCTGTTAGGCGGTTGATTGGAGGGGTGGAAAGCGCCGTTTTCCTTTCAAAGCCTTCTGGCGCGGACCTTCCTGTTTGGCAAAGGAATGCTCTTTGGCGCCAGCGTCCCCTCGAGCCTCTCAGACCGCAGCAGGCCTAGACGCCTTTTCCTCATGCGGTCACTGATCAGCGGTTAGGAGGCCGATCGGAGATGCAGAAAGCACCGTTTCCTTAACAAAGCCTCTGGCACGGCCTTCCTCCTTGGCAAGGAGCGCGCCAGCGTTCCCCAAAGCCTCTTGGACTGCGACAGACCTAGACGTCTTCCCTTCATGCAGCCACCATTTTGGGCCGTGTGGTCCTCATGGGAATACTGGAGGAAGGAGCTCCTTCCTCCTCTTTTCGGAACATTCTTCCTTGTCATCAGACAAGGGGCTTCATTGAGGGTCAACTAAAGCAGAATACCCATGGAGAGCGAATCCAGGCCTCATCGCCACCAGAAAGGCCGCCATTTGAGGGCAGCCACCATTTTGGAAGTCAGACAGGCTTGAGGCCTGTTCTCTCAAAGGGCAACAAAACTTCCAAGCCCTCTTAGGCCACACTTTAAGCCATATCAGGCAATTCAAATTACTCTCAGTGTACACACTTCTACCCTTGGTCCCTTTCTGGTTTGGTGTCTCTCGGCCTCACCTCCGCTCTGGCCTAACCCAGCGTGATAATGGGCCTACTAAATTGCCAACAGCTGTATCTGGATTCCAGGCATCCCCTATAGTGCACCTGTTCTTATCCACAACAGCTCTATCCAGATTCCAGGCACCCCTGTAGTGCATCTGTCCTTATCCGCACAACAGCTATAGCTGGATTCCAGGCGTCCCCTGTCGTGCATCTGTTCTTATCCATGCAGCAGCTTATCTGGATTCCAGGTATCCCCTATAGTGCACCTGTTCTTATCCAGTGTATACTATTCTCTGGATACCAGGAGTTCCCCATTGTACTCCTGTGTTATCAGAGAATGGAGGATTCTATGCCTTCTGCAAAGGACGCTTTGCCGTATTCAATGGCTCCTATGCACCCTAAATCCTCTAGTCAGGAGGTTACTGGCAAGAGTAAGCTCCTTCCTTTAGCGGCCTCTTCAACCCTTCCTTCTTTGTTCCCTTGCTCCGCAAGGTCACATCCACAGCCCATCTCGGGCCCAATCCTTCCTCAGCAGCAACCACAGTTCCCCCTAAATTGGAGGTGGACCCAAACTTCACCGAACCGGTGGCAGCTCAACACCACATTCCTTGCCCTCCCATGTTTCTGAACACGATCCGAAAGCAGTGGACATCGCTGGCCTCCCTTCCCCTCCCAGGTAATACTGACAAAAAGCTTTACAATGTGGCTAAGGATTTGGAGGAGGCCCTGGAGGTGCCCACAGTGGATGAGCCCTTAGGGCACCTAGTATTACTCTCTGTCATTCCAGGCGACGCCTCTGAGACTCTCAAAGCTGAGGACCATAAGTGCGAACTCGCCTACCGCAGGACGCATCAAGCGGCTGCATGGGCTATTAGAGCGGCCACCTCCACATCTTTCTTCAACAGATCGGCCCTCCGCTGGCTAAAGCAGCTCCAGGCCCGTATCCCAGCAGAGGATATCCGCACCCACCAAGACCTTAGCAAGATGGTGGCGGCCACCAAGTATGCATCAGATGCCACTCTCCAGGTTGCCAGATTTTCCTCCAGGTCTATGGCTTCCAGCATCACTGCTCACCATATGCTTTGGTTGAAGCACTGGCAAGCCAACGCCAAGTCTAAATGGCATCTATCAGCGGCACCTTATCAGGGAGGCAAGCTGTTTAGGGATGCGTTGAATCCTTATCTCACCAAGAATAAGGACAAACGCAAGGTCCTTAATCCTCTCCTTAAGAGATCAGACAAACAGTCCAATTCTTATCCACGAAGACAGTCCTTTCGTGCAGGGGCTAGGTACAACTACACTCAACCCATCCATCCCTTCCCGGCCAGGCAGGACAGACAGGATAGGCAGCCTGACAGGCAGGCAGCCAGACCTAGACAGCAATCTCAGGGCAAGCGACCCTTTTGTGGGAACGGCCGACTGTTCCACCACTCCAGGTGAACCCCCAGCGGTCCCTCCCATAGGGGGCAGACTCTCTCTCTTTGCCCACCAATGGGAGGCCATCACCACAGACACATGGGTACTAAACACCATATGTCATGGTCTGTCCCTGGAGTTCATCTCCAACCCTCCAAATCGATTTCTCTCCTGCCCCTACCCATGGAATCGAACAAAGGAAAGACTACTGAACAAAGCTGTTCAACATCTACTAAACATACAGGCCATAGAACCAGTGCCAGCGGACCAGAGAGGTCGGGGGTTTTATTCCATCCTCTTCGTCATCTCCAAGGCGTCAGGGGGATAGAGAGCCATTTTAGATCTCAAGAGCTTGAATTATCATCTTGCATACCGCAAACGCTCCGCTCCATCTTGGAAAGCGTAAGGAAAGGGGACTTCCTGACGTCTATCGACCTCACGGAAGCGTACCTCCATATCCCCATCTTTCTCGCCCACTGCCAGTTTCTACGGTTCGCACACAAGGAGTGCCATTTTCAATACAGGGCACTCCCATTTGGCCTATCATCAGCTCCCAGGGTATTTACCAAGATCCTGACAGTTCTAGCAGCTCACCCAAGGATAGTGCCAGTAAGAGTCCAATGTTACCTGGACGACATATTAATCTAGTTATCATCTACCCAGTCCGCCCTGGCGGACCTCGAACTGAAGCTACTCCAGGGTCACGGGTTCTCGGTAAACTTCCCCAAGAGCCATATGGTTCCCACAACAAGGCTGTTACACCTAGGGACCATTATAGACATGGTGGAGTGCCAGGTCTAGTTATCACAGGAACGCCGGGACAGCATAAGGGAGTTAGTCCTCCAATTACACAGAAGGCGAGCTGTAACATTGGCCAGTCTCTCCCAATTGTTAGGGAAAGATGATCTCGGCCATAGCAATCGTTGCTTGGTCCAGGCTCCACTCCAAGGAACTTCAGTGGTTCCTGCTCCCCTTCCAAAGACAGAACCTCAGTGCCTTCCAGCAAAGGGTGAGACTCCCACTACAGGTATTGCGCTCTCTCACGTGGTGGCTCTCACCCGCCATGCTCAAGGGGTCCTCCTTCAAAGAGCCAGATCGGCTCGTGCTGACAACCGACACCAGCCTGTTCAACTGGGGAGCGCACCTTCACTCACAGTGGGCACAGGACCGTTGGTCTCGCTCAGACCTTCGGCACAAAATCAATTGGCTGGAGCTCCGGGCCATACATCTGGCCCTTCACCACTTTCACAGCCTGGTGACGAGGCATCACGTATTGGTCCTCACGGACAATGTGGCTGCCAAGGCTCATATAAACTGGCAGGGAGGCACCAGATCTCGGACCCTATTGACCAAAGCCCTTCTACTGGGCTCCTGGGCAGAATCCAATCTGGCCTCCATCAAGGCCGATCACATTTCAGGGGAGGCGAACACTCAGGCCGATCTCCTGAGCAGGGCAACAGTAGATCACTCGGAATGGCGACTCCACCTGAGGATTTTCAGAGAAATCTGTCACTGGTTCGGCCTGCCGTTGCTGGACTTCTTTGCATCTCTGGGCAATGCCCAGCTATCTCGATTCTTTTCCTGGTTTCCATCTCCAGGGGCAGAACGAACGGATGCGCTCCGGAGCCCATGGCCAGGGGGCTTGCTTTACGCCTTCCCTCCTCTCCCTTTCCTGGCGGTCATCCGCAAGCTTCTTCGGGAGCAGGCAGAGATCCTCCAAGTGGCTCTGTACTGGCCACGGAGGCCTTGGTTCGCCGATCTGCTGAGTCTCTCCCTTGTGGATCCATAGAGGATTCCTCTGGACCGGGTTTCGCTCAGCCAGGGGACCATTCTCCATCCGGACCCCCAATGGCTCCAGTTAGAAATCTGGCACTTGAGCGCTCAATGTTGTCACGGGAGTTTTGCTCTCCAGGGGACATTGCGGTAATCCAGGCTTCCCGTCGCCCTTCTACAAACCGCATTTACGAGGCCACGTGGAAGAACTTTCTCTCGTGGTGCTCAGTTCGACACTTGTCACTCTCAGACCTTATGATTCCCCATATTCTGGACTATCTATTAGAGGGACTTGGCCCCAAACACATTGCACAGACAGATCGCAGCACTTTCCACAGTACTCACCTATGACTCCGCAGTTTCCCTGGGACATCACCCCCTACTCCGCTCATTCCTCAAGGGAGGCGCCAACACCATGCCCCCTGTAGTGCACAGATACCCTTCTTGGGCGCTTCCACGGGTTCTTCGGGCCCTGACCAAGCCGCCCTTTGAGCCTCTGAAAACGTGTGACATTCGCTATCTGTCCCACACGGTGGCATTCTTGGTGGCGATCACATCGGCGTGACGCATTTCCAAATTGGCAGCGCTGTCTATCTGGGATGACCTGTGCATTTTCCACCAGGATCGAGTGGTCCTCCGCCTCAATCCTACCTTTCTTCCAGAGGTCAACTCCCTTTTCCACGGGGCCCAGGAAATCATGCTCCCAGATTTCTGTCCTAACCCATCGCATGATCAGGAACGGCAATGGCATCCATTGGACGTCTGCAGGGCGCTCCGGTACTATATCTCATGGACAGCGGCGTTCCGCAACTCAGAGGCCCTCTTTGTCTCCTTCCGCCCTTTCTCCAGGGGTCGAAAGGTCTCCTCCTCCACGATTGGCAGGTGGATTAGGGCTTTCATTGCAGGGCATATCAAGCTGCCTTCATTGCCGGTTCCACGACGGTTCTACTTCCGCGGCCTGGGCCACTCAGGCATCCATTGAAGATGTCTGCAGGGTGGCCACATGGTCTTCACCATCTCTCTTTATACGGCACTATAAAATTGATAGGTTCGCCTCGGCGGAGGCCTCCTTTGGTAGGAGGGTTCTCCAACAGGTCATACCTCAAAGTGCCACGCTGGACCGGCCTGATCCCCTCCCTCAGGGACAGTAGGCTTTGGTATGTCCCATTGGTGGATTATCCATCTCCAGTGCTGGAGAAGGGGCGTTGTCTTACCTGAACGCCTTTTCTCAGCACGGAGATGGATAATCCACTCCCGCCCTCGCAGGTTACTTAGGCCTAGGGCTAGATTTATGAGCCAATACGTCTTGCGGTCAGTCAATGGCTATGCTCGCATCAAGACTGGGATCTCTATGCTCCAGGACGGGCGTGGCAACTTTGGCTGACTGATCTGATTGGGCGGGAACACAGTCTAACCCATTGGTGGATTATCCATCTCCGTGCTGAGAAAAGGCGTTCAGGTAAGACAATGCCCCATTTCTCCTCTAATTTTTTAAGATGTCCTATAGTTTTAAGAATGTTCTCATTTGGGACAAAGGGACATATGTACACTGTGCTTAAAAGTTTGTGAATTGTTTTAAATTTTCAATATTTGCATCAATATGACCTAAAATGTGGTTTGTTCTCTACATAAGTCTTTAAACTAAATAAAGAGAACCCAGTTAAATAAATGAGTCAAAACATTACAGTAGCCCTCGACTTACAACCTGTCACTTAATGACCATTTGCAGCACATTTCAGTATCACTTCCAGCCCTCATAAAACATCCTGCCATTCCCTCCCTAGGTAATATGACAGTTCGGGTCCTCGGCAACCTGTTTGTATTTACAACTGTTTGCCAAGTGCCCTGCAATTATGGATTCTCTGCTGGCCTGCCCAGAAAATCAATAGGAAAGCTGGCAAGAAAAGTTGCAAAAAAGTCAATAGGAAAGCTGGCAGGAAAAGTTGCAAGCCAAGGGACATTGGATTTCAGCTCCATTCCCCCAGCATGCCAAGGGATTTCCCCTCCCCTTCATGCAGGGAGGGGATATCCTCCCACACACTAGAGCAGGGGTAGGCAAGCTTGGCTTTTTTATGACTTGTGGACTTCAATACCCAGAATTCCTGAACCAGCCATGCTGACTCAGGAATTCTGGGAGTTGAAGTCCACAAGTCATAAAAGAGCCAAGGTTGCCTATCCCTGCACTAGAGGAACAGACCTCAAATCTGATGAAAAAGCCAGTGAAACAGCAGTCTGCTGTGCCACTCAGAATTCCGACATTGGCTGTTGTTTTCCTCTCCCCTCTGGAAACTTCAGAAGAGCTTCACTCTCTGAGGGATGGAGAAAACCCTTAGAGTACTGGAGGAACAGAGATCTGACAAAACTGCCAGTGAACATCAGTGTTCATGCAATTGTTCTCCCTTGTGGGGCAGGATGAGGGTCTAGGTCTCCTAAGTTTCATGGGAGGTTCATGCTGTCTCTTGGAGGTCCAGTTAACAATCCACACAGTTACATAATGACAGCAACTGGAGAGCCAGGATTGCAGTCATCAAGCAAAATAGTTACATGGCATCTCACTTAATGAACACTTTGATCAGTGACCAAAATTCCAGCCCAATTATACAGTGGGGCAAAAAGTATTTAGTCAGCCACCAATTGTGCAAGTTCTCCCACTTAAAAAAATGAGAGAGGCCTGTAATTGTCATCATAGGTAGACCTCAACTATGAGAGACAAAATGAGAAAACAAATCAAGACAATCACATTGTTTGATTTGGAAAGAATTTATTTGCAAATTATGGTGGAAAATAAGTATTTGGTCACCTACAAACAAGCAAGATTTCTGGCTCTCACAGACCTGTAACTTCTTCTTTAAGAGGCTCCTCTGTCCTCCACTCATTACCTGTATTAATGGCACCTGTTTGAACTTGTTATCAGTATAAAAGACACCTGTCCACAACCTCAAACAGTCACACTCCAAACTCCACTATGGTGAAGACCAAAGAGCTGTCGAAGGACACCAGAAACAAAATTGTAGACCTGCACCAGGCTGGGAAGACTGAATCTGCAATAGGCAAGCAGCTTGGTGTGAAGAAATCAACTGTGGGAGCAATAATTAGAAAATGGAAGACATACAAGACCACTGATAATCTCCCTTGATCTGGGGCTCCATGCAAGATCTCACCCCATGGGGTCAACATGATCACAAGAATGGTGAGCAAAAATCCCAGAACCACACAGGGGGACCCAGTGAATGACCTGCAGAGAGCCAGGACCAACGTAACAAAGGCAACCATCAGTAACACATTACGCCGCCAGGGACTCAGATCCTGCAGTGCCAGATGTGTCCCCCTGCTTAAGTCAGTACATGTCCAGGCCCGTCTGAAGTTTGCTAGAGAGCATTTGGATGATCCAGAAGAGGATTGGGAGAATGTCCTATGGTCAGATGAAACCAAAGTAGAACTGTTTGGTAGAAACACAACTCGTCGTGTTTGGAGGAGAGAGAATGCTGAGTTGCATCCAAAGAACACCATACCTACTGTGAAGCATGGGGGTGGCAACATCATGCTTTGGGGCTGTTTCTCTGCAAAGGGACCAGGATGACTGATCCGTGTACAGGAAAGAATGAATGGGGCCATGTATCGTGAGATTTTGAGTGCAAACCTCCTTCCATCAGCAAGGGCATTGAAGATGAAACATGGCTGGGTCTTTCAGCATAACAATGATCCCAAACACACCGCCTGGGCAATGAAGGAGTGGCTTCGTAAGAAGCACTTCAAGGTCCTGGAGTGGCCTAGCCAGTCTCCAGATCTCAACCCCATAGAAAACCTTTGGAGGGAGTTGAAAGTCCGTGTTGCCCAGCGACAGCCCCAAAACATCACTGCTGTAGAGGAGATCTGCACGGAGGAATGGGCCAACATACCAGCAACAGTGTGTGCCAACCTTGTGAAGACTTACAGAAAATGTTTGACCTCTGTCATTACCAACAAAGGATATATAACAAAGTATTGAGATGAACTTTTGATATTGACCACATACTTATTTTCCACCATAATTTGCAAATAAATTCTTTCCAAATTAGATAATGTGATTGTCTGGATTTGTTTTCTCATTTTGTCTCTCATAGTTGAGGTTTACCTATGATGACAATTACAGGCCTCATCTTTTTAAGTGGGAGAACTTGCACAATTGGTGGCTGACTAAATACTTTTTTGCCCCCCTGTAGTCATAAGTGGAGAATTTCTTGAATGCTTCTTCATGAATCTGAGGAAAATGTGTGTTGCAAAACTATATGAATCATTACTTTCAATAACATGTGTGCACATTTCCAAAAGCTGTTGATTAGTTCTGCACATCAGCTTGGAGGAATTTTATCCCATCCTCTATACAGAACAGCTTCAAGGGTGTTGGTGAGCTTTCTCACACGAATAGCCCACTTCCACAATATTTCTATAGGATTAAGGTCAAGAGTTTGATTTGGCCATTCCAAAACATTAGCTTTCTTCTAATTTAATAATTCTTTAGTCATATGCCTTGTATGCTTTGGATCATTGATTTGTCGCATGACCCATTTTCTCTTTGAGTTTCAGTACATTAACATATACCCTGACATTTTCTTGTAGAATTTGCTGGTACTATTCAGGATTAATAGTTCCATCAGTGATGGCAAGATGTCCTGGTCCAGAAGTGGTAAACCAATCTGAAACCACTATCATCACTATGTTTCAGAGATGAAATAAGATTTTTATGCTGAAATGCATTGTTTGCCTTTTGCCAAAATATGCTTTTCATTAGAGCCCCCCCCCCCAAAAAAACCCTTCTATTTTGGTCTCATCCATCTACAAAACATTCTTCCAATAGCTTTCTGGCATATCCACACGGTTTGTTTGCAAACTGTAGATGGGCAGCAATGTTCTTTTTTGAGAACAGTGGCTTTTTCTTTGCATCCTTGCCATGCATACCATTGTTCAGTGTTCTGGTGGTAGTGTCATGAACACTGACATTGGCCAATGCAAGCATGGCCTTTAGTTTCTTAGACATTACCTTGGGATTATTAGATACCGCCCAGGGTATTGCATGCCTTGTTCTTGTTCTTAGTTGGATGACCACTCCTGAGGAGAGTAATTTGGAGTTGAATTGACTCCATTTGTACACAATTTGCCTTACAGTGGCTTGGTGGAGTCTAAACTGTTTGTAGATAGTTTTGTAATCTTTTCTAGGTGATCATCAAATGTTTTTAGAGGCCTTCAAATATCTTCTTTGTTTGAGCCCTGTAAATGTGTTATGTAAATAATTCTTTGATAGTGAATACTCAGAATGCTGTTATTTAAATAAGGCAAATGATCACATCTGATCATCATCCATTTTATTAAAGCACCTGATTCTAATTTCTCCTTTAAATGAACTGATAATCCTGGAGGTTCACATATTTTTGCCACACATAGATATGTATGTTTGGATTATTTTCCTAAATAAATCAATGAACAAGTATAATATTTTTGACTCATTTGTTTAATTGGGTTCTCTTTATCAAAATATAGGACAGATCATGTTTTAAGTTGTATTGATGCAGAAATACTGAAAATTAAAAAAGGCTCACAAACTTTTAAGCACCACTATATTCAGTTGCTTATAATTAAGCCTTCTTTGTTTCAGCATGGCTATTTGGAAGACTGACAAGAATTTGACATTATTTTATTATCAATGGAGGCCCAAAACTTTTTGCAACTTGAAAATGACATCAACTGTCATCACTATTAACATTAAACAGTCTTGTTCATTTAAATTCCTTCCTCCTTTCTATTCTTCCTCCCTTCCTGTTTCAGGCAGTGTGAAATAGGTTGCTCCATTCTGCTGCATGACTAGGCCTGTTCCATTATTTAAAATTGAAAAGCACTGAGCATCATTTTACTAATTAAATTATTTCTAGCCAGACCTATTACTTTACATATTTCATGTCTTTCTATGTTTTAAATTATACAGTACCGCATCATTACTTCTCAGGATATTACTATAAAAGTACCAAATATATTTCTATATGCTGAACAATCTGCTGTCAGGTCAAGGTTAAACATCAAAATTGCAAAGCAAGAGTACCAATGTTTAAGCATCTGAAACACAATAACCACCAGTTACTTTCTAGATTGACTGTCATAGAGAAGAAAAAATAAATTTTGCTCAAATAATTCTGGTTTTACCCCAGAAAAATTAGTCTTATAAAAATAAAAAGATAAAAACCATCACAACTTTAAAGTTCAGAAACCTCTAGAGAACAGTAGCGTAAGGTTATGAATTATAACATACTATTCTGGAAGATTGACTGTACTGTGAGATACAAAAATTAGGGAAAGAAATGCATGCCACTTTAAGCAGAAAAAGTGGGAGTTTTAATCAATCATGTAGGTATCATATATTATCATAAAATAATACAGTTGAGATCTAAGACACCTGAACAACATAGAAATGTTTATGAAACTGAAAACAATTTTCATTTATTAAAGACAATCGTGTATCTTAAGACATGAATTTAGCAGGAATTGATTCGTTAGTTGGTTCGATTGATTGATTGATTGACTGATTATGTGCCATCAAGTCATTTTTGACTTCTAGCATCCAGATAGATAGAGTTTCTCTATGATGAAAATGATCGCCACTATAAATCTATCCACTTTGCTGCTGGTGGTTTTCCTCTTCCCCTCTTTTCTTCCATCGTTCCCAGCATAAGTCTTTGTATAACATGCCCGGAGTAGAGTAATTTGCGCCTTATAACTGAACAGGAATAGCCTGCCTCAAATGATCTTGGATTATTGGAACATGTAGGGAAATAGTGATGTATTTCTGTGACAGAAACTTGCCTCAATTTGGGTATAGTTTTGAAGTTTCCTGCAGCTTAGAATTATTCAAATCAGACATCGTATGAAATGGTTCAACATCTAAACATGCAACAGAAAAAGCACAGTCAAAATTGGTTTATTGCCTAATAGGGAGAACAAAATGCAACATGTGGTGCTCCTTTTTTCATGAATTATACGTAAAACTTATTCTAATCAACACTTACAGAGCTAAAGCCAACAATATGTCTTTATTGCTTTGCAATCTGTAATTACAATTGGATGTATTACTGGAGACTTCTTAATTTTTCTTAAAGCCAGTTTCATATTAAACACCTTAAATGACTTTGTACTCAGTTGCTTCAGTTGGTAGTACAAACCTGGATTTATGTTTAAATTCAGCATACCTGGTTTAATCATATATCCTAATCATATTACCTGCAGAATGTGGCAGAATGTCTAGAATGAAAAAATTATATGGGTTTGCTTCATTTATGTTTGCTTGATAGAAGGAATATTTATTTTATAAGGTTCTGGGATAGAAAACAGACACTACTTTAGTAGAAACAGAATACGTTTATATAGAAAACAGACACTGCTTTAGCACAAACAGAATAAGTTTATAATAATGCTTGCCAGAAAAATTTTAAAATAATACAGGAAGTCAAGCTAGGCAGCCAAATGTATTGGATCCATAGATAATGCCATCTATTACGCACAGATAAAGCTTTTGCTACTTTGTCTCATGCGCAAACATTTTTAACTGTCCAAGCAATTGCTGAGCCTTTCTATCTATAAGCAGGAAATACTGCACTAAGAATTGAGGCTTTTTGGGCCAAAGAGCCAGCTGGAGATGATCCTACTGCAATGGGATTTTTTTGTCTAAGGCAGGGGTCTTCAAACTTGGCCCTTTTATGACTTGTGGATTTCAACTCCCAGAATTCCTCAGCCAGGCATGGGAGTTGAAATCCACAAGTCATAAAAAGGCCAAGTTTGAAGACCCGTGGTCTATGGTGTTCAGTTTTCCACAATCTGGTGTCTTCCAGTTGAACTAGAATTTAGCTCTCAGATCTCTATATCTTTACAAGTATTCAACTAGTTAAGGCTGGAAACTGAATATTGGACTAATTGTCTCTAGGTCAAAAGGAGCTTTATTTGTATCAAAAAAAAATACCTAATGTAAAAGCTGTGTTATTCAAGATTATTATAGGAAATCCATGGTGACTGGTAATTCTGAGAGTTGCAGCACTAATACATTTGGAGTGTACCAGTTAGGAAAAGACTAGATAAGAGGTCTGGATCTTGAATCCAAATTCAGGAATATATAAATTCAGTTTTTAAAAACCTTTATAGTCTTATTATAAAAATAAAAATCATAAAAATATAGCATGGTCCCTTCATTCTTTAGTAATCACTGACCAGGATTCTGCAAATTAACAGAATTAAATAATTTTTATTTCAAATACAATTATAAGTAGATTTTGATCAAGGCATGTCAGGTTTTATAAACTTTATAAAACTTGTTGTCATATTCAAGGAATCATGCAGGTCTGATAGTGGCAACTGTACATAAAAATTCAGAATTGTCTGGGTACTTCACCCCAAACAAGTTATGAAGTGGTCCTTGAATCCTTATAGAAGGTGCAGTATAACAGGTCATAGGCTGTGAATTCAGTGGTCTTTTCCAAGGGTGCAGCCTTAGTCATAAAAAATTTATAAAATTTTCCTCCAAGCACAGCTGTTGGGAAGGCATTTAAATGTGCTAATGTTCATGGTCTTTAGAAGTTGGCAATGGTTATTTGATTTAAATATCTTGGTAGACTGAAAAAAGGGGCTTGACTGCTCAGAAAACGCATTTCTGGGTAATTCAGAAGGTCCAACTGACCCAGTTGTTATTGCTTGAGTGTAAAAAATGGTCAGTTAAAATCCACCATCAAAATAATCTAATTTGAGGACCCATATTATTCCAGTTTTTGCCAGGATGATCACATTGATTCCTAATTATCTATCATAATAAAAAAAATTAGATTTCCTGAACATAAATTAATGACTTTAACCAGTGCACCATAATAGATCCATGCACCTAGTAATGCAGGAGAGGAGCAACTATCTCACTGTTTAGAAAGATTCACAGTCTGGACCTCAGTTTTGGACCTCATGCTGCATCCCAAATTGTTCACCCTAATACTCGATCTATTATCTCTAAACTGGCTGTAATGATAACAAAAGACCATCCCTTCGCGCTAAGGGGAGGGCGATATTCCCAATGCCACCTGCTGGAAATTGTGATTGATCCAAATACTCTTAAAATGCTGGCTGTCTTCTCATGGAACATCACAGAATGGAGTGCCAGGTTTAAAATTCAATCTACATCAGGGGTGTCAAACTGCTGGCCCTCGGCCCGGATGCGTCATCCAGAAGCCATACCCACCCCATTGCCGGCAATGGCAAAACCGTCCCAATACGTTGTGCGACTTCACGTGATGTTGTGAGATTGACATGTCTGATTTACATGGTTTATGTTACCATGTTTGATGTCCCATCACTTTTGAACCAATCCCAAATTAATTTATGAGCCAAAGCAGAAGCCTACCCAAACAGCTTCATACTTACCTTCAGTATCTTCTAAGATGTCATTCAAGCACTTAAGCTTGGAAATTGCTGTCTGTCTCTTTCCACACATATTATAATTCTGAATGTTAAGCCATCACTTTCTCCCTTTTCTGCTCACTATATACAGAAGTGAATGCTATATGTCAGTGGTTCTCAACCTGTGGGTCGGGACCCCATTTGGGGTCGAATGACCATTTCACGGGGGTCGCCAAACAATGCAGTCCGCCATTTTTCCCCCTTTTCCTTAGCTGTGCTACTCCCTTTTATTCTATTGGCTTTTGAAAGCCAATAGAATAGACTCTCTTGAATAGAGTCTAATTCTATTGGCTTTCAAAAGCCAATAGGAATTGTCCAGCCTGTCTCTGCTCTGCTGAGCCCACCAAAAGTCCCATTCTGCAAACGGTGCCGCACCAGTTGAGTAGTCCTCGACTTACGACTGGTTGAGTAGTCCTCGACTTACGACCGGTTGGGGGTCGCGGCATTAAAAAGGTTGAGAACGACTGCTATATGTATTTACATGTATACAGGCAATTATTTTATTTTGATTTCATAAAAAACTAGAGGCATTCTAGTTTGGAGAAGCCATAGCACTTTGGAGAAACATAGGCAAAGTACATAAGTCTACAGCCTGCATTCATAGTCTGTCCACATAGGACGATTGAAGTGGTTACATCCAAGCTGTGTGTTTAGTAGATAACCATGTTTTTCTCCTCTTGTTTAAAGCAGAAGCCAAATATTGGCATTTCCCCACAAATCTTATAGAAATTACAATCTTTGGAAATGGTAGTGAATCTTTGAATCTTTGGAAATGGTAGTGCAGTGATATGAATTTAACTCAGGGTAAATAAATACCCAAAGAGAATATTAATTATTGTGATGTTTTTCTTTTCCATTTAAGTAGCAGCCATTCTTTTTACTTTTTAAAGTCAGATGTTGCAATTTTTCTACTATTCCCTCAACATACTGAGGGCAAAAACTTTATTGTAAAATCCATTGCTTCAGTATGAAAAATCAACAGTGTAAAGGTAGCATCTTCATGCCCTTAGAAACCTTCTGTAGATAGGCAAGATTGGAGGTGTACATTTAATTTCATTCACTCATCCTTCCAAGTCCAGCAGTAATGCGTGTTAGAAATTTCATTGTAAGTAGTTTTCAAAAAATTCTGAAATGAATTGCAACTTCATTGCAGTTGACAGTTTTATCTTTTTTAAACTGCTACTCTGTAGATTGATTGCAGTTTTTATTCTAATACATTATTATATTGCAAACATAAAAATTCTTTGAAGTTAGTTTTGATTGTTTTCCAGAGTTGGTGAGTGCTTGAACAGAGTGCGATGATGATGAGAGGCGATTTAGACAGGATTTTTTCTTCTCCTCCTTCTCATCTGAAGGCAATATATGACAAGAGAGTGATGAGACACTGAAGTAGCTATCTCGACATTTAATATGTGATTGTTACAATAGCAAAGTATCTACAGCAAGAAGACAAACTCTTATATTGAAAACCCTTTTTGAATTGTAAATATCAAAATATGTAAAATCCCTTGGCCTTGTAGCTGCCCTCTTGTTTATGAGGGGAAGACAGAAGTCAGTAAATGTATTTTTTATAAATCATTGTCAGGCATGTTGATCACAACAGATGCAGTTTGGATTAGAACATAAGCTAGCATTTTTGCCTACCTGTATAACACTGTATCTCTGCCTGTTTCTTGGCCCAATAGAAATCTCTCAGGGGAATCTCTTAAGAACTGTTTTTTGATAACCCATGTGGACATTTTTCTTGGAAGTATTTTTTTTTGTAATATTTTATTAATTTTACATTTAAGTATTTAAAAAGCAACGTGGTGGCTGGGTTAATCAATAATTCAATAACATACAAAAATCTTTAGTACAAATCTCAAGCTACCACATCAAATAATTCCTCTCTTTTTCCCTTAATATCTACTGTCTCATATTTAAACTAATACAGTTCTTATTATATCAATTAAGTAAAGATAGCATTGTTACATTTATCAATAATTTTTTAGCTTATACATATCCTAGTTACTTTAACATTCAATCTTTATAGACAATCCACCCTCCCGCGATCAAGCGGGGATCCCTTCTTTGCTTGTTGCTCCTACAGGGCGACTCTCGACCCTTTCCAGGGTCCCCCAGCGGAGCGAAACTAAACGCGGAAGATGGAGCTCACCTTCCAGCGTCCGTGACGGCCGCGATGGCAAACCAGAAGTTGGACATTTTTCTTGGAAGTATTATTGAACTGCTTTGCCACTGCCTTCTTGGAGGATTTTCTTTTAAACTTCCCAATCTATCCTGCACTCTGGGATTTTGTTGTGATCTCTTATGCAACTAGATAGGATCTTAGCTTAGTTTAGCTTTTTCTGAGATCAGCCAAGATTCCAAGTTCTGTCTTTTGCAGTTCTAAGCAAAACAAAAGTGTAGAAAATACTGAATATGTACTTTAATTTCATGTATGACAGTTTCATATGATATTTTGAAGTAATGTAAATGTCTGTATAATCAAACTCTCAAATATCAGCAGGGATTCCGGCACAGTATTTTTATAATTGGGAGAAAACATCAATCGGTCTAGATTTTGCCAAGAACATCAAAACATGCATTTCTTACAGTAATCATTTGCATGGCTGAGTAAGAAAGTGTACATTTGTGAATTGTTATAAAAGCTATCACTTCTTCATTAATGTTTTGTTAAGAAAAAGAGCAGAAGGTGTAGTAGCTCTCTGCTTCTTCTATATCCATGTCACTTTTCTGCAGCTGATAGATTAGGTTTACTTTCCTGTAGCTGATGGCCTTGAGATGTATTCATTGGAGTGTATATTGGAGTGAAACTAGAAAACTCCCATCGCCTTAGGAGATTCAATCCAATTCTGCCTCCAGAGAGGAAAAGGCCAGAATAAAACAATAATGAGAAAAAAGCTACATAGACATACACACAGAAACTGTTTTGTCTCAACGAAGAAGTCTTTTTTATAATGGGAGAGAGAGAAAACTATACTATTTCTTATGCATCTATGGATCTTCTTGTTGGTGATGGTTCTATGCCCTTTAAAGGTTATGAAATACCTTTTTGGTTCTACTGCTAAATAAAGCTTTCATTTCAGAATGACATAATTCTATCTGTAGAAACCCCATACTGATTTTGGCAAGCTGAGATGTTCTCTGATCTGAGCTGCTAATACTCATTTGGTGTGCCAACCAGAGTATATTAGTAGTAGGCCATAAAATAACTGCTAGTTGGTGATGGTATATATTTTAATTAAGAATTCTGTGAGCTCAATAAGAGGTATAAGAGGCCAGTTGTATCCATATAATTCACTCATTTTTCCTCTGACTGATCAGGCTCCCCTACAGAAAATAATTTTGCTCCAGGCGTTCATTAAATATGATAATCAGTGGTGTCCTCAGCAAACTGCAGCGACACCAAAACAATAATACATGCACTCATTATATCATTATATAGCTGTCACAATTACATATTATTTCCTAGCATCTGACACAATGTGAAAGTTACAACATTTGCACAATGTCACACAAATTTCATCATTTGCTCTCCCTTATCCTCCACTGCAGATGGCTATGGATAGGAATATTCATTCTCTTCTGATGCAGACACATTACCGTCAGTTATAAAAACTATGCTTCCTAATTCATCTTTGCATGAGTCAATGCTTTAAGCTTGCTGTCTTCTAGACAGGTGATGTACAATGAACAATAACATGTTGAAACACAGGAAGCTGTATTTCTGTGCACTCTTGTGCCATTTATATTGTAAAAGTAGAACATCCTTTCAGTTTTAATTCAGGAAATTGTTCCTTAGCAATAAAAAAATCTGGAGGTGCTCTGGAATCCTGCCACATTTAATGGATAGAGTTCTGCAGTAAAATTACCATCATAGTAACCATAGGAAATTTTAAACGCAATTATGTTTTTTTAAATTGTGACTTCCATATCACCTTCACACAGAGCTGACAAGAGTTTCTTGTCTGACTTCTCCAATTAAATGATTGCTTGCAGCGTTTAATTATGTATGGATTATTGTAAATGGATTATTGTCTGCTAGCAGTGTAGTTAGCTTAATTATTATAGCAATATTTTTAAGGAATTATGCATATACCTCTCAACATTACAGAATATTCTGTTTTGCATAATAAATGTTTAGTTTAATTCCATTTTGTGAACCATTTGGGCCTATTTGCTTCTTGGTTATTATTCTGTGTGCTTTAGAATAGTTTGTATGAAGTATTTTTCATAATTTCATGTCACCAGGGCCACCTCACCTTAGATGAGACTTCCTATGTGGATATTACATCCATGTTAATGACTAAAACATGTCTATTTTTGTATGATCATGAGACAGAGTAGTCTTGAACATGCAAAAGTGTAGGCACCCTGCTCAGATTATATGTTTATATTCTTGGGTGAACAGAAACTGACACAACCTCCATATGGTACAACGTTAAATTCTTCAAATCCTAATGTATAGCTACTATCTATATTCATTAGTTTAGAGCAGTGGTTCTCAATCTTTTTAATGCCGCGACCCCCAACCGGTCGTAAGTTGAGGACTACTCAACCGGTCGTAAGTCGAGGACTATTCAATTGGTGCAGCACCATTTGCCGAATGGGACTTTTGGTGGGCTCAGCAGGGCAGAGACAGCCTGGACAATTCCTATTGGCTTTTGAAAGCCAATAGAATTAGACTCAATTCAAGAGAGGCTATTCTATTGGCTTTCAAAAACCAATAGAATAAAAGGGAGTAGCACAGCTAAGGAAAAGGGGGAAAAAATGGCGGACTGCGTTGTTTGGCGACCCCGTGAAATGGTCGTTCGACCCCAAATGGGGTCCCGACCCGCAGGTTGAGAACCACTGGTTTAGAGAGTCAAATAAAAATGCTATATGTGGCACCCTAATCTTTTTGCTCAATTAAATGATTATTACAATCATAATAAATGAGTGTTGGGTTAAAATTAAAAAGCATAATATTTCACCCAATGTTTTGCAATAGCTCCTTGGGCAGAAATAACAGATTTCAAAGATTTCAAGTAGTCAACTAAGAGTCTTCCTACTCTTGCTCTTTGTATCTTTTCCCACTCTCCCTTGCACAACTGTCAGGACTCAGAAATATTCTTAGAATATCTTACACACACGGTATGCTTGAAATCTCCTCACAAATTCTAAATAATATTCAAACCTTAGGACTGAGAAGACCCTTATAGTACCTTTGTATTTCTTTTCCTATAAGTCAGTGTTTCTCAACCTTGACAATTTTAAGGCATGTAGACTTCAACTCCCAGAATTCCACAGCCAGCATTGCTGGCTGTAGAATTCTGGGAGTTGAAGTCCACATGCCTTAAAATTGTCAAGGTTGAGAAACACTGCTATAAGTACTACTATGGTTTATTTGGAAGTATGTTTCAGGTTGTTGTCTTGCTGAAATATCGAACTTTTTTCAATCTCAATTTCTTCCTTGACTGGGAGATATTAGATGCAAAGAATATGCTGGTGTTTAGCTGAATCATTCTTCTATGCCCACAATATTTCTTACGCTTCTGGCTGCCAAGGGATAATAGAGTAATTTCTATATTTTATGGCTGGCAAAGTATGCTTTTCCTGAAATGTTTTGCCCTTTTCGCTCCCAACATTTTTTGTGTTGTTGCAACTGAATAGCTCAATTTTTGTTTCATCATTCCAAAGCATTTTGTTCCAAAACACTTCAAGTCTACCAGGGTTTCCTTTTACATACTTTAGACAATGTATTTTGTCATGAGATTAGAGAATTGACAAACTGTCCCAAACTGAGCCATTCTTATATAAGCAACAGTGCAATGTGGACAATTATTCCATTGTCAGCTAACTTTTCAGCAGATTATTTGGAGTGATCTCTAGGTTTGTTTTACAAATAAGACCATTCTAGCAGAGATATTTCCTGATCTTTGAGATCTTCATATGATTCCCACAATTCTTTAGTAACTTTCATTTTTAAAAAATATTCCTTGTACCGGTAGTTAGAAATTGCCAGCTGGAAGCATTTAGAGATTTTATAGCCTTCTAAAACTTTGTAAGTGAATTACCTTCATTTTCAAATGTTTAAACAGCTGTTCACTGGAATCCACAGAAGGAGTAGAGAGAAGGTAGACAGAACAACAACTCTAACCTGAGTTAAAGGATGAGAATATTTTATCATCTATAGGATTGTCTTCACCTGGTTAATTGTAGGCTTAATAAGATTACTGCTTTTGTGGCCTTTATAGTATTACAATAATACAAAGATAATAAAAGTCACACAGAATCCTATAGCCTTGCCTAGTGACTACTATCTTTATCACTTTTTTCTCATTTGCATGTTGCACCATGACTTTGGAAAGAGTGCAGAAAAGAGCAACAAAGATGATTAGGGAGCTGAGGCTAAAACATGAAGAACGGTTGCAGAAATTGGATATGGCTAGTCTAGTGAAAACAAGGACTAGGGGTGACATTATAGCAGTGTTCCAATATTTGAAGGGCAAAGAAGGGGGGGGTCAACCTATTTTTCAAAGCACCAGAAGGTAAGATATGAAACAATGGATGGAAACCAATCAAGGAGAGAAGCAACCCAGAATTAAGGAGAAATTTCCTGACAGTTAGAACAGTTAACCAGTGGAACAAAAGTTGTGGGTGCTCCATCTCTGGAGGCTTTTAAGAAGAGACTGGACCGCAACTTGTCTGAAATAGTGTAGGTCTCCTGTTTGAGCAGGGGGATGGACTAGAAGTCCTCCAAGGTCCCTTCCAACTCTGTTATTCTGTTTTGCTTAAGGACATTTGCTATGGAGGTCACACTTCTTGGTCCTGGGTTTGTTGGGTGTTTTGTTTGGTAATGAACCATGAAATGCCACTTTTAGATGGTAGGAGATCTACCATGTAATCCCTTGTCACATGTATTTTGTATTGGATTTTCAATGGGAAGGTGGTTGAGGATAAATATTCCATTAAACTCCCTGAAACAATAATATACCAGGCTAACTTTGTTTGTATATCTTTGCTTTGTACTTGGTATTTTGTAAATGGCAAGCTTTGCTTTGATAATAGAAGACTTTATAAAAAAATATGTGAAGTTGAATGAGAATTTATCCCTTTAATCTTCAGTTGGGACTGGAAATTCCATTGCTAAGCCATGAGGTTGTTAAGTGAGATTTCATGTGACTGCAATAGACTTACGAGCTCACTTCCCTCACATTTAATTTATTTATTAATTATCTTTTTGTATCTTCTTCCAAAATTAATCCTTGGAGTTTTGTGTCTCTCTTTTCTGAGATAAAAAGTGATATTTTTGCTGTTGGATTCAAGTGATGCCTTCCAGAGGAGTTGGACTACAGTGATCAGAATTCCCAATGAGTTGAATAAATAATGCTAGGAATTGTAGTTCTTTCGTATATAAAAGATAGGCAGTTGGAGAAGGCTCATTAATCTGAGTCCTATTGTAGTCCTGGTATTGTGTGTTCAAATCAGACCTTATAAGGGTGGATGAGATAGAAGACCAGCACATAAAACATAAACAGAACAAGGCATGGTCACTTTCAATGTCGTATTGGAAAAGACTGATTGCTCCTGTTCCTAGTTATTTATTTGAGCCTGTTCTGCCAGCATTGTTCTGCCAGCATATAACAGAATAAGGCAACTAGATGAGGCAGCGGAGAACAAAAACAAGCAAGTATTTTTATAAGTGGCTTGGGGAATAAGTATGTACAGTCAGGAAATAGAGACTCAGGAAGAGCAGTTGGAGGGCTGGTTTTCTGCCAGCTAATCAGTCTTCTGAAACCTGACATGACCTTGATGTTTTGGGAATACATCTCCTAAAATTCCAAGCCAGTCTGCTGCTATTCTGAAATGAATAAAATAAAACCATACTTTTTAAATGTTGCTTTGTTTCACTTGATGGACTGAAGAACTATCAGCCAAGGAGTTCAGATTGATAACACTTTACCATCTGAGATCAGATTGAGCCCAATCCCGATTGACCTTCCAGAAAACATTGAAAACTTGGTTGTTTCTCCAGGCATGGACTTCATGAAGTTAGTGAAGCCTGGGTGGATTGCTCTTACATTGCGTTATATAGTATGTTGTGTTATGTTATCACTGCTTTGACTCTCATCTTTTTGAAATTCCTTTTTGAGTTATATGTTTTGAATTTCATGTTTTAATGGTTTCACATTATGGCTTCTATTTAAACTTTGTTCAGAACCACTGCAGCAAGAGGGACGACCATATTGGCATAGCATATCATAGTATTTAGTATAGTGTACAGAGTACTTTTATTTGTTTTAAAATCCATTATTTCTGTTCAATATTTAAAATTCTTTGGGTATTTGCTAATTTGGAGGTAATAGTTTACTTGAATATGTCTTACAGCCCAGTTCAATGGGGGAGAGATAAGGCAATCTTCACCTTCTCCGTCTTCAAGTGATCGGCGCCGACAGCTTCGTGCACCTGGGGGAGGCTTCAAACCCATCAAACATGGTAGCCCAGAATTCTGTGGAATCTTGGGAGAGAGAGTGGATCCAACTATTCCGCTAGAAAAACAGATGTAAGTTGCCGATACTTGGTGCAGGGAAACATAGGACAGCAGAAACTGACATGAAAGTAGTATTTTGCAGTTGTTGGGAGTTTGTAGGGCTGCATCCAGTACACATCTCTCAAAGTTGCTTTGCTTGGTCTTGCATATCGTGTAGTACATTAGAATGCCTTTAAAAAACTGTAAAACTTCAAAATGAATTTATTCTAAGTGTCAAATGCTTGTATTTTTTTTACAGATGGTATCATGGAGCAATCAGTCGGACAGATGCAGAAAACCTCTTGCGCTTGTGTAAAGAATGTAGCTATCTAGTGAGGAACAGTCAAACAAGCAAGCATGACTATTCACTTTCTTTAAAGTAAGTATCTTTTAAACAAATTATAGGCACAGTGTTAAGCAGATTTGTAGGGTGCAGTAGCAGCTACCACACACATTTCTTCTACTAAAAAGGCTTTTGCTCAAGCCCCATAGGAATTTTAGAATTCCAGATGTCAGACTGGATTGCTTTGAGTGACACTTCTGAGGTTTGGTTGTAAACGCTCCAAGGACAAGCATGGGGGTTTTGTTTATATTTGTTTTGTTTTTAGTTTTTAGTATTTTAGTTTTTTTTAATCTCTTCTTGCTGCTGATTAAAATGTTTCCGCTACATTCTGCTTAATTTTTTTCAACATTTAATAAACCAATTGTTTTGTTTGTTTTTTTCTCCTCTTTCCCTGCTTTGACAAATAACTTATACCCATAAAATACAAAAAGTTTGCACTGTACAGAATACAATGAATGAAAAGATTAGTTTTATTGACTGGTAAACTGCCATGTAAAATTTCTCCAAGTAAAACAAGCAGTGAAAATTGGAATGGAATAGAAAAAGTTTTAGGCTTAGGGAGATATCATTGATTTATATTAAAAAGAATAAGGAAAAAATGTATAATAATTTTAAAACCTGTACTAAAATTTTTAGACTGCAATCATACATATATTTACCTGAGATTAAATCCTATTAAATTGAATAGCATTTTCTTTCCAAATATACATGCAAAAGATCAGATTTTTAAATACATATACATAGATATAAACATAGATATAGATATCTGTTTCTGCAGTCAATACAAGTAGCCCTTAAATTATGACAGTTCACTTAGTGACAGTTCAAAGTTACGACAAAAAAGTACTTACAACACAGTCCTGAAGTTACAAATGTTGCAGCAACACAGCAGTCGCAGTGTTGCAACATTCCACCTGCCTATTCCCACACCCCACTAGGACCTAACAGGCACTAACCATGCTATGATAGCCCACCAGCTCCTTCCCATCCCAAAGGGTCACTTACCTTTCAGAGATCCAGAGTTCCAGAACAGGCTGACCACTCCTTCTCTCTCCTCAAGAGAGCTATCTTCTTTCCAGCCTCTCTGCCGGGGCAGTGCAGTTTCTTTGCCTGCTCCTGCCGTTCCATAGGCAGAGTGGCGAGAGCAGAGGCAGAGTGGGATGTTCGTGTCCTACTCAGCTTCACTGACTCACCGAGGCTGCCTATGCAGGACACCCAATCCGCTTTTGGAACACCGGGCAGTTTTGGTGAGTCTGAAGGAGCACGAGACCGCACCCCAAAGGCTTCTCTTCTCCGCGCCAAAAGCTTTTGCAAAGGGACGGAAGGCTTCACGTTGAGCAATCTCACACTGCTTCGGGCTTTCTGTTCTTTGCAAAAGCTTTTGGTGTGGAGAAGAGAAGCCTTTGGGGTGTGGTCTCGTGCTCCTTCAGGCTTTCTCCACACCAAAAGCTTTTGCAAAGGGACAGAAGGCCTGAAACAGCATGAGATCGCTCCCCCAAAACCTCCCGTCCTTTTGCAAACGTTTCTTTCAGACCAGTGGAATTGGAATTTGCAAGGATTTGTTGTTTTAGAAGGAAAATGTGCTTTTGGGACCAGAGGGGGTTGGAAGGCAAACTGTGTTATCCCACACTTAATATCCCAAACCATATCCTGTGGAGTGCAGGAAAAAAGCAGTAGAAGAAAATGTTATGAGTATGTCCATGAAATTACCACGCTTTTGAAGGAGATTTCACTTTTATTCCTTTATAGGTTGGAGAATGAGTCCTGCAGTATTGTAATGTGCTTGAATCTGTGTAGGAAGGCCTTTTAGCAGACTGTTTTTGTGGAAATGTGAATATCCTTCCAATAGAAATAAGACTAAGCTTTTGCGTGAAAGCACTGCTCCATAACTTACCAACTACAAAATAGTCTGCAGAAATTCTCCAATTTCTTTTTTCAATTTCAGAAGACATATGTTAAAAGTTGTTCATAAGTCTAACTCATGGGTAGTTTCACAACATCCTTGCATATATCAAACTCCTAAATTAGCCTTCTCCAATCTTATGGACCTAGGTGTACTAAACTAACATTCCCAGAATTCCCAATTCCCAATTACTTCTTTTACCAAGACAATGGTAAAATGAGGACCCAGATTGTTAGGGGCAATGTAAATATATATATATATATATACATTGCTTACTGGTGTACACCGCTTAGAGAGTGCTTGCACTTAAAGCAGTATATAAGTCTCATAAATAAATAAATAAGTAAGTAAGTAAGTAAGACATCTGGGTTACTGATCCGAAATCCTTATTCTGAAACAAAATGAGGAGTAGAAGTCTGGCTTTCCAATCTCTTTGTTGCTCAAGATAAGAAGCCCTTTCTCGTGAAATGCTTAAAAAGTGCTATATATTGTAAATCTGATTTATAAAGAAGAAATAGCAATGTTTCAAGTCTTTATTTCTCTTTCCCTAAAGCGTATTTGGTTTTTTGGTGTGTGGTTTTTGTTTTGTTTTTTGATCGAGAACATATTTGGTATTGTCTTCTTAAGTAAAATTAAGCTCTGGGGAGGCTTGTACTAGCAGTGCAATTCGAAAATCCTTTGGCGTTGAGAGACAGCAATGTTCTGCACTAGGCATTAAGACTTAGAGCAGTTTCCCGGTGATTATCTTAAAACATTTTTAGTACCCATTCCTTTTGTTTAAGAAAACCTACAAGAATGTTGTTGTAATAACTACTCCCACCAAGAATTCAGGGTTTTAGACTTAAAACTGACAGGTGTGTTAGAATTTTTGATGTATCTGTTCTGAAATGAATAGATATGGAATTAAATATTCTTTCCATCATAAAAGAAGTCCACCAATCTTCTAAGGAAGCAAGATAGCTGCTGGTATAACACGAACAATATCAGAATGGGAGAGTGAGAGTGCTTAGGATTGGGAATGTAAGATGCTTATTTCTTACAAAGTGGAAACATTTTATAGTTCAGGTTCCACTACTCCCATTTTATAGGTAGTCCTCGACTTACGATCACAATGGAGCCCAAAATTTCTGTTGCTAAACAAGACAGTTGTTAAGCAAGTTTTGCCCCATTTTATGTCCTTTCTTTCCGCTGTTGTTACGTGAATTACTACCGTTGTTAAGTTAGTAACACTAACTTAAGTGTTACTAACTTAAGGGAATCTAGCTTCCCCATTGACTTTGCTTGTCAGAAAGTCGCAAAAGGTGATCACATGACCCCTGGACACTGCCACCGTCATAAATATGAGTCAGTTGCCAAGCATCCGAATTTTGATCAGGTGACCATGGGGAGGATGCAACGGTCGCAAGTGTGAAAAACAGTTGATAAATCACTTCTTTTAGTGCCGCTGTAACTTCAAACAATCACTAAATGAATGGTTGTAAGTTGAAGACACCTGTACAGGTAGTCCTCAGGTTACAAGAGTTCATTTAGTTCATTTAGTGTCGAAGTTACAGAGGCACTGAAAAAAGTGAGTTATGGCCCTTTTTCAACACTGACAGCCATTGTAGCATCCCTAGGGTCATATGATCAAAATTCAGACACTTGGCAACTGACTCACATTTATGATGGTCGCAGTGTCCCAGAGTCATGTGATCACCTTTTGTGTACCTCTGGTAAGCAAAGTCAATGGGGAAGCTGGATTCACTTAACAACTGCGTTACTAACTAAACAACTGCAGTGATTCACTTAATCACTGTGGCAAGAAAAGTCGTAAAATGGGGCAAAATTCACTTAACAAGTGTCTCACTTAGCAACATAAATTTGGGGTTCAGTTGCGGTCATTAAGTCGAGGACTATCTGTACTATCTTTTTCCTCTGGTCTGTTTCTGACAATGGGTTTTGACAAATAGAAATTAGGCAAATGTTTGATTTAAATTGTTTTCAGAGAGGCTGATAGGCAATTCTTTGCTCAGTGTTTCCTCCCCTTTCTCCACACAGTATGATTTGGTTCATTTGCCCCAGGATGGCCAAACTTAAAAAAAAAAATAGCCTAGAAACTTTTGCTTAAAGCTTATACATCGATTGGCATTTGCTTCTCAAAACAAATAGCAAATTTAAGTATTTGGGGTTTTTTTAACAATACTTAAAGTAAAAGTGTCTCTGTTCTGTTGAATTAAATCATTTCATAATTCATTCTTTATGACTAAATATGATTTTTTTTAAAAAAAAAACTACTTTTACAGCAATTTAATATCTGCTTTACCTGCTATAAGCCATCCTAAAGTCCTTCACAATATATATTGTCTCTTGACCTCACTCCTGATGACTTCATAAAAAGTTTGTAGCATTTTCTCTTTTTATTATTTTATTAATTTTCTATTAGTGCTTAATAAACAACATGTTGTCTGGGTTGATTTGTTTTGCTTAGTAATACAAGTTAAATTCTTATTCTCTACCCCGTTTTTCCAGCCATTGATAAAATAAGTTCCATGTTTGAAAATATTCTGTATCTTCTTTTTCTTTAATCCTCAATGTAAGTTTATCCATTTCAGCACAGTCCAGTACTTTCTTGATTATCTCTTTGTCCAACAGTGTTTCTTCATTTTTCTAGTCTTGAGCAAAAAGTTGGTAGCATTTTCTTGGCAACATTTTGGAAGTAGTTTGCCAGGACCTTCCTTGAAAATATTCCTTCAGTCACTCCGTTCAAACCTACAGCCCTAGTTTTCTTTATGGTATCTCACCTTAGTTACCAACAGGTCTAGCCCTGATCAGCTTTTCAGGATCAGCCAAAGATTAGTTAGATTCTTCCTTTAGGCACTCATGCATATGTAAGTCATGTTAAACACAATAGACTTAATCTAAGAAGGTACGGATATAGTTGTCATATAAGAATACTCAAGTCTTGGCTTTAAAAAAAGCAACTTGTTTTGTAATCAAGTAACATTCCCTACACCCGTCCCTGCCTTTTCGTGAAGAACAGTTCTAATGTTGTTGATTTGATTCCCCACCAGAAATTCTATAAATATGTGATTGTTTTTGCCTGAATTTTTAAACAAAATAATTTGGAAAAAATACTGTGCATGTACAACATTGAAGTAGGATTTATAAAATTAATGATTTTGAAACCATTACATTGTTGTGGTAGACGTAATTGCATCTTTCATAAGCACAAGACAGCTTCTAGGAAAGCAGAAGTAAGAAATTAATGTAAAGAATAATATCAATTTTAAAAAGCTAACAGGAAGTTATTGGAAACAAAACGGTGAATTTATCAGAGATATCATGGAATACAAGATCATAAAAAATACATTCTGTTTTGGATTGTCCAAAAGCACAGTGAACTTTATTGAAAGTATCAGAATTTTGGAATGAGATTCCCTTTCCCCAAAAGCACGGCAAACGTTTATTGCAAATATCAATCTTTGGAATAAGATTACCTTTCTATATGTTTTGCTCTTTCAGTGTAGGGTATCTTTCCTTTGGAATGTCCTTTTCTTTCTCAGTTGACAAGTTGTTATTTGGTAGCAGACCAAAAACAAAAATCATTTGTGGCAATTTCAACCTGTACAGTACAGACTGTATGCTTTCTCTGTTGATTTATATTACATACAGAGAGTTCATCTTTTTCTTCCCAGTTGCAGACACATTCTATTCTGTTTAAGAACATCTGACTATAAATCTTGATTTGAAGTGTTTGAAATTCTGAAAAAACAACACCATTTTCTTCATTAAACACTCTACCAGCTGACCAAAGCCTTTAGAGTAGTAAATAAGCAAGCTAATGGAAGGCCACTGCTTGCTTCCAATTTGTTTGCAATGCATGAAGTAGATAATAGAACTACATAACAAACTTTACAAGGTCAGAGACTTCTGCTGAGCTATCCGGCTTTGACCTCCATATATAGCACAGGTCAATTGCATTTCCTTCAGTCATCTTTCTGTATCAGGCTAGCTAAGCTGAATTCTGCCAAAGTAATCTTCTAGAAAGATTTCATTTTCGAAGAAAGGTTGTAATCTTGAGACAAGCCATCCTTTCCCCCCTGAATGGTTGTAGCAGTCTAATTCAGAAGGACCCTTTCATATATTTAGATTTTATCAAAAGATCTGGGTACAACAGTTACATTATTTTGGCAGAAATTTCAGAGGGCAGATTGGAATGATTTTTGCTGCCTACTAATACAACATTCCAGTTAGTTTCCATTAAAAGGGATGATGAAGAAAGGAATAACTTTAAGATTGTTGGTAGATTATCATGCTGTTAAAGGAGAAGGGATCTTATATGTTTCCCTCCCCCCCTTTTTTTTGTATAAAAGTCATGTTTCATCTTCCTTAGACAGAGGTTTAGCAAAGCAAGATGCTAAAGCTTTTCAAAGAATATATTATTCCAGGATATAGATTAAAACTGCTCTGTGGGGCAATAAAGAATAAGTCTACTCTCTCTTCTCTGCAATAGTCCTCCAGAATAGAGAAAGACTACTAAAGCATCTTTCTTTACTCATCTTTTCTGCATGCCCAGTTCATGTCATTGTTCCTCCGAGGGTGGATTTCCAGATCCTTCACCATCTGGTAGCCCTGCTCTGAACCTCTTCCATTTGTTGTGGTCCTGGACACAGTAGTTCAAATGAGGACTGACCAAGGCAAAGTAGATTGGAACAATTACTTTTCATGACATGGATGTTGCACTCCTGGTAATGCACTCCCAAGATAACAATTGCCTTTTCAGCAGCTGTACCACACTGCTGACTCATGTTTACTTTGGAGACAGCAAGGACACTCACATTCCATTTGTATGTACTATTGGTCTCCTTAATCCTGTACTGATGCCTTAAAATTTTCTACCCAAATGCAGAACTTTTTATTTTGCTCTATTAAATTCCATCCTATTCTTTTCAGCCCACTGCTTGAGTTGTCTACTTTTTTTTTTAATCTTCTCTGTTTCGTGCTAAATAGAAGCTATGCCATCCAGTTTTGTGTCATCTGCAAATTTGTAAGTGTTCTCTCAATTCCCCATTTGGTCACCTATAAAAATAATTCAACAATGTGGGGATCTAGGATCCATTCGGTACTTCCCTCCAAACTGAAGTACAGTCATTAATGTTCACTTTTTGGTGCAATGATTTAGCCAGTTGTGAGTCAGTCTAATAGTATCATCTAGACTGTATTTGACCATTCTATTAAGGACACTATAATTAGGCACTCTGTCAAAGATTTTGCTAAAGCCCTACATTACATCTTGTGTCTACAGCATTACCAACTAAGCTAGTAACTCTATCAAAAAAGGAGATACAATTAATCTCGCACAATATATTTGCAACAGACTCATTCTGATCTTTTCTCTGATGTGCATCCTTTTATATATTCTCAGAATAATGTCTATATTTCTCATTTCTAACTACATTCAGGCATGTAAGTCCTCACTTGAATACTTGATTTTTTAATTTGCTTAATCTAAGAGATAAGCATACGTGTACAAGTGATTCTGATTTCTAGACAGTATTATTTAGTGAATAGCTAAAAATTACCTGATGAATAGATTACTGACATATAATTTCAACTATGTTTTCCAGTTGAAACTCTTAACCCTCTTACTCCACCAGTTTTCATTTGTTAAGGATACAGCCTAAAATGCATTATTTGTTTTGAATGTGTATAATTTAGCTTTTCACCTAGAACCATGGTGGCGAAATCTATGGCACACGTGCCACAGGTGGCACGCAGAGCCCTCTCTGTGGGCACGCGTGTCATCGCCCCAGTCGTAGGCCTTCAGCTGGGTTTTATAAAACCTTTTCACTTTAGGCCTCCGCCACCATGTGCAAAAAAAAAAAAAGGGTTCAATCAGTCAATCAATTTCAACTTCTTGCGGGAAAAAAAAAGATCTCGCAAAATTGGAATTGAGTCCCACCCACTCTACCGTTACCACCGTAGCCACGCCTACCCAATGGGCCATACCCACCCAATTGGCCACATCCACCCACTGGGCCATGCCCACCTGGCACCCGACGATACATCAGTGGGTTTTGGGTTGCAGTTTGGGCACCCAGTCTGTAAAAGGTTCGCCATCACTGACCTAGGACATAAAATGAGCTTGCTTAGTCTTGATTGCGGTTCCAAATGGAAGTGAGAATATTAAGGAAGGAGACAAACCAAAATCAATTCCAGTCATATGCTACCCAGGTAACATGCATAAAAACAACAAAACACACGGACACACACACACACACACACACACACACACACACACACGAACTTCTCATTTCTCCTTTTTCCAAAATTTTGCAATTTGGTTTGCAGTAAAGATGCTCATATCTTTTCTTTTTTCACAGCACAAAGTCTTTAGAATGATGCGATTTTGTGGCTTTGACTTAACACTGATTTCATACACCCCAGGATTTTTCCACAGGCCAGCTTTGTTTAAGTGAGCTGCCAGCATATCATCATAATGACAATATCCAGTAGACCATTGATGCTTACTCACAGGCAGAGGCTATTAAGTAGGAATTTTTGAAAAACTGTTGCAGCAACTTCTGTTAAAAACCTTACTCAGGAAATAGCTGACTTAGTTTTACTATTCTGCCCAGCCTTGTAGAAATGCCCTTCCAGCCTGTTTTTGCCATTGCCAGCACAGTTCTTGTAATCAGTTAATCATGCCTGATGAATTAGGAGTACATTTTCCAATCACATTCCACAGATGGAAGCGAATGTGCCAGTGAACATTTTTCTGAAACGATAACCAAGATAGAGCATATTAATTTCCCCCCATGTTCTGCACACGAATGACTTTCTTGAAAAATGCACAGATTATAAACCTTCAGTATATTTTAAACTTTTAGTTCAGCCGTTTTTTGACAGACAAACATAATCCTGCCGCTTGCAGAAGGCTAAGTAATTAGTGTTACAAGTGGTACTATAGGGGATTATTTATAGCTACTCTGTCATTCATACCTGCTTATAGCGATATTTACAACACACTGGAAGGGCATAAACTGGTCTCCTTAATCAGACCAAATCTGTTACAGCAATCTGTCCTTCACTGCCACTATCCAGGCCAGATATTTACAAATGCACTTTCTCTGAGCATGAAGATTGCATTTAATTAGCATCCACAACATCCACAGGTCAAATTTATATCTGCAATATTTTTTGCTAAAATAATTATCTGCAGATGGGGGGGTTGTCATACTCATACTACTGATGAAAACAGAAGAAGCTGATGAAAGCAAAGTAAAGAGGAAGAGGTGCAGATCCTTCAGGCATCCTTGCTGCAAAGCTCGAATGGCTTGGAAAATCACTTCTTGCATGGGAGGCTACTTGCCTGATGAATTTAACCCTTCGGTATAGCTATACTGGACATCTTGTCTTTTTTTTTTCCCCCTTCCATATTCAGCTGTTCCTCCCCTTGCTCACCTCTATGCATTTTATATCCTCTTTTCTCTTTCTTTTTCCCTGTTTGGCTACCCCACATTTTCTTATCGCTATCACAGTTTTTTTCTCTTTTTTCCTCTTTCTCTTGGGAAAAAGTAGTGGACTGTGAATATATATTTGTAGATTTCTGTGTGAAAGAATATACATCTAGGGATCAATCAGTGTTTTGTTTTCATTTGCATTTGTTCATACATATTAAGTTTCTTGTTGTTCTGGTCCTGCCCTCTTTTGGGGAGGAGACAGAGTGGCTTCTGACAGGTATATGGATACATACAGAGGTATATCTGTAGAACAGCGGTTCTCAACCTGTGGGTCGGGACCCCATTTGGGGTCGAACGACCATTTCACGGGGGTCGCCAAACAATGCAGTCCGCCATTTTTTCCCCTTTTCCTTAGCTGTGCTACTCCCTTTTATTCTATTGGCTTTTGAAAGCCAATAGGAGTTGTCCAGGCTGTCTCTGCCCTGCTGAGCCCACCAAAACTCCCATTCTGCAAACGATGCTGCAGGTTGTCTGCAGCGAAGACGAGCTGTCTGGCAGTTTCCACCTCTCCCTGCTGAGCAACTACTAAAAATGTAACCAAAAGAGGGCCAGGGGTGGGAGGTGGGAGGCCGGCGGGCACAGGGAGGGTTGCTGGCGTGCGTGGGGCCCGGCGGGTACCTTACCTCCCTTGGACTGGGCCAGCTGGTGGCCCAGCTGGTGATCGGCCTGCTCCATCTCTGCTGCTTGCCAGCTATGCCTCGGCCAGCGCAGGGGGCGGCACGCATGTGCGGTGCTCCCGGGCAGGGAAAGTCCTCGACTTAGGACTGGTTGGGTAGTCCTTGGCTTATGACCAGTTGGGTAGTCCTCAACTTACGACCGGGTGGGGGTCGTGGATTATGGAGAAAGACATCAAGCAGCCATTTCTCTTAGTGTTGTGGTGCTGACCTTTTTGAAGAGGGCTGGACCGCTTCTTTGGTGTGCAATGGGGGGTGGCTTGCAAAGCTGAGGATCTGGTCCGTGTGCATGGGTTTGTGGTAGATGTGGGTATCCAATTGTCTAGTCTAGTGTGCATAGTCTATATCAGGGCTTTTCAACCAGTGGTACGGGTACCACGTGTGGTACATTGGCACCTGGCAGGTGACATGCGACCATCCTAGAAAAGTGGTAGCTGGGGAGGGGAATGAGCTGAACCAGTGGCAGCACCGCACAAGCCTGAGCGAGAGATGGCTGGAGCTGCAGGGCTGTCAGGGCTCAGCAGAAGCGCCAGGATCAGCACTTTTTCGGGACTGTCAAGGCTCAGCAGAAGCGCCAGGATCAGCGCCAGGTTCCAGCTGGAGCTTGGCGCTGATCCTGGTGCTTCTGCTGAGCCCAGAAGAAGCACTGATCAGCTGGAATGTTGCAGCATCTCCAGGGTCTTGTGATTTACATTCAGATGCCTGACAACTGATTCATATTTATGACGGTCACAGTGTCCCAGGGTCATGTGAAGTAACCAAAACCTGCTGCAACCACCCAGCAGATGGGGGGGAATAAAAACCAAACACCCTCCACCCCACCCCTGCTGCCAATCCTCAACAGAAATGCTCACAACAATGAAAACCTTGGACAGGAGGAAGAGCGGGCAGGCAGGTGTCTTGCTCAGCTGTGGCTTGGGGGGCACTTTTTTCAGTGCCATTGTAACTTCGAACAGTCACTAAGTGAACTGTTATAAATCGAGGAGTACCTGTATTTCATCACTTTTTTCCTTTTTGGGGGTTGGTGTCATCAAGTTTTTGACACCTAGCTAGGTGACTGGTGGTACTCAGATATTGCCATATCCTAAAAGTGGTACAATGGATGAAAAGGTTGAAAAGCCCTGGTCTATATATAGTAGATTTTCACGGGTAGACCTGCGTGCGTGTGTGTGTGTGTGTGTGTGTGTGTGTGTATGCTGTGTGTGTTTCTCTTGCTTTTGAGAGTAAGCATTCTCTTAAATTCTCATAAGTTCACCGACATCTTCATTTCAGATAATTATTGCACTTTATAAACCTTGTGACTTTACTACCATTAACCCAGCTCATAATAGTAAGCTCCAGGTTTACTTTATTACTTTAGTACAGCCAAAAGGCCAGTCAGGTAGAATGCATAACTATAATAAGCAGTAATATAAAAACAATAAATCACTTACTAAAGAATAACCAGCATAATCAATATATACACACACACACATACTCATTTACAGGTAAACAAATACTGTAAAACATAAAAATTATAATGTGAGCATCTATCAAAAGGCTAATTCACAAAGGTGAACTAGATATTATCATGTACCAGACTCTGCATGCCATCACACAGGATTTTGCCACATTCTATTTAATGAAGTCATATTTTTTTTTGTCTGATAGCAATAGGGGAACATAAAATTGCTGTAAACAATTTTGAAAATGCAAGAGAAAAGGTGTAAAATGTTTAGTGCAACAGAGGAAAACACAAGCAGCATTTCCTATCATTCCCTATACACATAAGGCAATGTATTCTTTAGAGGAGATATTTCAGAATTTGCCCTATAGGACTGCCGATGGAAGCATGTCAAATTTAATTTTTGGAAATGCTCTCTATTTGGGAAATAGAAGAAAGGAAGGATAGCTGGCAAGCTGTCCTTGGAGGCATGTAACCCACTTTTGGGTTTCCTCCATTTGTGAAGTTAATTCTTTTGAAAAGCTGTAACCTCAATTTGCTACCTTGGTGCTTTGTACTTAATGCGTGCTCAAGTACTTTGGCTGGCTCAAAATTCAGGGAGAACCAAGATGCAAAACTTTAGAGGCACACGTTGATTCCATCTAGATTGAAAGTTATCAAGAATACCTGTGAGACCAAACCTGTGGGGAAGAAACTATGTTTCAAGTAGTAGTAGTAGTAAATTAGTAGCCCAAATCATGCTTCTGCCCCTAAAGTCTGATTTCCAGCATTTGGGACACATCCAACTGGAAAATTGCTGTTAGTTGGCATCAATTTGAGTAGTCTGTAATTGGATAAGAGCCACTTTGTGCACCATAAGACCGCTGCAGCAGGGATTTTTCCAGATATATTTTGATGGCAGCAGGTCCTAGCACCTCCTTTTATGTGAAAGAATTTCAGAATAGCCTCTGAGCTTCAAGCGCTACATGTTCCATTTGGCTTTCATGTTCCCAGAAGTGTGGAATATTGCTTCAAGATACTTAAAACATTTTACCTGTTCTGTCTTGTGTCCGCCAAAGGACCCATTATGCAACTTAGGCTTTTGGCAAAGACCATTATCTTTGTCTTTGGATAATTTAATTGCAGACATTCTTCTGTACATTGCTGCACAAAGTTTTCTCAAAGCCCTTTAAAGATCAAATGTGTTAATTATGAAACAACGGATGCAGAAAATTTTCCTCTTGGAAATTCTGTTATTCAGCCTTTTTATTTTGTCTATTTATTAAACTTCTATGTCGTCCATCTCGCCAAGGCAATTATTTCCTATAGTGCTTATTTTAGTTGAATAGCACTTGCATAATGGAATTTAATCAGAATATCATATTTGCAACTTTTGATAGTCTGTGAAGTTCAGACTCAGGTCTGAAAACTCACTTAGCAACCACCTCACTTAATGACTGAGTTTCTGGTTCCACTTGTAGTAGCTAAGCAAAGACTACCTGTAGTCGGTTGCAATATCTCACTGGCTTACAAATATGGTTCGTGTCAGAAATGATGGTCATAATTAGGGAAGTTGGAAGTGATCTGCTAAAGTCGGGGACTCATACATAAGTTTTTTTTAGATTCAAGTCTAATTCTCGCAATTCATTTCCCTGTTTGAAATATACTTGCCCAGATTCAAGTAGGCAACCCTTTTGGTCCTGATTATGTCTGCATGTGCCCAGATTGTAGAAATAATTTGCACAGTTTTAATGCTTGTATATGACCTATTGCACTGAGGAGGTTAAAAGCAACTTGATTTTGTTGTGTAATTTATCTTACTCAGACTCATCTGTTTCTTAATTTTACATGGTAGCCACATTTTACAATCCCACAATCCCCATTTTTCCTCTTCTATCTTTGTCCCTTCTTTTCATTGGCTTTTAAAAATATATACCCTAGACCAGTATTTCTCAACCTTGACAATTTTAAGGCATGTGGACTTCAACTCCCAGAATTCCACAGCCAGCAATGCTGGCTGTGGAATTCTGGGAGTTGAAGTCCACATGCCTTAAAATTGTCAAGGTTGAGAAACATTGCCCTAGACAATTTAGCATCTTGGTATGAAAGTATTTGGTATGAATGTATGCATGTGTGTATGTGCGCATTTTACTGCCTTTGCTTAGATAAATACTAGCATTTTTGTGCTTTTTAGGAAATGTAGGCTAAAGAATAGGGTTCCATAACTTATTTCAATGAATTCATATTGAACTGTGGCAAAACAAGGGAAATATCATACACCAGTGTTTATCAAACTTGGCAACTTTAAGATGTGTGGAATTCAATGTCCTAAATTGCTAAGCTTGAAAAACACTGTCATATATCGTACTTGTACTTGGTATACTTTGAAAAAAAGTCATGAGGACAGAATAAAAGTCTGGATGGGTTTTATGGTTTTAATTGCATCCTCAATCACTTCCTAATAGAAAAGCAAGTTGGTGATATTTGTAAAAAAAAAAAAGCATACATTATTACTCTGAATTGGGAATTACAGTGAGGGCTGAAGTACACCATGGCTAGCAGGCACACCAACTTGTGGCCCAGCAGTGTTGTGCAGTGGACCACAAGAAGACTAACTAATCAAGTTTGTGGCTGCGATCCAGTTGCCTGAAAATGCAAAATTAGGGGTATTATCACACATTTACCATGACACTACCACATAACTGGTGCTTGCATTTGGTTCAATGAGATCAAAAATAATTCAAGTCTCTTCTACAGTCAGAAAACATACATCTTCCTTTAGCTTCTGAGAGAACCCAGTATTATAGTTTATCTCTCTCTCTCTCTCTCTCTCTCTCTCTCCCCACATACACATTGTATTAGTGCACTAGCCTGCCAGCTTTTGCAGTCCATTAGAACAAATTCCCAAAGCAGCAATTTATTGAATTTCTTCTCAGTGTTGTCTAGTCAAGTGTCACAGTTTGCAGTTACTCATTCCAGAGCTAATAGATTTCTTTTTCGTCAAGATTATTTCACTTAGGAATAAGAGTAATAAATGCAGCACCATGGAAACAGCTTAATGAAAATGATGTTAAATGCCTGCAATTGCTCCTTGGGTGTTTTAATTAATATGCTCTGAAAATGGCAGGGTTATTTATGGGGCGGGCATAAATAATCCAACCCGTAAATAAAGGAAACTGAAGTTAGCTTGTTATATATCCATTTCAACGTTATCCTCATAAAGGTAATTTGAATACTGGTGGACAATTGAGCCGCTCCTATCATTTTACAGTTCCCAAAGAAAGATTTTGAAAGAGTAGAAAAGGATACCCAAAGCCTCAAGATCCCTTTTATTTGCTTATCAGTCTGAAAAAAACCATTTGTACGGCTTGTTTCTTAACTTCTAGTTTAGCTATGTCCCCAGTTGTGAATTAGAATTGTAGGAACACTCCATCCAAGACAGATTTTCCTTTTCAAGCACATAAAGAATTGCCCATTCTTAGAGGAAACTACTCTCTGTGTCTTTCCCAGAGATACTGAGCCTTTCCGAGAGAAAGGAAGCTATTCCGAGACAGGGTTTCAAATAGAGAACCAACAGAGATCCTTCTCTGTGGGTATATATTTTGGACTTGCATTTAGGAAGTTTATTTTTGGGAGCTTATATGTCAGCAGTTTATACCCTTCTTTTGTAGTATTATCACAATCTATAATCTACCGAATCTGTCTTGTCTGATTGTATGTAACTTTCAGTTGAATTAAATGGTGCACCGCAGGGCAGCAATTTTTGAATCAACATACCTCAGAAGTACCTTACAGAATGCATCCAAAATCTCGGAACCGTAATTCCCTTGGAATTACAATTTGGCAAAGTTTTAGTGAAGTTCAGTGCTGCTATTCTGCTGTGGTCAGCCATCATTTGATTATCATTTCCAAGGCTCCCTATCAGCTTCCTACAAGTCAGAAGGAAGTTGGAAGTCTTTCCCACTCTCAATAATTTTTTGCCTGGCCATGGTCATTCTCTTTGTCTATTTAGGTAAGAAAATACTTCTGAAACAATGACCCAACGGATTGTGGTTGACTAGTTATAATATAAAACGTGCTGTCAGCTGTGCAGCATGTAATGTTTTAGATATAAACTTACAAGCCAGAAAGACCTGGATTCAGATTTCAGTCAGGACTTCTGGACTTGGCAGAAATGGGTAGAATAATGGATTATTCATCTATCTTCTCCTTTTTGGTGTTTTGGTACCTAAGTGTTCAAAATTCTGTATGTAATTTGGCAAATTTTCTCTTGGTAAAGCAGTCGTCTATATTCATGACTCATTTCTTGCATTCAGCAAGAAATTATTCCTAAACTTAAAACCTTTTTTCAGCAACTGAGTTTTAAAATGTTAGCAGTTAATGGTGTGAATTTCTCAATTAAAATGGGAGAATATGGTAGCCTGCATGGAAATTAAAATGCATATACTAGGGGTCTTCAAACTTAGCCCTTTTATGACTTGTGGACAAAGCACCAGAGGGAAGGATGAGAAACAACAGTTGGAAACTGACCAAAGAGAGAAGCAACCTGGAACTAAGGAGAAATTTCCTGACAGTGAGGACAGTCAACCAGTGGAACAGCTTGCCTCCAGAAATCGTGGGCACTCCAACACTGGAGATTTTTAAGAAGAGACTGGACATCCACCTGTCTGAGATGATATAGGGTCTCCTGCTCGAGCAGAGGGCTGGACTAGAAGACCTCCATGGTCCCTTCCAGCTCTATTCTATTCTAATTCCTCAGCCAGGCACGCTAGCTGAGGGATTCTGGGAGTTGAAGTCCACAAGTCATAAAAGGGCCAGGTTTGAAGACCCCTGGCATATAGCTCTCAAGCTATGAAGCAGAGAGAGAATAACTCCTGTTTAAAGGTTGCTGATGACTTGTGTTCAAGGAAGAGGGGCCCCTGATGCTCTCTTGCTTAGATGTTTTCTTGTAGACATTTCATCACCCAAACTAGATAATGAAGCCAGCACTGATGATGTTACCTCGTTTGGATAATGAAAAATCTACAAGTAAAAAAGCATGCTCAAGGACCCCTTCCTTTCAGCCCTGAGCTACAAACATTCTCTTTTTAAGGAGGAATGAAAAGAAATGTTATTATGAAGACTTTAAAACTCAAGGTGCTGATTATCACCTTTAAAGCCTTGTGTGCCATGGGGCCAGGTTATATCTGCAAGACAGCTTCTTCCTGAAGGTATCCGCCCATCCCACCAGGTCCATCTCTTAAGTGGTGTCGTCTGGTGTGATCTTGACTATGTACCTTCTCCATAGCTGCCCCACCCTTTTGTAACCACCTTCTAGGAGGCAGTCAAGACCCTTCCCCCATGCACCAGGCTAGGAAAAAAGTGAGTCCAGCAAGCATGGACTTAATAGGATATTGTGGCACCATGAGAGGAAACCTGATGTGTCTCTTGTTGGGTTTTGTGAGAAATGTTTATGTTCTATAGTTATTGCCTGTTGTGAGCCACCTAGGATTACTCTATCTAAGATAGGTGGCCATTTGAGTTTTATACTGAAAAAATCAATACAAACTTTAGACTTTCCAGCAGGCAGGCTAGAGACACATATAATTAAATAGGCATATTATTGTGGTACAAATGATAAAACATAGAGTGTTTTGTTGTCTGTTGGTAAATAAATCAATTGATTTGGAAAGCAGAAAGATGTAAATTTAATTCAGGATGAGAAAGAAACTACCCTATGGAAATCAATTGTCAGGAAATTGATAGAATACCAAGCCCTGGGAGGTTTTGCTATCCGAAGCCCAAATTACAAAAAGATGAAAACTGACCTTTGCAAATTGCATTTTCCAAGCTGCCTAAAGTCAGCTGAAATGTTTGCATACAAATTCCTGGAAGTGTGATCTACCATTTTCTGATTTTAGTTGATTAAAGTATGGAGAGATTCAGATAATGAGTGCAGATATTAGATCATTCTGGAGAAAAATAGGGAAGGGTGTAAAAACTATCAAAACAAGCCTACGTTTGCAAAAAAATAAATTAAATCCGAAACACCAGAACTCTTAGAACAGTAGTACACAATCTGAGCTCCGAGGTTCACATATGACATCCCCCCATAATTACCAAGAGCTCTCCAAAATTGAAATTGAAATTGTGAATACAATCGGGGAGACATATAAAATGTATGCCAGGAGAATTGTATTAACTATTTAATTTTAATTAAATACAAATGATTTCTTTCCTGGTACCCCCAAAATGTATATATCCCTGTCCTTGGAAGCTAAATGAGCTATTAAAATATAATGGTAGATAGCCAGTCATTATTTTAACTTGTTTCAAATGTTCTTCACAATAAGTCACGGTCCTTTCAGAATCTAAGCAATTACTGATTTGGATACTATAATATAAGATTTCAACCGCACTTTGTAAAAATTCAAACAGGGATGTTGTCCTTCTTGCTAAAAATGTCCTTGCTCTTCAGCCTCATAGGTTCAGGTTCTGCGAGGGCTATTCTGCAAACTTATGTGCCTTCAGTTCACTGGTTAAAAGGTTTTCCATCTCCATCCAGTAGTGTCTACAGACTCTACAAGATACTTGTTCTACTGGCTGCCACTGGCCTTTTTTCAGTGCTTGCAGCTGATTAATTGTACAAACACTGGATGCTGCCCAGAAAACATTCTGCCTGTGGTTTTTAATGCCTGTCAGAGAAGCAAAAAACAATGTTGTTTCCAGTGCTATCCCTTCATTCAATGTGCAGTTACTATTTTTTAACTAAAATTATGAGACTTCTGGCACGAAAAGGAGAAATAACTAACAATATGACATAGAGAAAGTTCTCAATGTACAACCATTCATTCAAAGCTACAATAGCACTGAAAAAAAAAGTGGTTTATGATTGGTCACATTTATGACTGTTATAGCTTCCCCAGAGTCACAAGATGAAAATTCGGCAATTGGCATGGGTTTATGATGGTTGCAGTGTCCCTGGGTCATGTGATCACCATTTGCAACTTTCTCAGCTAGCTTCCCAAAAGCAAAATCATTCAGGGATGCCAGGTTCATTTAACAACCATGTGATTCACATAATGACTATGGTCAGTGATGGGATTCAGCCAGTTTGCACCAATTCGGCAGAACCGGTAGCTAATTTTTGGTTGCCCAGGCCCAGAATCGACTTCCAGAAGTGGCATCCACACAGAGAACCGGTTGTTCACATATTTGAATCCCACCACTGACTATGGTGATTTAATGACCACGGCAAAGAAGATCATAAAATCAGGTGTGTCTCACTTAACCACCTCACTTAGTGACACACATTGTGATCCCAACAAGTTGAGGGCGACTTGTCAGTCCATATCCCATTTGTCAGTACAACATGGTTGTATGGTAGAGAACTTTGTGTTCCATCTTGACAGAGAATTGTTAAAGGGGATAAAATAAAGTTGTTGCTTACAAGGTAAGGCAATCTGTGTAAGACATAATTAGATGCACCCCCATTATTTCAGAAGATTAAGTCTCAATAAATGATCGTAACCCAGTCACAATTTATAATTAATTGGCAGTGTACCTGAAAAAGAACAATGGCTTTTTCTAATAAGGTATCAATTCCAAATTTTCCCATTAGACAGTATTGTTCTTATGTTTCAGCTATTAAGGCAAATAGATTGCTTTCCATTGTCCTCTGCCCTCTTCCCAGGCTGCCTCAGAGTCTGTTATCCACCTTGCCTTAAAAAGAATCCTTTGGATTTCCTCCAAAATTATCCGAAACAGTTGTTGTGATTATTTTAACTGCATTCAGTTCTATCTTTAACTTTGGGGTAGATGCAAAGAGCTTGTCTTAAATTGGGCTTCTTAAACTATATTAAATTATAATTCCCAGCACGTATTTGGCTATTAATGTCTGAGTTACTAAAAAGATAAATATCCTCCTCTCATGAAAAGCACTGAGGGAGAAGAAAAACTGACAAATATTTCAATTCTTTATGAAGAGGGAGACATTTAATTCCTAATCAGACCCTGTCCATATTGCCTCGGATCTTCTGATTTGTCTGAAAACAACTATCCGGGTTAAAGATTTGTCGCTTCATCAGCCATTTATTTGATGGGGCCATCAAGCAAAAAATGTTGATCTGATTTCCCAAAACAAATTCATGGATTGCTGGTTTGTAAAACTTAGCAAACCAGGGACTAACATTGCAATGGTCATTCTGTTGAGTTTTGTTCAATGTTTTCATCTCTCTTTAAATAGGAGAAACCCGTTTAAAAATTCTTGTGTCTTAACATGAAATTGATATGCCTTACAGTGAATATCTGTGGCATGAATTTTTAAGCCCTTGCTGACTCTCATCTCCATTTATTTATTTGCAAAGACATATTGATTTTTTTCCCCTTTCAACACAGTATTTTGCATGAAAGTTCCCATCCATGGGATAAGGAGAGGAATTTTATAGCTTAAGTTCTAACTCAGCGGTTCTCAACCTGTGGGTCACGACCCCATTTCATGGGGGTCGCCAAACAACGCAGTCCGCCATTTTTTTCCCCTTTTCCTTAGCTGTGCTATTCCCTTTTATTCTATTGGCTTTTGAAAGCCAATAGAATAGACTCTCTTGAATAGAGTCTAATTCTATTGGCTTTCAAAAGCCAATAGGAATTGTCCAGGCTGACTCTGCCCTGCTGAGCCCGCCAAAAGCCCCAGTCTGCAAACGGTGCTGCAAGTTATCTGCAGCGAAGGCGAGCTGTCTGGAAGCTTCCACCCCTCCCTGCTGAGCAACTACTAAAAATATAAGTAAAAGAGGGCCAGGGGTAGGAGGTGGGAGGCCGGTGGGCGCAGGGAGGGTTGCTGGCGCGCAAGGGGCCCGGCAGGTGCCTTACTTCCCTTGGGCTGGGCCAGCTGGTGGCCCAGCCGGTGGTCGCCCTGCGCCGTCGCTGCCCCTTGCCAGCTACGCCTCGGCCAGCACAGGGGTGGCACCACGCATGCGCGGCGCTCCCGGGCAGGGAAAGTCCTCGACTTACGACTGGTTGGGTAGTCCTCGACTTACGACCGGTTGGGTAGTCCTTGACTTACGACCGGTTGGGTAGTCCTCGACTTACGACCGGTTGGGTAGTCCTCGACTTACGACCGGTTGGGGTCACAGCATTAAAAAGGTTGAGAACCACTGTTCTAACCAAACATCTGTGAACAAAAGGAGCCCCTTCATTCTTAGATTTCTTAGTAGGTCCTGCTGGGTGAAGGAGAAGATGTTTTAGCCAGCTCTCTCTTTCTCTGCAATATTGCTCCCATTCCAGATGGTCTCCCTGTGTTCTCAGACAAACATTTGAGGGCACAATAAATAGCGGGAAAGTGGGGATAGGAGAGAGTGCCAACCCAGAAGAATTGTGCTCAGCATCACCCCCATTAGCAAACTAAAATACAGACCTACCCTATATTGGCTGCAGGTTTTAAGCCCCCCAACAAACATTTAAGATCTTCACAGCCAGCATAAGTTTGGATGCAGAAGAAATGTCACTGTTTGAACACCAAATGCTTGAAATGTAATCACTTGATGTGGGAGCCAGGCAAAGCCATAAGGACTTAACACCACCTCTACAAACATTTCAGCTGAAGGGCTGTTTTTTAAATCATACCTCAAGTCCTCTTTGCATTTACAAGTGGCAGTGGGTCTTGCTGTTAGCATGTTGTTGTTGTTTTAACCAAGTGCCTGTTGTTGGAAGGGATGCACCAAGATTTCTCTCTGTTTTTAAAATAGATGCTAAAAGCTCTTCTCTTTCAAAGTAGCTGATTTTTTTTTCTTTTTTGGTTGAATCTACAAAGAAGCATAGCTAGGAGGAAAGATTGGTGTCTGTCGTGTCAAGGGAATAGCAGTCTTAACATGTAATCAGATATTCCATGTTTGTCTTATGGCAGGAGGACGAGAGAAATGTCCTCATGAATTTGCTGGGCATTTTAGGTGGGTCGTTGTAATTTTTTTCCCCTTTAAGTCAGTGAGATCCATGGTGCTCCCTGGGCTTGGTGGTTTTCTTGCAGACATTTCATCACCAAGCTAAGTAACATCGTCAATGCCAATAATGTTACCTAGTTTGGTAATGAAATGCCTGCAAGAAAACCAGCAAGCTCCAAGAACGCCAAGGACCCCGAAGTTCAACTCTGAGCTGCAAATATTCTCGAGTCAGTGTTGATCCCTGGTAACTGTTGGGATGAGTTCCTGAAATTTTCTTGGCAAGATTTTTAGAAGTGCTAATTTGCCATTGCCTCGTTCCTAAGGCTGACAGAGTGGCTGGCCCAAGGTCAGCCAGCTGGCTTCACGCCTCATATGGGACTAAAACTCACAATTTCCTGGTTTCCACCCTGACATCTTAACCACTACAACAAACTAGTTCTCCATTGTAAATTATCAAGCTTTTAACTTTGGGTACTGTATACCTAGATTCCCCCTGCCCAAATTTCATATGGTCTTTTAAAAAGACAACTCTTCCAGGGGTAGGAAGGATATAAGGCTGAGGCTTATATCCGATTACTTTCTTATATTCTGAAAAATAGCATGGCAATGATGCAACCAAGTAGCTTCATTGAACACAAGTCTGGGCTTGCCTCGGGCAGAATTCTTGGTTTGTTTGGTTTTTGCCATTGACATAGTTAATGCACCATTCATATATTTAATATAAACCCCTTTTTGTCCACTCCCACCAGACTGTGATATGTATCTGTAGCCTTTTATGTTTGCTTCAATACCCTGTATGATTTTTCAGAAAATGATGGATCGAATATATGAAATTCTTTTGTATTGCAACAGAGCTTTTATTTTCTTACTGTTTCCTTTCATAGCTCAGGGTATTAGAGAGCAATGTAGCAATAGATCTAAAGTAATCAAGAATAAGGTGAAAGGGAAACATGCGATTCAGCTTCCAATACTATCTGATTTGAAGTAAATAATAAAGATAATTATAGCAGAAGGCAGGGTGTTCGGATGTGTCCACACCTATGTGTGTGACTAATGGCTATTGCTCTTTTGATTTCCAATAGTTCCTACAAAAAACAGGCAAAGGCATTGAAGTTCTGACTTTGCTGTCAGAACTATGTGTTCAAAGTTGCATTTCTGCATTCCTCTTGTCCTTCCACCCTCTTTGGGGGGAGGGGGAAAATGAGCTCAGATTTACTTTTTCCCCTTTACTTTTTGTTAATGTTTTTTTTTTAAAGCCGTCATTCCAATTAGTTAATTGGAGGCTATTCTGTTGGGGAATTCAGTTGCATTCTCATGCTAAGCACAACGTTTTAATGAATAGGATGAGAGCTATAAATTCCAGGAAATAAACGAAGTGAAGAGATAGAAGTGTCAACTTAACTTGCAAGTTGTAGGGAATGTGAGTAGGAGTCTGAAAGTCTCCTCTTCCATCATTCTTTTCCCAGAGTAAAATCTATAATTTGACGATATTCTAAATAGCAAAGCAATAGATGCTATAGGGGAAATAGCTGCATTGAGACCAAACAGGTCATCAAAGACATTACTCATCATTAAGCCAAGAAGAGCTTTTGAGTCAGGCATCTGAATGATGAGAGGGTTTCAAGATCATTGTCAGTAGGGAAACTGATTATTGTCCTAAATAAAAGTTTAATACTTTGCAGAAAGAACATCGGTCCTCCCAGAGCAGACATGGCACATTTCAGGGGAAATCACATACTGTACAGTAATATAGTCTAAAATAATCACATACTGTACCTTAATGCATAATGTCAGTATAGATTCATACTATGGTACTTGCTACTATAAGCAGGGGAGGTAAAGTTAAGGGATTGGTGGCTTGGCTGAGGAGCCACTTCTTAGGAATTCATGAATTGTGTGTTATGGACCTCATCCCATCTCCTTAGGGTGGGTCTCCTATCAAGCTGATCCCAGAAATAGCCTCTAATTGAGCTATCTCCCTCTAGTGCAGCGGTTCTCAACCTATGGGTCGCGACCCCATTTGGGGTCGATCGACCATTTTTCGGGGGTCGCCAAAGGCGGTGATCCACCATTTTTTGCGGTGCCATGCATGCGCGCTGCGCATGGGGGGCGCCGCGCATGCGTGTCGCGCATGGGGGCGGCGCCGTGCACGCACACCACACATGGGGCGGCGCGCATGCGCGGAACGTTTGTGTGACGAGGGTCACCGTCACACAAACGTTGAGAAGCACTGCTCTAGTGTTTGGTCATCTATACTGTTATTTTATCTCACCTGCAGCATCCTGTGATATGAAACAGAAACAGGCAAATAGTACATGTGGCTGACAATGAAGAAGAAGACGTCTTAGTACAGAAATGTCAAACACAAGGCCCGGGGGCCAGATGCGGCCCGCGAAGTGGTTTCATGTGACCCACGAAGCCATCCTGGAAACCGTGAGGGAACGGCACCCTCTGCCTTGGCCCTGGCCCATGCCAGCCAGGAGCTAATGTACAATTTTGTGGTGGCCATCTTGGCACTTGCCTTGGTGGACCATGCCTTGGCACTTGCCCCGGTCCCAACTCCTTCTGCCAGAGACCCTCAGATCTGTCCCACTCCTGCCCAGGCCCCCATAGGCACCCTTGATGCAAATGATGTAGAACTGGCCACTCCCACCCAGTAGGCCACACCCACTCCATCCACACCCACCCAGTAGGCTGCACCCACTCTGGCCACACCCACCCGGGACCCCCAGGGCAACTGCAATGCTGATGTGACCCTCAGTGAAATTGAGTTTGACACCCCTGTCTTAGTAGGATTCAGTTGTCACATTCTGCCTCTTTGCTAACTCTCCTGCACACCATGAGACTCTCAAGCAGGAATTTCTAGCAACTCTTTTTGTTTTTATCTTCATAAAAACAACATAAAAGAAATCTAAGGAATTGCCTAAACATTCTTGTGCTTTTTAAATAAACATGATCATGCAGGATCTTCACTCTGTGGAAGCTTTTTATTTGCTTTTTCTTCCACGCTGAAACTAGTAGAGTTGGCTGTGATTAAGAACTGTGTCTAGACATGTGCTTTCTTCTGAGATCAAATCATAGCTTTTCTTGTTTGTTTTTTTGTAGTTTCTGAAATTACAGTGTAGCACCTACACACTCCTATAGAGATTCAAGCTGACAAATTACGTGGATAGTATATAAGAAAGACCTTGAGGAACAAGGCAGAGATGCTGTTTAGGGAATGCTCAGATAAGAGAGGTCATACTCCAAAGCTCTATAATGGGAGGAGAAAGAGGAGATTTGTACTTTCAAGCTAGCAATATTCTGTTAATGTAGCCTTACAATAAGGCAGAATTAGTTCATCTGGTGATGTTTCCTATCTGGTTTACCTGAGAAGGCTGACATTATGATAGAATATCCTTAAATATCTTTTTTTTAATCTATCTCCTCAGCCTATTGGGAAATACCCAACCAGGCCCAAGGATAGTGCAGAATTAGCCTCGAGTCTTTCCACAGCCACAGGAGATCAAGAACTGATTTTGCTTAAGCTCCATAGAACCTTATCTATCTCCTCCCAAGTTAAGGCTGGCAGTCTGGGAACATTCCTGTATGATAGGCACAATATGAAAAGGTGGTAAGTTTGAATTTTACAGGTATAGGTCTGGTTACTTGTGTCTGACACAGCCTCTTTTCCACTCTGTTCTTTTTCACATATACTAGTAGCAAATATAGCAGAGCTTGTGAGCAAGTGTTTCTCCATCTGAACTCTCCCTTTCCCTCTACACAAAAATTCTGAATTTCAAAATGCTCATTGGTACCTTTTGCTGAGTCCTCCAGATAGATAGATAGATAGATAGATAGACAGACAGACAGACAGACAGACAGACAGACAGATTGTTGTTTTTTTACTGTGAGCACAATGGCACATATTAAAAATGTAATTTAGTTGCTTGCTCTCAAAGTGTACATATACAGTACATAATGCACATTTAAACATACTATATACAACATATGTATAGACCTACACACTTACATATAAGTAACATATGTATTAATCACGGTCCATCTTGAATACAGTGATGCTGTATTTTATAATGAGGGAAGACCGCTTTGATTATATTGGCATCCCTATGTTTTGTAATAAAGAAGCAATCATTTATAATGACATTTTTTTAAATGTACAACTGTAGGACTAATGACATCTGGTAAATCTTCCTAAAGATACATTTTTTTAGCATTACCTTTTAAAAAGTTAGCAAATCCTTTGCCTTGTTTTTTAACTTCCTCAGAAATACTATTATTCTGGTTTTTTGTAAGAATCCTTACATCAATCAATCAGAATAGGCTGGAAGAGACCTTGGAGGTCTTCTAGTCCACCCCCCTGCTCAGGCAGGAAACCCTATACCATTTTAGATAGATGGCTGTCCAATCTTTTCTTAAAAATCTCCAGTGATGAAACACCTACAACTTCTGAAGGCAGGTCGTTCCACTGGTTGATTGTTCTCACTGTTGGGAAATTTCCCCTTAATTCCAGGTTGTTTCTAGCCTTAATTAATTTCCATCCATTGTTTCTTGTCTTGCCTTCTGGTGCTTTGGAAAATAAGTTGACCCCCTCTTCTTTGTGGCAGCCCCTCAAATATTGGAATACTACTATCATGTCACTCCTAATTCTTCTTTTCTCTAGTCTGGTCATACCCAATTCCTGCAACCGTTCTTCATATGATTTTGTCTCCAGGCCCTTAATCATCTTAGTTGCTCTTCTTTGCATTTTTTCCAAGGTCTCAACATCTTTTTTGTAATGGGGTGACCAAAACTAGATGCAGTATTCCAGGTGTGGTCTTACTAAGGATTTATAAAGCGGTACTAATACTTCATGTGATTTTGATTCTACTCCACTGTTTATACAATCAAGGATTGTATTAGCTTTTTTGGCTGCTGCCACATACTGCTGGCTCATGTTTAAGTGATCATCCACTAGGATGCCAAGGTCCCTCTCACAGTTACTGTTTTTGAACCAGGGTTAGCCTAATCCAGTGGTTCTCAACCTTTTTATACGGCGACCCCGGTCATAAGGACGCGCGGTGCATGCGCGGTGGCGCCCCCATGCGCGACACGCATGCGCAGCCCCCATGCGCGGCGACGCCCCATGTGCGGCATGCATACGCGGCGGCCCCATGCGCAGCGGCGCCACCCCTGAGGGAAAAATGGCGGATCGCGTTGTTTGGCGACCCCCGTAAAATGGTCGTTCGACCCCAAATGGGGTCGCGACCCAAAGGTTGAGAACCGCTGGCCTAATCTGTACTTGTACCTTTGGTTTTTCCTGCCTAGGTGTAAAACCTTGCTTTTCTCCACATTAAATTTCATGTTGTTGGATAGGGCCCATTGTTTGCACACCATTGCACATAAATCATACATTCCTGTTAATCTGAGGGAAAACGATACTTCTGGTTTGAAACTATTTTTGCCACTGTACTGTGAAAGCTTTTTTTTTTTAAGTTTGCATTCAGTTATGTGAAACACCTGTGCGCCCGCCCAAAGCAACTTGAGAATTCAGGGAAAGAAAGGGATCAGAAATGATTCATGTCTCTGCTGAAACTTAAGCTGCCACCTACCACAACCAAAACCAAAAGGAAATACTGTAGAGTTCTTTACAGCATTCCACATTCTGAGAAATACACTTACGTTTCTGCTTTTTCCACCTCAGTGGCTTTGTTCGATTGAGGGAAGTTGCAATACTGTAACTAAAAAAAAAATCTAAAACATGGACTGATGACCAAAATTGGATGACATTATTCGGATTGTCCATGAATACACTATAAGCAACCTTGATTCTCATTTCTAAGGACCACAGTGCCTTGCTGGAGGCACTCACTAAGCCGAAAATCTGTGATCTCAGAAACGTGCAGATGTATCTGTGATAGAGCTAAGCAGTGGCCACTCTATAATTATGTTATATTATACAGCCAGTGTGATTGTGATTGAGAATGAAAATTCTCGTTTTCCTTTTGAGATGAAGGGAGCCTGACAATGCAGGGGATTCCAAGTAATAGAGTCATAATCATTGAGCCCTTGCTCTGTCTCCAATTGCACAAATGTTACATGTGAGTATTTTAAAGTCATTTTATCATAAAAAAGAAGGCAATTTAACATAACTATTACCCTGTGCTCATGAAAAATGCATTAAGCAATTATAACTGAAAGTAAGAGGTCTTGGGAAGCAACCTACCGCTGTGGGCGATGTGTCCCGGCAGCTGCAAAAAAAAAAAAGTGTGAAGCCTTATTAAATGCCACAATTACTAGGAAAGTGATGGTTCATGTAATGGTGGGGTGGGGGTGAAGAAAGTGTGTGTCTGCCACGTGGAGTATTTCATAATCACTTTTGATTTAAAAAAATGTTCAATTTGTTTTGTTGAGGCAACTATTTTTTCATAGGCAGGAACTGCATTATTAGTAGTGTGCCTGAATAGTATTACATAGATTCCTTCGATTATGGTTATGAATGGCACATAGTGTACTCCACTTGCCAACCATGGCAGAGCTTTGATGCAGTTATTGTAGCCTACAGTGCTTCAGTAAAGGGCTGGGTTGTTGTTATCGTCCAGATGCCCTTGTCTGCAAATTTTAAATGGGAAAACTAAGAGTCTTTTTGTTTTCACAGCACATTATGCAGCTCTGAACTAATTTTTCCAGTTGCTTTGACTGGTTGCTAAAAGTCTGATGCCACGAAATGCTTTTTACAAATCAGCAGCTATGGATCAAGCTAGTTTTGTCACAATGAAAGCTGATTTTCAACACAAAGCAACTTTTGTGAAATAGAATTGCACATTTGATAGCTAATGGTTTTGCCAGTTTAGATAATTGACTGGATAGCTTTTGGACATTTTCACTCCCTTTGGTGTTGGCTGCTCTACGGTCTTTTGACATGGAACTCTGCTCAGCTACCATTCCCTCTTCAGCCTGGCTTCAAATGCATTTTAATTTATTCATGCATTGCTTTTCAAGCAGTGCATTTCAACAATCTAAGAATTTCACGGAAAGAATGTAGAATTCTGGATTGTACAACAATAGAGATAGGGGTATAGTTTCAGTGTACTCTTCCAGTTTTAAAAGCTCTCTGCATGTTATAAATTATCAAATCAGGGATACTATATAGAATCCTCTCCTATCTAATGACCATAACATGTAGCTTGCGGTGTTACAATTAAAAAAAATTAGAGTGTGTAGAACAGCTCTTAAAGCAATGTCTTTCTCACACTTCAATTTCTGCTTTGCAATATGTAAGGTTGTAGCAAACAGCCAAAGATAAGCATTAGTGTGAAGGTGGCAGGCCAAGATGCAAGCGTAACATATAAGAATGACATAAGATTGTACATAAGATTCCCATCTGGTTGCATCAGTGTCTTGGCCATGTTATTAGAAAAAAAACTAAGCTTTCGTGTTATTGAATAGTTCTGGGTAGATGGAACACTCTTAGATCTGGAGCCAGTGGATCACAACCCACAATTGCTATTATTATTGTTGCAATTGAGTGACTGTTGACAGGGTTACATGGACTGAAAATTCATCACTTTATTTAACTAGTTTCGGCAGATACTGTTTTGCTGAATTGCTACAGCTCACAACTCCATCTGGCTCCTGTCTGTAGTCTGCCTCTAAACCTTTCATTGCTGTCCAATGGCCTCTTTTTTTTCTATCCTTCCCAAATGCAGCTGTCAGTATCACTTTTGTGGTTCCTTTATTTTTAGAGAGAAAGCTTTAAGCCCAGATCATGTGGCTATGGCCAGCACAACATCACTTGGTTGGTCGAATACTTGGAGATTATTTGTCAAGACTCCTTATTATGGGAATGCAACATTTGTCAGCACTGGAAAATTGAACTTGATTAAAAGGTTAACTAACATTTGAAGTGCCGTAGTTTTGTGTATCTACCCAGCAGTTTGTAATATACTTGTACTATATAATGAATGCATTTTGAAATTTCACACATAAAAACAAGTCCTACACAGTGGTTCTGTTCACAAAATGTGCTAAACCATGTTTTGCTTTACCTTGATGTACTGAATAAACCACAGTTGGTTGATTTCACAAATTGAGCGATCAACCATGACCTACCCATTGCAGTAGTTTAGATTCATGCAGAATGTAAAATGGAACTGAAGAAACACTATGATGGGTCTCCATGCTAAATGAATTAGGCATGTCAAAGAGAATCGTATTGTGTTTGTATAGCTTATATGTAATTTCCCTCTTTATAGCATAAAATATCCTGAAACATTCTATAATGACAGTCTTTGGAATCACTTTGCAAGTTCACTGGTTTCCTATCAGATTAAAGCTTTAGAAAGAATCTCCAGCATTACACAATATCCGTGTAATTTCTTCTTGTCTGTATTGTCTTCTTAATTTGATGCTCTTGAAATAATGCTGGTGGGCAGTTTTCATAATTCTTCATCAGCATGGGTCAAGATTCCAAGGAATTATTGGAGCTACAGTCCAAAGGTTTCATAAGGCCTTAGATCAGACATGTCAAACACAAGGCTCGGGGGCCAGATGCGGCCCGCGAAGTGGTTTCATGTGGCCCGCGAAGCCATCTGGAAACAGTGAGGGAACGGTCCCCACTGCCTTGGCCCTGACTCAGGCCAGCTAGGAGCCAATGTACAATTTTGTGGTGGCCATCTTGGTATTTGCCCCGGTGGACCATGCCTTAGCACTTTCCCTGGTCCCACCCCCTTCTGCCAGAGACTCTCAGATCTGTCCCACTCCTGCCCAGGCCCCCATAGGCACCCTTGACGCGAATAATGTAGAACTGGCCATGCCCACCCAGTAGGCCACGCCCACTCCATCCACGCCCATCCAGTAGGCTGCACCCACTCTGGCCAACCCCCCCCCCCAGGGCAACCACAGTGCTGATGGGGCCCTCAATGAAATTGTGTTTGACATGTCTGCTTTAGATTGAGGAGGAGGAAACCTGATGTAGTGTATGATGGTGGAATTTATGAGAGTTTATTAATCCTTACCAGTTATTAGCCAGGCTGTCCATTAGCTGCCAAAACAAGAGAGGAGATTTCATAAGTTTGTTTAGTCATTCTTTTTCTGCCTCCAAGACCTTTTGTAACACTGCTCTTATCTAATCATATAGGCTGTTTCCTTTTCTAGCAGAGATGCCAGCTTCGGCTTCTCACTTGCCAACATTCTCCCACAGACATCTCTGTGTGACCTATTGCATCCAATAGGTTCCCTCCTCTAGTTACTCATTAAACTGCTTCCCTGGTTAGCCTTTCCTGGTTTTATTTGCTGGAGTTTCTCCAGGCCTGCTTTTAATTGAGATTGGATTTGGCAACAAACCCCACAAATGTGACTGAAAAAAGGGGGAATCAATAATTTTCCAGGTTTTCAAAAGTTTCCTTCCTGTTAACTTGGAAATGATTTCATCATCAAAGTAGCTATTTTGCATGCAGACATACTTTAAGTAGGAATTTCCCAGGAAGCCTTCTTGAAGAATTCATCCGGCTGTTCTTTTTACCTTGTAGCCTATGTAGAGCCAGATGCAATAAAGTGATTGAGGAGAATGTGATTGACAAATTAGCCTACCTGCCTTTTAAGGGTACATCATGGGCATTAAAGGGAATAAATGTGTTTTAAGCCAGTCAATTTGTATGTGTTTGGCTGATTGCAGGGCAAGGAATATTTGACCCTTGGGATCTTAGAGGCAAGAGGAAGCTAGGTAAAGTTATACAGGCTGGAAGATAATAATATCTAGAGATGAAAGATTAAGACTGGGAGATCACATTCAGTAGCTTTCCCAATTTACAGGCACTCTGTTGTGTCTGCAGTTAGAAAGGCAAGCCTGATAGACTTTTGAACAAGAGCTGTCAAAAAATCCAGTTCATGCAGTCAGCTGCATGATCATGGAAAACGTTCCATTCAAATTCCCTATTTGATCTCATGTCTCATGTTATTAACCAAATCAAGCTTAATGGGAATTGGGAGGGGGGGGAGAAGAAAACTGAATACAGCAGGTAAGGAAATTTGGGCACCCTTTCAATTAGTATCTTGTAGCCCTTCTTTGGCAGAAGAAACAGCTTCAAAATATTTGCTATAGGCAGCTAGGTATTTTATTATTGTTGTTGTTGTTATTGCTTTTTGTGTGCTTTCTTGCAGTTCCTTCTTTCTTCTAGTTCAAGAATATTTTGTGGACTTTTTGCATGCATTTTATGTTTGAGATCTTCCTACATTTTTTAAAGTAATATACAAGTTTGGGAACCATGGCAGCCATTCCAAAGACTTTCTCTTTCTCTCTTGTAATTGCTTCGTGATTGATTTGGGAAACTATTTTGGACTGTTGTTTTGCTAATGTTTCCAAGGTCTTTTCAGTTTCAATTTCTTCACTGACTGTGGAACATTAACTTCTTGGAAATGTTGAACTTTAGTAGAATCCATTCTTCCTTCCACCTAAACCAGTGTTTCTCAACCTTGACAATTTTAAGGCATGTGGACTTCAACTCCCAGAATTCCACAGCCAGCAATGCTGGCTGTGGAATTCTGGGAGTTGAAGTCCACATGCCTTAAAATTGTCAAGGTTGAGAAACACTGACCTAAACAATATTTCCTGTGCTACTGGATGTCATATAACCCTCTTGCTTAATGACTGGCAAAATATCCCTTTCTTAAGATTCCTCAGACAATTTTTTCTCAAATGTTTCTCATGTAGTACCTAAGGAAGTCAACGTTGGTTTTTATCAGTCTAAAGCACCTTGTTCAAAGGGTTTCAGGCTTATCAAAGTTTGTTGGTTTATGTGTTTGCGTCACTGAAACAATGACCTGTGATGAGATTAGAGAAAATATTTCTTTCTGATAACTCTCTGATGAAGATTGTTGTTATATAATCAGTATTGCATAGAGGACTTTTGGGCAACTACTCTAGTGTCAGTTAAATGTTTTGGCAAGTCCTTTGCAGCGATTGTGGGTTCAGTGAAAAAATGAAGTTAAAAAGAAAGGTTGGATATTTCCAAGATCTAAAATTATTTATGAGCTAGAAGAGTTCCACAAGAAAGAATAGGGCAAAAATCCAAACACAAGAACTAAAAGACTCTTAGAGGTGACTATAGGAAATATTTGAAAGCTGTTGTTTCTTGCAAAACAGGTATTGACTGAAAATGTATGCAGCCTTTTGGCCTGCTATATTCACTGTTTTTATTTATTTTGAATGTGTAAATAACTACCCATAAATCATAAGGATATCCATTCACATTTTCAGAAGGATGTTGCATTTAACTTTTTACCATGTAGAAGTTGTGTCAATTTCTGTTCGCTTCAGGAGTCCAAGAATGTACAATTTGACTAGTGGTGCCTAAACTTTTGTATGGAGTTGTAAAAGTTCTGGAAGAAGAGCAATCAGTTCAAAGCTTTGTGAATTTAGCAGGATTCCTAAAGCATGATTATGTTGCAAGATAATAGGACAGCCAATGAAAGCCAGTCTCCATATCATATTCCTATGTCTAACAGATTAAAAATTGTCCTATAGAATAGAATAGAATAGAATAGAATAGAATAGAATAGAATAGAATAGAATAGAATAGAAAGGGACCTTGAAGGTCTTCTAGTCCAGCCCCCTGCTCAAGCAGGAGAACCTATACCATCTCAAACAAATGACTGTCTAGCCTCTTCTTAAAAATCTCCAGTGATGGAGTGCCCATGATTTCTGGAGGCAAGCTGTTCCACTGGTTAATTGTCCTCACTGTCAGGAAGTTTCTCCTTAATTTGAGGTTGGTTCTCTCTTTGATCAGTTTCCAACCATTGTTTCTGGTCCTGCCCTCTGGTGCTTTAACACCCTCCCCCCCCCATTACAGATAAGACAGTCTAGGATGCATTTTCATGTCTTGCATAGTTACAAATACAAGGAAATGTAATTTGGCAATGTAATATGCTTCAGGGAAGTAGGCTTGGAAAACTAGACTTGGGAATATGATTTTCTCTTCTAATATTCTGCCATTAAGAATCCTGTGTAATAAGTTGGTACTAAAGTAGCCCACTCTTCAGAGACTCTTTCAGATCTTTCAATATAATTCCCTCAATATAAATAGACAAAAACCTTCATATTGTCTGAATATTAAGCCGTACATTCTTTATTCATGGTTACTTGACTGATTCGTAGTTGGTTGCATTCACATATCACATCAAACTATAAAACATGATTTATAAACCATAACGGGTACCGTAGTAATAAAAAAACTCATCGTGACCCAGTATATAAACTAAATCCCAAACCAATCTTTTGTATGATCCAGAGATCAATAGATAATCATTCTAACTTCAGACAAACAAATTTAACCAGTATCTTCTGTTCTTGCATTAAATCTAAAAAGACGTCTCATCAGATTGCCCTCTACTCTAGTCTTGAATTAATATGCACCTGTTTTTACAATCCCATTAATTTGGTGTCAGGATCTTAGAGCATTTACTAGAGGAGGGTAAAGAAGCATAATAAACTTGAAGGGATACAACAATATATCTGCTCATAATAAGTATTTAGAGATGTCACCCTTGGCTTAAAGGAAATCGCTTAGAGAACAATTACGTTTCAAAAGACAATCATTCTTGTAAAGAATTTAAATTTAAATCAAGATTTTTTTAAGCGTGCCAGAGCTATAATTACAATGCCTGCAGTGATTTCTGCTCTATAGAAAAGGGTCATTTCATCACAAAATTGCCTTGGAAAATTTGAATAATGTGAGCCTGAAATTTGCTTCAGCTTTTTCACAGGATGGAGATATCCCCATGCCCTATGAAAAAAGCTGAATTTTCTTAAGCAATTTAAGAGGGGATAAAGGCACTATTCTCAATTTAAAATTACTCTTTGTGCCCTTGAGACGCAAACTCAAACACCTTCCCTGCAGTCTCTCAGCCTTCTTTCGATTGTCTGCGCAGCTGGCATTCTCACTAGATTTTTCTTTTTTAACTTTTTGGCTCATTATAAATTAAGTAGTAGGCTATACATGTTTCTCTGAAGGCATCATCCAACGAGGGTTTCTGTCCCCTCAAATTTAGTTGAGCATTTGTTATCTGAGATATTTGTTTGCAGGGAAAAAAATGACAGCTGAATGCAGACCCGTTGCACATTTGTCATAAAATCCAAAGCAACCCATAGACTGGTCTATATTTTTATCATATTAACCTAACTTGGGCATATTCATAGGTTCAGTCTAATTAGAGATAGAAAATATTTATTTATAGCATCATTCTCAGTAATGCAGCACATAACTATACATATTAATGGTTGATCAGGGCCAACACCTCTTTCTCTTTAGTCCTCAGAATGCATCCTACTTCCTCATAGGGGTCTGCAGTGTTTCAGAATTTAGAAGCAGAAAAGGGAAAATATAGTGAGGGTGGTCTCGGAGATTGGTTGTTTTTTGGCAGATGTGTCATTACCCAAACTGGGTAGCATCATCAGCATTAGGATGATGTTTCAACCCTGAGCTATAGATATTCTCCTTTATTGGAAAATGTAGTGTGTGTCTACAGAATCTTAAAACAAATAGATCTTTTTTTTTCGGAATCTCTTGGCAGCTCCAAAATCCTAAGAAAAGGCACAGTTGCTTTCAGGAGCTGCTGACAGATGCTGCATTTCATGATAAAATTAAACCTTTAAAAAATTTGAATAATAAGTAAATAAATAAGTGAGTAATAAAATCCAAAGCACAGTGAATATTCCATAATCCCTTAGGCAGCTGCAGACAAGTTATGGTCATTTGCATTAAGGATCACCCTGGAGTTTTAAGCAGTCTAATTAACTAAATGTTCTGTTTTGTTTTTCTTTTGTTACATATGGTGCAAAAGGCAGATGGGAAAACTATTTTTTTTTAATAAACCTTGCATGTTCTACATTCATGTAATATATTCATCATCAACTTCCCTAAAATATTTCCATCAAAATTGGGTTAGACTTTACAAATTGATGGTAACTTGTGGAAATTTATATATCATCTCTCTCTCTCTCTCTCCAACAGGAGTAACCAAGGTTTTATGCACATGAAGTTGGCAAAAACCAAAGAGAAGTATATTTTGGGTCAGAACAGCCCTCCCTTTGACAGTGTGCCTGAGGTTATTCACTACTACACTGCAAAGAAACTGCCTATCAAAGGAGCCGAACATTTGTCACTCCTGTACCCTGTAGCTGTCCGGACCTTATAATTGTTCTACGCACGCTCCTTCCTGTGGATTGGAGATGAAGGCTGCAGCAGCAAAAGGATCCCTGCATTGGCATTGGCAGTTTCTTGAAAACAGACCCCTTTCGGTCTGTCCAGAAACAGACTGTTGTATAGTAGTATGAGTGGAATTGTTGCACTATTTTGCATGTCCTGTGTGGAAACGTTGGCTTCTATTTATATGAGAGGAAATGAATTCAGACATAGAAAAAATGCATCTTTTTCCAGGAATCCCACCCTCCCAGGAATGGAAATCTTGCCAAACCCAAAGAAAGCTCTTCAAAACGTTCTGCTGTGGCCCACAACATGCTCCCCTCCTAGCTGTTTTGGGGGGGAAGAATACATTCAGACCGAATCTGCAAATGGACACACTCACTTCTGGGAGCAGAATGGGGGGAGAAAAGAAAACTGGCTTTGCTACATACTCCAGACTTGGGAATTACATATTACACACTCAAACCCAGATTTGTGTTATTGTTTTCATGCACAAATTAACCCAACATGAAGACCCTCCCCCCCTTTTTTGTCTTAATGTGGATATCATTTTAAAGAACTCAATGAGTAATTTTGCAATGGCAGAAAGTGTTTGGTTATTTATGAATAGGGTATGTACTTAAATAGTGGTTTAATATATATACATATATAAATATATTTTTATTCCCCTCTCCTTATGCGGGGGAGGGATACAATAATAAAGCTCTAAGGGTTTTTTGTGCCGATTCCTAATTTAAAGGCGATGACTCAGTTCTGTTTTTTTGTTGTGTACGTACAATGTAAGTGGTGATGGTTCATTGATTTCCCAAGGAAGGTCAGGGTGGTGAGGGTTGATATTTACATGACCATATTTCAGACCTAATGACCTTTCCACAGACAGGCTTCCTCAAGTTGATAATGGCATCCGTGTGAAGAGTGGCCCCACCTCAGGGATATGGGGAAAACCCATGGATAACTTTCTGTTGTTGTTTCTCAAAATTAATAATGTGTAACAAAATCAGGCCTACTTTGTCCCTCCCCCCCCCAACAAAAAAATTATGTCATACACAGAAATGGGGTAGTTTCTGCACTCCACACATCCTGTCACTTTCTTCATAACCATTTGGAATAATTGCTTCCAAAGCTCTCTTATCCTTCACATTGTCACAGTGCTTGGCTTCTACCTCATTTATAAAATGTAGACCCATCTCTCTTCTTCTGCCAGGTCTGGCTTTTATTTTTCCCCCTCATAAAACCAATTTAATTGGCAGCCTCTTGATGTGTTTCTCCTTCTTCTATACTAATGGCAGATACATCTTGCAGAACCAGTTTTTCCCTTTAAAACTTCCAATAAACTGGATTTAAGATAGGAAGAAGCACATCATACTGATGTCAGGTGTTCAATCAGCTGCAATTTACTAAATTTGTTAAAATACCCTTGCCCCAATCTTCTGCATCACTCTTCTTTACAGCACTACCCATTTCTACATTGGTGATCTGAGTCAAGATTCAAATTAGCAGTTTTCTCTTTGTCTCTTTGTTGCAATAAGACTGTAAAATTAACATTTTAACTAGACTGCCTTCAGAAAAATACAACTCCCTTTCATTCATATGCTGGTTTAGAAGTATAATGGAATAATTGTTACTCCAGTGACTGTGTAAAATACTGGTTTGTTGTACTATACAATGTGAAAAATAAGTCCTCAGATGATCTGGTTTATAAATAGTATCTTTGTTGCCTGATTCATTTTAGTCCCATATAGACCATTTTTCAGTATGGTATGAATGACAGAATTCTGGTTTACCTGTTTGAGAACAAAGAAATAAATCTGTGTAAAATGCGTGTTGAATTGGCTGCCACTAATGTAAAAGAATGTTCAAAATAATTTTGCATGCCACGTGTCCCTGTTGCTATTTGTTTTTTAACAGATACTGTGGGATTTTCTCCCTAAATGAAGTAAAAAAACATTTTTAAACAAATCAAAATCAAGATACTTGAGTTCCTTTTTTATTTTCTTCTCAAGTTTTCTCCATAGAATGCATCTTTGCTCCACACGACTTTCAGAATCCCCAAAGTTATTTAAATAATGGTGTACAATTTAATCTCGGTTAGCTTCATATATGAAAACGTGTAAAAAGTTACAGCAGAATTCATTCACTTAAGGCATTCAGCCATAGTTGGAAGTATTTTTGTAGCCCCTTTTTCAACTTGTTATAGAACGCAGACTAAATTTTGTAGAGTCTCTGGATTCTGAAAAGCAGTTTGATCTAGTGGTCATCTCACAGGGTGGTGATTGTGGGGAAACTAAGAGGATGAAGCAGTATTAGGCACGTTCACTGCCTTGAGCTATTTATTTTAAATAAATAAATGATTTTTTTAAAAAAAATCTAATAAATAAAAACTTGGTACCTATATACCACTGTTTGCCAGCATACTTAATTGAGCAAGGTCTGATTGTTCCTGGATCTCTCAAATATCAGCAGGAGTAAAATAAATTTTTACCCCACCAGTAAGGTGAGAACATTCTGGTGTCCCAATAAAGGAGAATATTTGTATCTCAGGGTTGAAATGAGGGGTCCTTGGTGCTCTCTGTGCTTGGTTGTTTCCTTGTAGACCTTCCATTACTCAAACTAGGTAACATCATCAGTACTAGAACTAGTTTGGGTAATGAAACATCCACAAGTAAACAAGCAAGCTCAGAGAGCACCGAGGACCCTTCACTCTGGTGTTCCTTTTCCAGCCACAACAAAATGAATCACGAATGCTTTTATTGAAGGCATTTATATTCCGCAACATGTAACACCGGTCTCCGACATGACTTCAGGTAAACATTCTTTAGGACTTGGCTTCAACCATTATTCTGGAATGATGCCATTTAGCAATTCTTGTAGAGGGATTTGGAATCCAGTGTGCACTAACTAAACCCTTGATACCAGAAGGAATTGAGTTATAGGGGATTTATTTCAGCTTTCTCATTTACTGGTTTTATTTAAGTCTTTTCTTTGTATAAAATTCATCTGAATTTACCACTTGAGGAAATAATTTTAGCCTAGCCACTAATTGCAGGAGACCAAATGTCCAGTCCCTCATGACTGTGAACTGTAATAGTATAGCTGTGCTACTTGAATCGCAAAAATATTGAATTGGCCCAAAGACAAGAGGAATCCATCGGTTCTCCATAATACTACTTCCATTATATGCAGATTATCTCATCCTTAAACCTTTTATTTTAATTTTTATGGTACACCGTCATCTTTGACTTTTTTCTTATTCTGAGAAAATATGGAGACCCGGAACTGCTAGAAAAAGCAGGTTCATCACATGTTTCTTGGAAGTCAGTGCCGGTCACGAGAGAGAGAGAGAGAGAGAGAGAGAGAGAGAGAGAGAGAGAGAGAGAGAGAGAGAGAGAGAGAAGGGGGGGGCAACAGTTTGCACTCATTTTTACATCAGCATTTGCTAATATTATGTGGGGCTTCACACTGAAACTGATAAGAAGGACATATTTTAAAAGCATCTTCCCATGCTCAGCAGTCATGAAGGGTCATTTTCTGTTACCCATAGAATCTGTTCTTTTCCATTTGCACATTAATTAGCATAGCAGCTAGTCACACTATTGATGTTTAAATTATGTCTGTTTATTTAAATTACGTTTTACATGCATTTTTACTCAAATGTGTGTTTTGCATTCTATTTTTATGCTTTTTTTTTTAAAGCCAAGAACTATTGCCAGAGGACTTGCAAAATAAGTAAGTGGCAAACAGTTCTGATCTGAGGTAACCTTGGATCAGAATTTGTCAAACTCTGATCCTTGAGCGTCTGGAGGTGCAGCAACATGGCCAGATAACCCTCAAAGCTGTCTTGGATTAGTTGCTGTAATTTGCTACTGCAGCCTCTGCCATCCTTCTACTGTGCATTTTTCTTCCAATGCTAATTATGAATGTCAAGTTGTTATTACCATGAATTGAATTTCAATTTTTATAATTGTAATGTAATTAAACTTCAATAGATGCTAGCTAAGAAGACCTTCTCAGCATTGTGTGGTGTATATTTTCTTTGCCCTATCTCTTAAGATACTCTTCTCCAACTTGGGGTCTTCAAGCTATGTTGGATTTTCATTCTCATCATCCTCAATCAGTAGAGTCGACATTCCCCTCAGCTAAGAAACATGGAAGCTTGTTTAGTCCTTAAGTATCCGTCAGTAAGGATTGGCTGCATTAACCTGGGCAGCAGTTAACTTGATGTGAACATTACTGTAACAGCTTTAACAGGAAGGGCCATATGAGAGCCTTCCATTGACCTCAATGTGACCTTAGCATTTATTTATTTTTAATAAGATAAATTTGTCAGAGGTGTGACAGGATTGCAGCACTGTAAACTGAAGCTGTCCTTTTATCCTACTTATTTGTCTCTGTTTTATTTCAGGGATTCTACAAAGAGTTTTACTCTGCCTCCGGTTTTCAGATCTTTCCTCTCAAGGACGGCCATAACAATGCCTGTGTTGAAGTGATTTGTGCTATTGCTTGTGGTTGAGAGAAAGCCCAGGGCCTGGGCCTGTGTGTAATCCCTTAACAGTTTACTTTTAAATAAAGTAATAAACCTCTCCCTTTTCTTCCTCTCATTGTGGTCATTTCCTCTCTGTCAGGGTGTATTCAGCGTTTCTGGCACACAAAACAATTGAAAGGATTATTCTAGCCCAGAAGCATCCGTGTTCTGGGTGCCTCAATTTTCAGGACACTGGGCCGGCAGTTAGCAGTGGGAAAGTGAATGAAGCTGAGTTAAGATCTCAGCCGGAAAACCTGACCTTTCTTTCAAAACCCTCATTCCTCCCAATAGCTCATCCTGCAACAAAAGCATTGGCAAACAACATGCATTGAAGCATCATAGCCCAAGGCAAGTCAATTAGCACCTTTGGAGAAGCCGAGGAAGGGAAGATGGAGACAATAGTCTTGCTTCCCCTCGGCTCCCACCAAGAGGCAGCTCTTGAAAGTGTACAGCTGTTGGGCCTCTAAAGGGCGTAAAAAGATTGAGGTTGAAATTCTTAAATGTGCAAGTCGTTCTCACTACTTGCATCGGAAGAAAGTAGACCTGCATGCATAATTGGTTTTATTATTATTTTATTTCTGAGTGCTTTTGAGTGACTTCCGGTGATTGCCTGAATTAGTCCCTGCAATTTTCTTGGAAATATTTTCAGAAGTAGCTTGCTGTTGTTGCCTTCTTGCTAGGATTGAGAAGGAGTGATTGGCCCAAGGTCACCCTCAGGCTGGCCTCAGGCCTTAGACAAGACTACAATTCACACTATAGTGTTAACTTTTTAATTTTTGTCCCAGAGAGAGAGGGAGGGAGAGAGAGGGAGAGAGAGAGAGAGAGAGAGAGAACTCATTTAGGATATTAATTACTTAATCATTTAACTTGCCCTCATTTCCCTTTCCTCCATGAAACAGCTCAGGAACACCACACCCAGATTTGATTGGCTAGGGAGCATCCTATTGTTTGTGTGTGCCCTGATTTGGTGGGAACATCCATATGATTAATTCTACCCTAAGAAAGGAGGAGAAAGTAATTCACAAAAGGGTGAGATGCCTGCCAGGGAAAGAATGGTGCAATAAAAAAACAAGGAGGCAAATACTGAGTTCCTTCCTAATTTTAAAGCAGATCAAGAATCATATTTAAAAAAGGGTGTTCCGTGCTTGATCAAAGAATTATTTTCAGAATGTTTCAGGTCTTCGGCTAGCAGATTATTCATCATCCATTTTCAATCAGAAATGCTAATTGGGTTCCTGCCTGCCCAAGATTTATAATGCAATAAAGGACTGCAGGCTTCATTTTAAGTAGGATTGAATAGGTCTATTTTCAGAGCCGGGAAGAAAGAACCAAAGAAGCAATCAATATTTGGGCTTTCAATTCTCATAAGCCTCAACCAGCCTAACCATTGACAAAGGATTCTAGGTCCTGTCATCCAAAATATCTTGAGATAACAGTTCCCTATCCCTTGGATAGGGATTAAGGGAACCATGGTTTCCATATAAGAATTTTGAGGTATTATAAATGACTGATAGGGCTACTAATGGGAGTCCTGCAGATGGTGTGAATAGAGATAAATGCTGCTTAACTGTCTACATTCAAAAGTAGAATGATTTCTGGTTTTATTTCTTCACTTTGCCTGGTTTACCTGCTGAGATACTGTTTTTTCTGTTTAATTTTTTTTTTATTTGTATTTATTTTGGGGTGCCTTTCAGTCAGTGTAAACACCTGGCAACTGCCTGAACAAATTCTGGGCAGTTTCCTTGGCAAGATTTTGGGAGTAGTTTGCCCTTCTCTCCTTCCTAGGGCTGAGAAAGAGTGACTGGCCCAAGGTTGCACAGCTGGCTTTGTGCCTAAAGCAAATCCAGAACTTGTAATCTTCCAGTTTCTAGCTTGATTCCTGAATCACCCCACCAAACTGGCTCTCTGTCAAGATAGCTGCCCTTCCATTCATAATACTGTTGAAGGTACTGGTTTTCCCCAAACAAAACTGCTGTTTTTTTCAGTTGGTAATTTTAGTCTCGGGATAGTAATGGCTGTTATGGGTGCCCTGCTCCTTAGGACAAAATGTATGTTTAGGAATCTGGCAAGCTAGCCCTGCCCAGCATATTCCACTAGTGGAATATAGGCTTTCTCTGCAAAGTCTTATCCTGATGCTCTGATTTAGCATCAGGAGTTCAGGAAGATGTAAATTCCATTGCCCAAAGGGTAACTCTGGGCTTGTGGACCATGTTAAGGTTGCACTCCAAAAGTGGGCAAGACGAAGACTTTTCCCTTTTTAAGAGAGGGTTGTAAGGATGAAATGTGCCCTTCACTCCGCTTCATGTTCCTGAAGGCTGTCTATCAAATGCAGCATTCCAAGTGAACACCCTAGATATTTGGCTTCTTAAAAAAAAAAAAAAAGTCCTGTCCTGATAATATTCAGCATGTACTGGGCTGACATTCCTGTGGAATAATCCCTGACAACCACAGTATTCCTTTCCTGAGGCAGTTTTAGCCACTCTGGTTCCATTAGCATATCTATAAAGGTCAGATGTGCTTTGTGTTGTTTAAAGAAATTACTTCCAGATGCATCAATTTATCCAAGCTTCCATTTGAACCGCATTTGCCTTTTTCAGTACCCAAACCCATCATTTGTAGAGATTCTTCCAAAGATCACTGCCCCTTTTGTGTTGATCGTATTAAATAATTCGGTGTTGTCCTCAGAATTCACCACTTTTCCATTCCTTCTCCCTAACTCCAGGCCCCTGATGACTAGCATTAAAACCACTGATTCCTGAACAAAGCCTGAACTGGTGCCGTAGCTTATAAACCTCTAATCCTGGATGGATGGATGGATGGATGGATGATTTTGACTCTTGGAGACTATCTGGACTAGTCCCTGCAGTTTTCTTTGCAACGTTTTTGGGAAATGGTTTGCCCTTGCCTTCTTTCTAGAATGAAAAAAGAGTAGCTGGCCCAAGATTACCCAACTGGTTTCATGCCTCAGGCAGGATTTAAGCTCACAGTCTCCTGGTTTCTAGCCCTGATCCCTTAACCCAGTGTTTCTCAACCTTGACAATTTTAAGGCATGTGGACTTCAACTCCCAGAATTCCACATGCCTTAAAATTGTCAAGGTTGAGAAACACTGCCTTAACCATTGCACCGAATAGGATGTCTCCTGCCTCCATTCCAGGTATGGACCATTTATTACTGCATGTTCATTAACCATGAATTTCAACAATCTATTATAAACCTCTCCCCTCCTCCAAAGCTGCATTTGTTTGGAAGCCTCTCAAAACCCTTCTTGAATGGCCAAGTTGATTATGCCAGTTGGACTGCCCTGTCTCAAAGGATTCTAAAAGAATAGGGAAGAAAACTATAATTTATAAAAACCAAACATTCCAGATATAGATTTGGCAATGCGTGTGCAATTCATATTTAAGTCTGATAATAAGAGCACTGTCTCCATCTCATTGGAGTGAATCACTTATCTTCCCATACATTCTCCGTTCAGCTCAAACAAATCCCGAGACTGATGCCTCCTAATTAAGGAAACCATAAAAGATATCTGTCCATTAATGACTGCCACAGCAGTATCAGGCAGATACACTAAAAATCTAAAAAAAAAGGGGGGGGGCTGCGAACCTTCCCTTTAGAGTAGGAAATGAAATTTTTGCTCAGAGAAACTTTTGCAATGGAAAGCTGTCACCAGGTTCTCCCTTTCTTGATTAGGAAAGTAGCTCTGGGCTTCTGGGATTGACTTGTTTGCTAATGAACAACCTAAAGGACTGCACCCTTATTTTTTTGGCATGTTCCACTAAGGCAAAGTGAAGGAGTTTATGAAAAATTATCTTTTTATGAACACTCATGTCTGGCATGGAAAATCTTGTGGGCATAATTATTATTGAAGCATATCCAGTACATATTTCTGGTTGGATCAATATGCAATCAGGAATTGACACACACACACACACACACACACACACACACATGCACACATATCCAAATATATTGTATTTGGCATGTATCGTCTGTGAAAACACCAGGAAAAATGGTTTTGAATACATTCAAAGGGATTCACACAAAAATGCATACATAGACTATTGTTCTGCTAGGTTTCTTTCTGCATTTCTAACTAGTGATCATTTTGTCACACCTGTATTGGTCATTTGTTTGCTTGAAATCAAGTGATAGGAACTATTAATGGGCCAGGATAGCATAGGGTAGAATTTCCATATGAAACTGCTGGTCATCAAATATAGAGTGTCAATGTTAAATGGCACTCTCAACCTCTTCCTCCAAAATCTAAGAATTATATTCTCCCTGTCTACAGTCATACTAGTCCATGGCCAGTCAATTCACTTGGCTTTCAATGCCTCCCTCAAAGAAATCTTGTTTATCATTTGCGGCATTTGCATGAAGCTATTTCATATGCATGGAATGATTTCCCAAATTAACAGCTGGGAGCCCCAATCTTGGAATACTACGGATAGTACCTTTAGCTATTTATTAATATTCATAGTGGGAGATTGTATTTCTTCATATTTAATTGCCACTTGTTTCTCCGCAGTTGAAGGGGGGTTGCTAAATTAGTCCTATTCCAATTATAATTTGATGTTGTTATGTGAACAAGGAAAGGAAGCAGAGATGAACATGCATCTCTCTTTTGAGAAAAGGTGGTATTAGGAATTAAGCTTAATTAGATATTTTGCACTCGTCAATTTTGCAGTTGTGAGCATGCGTTCTGATATAAGAAAACCTGACCCAGGAGCATTGCTTTATAATGCCCATACTGCTAGCCAACATGGCTAGTGTCCATTAGTGGAGGTGACGGGAGCTATCATCTAGTACAGGCATGTCAAACTGCCGGCCCATGGGGCAGATGCGTCACGCCGAAACTGCGCCCACCCCATTGCCAGCAATGGGGAAAAAGTCGCAATACGTCACGCAACGTCACATGACGTCGTGACTTTGACATGCCTGATCTAGTACATCTTGACTTGAAGGGCACTAAGACATATGGCACATGGAAAGGACAGAATCTATCAGACAATTTATGCTGTGTTGTTAACTGCCCTGTTTGAACATTTCCTACTATATCTGATGAGTAGAAAGTAACCACACAAGGCTAACACAGGGAGCAATCAAGACAATCTTAGTAGGGATTTGGAATTTTTTGCTCGCTGACAATAGAATTAATAGCAGCTCAAAAGAGATATACTCTTAAGTCAATACTGAGAAGGCCAACATCCAATCTAGTTTAAAGGCCATTCCTACCTCTTTACACAGGCAGTAGCCCTGCATTGCCATCAAGCATAAATAACAGTAGAGCTAGATATGGAGAGATACCAACACAGCCAAAGAGCCTTGAAGGGCCAAGACGATTTTTGCTAAGCATACTCACATTTGGCCAAGCATACAAAGTTACACAAGAAAACAAGACAAAGAAGAAATTGAAATACAACCTGCAAAAAAACCCGTCTTATTTCATCATATGCAATGAAACAAACTACTTTTAAATATGTCCAAGCTAAGGAGATCTGCAGGCCTAGACAGGCTTGAAGGCATGATGAGTAACAGACTAAGAAGTGGATTGAATTAGATATGCATCCAACTGCACATTCCTTCTCCAACCCATTGCTTAAAATGGGATGTGTGTTCCAAGGCGCACACCACATTCTTGCACAACTGAATGCACACTAATGTCTTGCTTACATGCCAATAAACCTGGATCATGGAAATGAACCAATAAAGTTGTGTGGTATTGCCATAAAGATGAAGACGAACCAAATACAGAGAAGCAAAATGAAGTCTTTGCAATATTCCTTGGCATGTATTGACTATGTTATATGGCTTTGCAGCTGGTTCTATCAAGTACAGAAAATCAGATGAGAAGCTCTGGAATTACTCATTAACTATCAATCAGCTCCCAAAATGAGATGGGTTCCCAAGATGTAATCAACTTGGAATCTTGCTGCCTTAGAGTCTGATGCAGCTCCTCCGTTAGTGGCTTCAAATGCTTTTAGATTTCTAAGCTAGTCATTCTTGCCTAGAATTTCACCCAGCTATGTCCATCCATGACTACCTCTGACCAATTGGTTTTTCAAGCAGTTTGATCTCCCATTGGCTAGCGCAGCTCCAAATGAGCCAATAATCAGATGAGGCCACTCAACTCATCCTCCAAAGCAAAATCTTAGTGTACATTGAGTTCCCAGATCATGTCTTTGCAAATACCTATTACCTGTAAGCACATCCCCCCCTTCTCTCTTCCTCCATTCATATTTGTAGAAATCCATCCCTAAGGGGGGTGTGGCGAGTTGCAAATCTAGTGTTTTACTGATTCTCCACATTCCTTCAACCAGATCTTTGTGGGGGAAGAGGCAAAGAGGGCAGTAGGCAGAAGACAGCAAGAAGAGCAACTACAATAGAGACCTAGAGAACAGGTTCAGCAGGGAACGAAAAAGAAGAGATGAGTAGGGAAAGAGAAGAAAAAGCAACAGACACAGAAAAGAGAGGGAGAAAAGATCACAGGGGCAGGGGTAGGAGAAGAGAAAAAGAAAAATGGGTCAGGTAAGAAAGACTTTTAGAGAAAGGAGGGATTGAAGGCAGGAAAGCAGGAACAGGAAGCAGAAAGGTGGGAACAAAGATAGTAAGAAAAGGATTCTGGACCCAACCACCATTGCCTTGAAGCTCCTGATAGATTTGATCCCACCTTGCTTTTTTAAGCATAATTCATTTCTTCTTTGGATCTGATAACTGCTTGCAGTTTTAATAGCGCTCTTTTCATTCAGTGTTGTGTTTTCTATTTTTGCTTTTGTCTGTAAATTGCCCAGTGATTGATTACAAAAAACGGTATATTTTAACAAATGAGAACAGTCTAACAGAGGCTTTTGTGATGCCTCCAGCAGTCCAGGGGATGTTCTCAACTTCTCAAATACAATTTTAACTCAGGGTTAAGGAGATATAGGAAAACAGGCCAGTATTGTTTTCAAACATTTGTTATTTATTTGGTGTATGGCAGGGATAGGCAACCTTGGCTCTTTTATGACTCGTGGACTTCAACTCCCAGAATTCCTGAGCCAGCCATGCTGGCTCAGAAATTCTGGGAGTTGAAGTCCACGAGTTATGAAAGAGCCAAGGTTGCCTACCCCTGGTTATGGCATACAAGGCTATAATGTTATGCACACAGAAGTCCTGGTAGCCGACAGTTCATTTGTTGCCCTGGTGTACCATAAAAGGGCAAACTAGCTTCACAATGGCTGGCCTGCAGCAATCTCAGAGAAAGTTGGCTCATCTGGGACTTTCCTCCACCAATCCTCTGCCAATCACATCCGGGCAGATCCAGCGCCAGTTCCAGCTCTCCATGCGGAATGCAGCCAGCAATTTACAACCATCAAAATGCCAGTACCTGTATCTAGTCACAAACAATGCTTTCAAACGACTATGGTAGTTGGGCAGGAGCTAGGGAGAAGAGACGGGAGCTCATCCCATCCCACAGAGCTGGACTCAAACCACCAGAGTGCTGGCAATTGCTCAGCACATCCAGCTTCATTCAGCTTCTGTGCCACTGCGTCCCGTTTCCAAATAAAAAGATGTGTATAATGTAAAAACAGCATCAACAAAACTGAATGGTTCCAGTGCATTTACAAGCACAGATCTTCCCATAAGAAATGGTGAATATTCTAGAATGATAAGTCTCACAATTCAGTACAGAGAAACTCAGCTGTGAGACCCCTATTTCATCAAAAACTAAGGGTTTAGGTAGCCATTAAAGTCAAGCATGCGGTGTAAACTAGGTTTAAAAGTCTTGCATACAACCAAGCCATTATTACCGTAAGATCAGCATTTATTAAAGTAAAAATTGCTTCAAAACCAGCACAATTCCTGTCCACATTGTTTCCTTGTCAACAGTGCAGAAGCACCCTGCAATTGCTTCTTCCAGTTTCTAGGGGGGAAAAAACCAGACCTCCTTCCATTCATCTGCACAGATGGGAAAAATAATTGCAGTCTCAGTTTTTTTGCAATCCTTTTTTCCCCGCTACATTGCTCTATAGTTAAGTTCATTTCTCATGCCCGAACTGCAGTTGCCACACAAATGTAGCTGAAAAATTAATATTCCATGCCGGCCAACTGCATTTGACCCCTCCAGGAACCTTTTTCCATTACTTTAACACCTTCTAGCCATATAGTTTCTTAACTATTCTTCACATACAGACCCACACAGACTTCTTATGCTATTCTGCCCTCCTGTGGCTATTTGTAATAATTGCAATTTGGACTTCATAATATAGAATAGCTGGGCAGGAGCTGGTTTAGGCTCATCTTAGTCCATAGCAACCAGCTACTTGCTCCTGTGGTCCTTGCAAGCAGAAAGTGCATATTCCACAACTACTTTTGCAAGGCCTGATGTCTCTCATCCTCAGTGAATGAATCCAATCCATTTTAAAGTCACCCAAATTAGCACCCCTATCCACATTGTGTGAAGAATATCACTGATTAATTATAAATAAGCTAATTATGAAGTCATTTTTTTTTCATCTATTCTAATTTTCCTTCCTATCAGTCTCACTGGATGATCAGTTGAGAGTATTTTGCTATTACTGGTACGGGATGATCAAAAAAATAACCCTTTGAAAATCTACCAGTATAGAGACTTTTCATGCATTAATTTCCCATTTCTAGGAAACACGCTTAGAAGGTTGATTTAGTTGGTGAATGTTTGTACAGTTAAAGGAATATTTGATGATCCAACATTATATAGATCTTAACTGTCAAGTTATCTGAAGTTTCCAACTGTTAGTCAAATTTGATAACAAAGTTTAAAGCATCTGAATTCCAATGTTAAGTCAAAGGATATATCAGCTGAATTGGAAAGCATAGAAGAAAAAATATTGAATAAGAAATGTGATACTAATTTTCCAAATTATCTGTGCTATCCAGATGTTTTTAACTTCAACCCTCATCAGTGGCCATGCAAACCATGACGATGGAAGTTATAACACATTTGAAGCATACTTGATTTTTTATTCCTAGTTGTAAAGATTTAAACAGTGTGTAAATATAAGACATATCTCTATTTTGTAGTGGTATACGCTAAGATAACAATTGTTCTGGCTGAAATAATTCACAATAAAAGGGCAAGTAATGCTCAAGGCTGTCAGTATACAATATTAAAATCACCATATTTGCTTTCCAGTTGTAAATAATATATAATGACAACCATAGCCACTATTTAGAATAGTTTCTTAGCTGATTGACTGATCAGACTGATTGACAGATACTGTTAATTATTTCAGACATAACTGGTCCATCACTGCCTCGAAGTGGTTTGATGGTTTTATCCTGTGGTGGGATTCGGCCGGTTTGCACTACTTCGGCAGAACCGGTAGCTAATTTTTTGTTGCCCAGGCCCAGAATGGATTTCCGGAAGCAGCATCCACACAGAGAACCGGTTGTTCACTTCCAAGGTACACCCACGTGTCACCTATCCTCCAAGAGCTGCACTGGCTTCCTGTGGGTCTCCGGACGCAATTCAAGGTGTTGGTTATCACCTTTAAAGCCCTTCAAGTCTTAGGACCAGGTTACTTACAGGACTTCATACTGCCGCATAGTTCCCAGAGACCGGTGAGGTCCCACAGATTGGGCCTCCTTCAGGTCCCGTCGGCCAGACAATGTCGGCTGGCGGGCCCTCAGGGAAGGGCCTTTTCTGTGGTGGCTCCGACGTGGTGGAATCAACTTCCCCTCGAGATTCAAACTACTCCCACCTTGCTGGCCTTCAAGAAAGCCATTAAAACTCCTGTTCCGGCAGGCCTGGGGTTGATGTCCCCGGGGGGGGGCGGGACACGATTGGGACATGCTGTATGAATACACTCATTTTTATTGTTATATTTATTGTTTTAATTTTGTACACCGCCCTGAGTCCCTAGGGATTGGGCGGCATATAAATTTTATTAATAAATAAATAAATATTTGAATCCCAGCACTGGTTTTATCCCCCAAAATACTCTATTCCATAACTCTTTGTTGGGAGCCAGCCAACTAAGTAAATCAGGCGCTGTTTTCAATCTGAGCAAGATTGATTGAGATGCCTTTTTCATTTCCTAGGGAGCAATAATTCTTTTTCTGAACATTACTTAGAATTCTTGTTGGACCGAAGCGCTCCAGCACCTTTGCCATCAATACATCTGGTCTAACACTGTAATTGTCCTTAATCAGCAATTGCCAGATTAACAATGGACTTGCCTGACATTTTGAAATAGGAAACATAAAGTGATAGTTACGCTTAGATATGCATAGCAGTTAAGAAATCAAAGACAAACTTGGAGGAAAAAGTCCAAGAATAAAGGGAAATCCTAAATGTCCCTCCTTTACATATTTCTGGGGGGGGGGGAGAAATCTGGAAAAAAATAAGAAAATATTCTTCTTGTGTGCATATGCTCCTCTTTCTAGGGGGCCACCCAACTGCCAGACTGATCGATGCACCTTGACAAATTGTATTTTCTTTATTTCCAACCCAGGGTAACATCTGTATATCTCTCCTATTTCTCATTCTGCAGTTTCACTTAAACAAGTTATAAGAATATAAAGTTCATTTAACACAGTGGTTCTCAACCTTTTTAATGCTGCGACCCCCAACCAGTCGTAAGTCGAGGTCTATCCAACTGGTCATAAGTCGAGGACTTTCCCTGCCCGGGAGCACCGCGCATGCGTGGTGCCACCCCGTTCACCGGCCGAGGCGTAGCTGGCAAGGGGCAGTGACAGCGCAGGGCGACCACCAGTTGGGCCACCAGCTGGCCCAGCCCAAGGGAGGTAAGGAACCCGCCAGGCCCCACGTGCGCCAGCAACCCTCCCTACGCCTGCCGGCCTCCCACCCCTGGCCCTCTTTTACTTACATTTTTAGTAGTTGCTTAGCAGGAAGGGGTGGAAACTTCCAGACAGCTCGCCTTCGCTGCAGACAACTTGCAGCACCGTTTGCAGACTGGGGCTTTTGGTGGGCTCAGCAGGGCAGAGACAGCCTGGACAATTCCTATTGGCTTTTGAAAGCAATAGAATTAGACTCTATTCAAGAGAGTATATTCTATTGGCTTTCAAAAGCCAATAGAATAAAAGGGAGTAGCACAGCTAAGGAAAAGGGGGGAAAAAATGGCGGACTGCGTTGTTTGGCGACCCCCGTGAAATGGTTGTTCAACCCCAAATGGGGTCGTGACCCACAGGTTGAGAACCGCTGATTTAACAGCTCATATCCCAATCAGGAGTATCTGCAATGGGAATTTAAAAGGTTATAATGAAGGCCATGACCTCAAGATTGAAGTGCCTTTCCATTGTTCTGTGTACTTTGTGTGTGACAATTGTAAAAAAAAAAAAGCGAGGCTTTTGATTATGTGATCACAGCCACCATGTTAATTTTTTCACCCCTTTCAGATTTTCCCAATTCTAATTCCTTATGAGTCAAATAAGACTGTATTGTGGTGCCCTAATTTCATATGTGTCCTCCATATAATTTCTTCCTCCTGATGCAGGGAATCAAATTAGTTTGATTTTACTTTAGGCAAATGATATGATATTTCTTTGTGGCAAAAAAAAATCCTGTTTGGACAGTATCAACCTCCATCATGTGAATACATGTATAGTTTTTGGAAAACCACCAAAGACAATGACATGATCTGCTGAGGATTTGCAACAGAACAATGTAAACAAATTAATTCTTGAGTGCAGGTTTTAGTGAGACAATATCTTGATGAATTCACTCAGATTATGATTAAATAGCATCCTTATTTCAATCAGTTATTATATAAACACCTGGGGATTCCATCGCTAATATGTTTATTTATGTGCTTCCTTCCTTATTTACTGAAGCATTTGTAATCCACAGTCCAAACAGTTTGCAATGAAATTTAAAAACAATAATAAAACTAACTATTCCTTTGCACCTTAGTCTGTGTGACGCTCATGGCCTCTGCCTTTGCATTTCATGATTGAAATGAATGGAGCCTGAATATTCCAAAGAACGGTGGTCTGCCACAGAAGCAATCATGTTTGTCTGAATCCAGATCAACAGGAAATGGGTTTCAATACACAGAAATATCCGTAACAAACATCCTTCAAGATTTCTTCATCACCCTATGTTTGTAGTTGACTACTAGGTAATCATATGCGAAGGATATGAAATATTCTCTCTTCTGTTAATTCTATTGCACGTCTGAAACTATTCAGCCCTATTTAGATAAAACAAAGCAGGGGCACTTCATGGATCCTCACTTCGGCTTCCTGTGTGCAGAGAGGCTGGGGTTCTTTAGAAGGGTATAAAGCAGCAGCCATCTTGTCCTGGCCCTCTTGGACACCCTAAAATCTAAATGAGAAAGAATGGGTGTTTAATTTCCAGTATCCTAGGGATTCTTTAGTAATGCCCAAAGGCATCCGGCACTCTGACGTTACCCACCTATGAAGTCATTAGCACTGTCCTAATTTTTTTAGCCTGGCCCTTATCAGATGCACCAGGACCTCAAAACTCATCCTCCTATAGTCATTACAAGCACTGACCTTGGTGACTGAAGAGAATGGAAACTGATATCCAACAGCTCTGGAGATCACCAGCCGGAAAAGGCTTGGTGGCTCAGGCCACAGAAGGGAGTGTGCAGTCATTTAAGGCACCCCCTCCTGCTGGCTTCAGTTGTGAAATGAGACGAGCATGGCCAGTACCATCACTCCCTCTTCCCCGTATACTATGTTGTTTGAATGCAATGTGGATTTCCTAATCTTTGGGGTATATAATAAATGCAAGGCTTTCCACCATCTTCTATAATCTATTCATCAAACTTTATTTTCAAAACCTAATATTCTCCTGTCTCCTTCATCTACTGCAACATAAACATGGATCAAATCACAGCAGAGTTTACCTGTTAATTGATCGACATGATAAGAGTATGAGTTTCTTTGCTGCTGGTTCTCTATACATTTGGCTGCAAGAAGGTGGCCAAAGCAAAGAAGAATTGGATTGGTGTGATAGTGGTCCATAAAAAGCATCCCGATCCATGTTTTGTATCCTGCAAGGAAATAGCAATCCTTCGGGAAAAAAATTCAACTACAAGTGGACAACTCTGATTGCACTTCTAGAAGATGGCAATTTGCTGTAGGCAATCTGAGTCACTCTTTAGTGAAGAGGTAAATTCCAGACAAAGAGGTTGGGTAGCTCTGTTCAGTTTATGGGCTTTCCATGAGACTCACCAGTTTCCCCAAAGAACTATCCAACTGTTCCCTCAGTGAAAAGCTATAGCTGTCACTATAGTTTTCCCGATGCTTCACTCCAGCTGACATTCTGCCCAATAGGAAACATCAGACTGCATGACTGAAAGTCCCATAGAGGAGGGGTCCCCAACTATTGAAGACCCTTGCTCTATTTGGAACCGGGGCCACGTGAGCAGTGGGCAAGCATGCATGCGCACTGCTCAGGTAAAATAGAACATCAACATCAAACCTCAACTTTTTACTTTTACATAATAGTATAAACTAGCCATTTCGATAACAAATCTATCTAATCGGTAAAGCCCAAAATCAAAATTTCATTTTTTTCCACCTCAAACACAAAGTCTAGAAGTGGTTTCCATATAGAAGTAAAAGTATTTTTTTTCCTTTAATCAAAACAGTCAATTTAGCCATTTCTGCTAGCTCCATCAGTTTTTGCAGCCATTCCTCCATTGTGGGGATCGATGTAGCCTTCCATTTCTGCGCAACTTGCTCACGCAGCCTGGTTCCCTTCTCCCCCACCCCCACCCCCACCCCAGCCGGGCCATCAAGCTGCAAAGTTTAGGGACCGCTGTCGTAGACTTGAAGTCACAGCCAATATGGAGGACTTTCGAGTGCCAGCAATAACCAACTACAAGAAATGATGTTGGAAGAGTCCCTGGCAAGAATCGATGCAAATGCAGAAAGATGCAGGTCATACAGAGATGGTGCTGCTCTGAATTTGTTTGCTTGTTTATTTGAATTTATGATGGCCACCCACTCCAAAGGAATTATTATAGCTATTCACTATAAAAGATTATCCATCATCTCTCAATTGAAAGTGGCTTCAAGGTGCTGTAGGCATTTCCCAGGAACCAAACATACCATGGAATTTTCTGCAAAAAAAAAAAAAAAAAAAAAATCCTGCCTTTGGATCAGACTGTATTTCCCACCTTTAGTTTACGGATCAGATACGTGATATGTGTTGAAATATATTATTGTGGTTGGGCTGGCCAGCATTGTAAACTGCCACTGGCCCCAAAGTGTAGGAGACCCTTTCATCTGTGAAATCTCAAAATAACACCTCCTAGTCAGTTCAAGCTTTAGTGAAGCCGCCAGTCAAATGGCATTATGCGGTGCTCATCTCTTCCCTTCCTTCATGCATAGATTTGTGGTAAGAGAAAAAAAAATGGCAGGGGAATATAGAGGGCCAAAAATATGGCCTGGTCTCAAAACATCTACCTAATTAGTAGGAGTTGAACTTTACAGTCTATTCTCAGCTTCCAGGTACTGTATTTTCTGGCGTATAGGACAACTCGGCATATAAGATGACCCCCGACTTCGGTGCCGAGTTATATGCCTAGAAAGTCGTCTTATATGCTGGAAACTACTGTAATTTCTGGCATATAAGACGACCCCCGACTTTAGCGCCAAATGCTTTAGAACAATGGTTCTTAACCTTTTTGAACGAATCATCCCCTTGAGCCAATGAGGAAGTTGTCATCGCCCCCCTCCCCCAACATAACCTCTCAATCACAACATAGGAAATAATTCTTCAATTTATGCAAACACTTTTTTTTGTTTTCTTTAAAATTGTCATCAGGACATATGATGCAAATAATTTATTTCCAGTCTTTTTCCCATATCTCAACTGTGTGAAAAATTTTGGTGCCACCCGTCACTTTATTCCCAAATTTCGTGATACATGTATTTCATTATTGTCTTATTTATTCAAGACACTTAAATGTAATGACCATTGAAAACAAAATTCAACTGCAAGAAAGTGAAATGCCCGAAAAGAAAAACAGTAACATTTAATGATTGAATTACAAGTGAAATTTAAGATACAAAAAGAAATATAAAAAGGGCATAAGAACAAACGCAATGCAGGAACTAAGAATTTCAAGACGAAAACTCTGAAACTAAATTAAGATTCGAGGAAAGTATATATAGTCACGCACACTGTAAAAAGGATTAAAAAGTGACAAAGAAAATATAATATCGAACTGGAGTGCATGCTAAAAAAGTACAAAACAAAGAGACACAAAAAACAGCATGCGATGTTTCAAAAGAAGCACTCCCCCCTCCATCACTGCCCATTCTGGCCAATGGTGAGCCACTGTATGGGTAGAGCAGGGGTAAGCAACCCAAAAAACTCAAAGAGCCACTTGGACCTGTTTCTCAACGAAAACAAAACACTGGGAGCCGCAAAACCCTTTTGACATCTAAAATGAAGATAACACTGCATATATCCTTTTTTACCTTTATTATATATATATCGTCAGTGTTATCTTCATTTTAGATGTCAAAAGGGTCTCTCTCTCTCTCTCTCTCTCTCTCTCTCTCTCTCTCTCTCTCTCTCTCTCTCTCTCTCTTCCTCCGTCCCTCCCTCCCTCCCTCCCTCTTTCTGCTCTTGGTCTGCCAGTCCTCTTCCCCCACTCTGTGCATGTGAGAGAGAGAGGGGGGGAGAGGCACTTGCGCTTCCTCTCTCTCTTTCTCTCTTTTTCTCTTTCCTCTCTCCCTCTCTCTTTCCTCTCCCTCCCTCCCCCTTCTTTCTCCAGGTGAGGAGAGAGGGGGGAGAGAGAGGCACTTGCGCTTTCTCTCTCTTTCCTCTCTTTCTCTCTCTCTTTTTCTCTTTCCCCTCTCCCTCTCTCTTTCTCTCTTTCCTCTCCCTCCCTCCCCCCTTCTTTCTCCAGGTGAGGAGAGAGAGGGGGGAGAGAGAGGCACTTGCGTTTTCTCTCTCTTTCCTCTCTTTCTCTCTCTCTTTTTCTCTTTCCCCTCTCCCTCTCTCATTCTCTCTTTCCTCTCCCTCCCTCCCCCTTTTTTCTCCAGGTGAGGAGAAAGAGAGAGAGAGAGAGAGAGAAAATGAAAGGCAGAGGGCACCGAAGGGACGGGGGGGGGCAGGAGGCAGCAGAAGACCCCGTCGCTGCTGGAGGCACCCAGCTTCGCTGCCCGCCGGGCCTGCAGGGACTCCCCGGCTCATGGTCATGTTGGCAGCCCATCCCACGTGCTGCTGGCGTCCCTGAGCTCAAGTCGGGGCCACGGGGCATCTGCAGAATGCCCCGCCCATTGGCTGCATCACCAAGCCTCCCCTCGCGCCGCCAGGGTCCCCGGGCTTAACTCGCAGAGCATCTGCAGAACACCCCCATGAGCTGCTGGAGGAGCTGGGGCTGCTCTGCAACGCACGACGCTCCCGGCCATCCACGACCCACCAGCATCGCCCAGGGAGCGATGCCCCCGCCGGCCACCACCCCAGCCAGGACTGCTGCCCGGGGGGCAACAGGAGGAAGAAGGGGAGGAGGAGGAGGGCAAGGAAGCCGGCGCTGGACCCCAGGAGGAGGCACTCCCGCGGGTCTGGTTGGAAAATGCCTCCCCCTCCCTTTCTCTCCCCCCCATCTTCTACTCACCTCTCAAAGCAGCCAGGACTCTGGCGCACCTTCCCGGCCAGCTGGGCCAACAGTCCCATGGCTGGGGATTGCAGGGGCAGCTCTCCCTCAGGGCCGCGGCTTGCAGGAAGGCTGGCCCGCTAGGCTGAGGCCCTGGTGGGGATCCCCTGCGCAGGTCCCCGGCCACGTGCACCTGGTATGGGACCAACCAGGGAAATGGACTTCCTGGCTGCGCTTGTCTCAGAAGGTGGGGCACCCTGGCTCAGGGCCAACCAGGAGCCCTGTGAGGGGGCAAATCTGCATCAGAGAGAGAGAGAGAAGCACAAGTGCCTCTCTCTCTCTCTCTCTCTCTCTCTCTCTCTCTCTCTCTCCAAATGGCAGAGGAGGCTCGGAGCCGCAGGGGCAGAATCAAAAATGTCCCCAAAACGTCTTGTTCCATTGCCCCCATATCGCCCCCTTTTTGTTCCTTCACCCCCATGTCGCCCCTTTTCATTCCATCGCCCCCCTGAAAAATGAAATCGCCCCCTGGGGGGCGATATCGCCCAGGTTAAGAACCACTACTTTAGAAAGTCGTCTTATACGCTGGAAAATGCAGTAATCCTTGACTTATGACCACAATTGGAACCAGAATTTCCATAGCTAAGCAAGATGGTTGTTAAGTGAGCCATGGACAATTTTATGATCTTTCTGCCATGGTTGTTAAACAAATCACCACAGTTTTTAAATAGATAATTTAGTCATTAAAGAGATCCGGCTGCCACTATTAATTTTGCTTGTTAGAAACCAGCTGGGAAGATCATAAATGGTGATCACATGTCCTGCCACCATTATAAATACACACTGATTGCCAAGCATTGAATTCTGATCATGTGACACGGGGGAATGCTCCGATGGTCATTAACTGCGAGGGTCCAGTTGTAAATCCGTTGCAACGTCAAACAATCGCAAAATGAATGGCTGTAAGTTATAAATTGTGGGCTATCTGTAGTTAAATTAACCAAACCCATTAACTAACTAATACTTTATTCAGAGAAGAAATGTGTTAAACTGATGAAAAGACCCAACTAAATGGACCTCTTGGTTCGCTCGTTTTCCCATTCAGGAGTATTTGAAGGAATGTCTGGTCTCAGAACTCCGAGAAAGTCAGGCTCTTACCCATATCCGCTGCTTCGTAGCCTTTAGGCATGATGGTCCTATCAATCCGAGCAATCAGCCAGGCTCCCAAAACAATGCTGCACAACAGCCGGAAGAGACAGGCGCTCAGGCCCAGCATGACATTAGAGAAGAACAGGAAGTAATTGAAATTATGGAACACTTTTCTGAAAGTACAAATAAATGACCATTGGAAAGATTCATATTGATTCATGGCTGAGGACCCGACTGTGGATATCTGTCAAAAGGGTCCCCGCTTCTTCTGATGATTATTTTTTAATTATATGTTAATTATTAATTTAAATAGGAAGAGTTTCGGAGAAGTGGTAAGGCCACACTTGGAATACTGCATGCAGTTTTGGTCACCACGATGTAAGAAAGATGTTGAGACTCTAGAAAGAGTACAGAGAAGAGCAACAAAGATGATTAGGGGACTGGAGGCTAAAACATATAAGGAACGGTTGCTAGAACTGGGTATGTCTAGTTTAACGAAGAGAAGGACAAGGGGGGACATGATAGCATTATTCCAATATCTCAGGGGCTGCCATAAAGAAGAGGGAATTAAGCTATTTTCCAAAGCACCTGAAGGCAGGACAAGAAGCAACGGGTGGAAACTAATCAAGGAGAGAAGCAACCTAGAACTAGGGAGAAACTTCCTGACAGTGAAAACAATTAATCAGTGGAACAACCTGCCTCCAGAAGCAGTAAATGCTCCAACACTGGAAGTTTTTAAGAAGAGACTGGACAGCCATTTGTCCGAAATGGTGTAGGGTTTCCTGCCTGAGCAGGGGGTTGGACTAGATGACCTCCAAGGTCCCTTCCAACTTTACTATTACATGGTTGTCAAGTTCTACCTAGAACTTGGGCAGTCTGTTTGAATTGGCCAAGTTCTCTTCTTAGACATGGAAAAGATATTCTCTTGAATGCGCTGCTATATAATTTGGGGTAGTTCCAAATAAAACATGAATGAAGTTTATGCCTAAAATATTTTATTTTAAACGATCGCTTGATGCGATAACATATTCATTTACTTCAAGTTTACTTCAGCTTCAGAAATGAAATATCGTTCCTAAAAAAATAAGGAATCGTGACCTAATTAAGGGGAACTCACCTGTTATCAAGAGCCAAAGGCTTTTCCTTGTCATCTTGCAAAATCTTTGGCTGGAGGAAAAATTGGCTGGCTGTCATAATCTGCAGCAAGATGAACCCTATGACAATGGCAAGGGTCAAGCTGAAGGGGAGAAGGCAGAAATAAGTTATAGCTGTGCAAGTCTGCACCCCAGATGAAAGAAGGTACTTTTATGTATCTACAGCTCTTTATTTTAGGTATTTTACATGAAAGAGAGCGGAGTTGACCAAAATAAAGGCAGAATAAAATCTAATAGATACACAGGCAAACACATAAACTTTTTTTATTTTTTAAATCCCAATCACTCAAATCAAAAGCACCTCTACAGCTAAGCCTAGGCCTCCATCCAGATAAATGTCTTAAAACATCAAGAAATTCTCACAGGGAAGTCATAAACAAAGGGTGCAGCTGGGTGAAGCTGTCCTCTAATATTAATTTCATGAATATAAGAAATATATTTTATGAACTGGCACGAGGTTTGAGCTAACTGAAAAAAATATTCATATGTAAACTGGAGAGTACAAGTTTTGAGCCTGTCTATTTGATCCCCAGAATTAGAATATCCACAGCAGTAACCTACCCCCACCAAGTGGTATGCCCATATTCATGCTCCAGAGACCCCTCACTGCAGAACTGGCCTCTCCATGTGTTTCAGCAGACAATAAGGGACACGTTTTCTGCAAATCCTAGCAAAATCAAAGGCACTTACATGCCAGTTCCCAAATTTTTAGCCATTTCTATCCCCTGGCCATGCTTTATAGGTAGCACCAAACCGTAAATGAGCATCACCCCAAAGAGGCACTGTATGATATGGATGACCAGGTAGCCTAGAAAAGAAAGCACAAGCAACCAATTGAAAAGGCCATATCAAGGGCACTCCACTTTGCTAGGGAAAATGATATGTTTACACTATACGATACATACCCCAAAGGAGATAGGCAATTTGCCAGCCAGAATATCTTGCAATTGCTCCCTGTTAATATGAAAACAATTTTTAAAAAGGACAGATATTTATATAGGCATTTTGCCAACTAATTAATGTATTAGCCAATTGAAATTCCACTGATTTTAACTGAAAGAAATGCCTGATACTTATTTGAAGAACCACAATGTGCTTTTTAAATACCACATATAATGTAAAAAAAAGAAAAAGAACAAAGATACCACCCCTTTCTGAAAACTTACTGAAATTACAGTATCTGTTTTTCCTTTCCTATCATAGAAATGCATAAACACAAAGAACATATGATCAAGTATGCCTTTCATTCAGAGCTTTATTGACAAAACTATTTACCCGTTAAAACTTATACATAAATTCTGATATCTTCCAAACCTGGAACCCATGTGCTTACTGAGAATTGACAAGGAATAAATGAAACATCCAATTGTAGCAAATAAGTGAAATTCGTTCAGGATGGAGCTTGTTTAGGGCTGCAAAATCCAGACCACTATTAAATGTCATCAGAGATACAGAAAAAAAAATGCCTCTATTTAAAGATTGTCCAGATTTTGCTGTTCTGGGTAGCTCTTGTGTAAACTTCACTGTGCTGTTACTCTTAAGAATAGCATGTATTTATACAGAATAGTTCAAGCTACAATAGTAGACATTTAGCAAGAGAAAGCCTTTCAATATACAGAAGGCAGAAATCCAACAGCTGTATCTACTGGAAATGTATTTGGATGGATTAGGGAACTGTTGAACTTCTGCAGTGGTGGGATTCAAATACGTGAACAACCTGTTCTCTGCGTGGATGCCGCTTCCGGTGGTCCATTCTGAGCCTGGAAGGCCTCCCCAGACCTCCCAGGCTCAGAACAGACTTCCAGAAGCGGCATCCACACACTCCTGGTAAGCCGTTCTGGGCCTGGGAGGCATTCTCTTGGCCTCTGAGGCCCAGAACGGATTTCCAGAAGTGGCATCCACACACTTCTGGCAGTCTATTCTGGGCCTTGCAAAAAGGGCTAGGGCTTCAGCCAGTTTGCCGAACCGGTGCAAACCGGCTGAATCCCATCACTGAACTTCTGCCTATATAATTTCTGTAGTAGGAAAAATCTGGGGGAAGCAGTCTTGTGCATACACACTATGCATAATTTTTCGGGCAGATTTATATTAAGTGATTGGAGAAAGTTGCTATCGAGTGATGGGATTGGACACATTCCTACCCAGTCTAAATTTTATCTGACACACCGATGCAACCTGTGGATGCCAATGACCATGACTTTTAAATACATGATTGTAAGTGAAACTCAGCAAATTCTTCAGACTTTAAGATGGGTGGATATTTAGCATTTATTTCCAATCTCTTTGTCCTTTGAAGGGCAACGGTGGAATAGATTTTACTCTCACCTTAAAATGCAGGCTATTCTTGGTTATTGTGAAATCTGTATATGAGCCTGATGGTTAGAAGAATGCGGCCATTGTCCTCCAATACAAAGTGAAACTAGCAAGACCAAATGCAAAAACTGCAAGGGGATTAGTTTATTGAGTGTGGGTGGGAGGGTGTTTGATAGAATTCTGACTGAAAGGCCACAAAAAAGATTTTGCTTAAAAATTAGTTGGATGTGAAGACATTAACCAGGATTAGAGAAAACTCAGAACTCACCGCGCTTTGCGAAGATGAAACTTTGCTAAATAGTGTCGGAAGGAATTCCTTCTGACCTGCCCGTAGCCTCTTGATATGTTTTCTAGAAAACAAAGGCATTCAGGCACATTTTCGAGGTAGAATTTCAGAACTCCTTTAAAACATATGTTTTAATAGAACAGAAGATGAGCAGTAGAGCAGTGGTTCTCAACCTTTTTAATGCCGCGACCCCCAACCGGTCGTAAGTCGAGGACTACTCAACCGGTCGTAAGTCGAGGACTACTCAACTGGTGCAGCACCGTTTGCAGAATGGGACTTTTGGCGGACTCAGCAGGGCAGAGACAGCCTGGACAATTCCTATTGGCTTTTGAAAGCCAATAGAATTAGACTCTATTCAAGAGAGTCTATTCTATTGGCTTTCAAAAGCCAATAGAATAAAAGGGAGTAGCACAGCTAAGGAAAAGGGGGGGGAAATGGCGGACTGCGTTGTTTGGCAACCCCCGTGAAACGGTCGTTCGACCCCAAATGGGGTCCCGACCCATAGGTTGAGAACCACTGCAGTAGTGGATCACAAACTCAGAAAGAAGATCAAGGCATACCTGTAGCAGGCAAGGATATGGAACACGTAGCTGATACTTGTGAGACAAGCGGAGCCAACAGTGAAGATCCACACACCTATTGAGAAGCAACGTTGGTGATTTATTCTGTCCACAATCCCCACAATCAAGTGCCATTCATGTTTCCATACTCAACCAGCACCAAGCATAGACAAAAATAATAAACTTTAGAGTAATTTATTTTATCCTTGTCCAGTTATATCTCAGCTGTTTTTCAATTCAGATGTTAAACTGATGTGCAAATGAAAAGGCAACCATTATGGACAATACCTTATGTTTCTTTAACAGTATTATGTCTTCTTAGCATAAGGAATGGGAAATAATTTTCTATCCCCTTTAACAAATCATTTTGTTTTATTAAACTTCAAAGACCTCACAGTTAACATTTTGTTTAAAAACATCACCTTTAAAAACTGTAACCATTGCATTTTTTTTTTAAAATTTAAACATGAAATCCATAAAGCAAGGCTCAAAAAGCCATCACCAATATTCAATTTTGTGGCCAATATTTGCATATGTAATAAACCCAAGATTTAATTTTAAAAAGTCTGATGCCCTCATGACTATACCTTCCATGACTTCAATGAATTCTTTTAAGGGTTGGATATCTGTTACATTGCTGGAAGCTGGGAGCATTTCATAATTTGATATCAGAATTACCAGTGTACATGAAACCAGCTTGTAAACATAATACTCAATCACAGCAAACTGGAAGAGAAAGAGAGAAGCAGTAATTCAGTGATTGTAAAGGTGTGAGAAAAAGACCTTGAGAAATGCCCCCCCCCAAAAAATGCTGTGTAGGGAACAGACCTAAGTGAAGGCATAGCCCACAGCTGCACAATGGACAGAGGAAGAAATTGACAAGGGATTCCCCCCCACACACACACACAACTTCTGTAGAAGAAAGTGAATCAAGAATCAGTAGCCATCAGTAGCTAAATCTCTGAAAATAACAAAAATAAACTTTTTATAGAACTCTTTCTTATGATATGAGTATAATATTAAGGCCAGTGTTATAGAGCGGGACTGTTGAGAACTTAACCTTATGTCTTTTCATAAACAGATATAACAAAACATAATTCATGTATCCTCAACAGTTTCATTAAGTGGGATTGCTCCTGCAAAGCAGACTGTTTCTACACAATTTTGGGTAGAAAGATGTTATAAAGAAGAATGGAGATTAGGATTTACATGAACATTTCTATATTTTTGTTTGTGAGGCACAAAAAGAAGGATGACTGCAACAACACTATTTTAATATTGTCTTAAGTTGTCACAATTTGGAATAAATTATTTTTTTGTGCCCAGTATACTGAAGACGGACGTAGTTCTACAAATAAAATTCTATAATCCAATGTTTATTTTTGGATTACAAATAGCAGTTGATACTCAGAATGCCTTGAGTTTAAAATTAGTGAAATAAGATTGGAAACACCCATGTTTTCCTAGTTCAGCATGTTTTGCATGACCCACAACTCTTTGACTTACCATGTAAAGGCAAATGATGGCTAGCACAGTTGTACTGATCATTTGGCTGGGAAACTGAAAATAAGGATCCCATTCATAGATTTTCTGCTGGATCCAAGATTTCTGAGGCTTCCTGTTTTTAAGAAAGACAATATGGACAGTTTTGAGGAGACAGGTAACAAGAGGTTAAACTTCCTTGCCATCATTCACTTTTTGTCTTCTTTCACCTTAATCAAAAGGCAGACTTCTTCAATATCACATCCCTTTATCCACTTTTATATTAGTCTAATACTGAGCTTCTATATTAGATTGGCTGTCAGTCAGTTCAAACTATTTTCTCTTTCTAGGGCAAGGTTCCCAAACATGGCAACTTTAAGACATGTGGACTTCAATTCCCAGAATTCCCCAGCCAGCTGGGGAATTCTGGAAGCTGAAGTCCATATGTCTTAAAGTTGCCAAGGTTGGGAAACCCTGTTCTAAGAAATGGTAAAGATGCTGCAATTCAGGGAACACAGTAACGGCAAGGGAACTTAATTGAATTACCAATGAATTACCAATTCCCAGGCCTGGATTAACCTTTGAAGAAAAGAAGGGAATGGGCACCACGGAGTTCCCCCCACCACCACCACCATCATGCCCTTAACTCTTTCACTGCCACACAGGATTTTACTCATATTTTTTGTCTCTCTCCTTAACTGCCCTATTCAACTTTACTCAAGATAGTAAAAAAAGGTTTTCTTTAACATGATGAGTAACTAAAGTTTAAAAATTTGAATCTTAATAACTTGTGGTTTGAGCAATGACAGGTCCAAAGGACAGCATTATTGCACTAAGACTAGGGCATCGTTTGCCCTTAATCTCACCCTGTCGATCTCTTTCAGAACTAGATATTAAGGGCACCATTGAGCTAGTTATTTGTGACTAATATCTTCATACAACAATGTCAGTATGTGCCAAATGAAAGCAACGACAATTATTTCTCAGAGTCTTTCCCCATATCAATGTATCTGTCATTGATATGGGGAAAGACTCTGAGATTATTTACTGTTAGCCCTTCAAGGTAGACCAGAAACCAAAAACATGCAGGGCAAATATTATTTTGCTATAAAGCTATAATTACAGGTAGTCCTCATTTTACAACCATTCACTGAACGACTGTTCAGCTCTCACAAAAATGACTTACAGCCAGTCCTTGCACTTGCGACCATTGCAGCTTCCCCACAGTCATGTGATCAAAATTGAGGTGCTGGTGTGTATTTACAATGGTTGCAGCATCCCAGAGTCACGCGATCGCCATTGGCAACCTTCCCAGCCAGCTTCCCACAAGCCATGTCAATGGGAGGAAGCCAGATTTGCTGCACAATCACACAATTCACATAAACTGTAGTGATTCACTAAACAGCCATGGGGAAAATGGTCACAAAATTAAGTGCAACTCACTTAACAACCACCTGGCATGGCAATGGAAATTCTGGCCTGAAATGTGGTCGTAAGTCAAGAACTATCTGTAACATAATCTGGCTAGACTGAATGCTCCTCCCCACTCCCTCCCTTCATCTTCATGGGAGCTAGGAAGAGGTTCCCCAGAAAACAAAATGCAGATTGCTGAGGGAACTGTCCCTAGAAATTAAGAATACATGGTATATATGACTTCCTAAGAAATGTTCCTCAAACAAAATGAGCATCCTCACTGCAGTGGAGGTTTCCTCAACAATTGTTGGACGTATTGGGCATGATGGGTCTCCAGTAAAGTAGGGTTGTCCTGCAGGAAAGAAAAAATATTTATTGTTTTAGGACCTATACCTTTCAATGGTCAGAAATGGTTAGAAATAAGGAACAGAGCAGTGTCACGCTAGAAGTGGCTGATGGACCAGGAAAAAAATCCCCCTCCTCACCCATGCAGCCTGCATCATACTCCATCCCTCCCCATATTTAATTACAATCTGTGTTTTTATTATTATTGTTATTAGAATTATCTACTTTATGGTTTTGTTGCTTTTAATGTTGTAAGCAGTCCAGAGTGGTGAGATGGATGGCAAATAAATTTAATAAATGAATAGATAAACAGACGAACAAATAGGAGTGATCTCCTGAATGAATGACCAGTTGGAGAGAACACAACCTAGAATCAAGAATGTTTTGTGGAGTCTGGGTCAGGGAGTTAAGTGTGTGTGTGTGTGTGTGTGTGTGTATCCATTGTATAGAATTGTGCTTCTCTTTTTGATATTGTTATATCTAGGAGAATGTAAAACATTTTAAAGACTTTGTAAAAGCTATCTGCCATCACTTTTCCAAGAAAATGAGTATAGAATTAGAGGAATGTCTAATATTTAATTCATCTTTAGCATGAATATAAAAGTGTGTCATTTATCCAAAGTATTTTGAAAGTAACTTGAAAATATCTTCCCTTCCACAACATATTTTTGTATAGAGGTGAGAGATGGAAGCAATGATGGATGCTGCCTGCAATGTCACCAGCTACAGCAGACGTGGGGAACTATGACCCTTTTTTTGACTTGTGGACTTCAACTCCCAGAATTCCTGAGCCAGAATTCTGGCATTTGAAGTCCATAAATCATAAAAGAACCATAATTCCCCACCCCTGAACTACGGCTTCACATTTCTCTTGGAAATGGTTTGGCAAGAAAATAAAGGCAGAGAAGGTCGCAAATGGTGACCATGTGACCACAGAGGTGCTGTGATGGCCAGAACTTTGAGGATCAGTCATAAGTACCACTTGTTCAGCACCATCATATATTTGAGCATAACAACGAGCAGTTGCTGAGGAGTACTTGTCAGCTTTCACATATTATGTATAAAGGAAACCCAAATCTTAAAGTATTGGTTGTTGATAAGATAGTGCCATCTTCTTTTCTCAGAATTAGGTGGATTAACTGGAAATAAGTCAAGAAGATCCCCTAAAATAGGGATGGATGTTTACAGCCCTCCAGATCCTGTTGAGTTCTAATGTCCAACAGCATCAGTTATTGGAGGTGTTGGACATTAGACTGGGCATTGTGAGGATATTGGGCAACATCTGGAGGGCATGGTACTCTTGCAAAGGGACCCATGGAGTGCAAAGGGGAAGAAATACTCCATGAATACTTACCGTCGGAAGGCCTGTCTGGAACTGGGCCCATGACGCTTTTATCAACATGTGGGTAAATTTCCCTAGCAGGAAAAGCTGGCAGAACAAGGAAGGCCAATAGAAAATGACCTTCTCATAATACCCCAAAATCTGTGGGGGAAAAAATAGGATCAAGCTGTTATCTGCTGGTGCTACAATGAATCATTGCTATGCCAGACAGACTTCTAATGATTAGCCCTTCAGCCACAGGATCACAATATGTTGCCATCCACAAAAGCTGCTCACATCTCTCTTCCTTCTGAGCCTCAGCATTAACACTTTGAATGTTCAGTTGGACTGCGGGCTCTGATTCAATCCAGAGCTCAGCTGAATGGCTGGCCTTCTGCCCTCACTTCGTCTGCCAGCAAATCCATAAGTGGCTTTGCAGCTGCCAAATTGAAACATGTCTAAAACATGCTGGCTTGACGGAAAAAGGCTTTCCCTGTTGTTGGTGTTAGCTGGAAATGCTACAAAGCACCCTTGAGATTCTCTTTACACCTTTGTCCAGGCTGCACCTGGAGCTACACAGCAGCATCTTAAAAGTGACATGACAGCACTTGCTCACATCTCCCCGTTTTTTCCCCATAAAGGAAGGACCCAGCATGACGGTATACATGAGAAACAACTGAAGAAAAGCAAGCGGGCAGGAGACATTACATTACCAGAAGTGTTAAAGAGATTCAGGAAGCAGCCATTTCTAACTACTCTGCTTATGGAAGTCAAAAGTGTTTGCTTTAATGGGACATGAAATGTTTTGCACAGCTTTCCTCTCCTTGCAGTTAAGAAGCAAGAAAAATAGCTGGTTAAAAGGAAAACTAGCAACATTTGTAGCTGCTACAGTACATATCAGTGACTCCGTTGGCTCAGCAGTTAAGAAAGTGGGCTTGTCAGTTGGAAGCTGGCAGTCCAGGTTTGAGACCTGAGCAACAGGGTGAGTTACTGTCCTTACCCCAGCTCTTGCCAACCTAGCTGTTTGAAAGCATGCAAATGCAAGAAGATAAATAGGTACCACTCTGGTGGGAAGACTCGTGACATCATACAGTCCACATGACCGCAGAAATGTCTTTGAACAGCGTTGGCTCAGTGGTGTGCGGGCGAGCATTATCATGAACCAAACCACACCGGAAGTGGTGCCATAGAAAATCCCGCCAAATGTGAAGATGCCAAAGGAGTGCTGCTAGTGAAGTTCCTGGAGCGTTGGTTCAACCATCAATTCAGACGTCTACTGTGAAACGTTATGAAAACTCAGACGAACCATCCATAACAAGCGTCAGGGCATGCTGACTTCCAGTGTGATGTTGGTTCACGGTAATGCTTGCCTGCACACCACTAGATGCACCCAAGAACTTTTGAAGCGCTTCCGTTGAGATGTTTTTGATAATCCCCCCATAGCCCAGATTTGGCACTAAGCGACTACTATTAAGGAATTTGAAACCTTGTCAGATGTTATGACAAGTGCCACAATTTGAATGGTGATTATGTCGAAAAGTAATGTAAAGTTGTAGCTTTCTAATATGCATAATAAAAGTTCTGTATCTGCAAGTGTCTGTCATTGATAACCAAACAAAGGTTTATTTCCAAATTGCCCTCGTAGTATATGCCACTTCATGTATGTATCCATATTGTAAACTGATTCTGTAGAAAATGGTGCCAAATTTTACGCTCTCTTCTGGATGTCAACCGGTTTTACAATTAGCTGTTGTAGCAACAATGACTAAAATTTTGGCCCTCAATATCATATTCATGGATGTATAGGAGTTGGTGACTCATAAGCTTTGTCTCTGATACTTGGGTGTTTTATGATTGGTACAGATGCCATGGTCACCATTTTATAATTTCCTCTTCAAATTATACCCATTGTACCAGAAAGATTGAAGGTCTTTCAATTATTACAATGAGCCATACAACAAGAAATCTGGATTATAAATCTCACTTTGCTTACAAATTCACCATGGAGACTCAGGCACCTCTGAGCATTGAACTTTCTCTTGTTCCAAGTCATCTTTGTTCCCTGTTTATTTTATATGCTATTCTTTAAGTGCCATAATGAATGCTTCTCTTTCCAAACGTATAAATAATATTTGAATTGAATTAAATTGAATTGAGGAAAATTCATGTTGGGTTTTCTCAAGAATACAATAATGGAAGTAGACATTTTGTTTCCTGGGCCTCTTTAATCTTTCCTCTTAGGTTGGTTATCTTTCAGTTACAGCTCCCATTGAAGAAAAGGAAGACAATATAGTCATTGCTCATTTCAGTTTTGTGGCTGATAGGAATTGTAAACTAATGTACATGGAAGATAGAGGTAGCTGACTTATAAGATGTCTAGGATGAGCATTCATAAGTGTTTCACAATTATATTACCACAGTGCTAAATGATGATAGACAGGCAGGGGTGTGTGTGTGTGTGTGTGTGTGTGAGAGAGAGAGAGAGAGAGAGAGAGAGAGAGAGAGAGAGAGAGAGAGAGAGAGAGAGAGAGAGAGAGAATGAGAGATGAATGAGAGAGAGAGATAGAGAGAGAGAGAGAGAGAGAAAGAAAGAGATCCACATTTTGCACTGTTATTAAATAGGTACATACTAACTTCTCCGTGTGGGCACTGTCCAATGTGCATAGCCATAGTTACAAACCTGCCAGAACAAACAAAGAAATAAAAGGAAGAACTTCAGTTATGAAACATAGCTTACAAAATCAAAGTCCTGAAATTAAATCTAATCACATGTATTTCATCAGAATCTTATGTAGCCATAGAAACTGACCAGCATCAATCATGGGATAAGATTAAGAATTAATCAGCTTCTCAGAATAGAATGTTCAGATTTTTTCGTAACCTTTTAGTTACTGAGGGGATAGCAGGAGTAAGAAACAAAATATTAGGCTTTGCCATATCTACAGTGCAACCCATGATCTATCAGTAAAATTGGACGAAATTCATACTCCTCAGATCCACGTACTTACATCATAGAAATACAGAAAAATGCAGGATACCTAATCTCAGCAGTGCAATCCATGATCTTTGATTTGCTTTGATTTTTGTAGCATTTCACCTGAACATCAGAGGGATCCATGAGGCCCCACCTCTCTGATGTGACAGTAGTATCCTCCATTACCAAAAAGCAATTGATGGGAGAGTTAACATGGGGGAAACAAAATCATCAGAGTTCTATAATATCTTAATATATACAACAAATACAGACATACACACATACATACACAGATGAATAGGTCATATAGAAAAAAATAACTAGTATATGGTATTTGAAAATACATTATGATAAAAATTGTAAATATAAAAAGTATCGTATTCAAATTGAGCTTGAGTTTTGGTGACTGCGTCTATATATTCCTACAGTTTTCTTGGCAATATTTAATTGGAAGTGGTTGACCACTGCTTTGTTCTAGGACAGGGGTCCCCAACCCCTGGTCCATGGACTGGCACCATGGCAAACAAGCGAAGCCCCATCTGCGGGATGCAGGCAGCACATGAAACCATGCCCTTTCTGGTCCATGGAAAAACCTCTCTGCATGGAACTGGTCCCTGGTGTCCAAAAGGGTTGGGGGGGGGGACGCTGGTCTAGGATGTTATTTGCAGCGTCTAATCCTGATATTTCCTGGACATTTCCTATCCTTATATTAACCAAGCCTAAACTTAAGAATTTACTCCATCTTTGCTGCCTTCTAACAAAATCCAAATTTTTGTGCTTCAGGCCTGATAACCCTGTTTTATAAATGTCACAGTAATTTGAACGAATTTATAACCCGAACACATTTGATCAGTTTGATTTTTTTCCTATTATTATTTCAATGCCATATCATAGTCTATGTAGCAATAATGAGCCAAACAGTGGTATAACAGCTTCCGTGCTCCAGAATTGATTTTCCTCTATTTCTACTGTAGTTTCATTGCAAAGAGATGCTCCTTCTAGTCTACTATGCTATTAAAGTGAACAATGTCTAATTGCCGGGTTTCTGCTATGTCTTAATTGATTTTTTTTATTTTTATTTTTTCTAATTTGTTGCTTCATGCTTTTTAACTGGAAAAAAAATTCCTTTATTTCTGCCTTGCAAGGAGAAAACATTCATGGAGGAACATATACCTGAAAGATACCCCACAGTTGTCTTACTAAAGAGAAAATTCATTTCTCTGAACCTGAGAACACCTTATACTAAAAGTCTAAAGCTACAGAGTTATTGCTGGGCTGTTTTAGGATTGTATTTATTTGAACTACTCAGAAATTGGACTCAACATCCAATTTCCTGTAGGCATACTGTAGGACAGGGGTTCTCAACCTTGGCAACTTTAAGACTTGTGGACTTCAATTCCACAACTTCTGGGAGTTGAAGTCCACAAGTCTTAAAGTTGCCAAGGTTGAGAACCCCTGCTGTAGGATGAGGGGGGGGGGGAGATTTCTTAAGAGTCAATCCTTACACCAGTCTATTCCAAGGCAACGCAAAGTATGAGAATTGTTAATACTTGTTGTGTCCTGAGCCTGCAAAAGCAGGCTTGGGACGTTGCAAGGTCCTGGGCAATTGCAAAAGCTACCCGGGACCAGACTGAGTGACACCGGCCTTGTGCGCACGCGCAAGGCGCAAAAGCACTCAGTAATTGTTGCCATTATGTTCGGGTCTCTGAGTTGTTAAGAGAGGCTGCGTGCCTCGTAGATGGCCAGATTGGAAAAAGCTGTTACTAATAAAAGACTGCTGTGTTCAAGATGAGCCTCCTCACTCTTCATTACTCTCAGGACGTAACAATACTAATATAACTTAATATCTATTTTTAAATTTTTAATAAAACCAGATCAAAAAGACCAAAACATCTGCTCACTAGCGATCAATACCCAGATGAGCAGAGATTAACATCAAGATTAACTTGAGACGAACAATCAAGAAGCAAACAATACCCCAAGCAAGAACTGTCAAAGAAGCTAAGAGTAAACAACAGGCTAATCAAGGACATGACAACACTGACAGGGCACAACAAAATGAGAGCAAACCTCACTCCTTACTAGCACTGAAGATGTTACCTAGTTTGGTAATGAAACATCTGCAAGAAAACAACCAACCTCAGAGAGCAACAAGGACTCATAGTTCAACACTGAGCTACGAATATTCTCTACTAAAAAGCAGATCATCCCAGCATTATGAGTGTATTCTGTAATCTATTTATCATTATGAAATTTACTTTGCTTTTAATGTACATAAAAAGTAACATCTTTTTTGATGTGAGCTTGACTCTTAGTGATTTCTTGCCAGCAAGAGAGAATCTTGTTTTCTATTGTTGGGGGAGGTGGGACTTTCACTCATCACCCCATCTCCTCTACCGCTGTGATGTTTCCTGTCAGTCTCCTATCCAGTACTTTTTTAAAAAAAAATAATTTTATTAAAGCTTACAATTGCAATAGTAAAAACTAATACAAACTAAGAAAAGGGATGAAAAATAGAAAGGAGTAAAAAATGCAAAGAAAAAGACAAAACTGTAGAGACGGGCTACAAGAATGACATGGAAAAAGATGTCTCATTGGACATGCAAAAGAAAAGTGATGCTATGGAAACTCTCTACTCCTCCAAGAATGTTCCTCAGCAACTGCATCTCCCAATGAAAGGGAAATAAAGCATTATATTAATCACATGCTGCAATGCAAAAGAGTTGGGTATTTCGCTTCAAGGAAGGAAGCCCACAGGGTAATGAATCAGTGGCTGGGCCTACAGAAGCCCAAGAAACTGATGCAAATCAAATAAGCAAGTCCTGCTCCTAAAACATAACCAGAGAGAGAATTTCTACAAATATGCCCTGCCAACATCTTATTGTTGTTGTTGTTGTGTTCTCATGATGCTTCCTTGCCTTCATCTCATGGCTCATGAATGAGTAAGGTTAAGGTATCCTGAGGTAATTCTCCTTATTTCATCACCACTCATGGGATAGGAAATGTCTTATTCTTCACCATCAACCATTAACAGAGAGCCGCACCTTGGCTGCTTCAGGCTGGTATGGTCATCTGTAGTCACCAGTTAGCTGTTGTCTTTCTACACAGCTGAGCCTATTAAGGTGTGAGACAGTAGCAAAAACATTTGGATGGCTGCTATGGACAAGCTTTGTCTGTATCACCTTCAGGTTTCAAAAAAGGACATTGCATTACCTGTTCAATGAATGCTATTGGATTCATGGCACAAACACACATACACACACAATCTTTTTCAGTGGTTGGTCAAGTTTTCACAAGACTGGTAGAGAGGACTTTAATTAGGAGCAATTCAGATCTATATGCTGGGTGATAAACGTGCATAAGGTTCCTATGACTGAAACGAGGAGTACCTACATAATATAAGAAGTACAGGTATCCATATCCAACCCAATTCCTCCTCCTATTTTCCCTACAACAATCCTGTAAGGTGGGTTGGCTAAGAGAAAGTGATTGACTCAAGGTCACCCAGCTGACTTTCATGCCTAAACTGGGACTACAGCTCACAGTATCCTATTACCTATTTGATAACCGGTCCAAGACAATACTGGGGCCTTCAGTGTGTCACTAACTTTTGCTATACAAAAGTATGCAAACTCACAATAATGGTCACAAACTGTAACCATTAATTATAACTGCTAATTGTTGACCGTTAACTTTTGCTATACAAAAGTATGCAAACTCACAATAATGGTCACAAACTGTGACCATTAATTATAACTGCTAATTGTTGACCATTAATTAAAAACTGCTAATTTTATTATGGTGATTTTCTTCTGACTTTCTGTCTGTCTAACTGTCCATTCATTCATCCATCTATCCCCTTCCCCACCCCACCCCACTAAACCCCTGTCCAGGATACACCACCAGATTCCTCCTGCTTTCAAACAGACTGACATCTGTCGATCAAGCTGCCAAACTGGCATTCCTCCTGTTTCCTCTGTTACCATCCTCTCTCTCTGGATAGTACAAAAGCCCAGAAGGACCCACAGAATCCTGGTCTTTCATTGAGTCCAGCTGGTGCTAACAGCAGTGTGATTTACAGCCACTCTTTTCATTTCAACTGTCCACCTCGCTGTGGCTGTATATAGAATACTGTTTGGGAAAGTACTGGGAATCTCATTTGGATTTCTCCTACAATTCCCATCTTCTTTTTCTTTTCTTCTTCTTTTTTTTTTACAGGTTTTTCTTTTCTTTGTCAGTTGGCCTCAGTCTGGAAACATTCTTGAATTTTTGGTACAGATTTTTAATCTTTTGGAATAAAACTTTAAAATTGGAATAGCTACAGATAACTTTAAACTGTTTCCTCTGTGAGCTGAGGATAAGACAAAGCATGATGTATCATAAAAACATGGAACCAAACTAGATAAACTAGCTAATGAATAACAAAACATTGTTTTTTGGGTGTTCATTTGTTTATGAAGAAATAGGAGATTGCTGCTGGACCTAAAGTTCCCCAGAGATAACAAGAGAACATGGCAGGTCTGTCTTGATTTGTGGACAAGGCGAAAGAGAGAAGGAACTCCCAGTTGCTTGATCTCTGGCAGGAAAATATGTGAAGCTAGGGCTATGCACAGAGCTGCCTAGGTAATAAGCTGTCACACTCCCACACGTACTTAACTGATCTGTGATTTTCCATTTTACTCAATTGTCTGCAGTCACACAAGACACTGAATTACAGCCAAACCGTATGGGCTTGTCTTGTAAAAAACACAGTGAAGCACCAGCTTGCCAGTTGCATTTCAGCCTAGCTTATTATATGATCTGTGCCACAGAGTTACTTCCTTGTATGGGGATTTCGCCATCTATTTTTCCAGGGATTTTTCTCCCAGGTTCTGAAAAGGACCAGACAATCCATTTCTCTAAACATTCATTCAGAATTCTTTCCCATATTTCTCAAATGTTACACTGTCTCATTCTCAGTGCTCTGTCTTCCTCTTGTCTCTTGTCTTCTGTGAAGCATTTAAAATGATTGATTTTTTTAGCTGCAAGGTTCAGCAGATGGATATCTACCCAGTGTGACAATATGGGGACAGAACAAACGATGGCAATCTGGTGTTAGCTGTGGTGGTTTTCAAAAGCAAATGAGCCATTTTAAAAAGAAATGGTGGAAACCTACCGGCATTGTTCATGACTAACAACTGCATTTGAAAAGAAACTGGGATAGCCTTCTATGATAAAGCTGGCTAGTAGAACTGAACAGTAATGAAAACCCTTAACTATTTGAACATATTCTCTTCCTGGAAATATGTCAGCTGTGGGCAGACATTTTATCAGATTCTCTCACAACCTTCTTTCTGGTGCTCGTCATTTTATGCACAATCAAGCCAATTTCTCAGGATGCTCACCAAGCTCCTGTGTAAAGGAATCCAAGTGTGGCCCCCGTGATCTGCATGTGTGTTGAAAGGCAAGCAAAGAACGGATAGGAGGAAAGGCCCACTTCTGTGGCACCGATCAGAATAGCGATGGCTGTAAAAAAGATAGAAAATGGATGTTGAAATCCCCATAATGGGAAGATAATGGGCAGGCATAAATACATTAAGGTCCAGTCTTAGGAAGACCCATAGCTCAATAATAAAATGTGGGCTTTTGCTATAGAAGATAGGAAACTCATTTCCTAGTGCTGGCACTGATGGTTGTCACAGCTAAACTGGATGGCAAACTCCAGAATTCATAATCAAAATGGCTGCATTCTCAACAAATCTGCAGGGACCAGGTTGGTTTAACCCAGACCCAATTTAGAAGCACCGACCCATCTAAGCATTACAGGTAGTCCTTGGTTTATGACCACAGCTGAGCCTAACGTTTCTGTTGCTAAGCAAGACAGTTGATGAGTTGTGTCCCAGTGAGTGAGTTTATGACCTTTTTTTCCACAGTTGTTAAACAAATCACTGTGATTGTTAAGTGAATCATGTTAAGTTGGGGACTGCTGTGTATTTAGCCTGAAGCCCAGAGTTTGAAATATCTGCTTTTCTTCATTATTAAGGACATTTCTAGTACCAGAATTAAAAATGCATTGGCACAACTGAGTGCTCAAATTGGGTATAAATTTTCTAGTTCTAGCTAGAATTTTCTAGCTGCCCAGAGTCACTTTTCAGAGTGGGATGCATAGTATATAAATTTAATAATTAACAGTTCAAGAATGTTGAACTGGGAGACATTTGCCAGCTGTCGTCTTACTGAATTGCAAATATTCAGCAAATGCACTTAAACAAGAATATTGCTTAAATGGATCCCCACAAGTAATGCAGAATAAATTAATGAATCAGGAGAAAAGATGAATGTGACAGAGAAAACTTAGAAGTTAACTGTGCCTTATGACACATTTAAATGTAGCCTCAGGTTAATCAAGCAGTGCTGCATCTTTTATGTTAGAGAGAGAATTTCCACATTTTGGCTGTTTCTTCACTTTACTCCCAATCCCTTTTCGTAAATTACACCACAGAGATGAGGACTGATCAGAATCTGAAGAGAAGTGATTTAGGCTTTAGGCTAAAATGTTCTAACAGGTTCTTTTACCTTTAATCCATTGTGGCAGAACTCGCAGAGGGTAATAACCATCTGTAAACAGTATCATGACTTTGTTAGCTGTAGCTCCAAAGGCAAAACCCATTGCCCACCGACTGCTGCGTGTTTCCATTAAATCTAAGGGTCTATGGGGAAAAAAGATATTAAAATTGCATGTTTAAATTATAAGAAAGAAGTTTTTGACTAAGCGAAAGAAGAATGTCTACATGGGATTAAGTATTTGACAGTAAAACAAGTTACAGTAATAGGCAAGGGGACTCTCTTTTTCCAGATGGCTACCAAATTTAGATATCTGTAGTACCTATTTGAATAGACGTTGATCTCAGTGAGGATTGATTGATTGACCCATATCTGTACATTTCCTATTCCTTGTGATTCTAGGTAGGTTTATGTTCCAATCCAGCAAGGCAGCTCCTCTTATATTCTTTTAACTCAGAATTAGAAATTGTCTATAGTCCTAAAGGCTGCCTGAGCTTCTACTCTCTAGCCTAAAATATGCTATAATTATGCAGGTACCGAAGCAAATGAGAAATGAGATCATTTCTGTCATATGGCATCACAGTCTGGTTTGGAAGCATCACTGCTTCAGACAGGAAGGCAGTGCAGAGAGTGGTGAGGATGGCTGAAAAGATCATTGGCAATTCCCTCCCTTCCATCCAGGACATTGCACAGAAGCGTTGCTTGAGCAGGGTCTGTAAGATTGTCTGGGACACCACACATCCTCTTCACGACCTGTTTTCCTTGTTACCTTCTGGGAGGAGGCTCCATGGTGTCCGAAGCAGAACATCCAGATTCAGTCACAGTTTTGTTCCATACAGTATTAACCTTGTGAACTCTCAAGCTTCCTCCTTCCATTATATATGGACAGTATTTAATATTTATTTGCTACGTATATGTAGGGATGTGGGTCTATACGTATGTTATTCATAGTAAGTTTAGGTGTGCGTCATGTATGTGTTTCACTTTGAGAGCGGGCAACTAAATTTCATTTTTGATGTGTGCCGTTGTGCCCACAGTAAAAAAATGACAATAAAGGCTATCTTCTTCTTCTAAGTGAAAGAATTGGCATAGAACCAATCTTACATTACATACAAAAAGAGCAAATAAAATGGTCTGCTCACCTGGAGAGGATATTGTAGGATTCTATATCATACAACGCACATACAATAAGAGGAGAAGGTCAAAGAACATGAGGCAGATTCAGAAGAAGATGGAGAGACACTATAACAACATCAATTAACAATGGTTGAGGCCATCAAAAAAACAAGAGCCAGAATTTTGTATCTCCCTCGACACCCGAAGTGGTAAAGGATGAAGTAAAGAAGACTGAAACAAAATAATTCTGCACACTTACACAACAACCCCACATCTCCTGTTGAGGAGATGGAATTTTTCATCAATTACATTTCTCCTGGCTCTTTTTTCAAGACAGGACAGCACCACAATTATGGCAATCTACAAAAGGAAAGAAAATCCCTGGGTTCTGAGAATACAAGGAATGTTGCTCACAATCATGGTAAGTTATTTATAGTTTTACTTACTGATGGAAGAAGTGAATAATGCAAAACAGGCTCCAGGTCTATTAGACTTGTACAGGTTTCATTATACGTTTCATTTAGAGACTGACTGCATAGAATACACAAATGCAAACAACATATTTAATTGAAAGCTATATATTGTATTGTATATTAAATAATAGTTTCTGATGGAAAAAATGGAGAATGGCTTTGTGGGGACAAATAAAGAAATGCAATTCTGTGTGCATCTAAGTTTTCTTGATTCGGCATCTGTATCGCCAAGTTAGGGGAAACTGCTGAAGCACAACACAATGGGTACTTTGTATGCAGAAAAGTTCAGCTTTTATATCTCGTATCACCTGGTAAGGGTAGAAAACCCCTCATTGCAAAACTCTGTACTTGTAAATGGCAGTCTACAAAATATACCATCTACAGGTAGTCCTCAACTTTCATTTAGTGACTGTTCAAAATTATACTGGCACTGAAAAAAGTGACTTATGTCTGTTTTTCACATGCAGCGTCCCTATGGTCACATGATCAAAATTCAGCCACTTCGCAACTGGCATGTATTTATAAGATGATTGCTGTGTCCTGGGGTCATGTGATCATCTTTTGCAACTTCCTTAATGGGGAAATCATATTCATTTAACAACCATGCTACTAACTTCTTCTTCTTCTTCTTGTGCCATATCCATTATCAGACGTTGGCGATCATGTTGGCGATCCTGTTTTTATCAGCAGCCGCACGAAAAAGTGCTGCTGAGTTTTGTCCTTAGATTTTGAAGCCACGATGTTCTTCTTCTGCCTGGACCTAACTTAACTGCAGTGATTCATTTAACAACTGTGGCAAGGTTAAATCATAAAATGGGGCAAGGTAGGTCATAAAATGGGGCAAAACTCACAAAACTGTCTTGCTTAACAATGGAAATTTTGGACTCAACTGTGAACATAAGTTGAGGACTATCTGTATCCTAATTAATGCAGTATTCCAAATTTCTGAACGTGAAAAACAGAAAACACCACTGGATAACAATTCTGTCTACCTACCTACCTTTCTAGCTACTTTTTCTTTCCTCTCTCCAGGGGAGTCTGAGTATCATGAGAAAGTAATTCTCCTTTGCTCTGCAAGAACTATCCTACAAATGGGTTAGCTTGAACTCAGCTAAGCAGGGGGTTGAACACAGACTTGGTCCAACATTGTCTCTCATCAGCACCAGTGTTTCCACGAACTATATCCATGAAATAATCCTATTAACCATACTTAGAGGAAATAGGCATGCACTTTTCATTCAGTCTAAAGCCACAAACATGACAATGTGTCCCTCCCATTTCCCATAAGGAAGTCAACCATATCTGTAACTAATTCTTCCTTTAGCATTCATGATAAAACATCATCCACCATCACATTTAAGGACAATACACTACTTAGTGGGTACAACTCAGGCCCTGTCCTCCAAGAGAGTACAGAAAGATGGTCTCTAGAAAGAAATCCACCACTACCTCTCATCTCCCCATCCCAAGCTTTGCCCTGAGGCAACCATCTCACTGTGACCAGAGTTGACGTGAATGCTCAAACTGGTTCATCCTCCCATTCATTACTGAAGCTCCTAACATCATGTCTTCACTAACAAAGCACAGCAGGATAGGAACAAATTTCTTCTGTATGACAACACTTGCACTCTACTTAGGGTGCCATGTCAAAATTGAACAAGAGAGAGAAATTGCAATCAGACATGAGCAAAGTATGTTTGGTGAGGAAGGGATCAAGTAGAGATGGTGTACGCAGGGCAAAGATTGATGGGATTTGCCATAGTAAGTACAAGGTCATAAATTACAGAAGAGGATTAGGAAGGACTTTTCAATTACTGTATTGTTCAGATGCGCTAAATTTTTTGAAATTGAAAATAAATGTGCTAAGCTTTTTAATTGAAAATAAAGTATAATTATGGGAATACCATGCAAAAGCTACAATACCCTTCAAATAATGTCAAGCAACTTAGAATACAGACAGTCCCTTCCATCTCTAGCAGGCACCCTACACTAGATGCCACCAGCAAACTAGTGCCTCCTAAGTCATGGAAGTGATGGAGAAAGAGTTCTATAGAAGAATCAGCAGGGAGCAATTGGTACTTAAAACTCCCCTTAGCTACCTAATCTGCTTCAGCTCTAGGGTTCAAGTCAAATAGTTCCTCTGAAATTGGCCAGATGCATCTGCCAATGCTCCCCTAGGCTTATTTCAAGGGAAGGAAAGCTGCAAAAGAAAATAAATGGTTGGGTGGAGAATTAAGCACCCCCTCTAATTTTCTGATATGATAATCCCTGAAAAATGCCTTCCTTCCCCCCCCCCCCCACACACACATAGCATTGCGAGTTCAGCAAATCTCATGGGTGTCTCTCTCATACTGAAAACTTACCATGTTTCCAGAGAGGGTATTATGGCCATGCTGAGAAGAGCAGTAGGTGTTAGATGTATGCAATTCTATAGGCAACTCCAGGAAACAATATGGTATTTCTGTCTTCTTCGTTTCATGTTCTTTTCTTAATCATTCTGATGATCTGAGAATGCAGAGGTAATTCCAAGGCTGTTTCTAATTCCAACCGACCTAGCTACTCATAAAGCAAACATTTGGTTAAATATTTGCCTGTGATAAGAGCACAATGAGGAAGCTAACCAACTGGAAGATTCTCCCAGTTATCTGCAGACACCATATTTAACAACTAGAAGTAAAAAAAAAAAAAAAAACCCTTCCAATCAGTGGCATCGCACAGAAAAATACAGGAGTACAAAGTTCAGAAGAAAAGTTCAAGAGAGCATGCAAAATGCAAAACAGTATGACCCGAGCAGCACAGGGTGAATTGAACAATAACTGGTGGGTCAGTTACTAAAAAGATTTCCCAAAACAATATAACTTAGTAGAATCAGTTTTGGTTTTTGTATATAATTTTTATTAAATACATTTTCAAGAGAATAAAAACAATATCATTTGTGTTTACTTATCATTTCTCTTATAATTCTGTCTCATTCTATGTGTTTGAATCCAACATTTTTTTAGGGTTTGTTTGTTTTTTTGCAAGTCCACCAGACATGATAAAAACATCTTCCATGTTTTCCACATTATATATATATATATAAAATGTTCAGACATATATATATAAAGTTCAGGCATTTTGCATCGTGGGCAGGAAATACCTCAAGTGATATGTAATTCCCAACTCCACTTTTTTCCAGCCTCAGAAACTCCACTGATTGAACCATAGACATTCAGAAGCAAATCATTTAATTGTAGAAAAAATTGCCACTCATTTTTGAAGAAAAGGGAAAGGACAATGATGCATAAGTCTTCTAAAAGGCTTCACACACTTTAGATGGCTTTCAAAAACAATATCCATCCTTCCAAAAGATAAATATTGCTGTGATGCCACTCAGCACTCAATGACAGCTGACCCCTGCAAGAATATACATCTCAGTGTCTCTTTGATGTGGCCCATTAGCATATCCAGAAAGACACAGCTGGCACCATACAGGCAGGAAGAGATTACACCGTCCGTTCTGTATTTAGGGGAGGCAAAATTGGGGGACTGCTTAAATGCAAGCCTTAGAAAGGAAATAGAAAGAAAGGCTGACTTTTTAAATATATTTTTAGAGAATATCAATGTAATATATAAATACAAAATAACTGCAAAAATATTACAGATTCAAAATACTGAATTACAGATGCTCTTTTGCTCTTCAAATCACATCCCTCTCAAGAACACTTTTAAATTTGCAAAATCACTCCAAAATATCCATTTACCTGTTGTAAATATGTGGTTAACAGAAAGATACCTCTTATGCTTCTTAGGAATTGTTTGGTAGAAAGTTTCCACAGGCAGAGCAGATTTTAGAACATGCTTTATTAAAAATAAACCTCTTAACATTTTTCTTTCTAGCTGTGACAAGCAAAGATTACGGAGGACAAGAGGCCAACAGGAAGACTCTTTTAAAGTTTTGTTCACTTGCATCTAACTTTGGCATATCTTTCTTTCTTTTTCTTTTTTTCTTTCTTTCTCTTTCTTTCTTTCTTTCTTTCTTTCTTTCTTTTTCTTTCTTTCACTTCATGTCTGAATAATTTTCTGCCAGTTCAAAGATTGTCCATTTCAGAAGTGGAAAGGGCCTATTTCTATGTATAGTTCTATATTTATTTCTTTTTTATTATTATTATTAAAAGTTTTACAATTTTACAATAAAATCCCTCTCCCACTACCTCCCTACCCCCCAAAAAACCCTCCCCCCCTCTTCCCAGAGCTGAATACAGGGTTAACTAGAACTAAAAATACAAAACATTTAAACTTAAGTAAACCTCAAACAAAAGTTACAGTTGTATATTTATTTCTTAACAACCATCCACATTACCTTACATGGGAAAAAGTCTCTTATATCACCTCAGGGATGGTCTGGTGAAATTAGATGCCCTAGGGAAATAACCTCTATTCAGAAAGTTTCTGCATTCCAAAGAAGTTCCTGAAGCACATCTTTGCTTATCCATGATCACTAGACGTGTCTATGGCAAGTATTGGGGTTGATATTCAACAGCATCTGAATGGCATGTTGAATTTCCCTGTTCCTGCTGTATGGCTTCATCAAAGAGTTACTGTATGTAAACATCAGATTATGGCCAATGCACATATACCTTCAAAGTTCCAATTTTTAATACCAGCATAAGGAGGATGGGGTACACAGGATTACCAGCATAAGGAGGATGGGGTACACAGGATTAAAAAGTATAAAGGATACAACAAAATATAATTGAAAAGAAAAATCAATGCTAAAATATATAAAAACAAGACTTTAAAAAACTAAAAGGAAAGGTAGAAATATTAGATCAACAGGAGGAAGCATACAATTTAGTATACGGCAAACTAAATCTATCATAGTACAAAGCACTTTTGAATAACTAAATGCTCATTAAGACTAGTGTATGGCATAGGTCAGTGTTTCCCAAACTTGACAATTTTAAGGCATGAGGACTTCAACTCCCAGAATTCCACAGCCAGCAACGCTGGCTGTGGAATTCTGGGAGTTGAAGTCCACATGCCTTAAAATTGTCAAGTTTGGGAAACACTGGCATAGGTCATCTGACAGATTTTAAGCACTGCTGGGCAAAGCCTGGCAACATTATATTGTTAGCAGGGTTAATGTCTGAAAGTAGCAGGGAAATGTAATTTGGGCGTTTATCAATAATGGTGAGTATGCATGAATGTCTCTGTAGTACTGGCACTGGAGAAGTACATGTTTTCTTGTTTCTAAGAATCAAGGGGCATCTCTCTTTAGGTAGGGGATCTTCCTGTATCACCCTTCAAGAATACCTGAGGGGAAGGTATGACATTGTGCCAGAATGAAGGCCTTTTGGTGTTTAGGTAGTTTGAGGTTAGTTAAGTGTGTCATGAGCGAGGCAGAGTGCATTGGTACTTTGTGTCTGCTATATACTGTTTAATGAGTGCTTTGGCTTGATCATCTCCCATGCTGAGTAAAAGATCTGGAGAGAAGAGCAAAGCTGCAATTTTAGTTGCCACGGCCTTTTTCCATGTGGACTGAAAATCATTCCTCATAATTAATGGAGAAGGCCAAGGAGAAAAAGATATAATCTGATTCAATCGTTGGGTACAGTCACCCATACTTTAGCTCCATTTTCATGAAGCCTGTCTCCAGTTTCACACTGGCATTAGAGACGTATTTGGGGACTTGAATGGTTGATCTTAGAAAGTTGGATCTAATGGCACAAAATTGGAGAAGGGAACCAGATGGGGACACACACTTGGTTTCCCGTCGCCACAAAACATTCTATCAACTGATGTTCAAAGTATTTGCTATTAAAGCAAATAATTTTTATTAGGTATTTTAAGACAAAGGTAAAAACTAACAAGAATTAATATAAATTATAAGAAGGAAGGAAGGAAAGAGAGAGAGAGAGAGAGAGAGAGAGAGAGAGAGAGAGAGAGAGAGAGAGAGCCAAAGGTACAACAATAAAAAAATGAAAAAAAAAATTGAAGTGGCTTCCAATTTTCCTTACAGCAATTACAAGCACCAATACAAAATTACCGCTTAGTCTATGGTTATAAGGGGGAAAAAAAATCTCTTTTTACCATTATCAATTTTTTTAATCATCAAATTGTAATTTCTTTTTTTCTCTTTCAAGCAAACAAAATCTATATGGAGTTTCCAGTCAATAATGTTGATCTTGTCTTTTCTCTAATTAAGGAAGTGAATTTAGCCTTCATTGCAAATTCTGTCATCTTCGTCAACCATTCCTCCATTGTGGGTTGTGCACATATAATAATCTCACTGCAGTTATCATATAGTGATGCTGGGATTGAATACAGCACAGTAGCATAATAAATATTAGCCATGCTGCAAGTGTTCATTTAGGAAACAAATGAATATGTCAGCAAGCTCCTTTAGATCACAACTCGGATCAAATACTAAATCATGGCTGACCACAGAGGCAACTGTACGCTCAGGGCTCTAAGTATATTTAGTGTACATTGTCAAAAAAACAAAAATTTGATAAGTCAATTGAATAAGAGAGAGGTTTTAGCTTCCGGATTTTTTGGAGACTGGGGTTATTCAGAAGTGTATAGAACAGGAGCCATCTTGTCCTGGCTTTGCTAGACACTCTGGGAACTAAAATAAGAAACCAGTATTAATTTTTGCCATGTTCAGCAGGCCAGACATTCTCTCTCAGCCCAACCCACCTCATAGGATTGTGGTTGTGTGGAAAATAAGAGGAAGAACGTGATTTGGATATGATTTACGTCATTTGTAAAACTAAAAGGGTGGGATATCAACAAATAAAACAAACATTCCCCAGATCATTCTCTTGTTTATTACTGACCAACATACTCAATTGAATACTGTATGTGAGGCTCTGAGACTCTATATCATATGCATTGTATTTCAGTTAATCCCTTGCTGCCAAAGAATTGATCTTAATGCATTTTGGAATTTCTGTTTTTTTGGGGGGAAGGGGAAATTGCAATTTAAGTTTTTCTAAAAAGAATAATATAAAGTTTGGGGGAGAAAGGAGATGGATCAATACAACATTTTAGAGCCTTGCACAAGTATTAGAACTCACTATCTAAACTCCACCCTGTAAAGAAATGCTACGCTCTCGGGAAAAACAAAATTTGGGGATGATGCTGTCACAAATGTCTGAACAGATAACTTTCAGAAATCCAGTGTGCATGATAGCAGAGAAACCTGAAATGGAAACTTTTAATAAATTATAGGACATAGGTTTATCTTTGTGATAGGAGCCAGGGCAAAAGGCCAAATGGTTGATGAAATGGAAATGTTTAGTTATGGGATCCACCTTCAAGAGTTCTCTGAATGAAGACAATCTGCAGTGAGCAGAACTTCTTCCCCAGGAGTGGAGATTCTATTTTAACCTGCCCTATATCTTATATATTGCTTAACATCCCAACAGGCCATGTGATTCAGGCTTACCTATTTCCAATGAATAAATATGATCCACAGATGAATATGAATCGGCTGACAGGTTTTTTTGTTTGAATTTGTTGCAAAGGATTTGGCAGAAGCACACAAGGATGGGATTTGTGTGATAGTGGTCCAGAAAAAGCATTCCAATCCAAACTGAGAATCCTGTAGAAAAATCATGAGCATTTCTTTTTGGTATGTTAAATGCAGCTTCTTGTTCTCCCATCCCACCCACTCCATCCAAGGCTTGAAATAAAAGATGGGTGGAAGGTCCAGTTCATTATGTAAAAGTAGATCAGGTCTCCTCTGTAAAGTCCTTTAAACTCTTACCTGCATCACATTGTTCATAACCTTTTGGCATTACTGGCCGATCTATCCGTCCAACCAGCCAAGCCCCAAGAACGATGCTGCGGGCCAGTCTGAACAGACAGGAAGTTAAGCCCACAACCACCGAATGGAAGAATAGAAAATAACTGAAGTTTATGAAGACTCTCCTGCAAAACAAAAGGCTACCACTGAGAAGTCCATGCTTACTCTCCAACTATAGAGGCAGAAACAGATGAATTTGCTTTCGAATTCAGCAATGGAGGCAGATACATCCCCAATGGGATTTTACCAAAAAGGAAAATTTAGTAGTTCTTCCTAGCGCTCAGTTGAGGAAATACAATGAGTTGTATTTACAGAAAGTTATAATACTTTACTGATCCTATGAGAAGATGAATGTTTATTTATAAGTCCTACCAATCGTTATTGATAAGATACAGACTGTTGTACCAAGATATAATACAAATGCATAAACAAATTTCATTGAACTGAAATCAGTCTATACATTGCAACACTGGCACAATATTAAAAGATTTTTCAGTAGAATAAGATAATCCGATAAACAGATAAGACTAGAATAAAAAGAAAGCAGGTGAGGAGAATTATATTGTTAAATCTTCCCTAGTTTTCTTCATGCAATATTCAACATGAAAAAGAATTTGAACGTGTTTTCTTTATAGCTTAAAATAGCATAATACAAAGGCCACATAGTCCTTCTGAAACTGTTATTTTTCTACTTAACTTTTTCCCCATTGACCTTTTAACGTTTTCCTGCCAACATGGTCTCATAATGACTATCAAATGGCAGAATTGGAGGCTGAATTAGATCAGCTTCCCTAAGTAATTATTTCCAAATAAGGTTTTTATTTATGCAAAATAAAATAATCTCACATTTTCACATCCCTCCTTTTTCACATCTTTTTCTGACAGTCATTTTAAAAATAAGGAAAGAACACCGGCAGAACTATACAGTATCTTCCAAACAACACTGCTAAAAGATGTTTATCTGGAAGCATCCTTGTTTATCAACTCCAGATGCTGTGCAATGGAAAAAATTATAGTCACAGAATAGCAGTAGACATATTGCTCCCTAGCACTGACCTGTTATCAAGTGCCAAAGGCTTTTGACTGTCACTCGGTGACATTTTTGGCTGGAGAAAAAATCTGGCACCGACAAGCACCTGTATCTTCTTGATCACTAGGACAATGACAAATGTCAGGCTGAGAGACAGAAAACAAAGAAAAGAACATTGCATTTTAAAACCAAGCTAAACCCATCAAAAATATATATAAATAATATTGAAAGCATTGTGTTTTGCTACCATCCTCTTACTCAGGGATCCAGAATTTTTATGCTCATCATTATGAATTCCTTGGTACTCAATTCTATCCAATTTCCAAATTCAAAAGTATATAAAAAAGATTAAAGGTGGAATTCTATGAACATAGTTTATAGAACTGCATATGCAGGCATGTGTTTTTGTGTCATTTGTTCTACGCATTTCTTCCTATCAAACAGACAAATGGCACTTCAAATGATATAATAAGCTCTCATTTCTGACTATGAATGTTTCTGTAAGCAGAGCAGCAGAACAATGAATCATCTGCTCGGTACGTATTTTTTTGAGGATGTACAAATTCCTTCTTTGTAATCCAGCCAATGAGGTGGATGATGGTAACTGCTCAAAGTTTCCCAATCCCATCCAGCCAGATTGTCTTCTAGGCTTTGATAATGTTCAACATGGGCCAATTATGTGAATAATGCTCACAGTTTCAGCTTGGTAAATCTATAAAGGCAGGGAGACCAAACTGTTATTGTGACTGCAGGCACTTACACCGTAATTCCCCATTTGTTGAAAAGCTCCATCCACTTGCCATGTATCATGGGTAAAATCAAAATATACGTAAGTATTACTCCAAATAACCACTGCAGCAAATGCATGATTAGGTATCCTAGAAAAGAAAATTTACAAATGGTCAACAGAAGGGGAGAATTAGAAGTCCCCAGTAATTTATTCCAACCCTTTTAAGACAGATGTCCACATACCCCACATCATGTATGCAACTTGGAAAGAGATGTACTTTGATAGTGCTACCTGTTGGTGTAAAAAGAATGGGAGAGCTCAGTTAGGATTTCACAAACATATAAACAAAATATACAATATTTCCATAAAATCTAAGGGGCATATTTTTGTAACTAGAACTATATCTGTATAAGTACAGAAAGCAATTCTGTCAGCATAATGCCTTAGGGGGAAAGAAAATAAGATGCTGAACCCTTGGGTGTAACTTTGTTTTACTCATTTATTTTTACCCAAATAAAATTTCAAATTAGAAGAAATCCCCCAAAGAGAAAAATGACCAATGAAATATGGGTGAATGACACCGTACAGGAAAGCTAGTTTTCTGTTCTTCTATAGCCCTGTCTTGTATTTATTCTTGACACCTTGGCTCAAGAATGTGCTTTGTTTTGAAAACCAGTTAAACGGAACGGCAGCAGTCTATTTATTCATGGGTTATTAAACTGATTTAGAAGAAAGGGACTCAGTATTCGAGGAGAGCAAACAAATTTAAAATGTTTAGTTGATTAATAGTTACCCAGTGAATTAATCTCCAAAAAAACCTTATAAAATGGACAATTTTATACTGAGAGAACTGGTACAATCTAATGGAAAACCAGAGAACAGGTTATCTCTAAAATATTCCCACTTCCAAGAGCTTGTCAAAAGGAAGACATTGTTTTCCCATGACCCTTGAAAATGGACAAGTCTCTTACATTTCTGAAGAAACAATAATGGAGCCAGATTATTTTTCTCTCTCTTCAATTCTGATTGACTACAGTATTATGTACATCTTTGGGTTGCATATCAGTATATATTAATCTCTTATAACATGGTTTTTGTCAAGCTAACTTTGCTCAGTCAAACCTTTCCTAAGATCTTTTTTCAGGACTAAAGATGAATCTTTTGATACCTATTCATATCATAGTTCTTTGCTCACTTTGTTCTATCTTGCATAATTACCTTAATCCCAGCAACTGTGTGTTTGTGCACACACATACACACTTCAGCCTTTTCTTAGATTCCTATCATATTTGTAGTTTTACACCAAGCATAAAAGCCCTCATCCAATTCTTTCCTAGCATTTTCAGGGTTAAAGCCTGCCATTTCTTTTATTTTCTCGAACTGTCTTCTCCATTTCTCCATTCTAAAAGTATTGGAAAAGACTGAACATTCTGAGAATTATAGTCACAACAAAAAAACAAGGTTAAAAAAGAAAAAAAACAAGGTTAAAAAAGACCATTTGCCCTGCACACCCAGAGAATATTTGATCACCTTGGTCAGGGGTAGACAACCTTGGCTCTTTTATGACTCGTGGACTTCAACTCCCAGAATTCCTGTGCCAGAGCTGGCTCAGGAATTCTGGGAGTTGAAGTCCACGAGTCATAAAAGAGCCAAGGTTCCCTACCCCTGACCTTGGTGTTAGGCCCCCAACTGTACTGGTGCTTCTAAATTCCTTGGCAGTTTTTGTTATTACTGATTTGATTTGAAGTAAGTGAGGTTGCTGGGGTCTGGAGGTTCTGTTTTGCAGCATTTTGTTAACTTTTTGGGCACTGCCAAAAGCATACTGAGGGACTTTTGCTCAGCTTTTTGAGTTCTTCACCCTGGAACCATCTCCCAAAGTTCTGGATGGACTCCAACTTGTTAGTATTGAGGAAAGTAGTAAAAATAGTTCTTACATAGAGCCTTTGATTATAAGATCATCAGTTAGGTGAACAGCAATACATCAGGTCAGTAGTGCAGGGTTGTTGTTTTAGTCAGTCTATTATTTACAGATCAGGGCCTGTACAATTAGCTCATCCCAGTGGATTCCCAGAGAAAGCTTGGGGTTTTCCCTGAGGATTTGATAGACGTTTTGGTTGAGGCCCTAATCTCTGCCTGGAATGGAGCCTTGGATCATATCACTCCTGTGCGGTCTGTCCCTTTGGTTTATGGAGCAGCTCTGGGAGATGAAGTGCCAGCAGAGATGCATGGAGTACTGCTGGAGGAAGACTCAAAGTAAGTCTAACTGGACACAGATAAGATCCCATATCAGGTATTATCTTGTAGTAAGAATGTCCTTATTGCATCTGTTAATAACCATCCAATAGCCCTGTTTAGAGCGAGCTGTTCCCTATTGGGTAGGGAAGGCCCCCTAGAATATCTGCTAGCCTGTTGTGAATATTATTCAGGCTAGCTAGTAGATAGTATTTGTGTGGATTCAGGCAACGGAGTCTTTTGTAACTGACAAATGAAAATTTTGTCTATGTATAGATATTCTAAGTGACATCCAAGACTTTTTGGCATGGCATCCAATGTGCCAATAACTGACCACCATGGCTGGTTTATGCCATAATCTTTCAACTTCGATTTATAAGATCTTGATACTCTGTTATCTTCTCCAATTGTTCGTCTTTTACTCTATCATCCCACAGTATTGTCACATCAGTTATCCACACTTTTTTCCTTACAACTAGAGTTACATCTGGTGTGCTATAAGGCAAGACTATATTAGTTTGTATTCACAAATCCCACAATATTTTAACCTGCTCATTTTTTGCCACTTTCTCAACTAGATGCTCCTACTAACTTTTCATTACAGCCACATAATTTTGACAGATTTTCCAGTGAATCACTTTGCCAACTGTGTTATTTCATTGTTTATAATCAGTTTGTGCTATCTTCTTGCATAAACTGAGTACATGAGCTACCGTTTCTTCTACTTCTGTTTCTTTTCACAATCTACAATTTGAATCATTTGATGATTTTTCAGTTCTGCCCTCAGTTTCTTTTTTAATGTTCTAGTTATAAACCGTTGCCAGATTTTATCTTTTTTTTTATTGAAAATTTTTATAAATTTTTACAAAAAAAAACAAAATAACAATACAGAAACGAAAAACAACCTATACAGAAAAAAAAACTAAACATGACATAACAAAACTCCCCTTCCCCAACCCCCCCCAAAATGCCCACCCCCTTCCCCCCCCTGAGCTTCCCAGAGCAGAATATAGGCTTAATTAAAAAAGAATTAGAAAAGTTATATATATATATATTAAAAAAAAGAAAATATAACACTGAGATATATGTATATATATATATAAATAAAAATAAAAGTTATGAAAAAGCTATGTGATATTTTTTAATATCCAATTTAAATTGTATAAATTTTATCCATTTATCCCAAACAGCAAGAAATTTCTCTTGCGTTTGTTCCTTTAAAAAAGCCGAAATCTTTGCCATTTCCGCCAAATAAGACACTTTAAGGAACCATTCCTGCATTGTAGGCAAAGATTCCTTCTTCCAGTATTGTCCTACTAACAGCCTTGCGGCTGTAATCAAATTTAACATCAATATAACCTCCTTTGTATCACAATCAATAACTATGCCTAACAAAAATAATTGTGGAGTAAATTTTATCCTCCTTCTAAAAATTCTCTGAATATTCCACCATATCTTAATCCAAAAAGCTTTTATCTCTCTGCACGACCACCAAATGTGATAATAGGTAGCATCCAAACAACCACATCTCCAACATTTAGGCTGTAAGTCAGGGTACATGAAAGACATTTTTTGTGGATCAAGGTGCCATCTATAAAACATTTTATAAAAATTCTCCCTTAAATTCTGTGCTTGTGTAAATTTGACATTTCTCACCCAAATGGTTTCCCAGGTATCCAATGGAACTGGTTCACCAAAGTTCTGCGCCCATCTAATCATACAATCTTTAATTAATTCCGTTTCTGAGTCCAATTCAACTAGAACCCCATAAATTCTCTTAATATGAGTTTGTCTTTGATCCTTCACTTGCTTAATAAAATTTTCATCTTCTCTAAGAAAACCCACCTTACAATCCACCTTCCATCTATCTGCTAATTGTCTGTATTGAAACCAAGAATAAATATTATTTTCTTGTGCTAACTCTTCCCGTGATTTTAACTGCCAATTTTGTCTGTCCCATCTGAGTAGCTGTCTGTAAGACACCATATCCATTTTAACACCCCTTTTTATTCCTTCTATCGCATGCCAAGGTATAGCCCATAATGGTACTTTAAAATCACTTTTATAATATTTTCTCCAAATCCTAAGTAAGGAAATTCTTATAATGTGAGATTTAAAAGCCCAGTCCACTTTTTTATTGAATATTAAATAGGCATGCCACCCAAAGAGTAAATCCCATCCCTCTAAATGGAGTATCTCAAGATTTGTCAAATTTACCCAGTCACTAATTAATGTTAAAACCACCGCATCATAGTATAATTTCAAATTCGGTACCTTGAGTCCACCTCTCTCACGGAAGTCTTGCATGATTTTAAACTTAACCCTTGGCTTTTTCCCTGCCCAAATGAATTTATTGAGGCCTTTCTGCCATTCACTTAAATTAATCTCATTCTTCAAAATCGGTAACATTTGGAACAAAAAAAGGAACTTGGGTAGAACATTCATTTTTATCACTGCAATTCTTCCCATGAGAGATAATTGCAACTTCTCCCAATTCTTCAAGTCCTTCTGTACACTAGCCCACAACCTTTCATAGTTATTTTTAAATAATTTTGCATTAGAAACAGATAACATCACCCCCAAATATTTTACCTTATTGACAATTTCAAAACCCGTCAAGTTAGCCAGAGTTTGCTTCTCCTGAGTAGTCATATTTTTGGATAAGATTTTAGTCTTATTAACATTAATCTTAAAACCCGAAACCAAACCATAATAATGGATCACCTGTAGTAACTTTACTGCAGAATGGGTAGGTTGCGACAAAGTAACCACCAAGTCGTCCGCAAAAGCTCTTAACTTATATTCTTTTTTGTTAACTTGTATTCCTTTAATTTCCTGCGACTCTCGAATTTTGATCAACAGTATTTCCAGTGTTAAAACAAACAACAACGGTGATAATGGACATCCCTGCCTAGTACCTTTCTCTATTGTAAAAACCTCTGACAAACCTCCATTGACAATAAGTTGTGCCGTTTGTTTTTGATATATTACCGTAAGAGCTTGTAATATCTTTTCACCAAAGTTCATCTCTTCAATTACTCTTAGCATAAAATGCCAATTCAGTTGATCAAAAGCTTTTTCAGCATCTAAAAATATCAGCCCTGCGGGGACTTGGTTGTTCTTGTCTAGATATTCTAATAAGTTAATAATTTGTCTAACATTGTTTTTCATGTACCTACCAGTTATAAACCCAGATTGGTCTTTATGCACAAGATGATGCACAACCCTCATAAGCCTATTTACTAGGATTTTAACAAATATCTTATAGTCAACATTTAAAAGAGATATAGGTCTATAATTCTTTGGTAAAGTAAGATCTTGATCCTCCTTTGGAATCAAAGATATAAAAGCACTACGCCATGAGGGAGGAATCTCTGAGCCCTGTAAGATATCATTAAAAAGATCACCTAATGGTTGGATCATCTCCTCCATTAAAGCTTTATAATAAACAGCTGTCAGTCCATCCGTACCCGGTGGTTTCCCTGGTTTCAATTGCTTAATTGCTATCACAATTTCCTCTTTAGTAATTGAGCCATTAATTTCATGTTTCTGATCCTCTGTCAACTTGGGAAAGCTAGCCTCGCTTAAGTATTTATTTATATCTAAGATTTGCACATTAGTAGATTTGTATAGTTTTTGGTAATAGTCTAAAAAAGATCTCTTGATCAATTCCTTCTGAAAAACTAATTTACCCTTATAATTTATTTTATCTATTATTCTCTGTCTCTGTTTTTTTCTTAATTAATAGGCCAGCCATCTCCCTGGTTTATTGGCATTACAAAATGTACTTTGTTTCATAAACAATAAGTTAGTTGCAGCTTGGTCCGCCAACAACATATTAAATTGTGTTCTTAACAACTTTATAGATTCTTTAATGCTTTCATCTGAAGGATTTAAAATCAAAGACTTTTCTTTTAATTTAATTTCATCTTCCAATTCTTTACGTTTCTGAGTCTGCTTTTGCTTGTGAAAGTTATTCATTTTTATCAAGATTCCACGCATAAATGCTTTACCTGCATCCCATACCATTGACACTGAAGTCCCCTTATACATATTTAAAGCAAAATAATCCTTTAAACACTCCTTTAACTTTTGAACATTCTTTTCTTGTCTGAATAAGTTTTCATTCACCCTCCAGGATCTTCTCTCCTCTTTTTCTTGAATCAGCTCCATCCAAACTGGACTATGATCCGTCAACGATCTAGGAAAAATCTTTACATTCTTTACTCTATTATATAAGTCCGTTGTAATCAAAAAAAAGTCAATTCTTGAAAAGGATTGGTGTCTGTCCGAAAAAAAAGTAAAGTCTCTCTCCTCTTGATTACATTCCCGCCAATAATCCCTTAATTCCCAATCCTCTTCATATCAAAAAAAGCTTTAGGAAATTTTGCCTGTTTAAAAAGAGGGGAAGAACCTTTCTTATCCCTTTGTATATCTAAGACACCATTCCAATCACCCATTAATACCACGGATCTATAGTCCAGCAAAGTTATTTTTTGATGTAACAATCTATAAAATTGTTCCTGTTGGTGATTTGGTGCATATAGTCCCACTATAAGTATTTTCTTACCATATAAACCAAGTTCAATCATCACATATCTTCCTTGGGGATCTGATTCTACCAGACAAGCTGGTAAATTTTGCTTCACATAAATAACCACTCCCCCCTTTTTCCCAGGAGCAGATGATACAAAATGAGATCCCAGACGGGTGTTAACTAAATACTTCTGATCCTTAAGTAAAATATGAGTTTCCTGTAAGCAAATAACATCATTGTTATGTTGCTTTAAATAGTAAAAAATTTTCCTTCTTTTCTGTGGGGAATTCAAACCGTTAACATTCCAGGTTTATCCACTTTCCCCTCAATCTTCACAATGTAATGCTCTTCCTTGCCAGCATTCTGTCCATGTTTCTGTTACTTTATCTCAATAGTCATGCTTTGTTTCCTTTACATTCAGTAAGTTCCATTTTTTAAACTTGCATCAATGCATGTTTTGGGTATGTTTTACATATTCAGCCAATACATGGTTTTCCCCTTATAATATTATAAAAATAATATACCAACCTGTTTGGAACAGGAGGGTTAGATGCTACTTTAATAATTCTTAAGTCCTTGGATAGGACTTCAATTATTAAGTTTTCACCAATCATACACTGTGAATCTAACTGTAGATTATATTATTATTATTATCGATCATCGCACAGTCAGCCAGATGTTCAGACTGGATTTGGCATTTTGTCTACCTATCGAGTCCTTACCCAGGACCTGGGATAGGCAGATGTGGATGTTTGATGGTATTACAGATATCGTCGCAGGATGGAAGCAGTTCCTAATAAGGCTGCCTTTTGCAATTGACTAATAGCGAATTTGTCAATGCCAATGGTGTTCAAGTGGTGCTCCAGTTGTTTTGGGATTGCACCCAAGGAGCCTATGACTATTGGTACTACCCTTGCTTGCTTTTGCCACAGTCTTTCTATTTCTATTTGTAGGTCTTTGTATTTTGTTATCTTCTCCAGTTCTTTCTCTTCTATTCTGCTATCTCCAGGCACTGCCACGTCCACTATCCAGACTTTTTTGTCTTTCTTATCGACAATTGTTAAGTCTGGGGTGTTATGTTGCAGGTGCTTGTCTGTTTGAATTCTGAAGTCCCAGAGCAGTTTAATTTTATCATTTTCTATGACTTTCTCTATTTTATGATCCCACCAGTTTTTGCTTACAGGCAAATGATATTTTTTGCAGATCTTCCAATGCACCATTGTTGCTACTTTGTCATGCCGCTGCTTGTAATCAGTCTGTGCAATCTTCTTGCAACAGCTTACCAAGTGGTCCACTGTTTCTTCAGCTTCTTTGCATAGGCGGCACTTACTGTCTGTTGCTGTCTTCTCAATTTTGACTTTGTATGCATTTGTCCTTAAGGCTTGGTCTTGTGCAGCCAGAATTAGTCCCTCGGTCTCTTTCTTCAATTTTCCTGCTCTTAGCCATTGCCAGGTTTTATTATTATCTGCTTTCCCAGCTATTTTTTTCATGTATTGGCCATGTAGTGCTTTGTCTTCCCATGCCTCTATTCTGTTCTTCATTTGGTCTTTCTTGTAGGCCAGTTTGGTCTCTCCAGTAGTTAGTAAGCCTTCCTGATATACTAATTTCAGTGCATCTTCATCATTGTTCTTCAGATATTCTTCCAAAGCCATTTTTTCTTCTTCAACCATCTGATGTACTTGTAGCATTCCACGCCCACCTATTTGCCTTGGTAGATAAAGTCTATCAATGTCACTGCGTGGATGAAGGGCATGATTCATTGTCATTATTTTTCTGGTCTGCCTATCCATTGCTTTTAGTTCTGCTTGAGTCCAGTCCACTATTCCAGCTGTGTACCTAATGACTGGGATTGCCCAGGTGTTGATTGCCTTTATGGTATTTCCTCCATTGAGTTTGGACTTTAAGATCTTCTTCACTCTCTTGATGTATTCACCTCTAATCTTTTTCTTGACTTCAGTGTGCTTGATGTTGTCAGCTTGAAGGATACCCAAGTATTTGTAGTACTCTTCCTCATCCAGACTCTTAATGTTATTTTCGTGGGGCATCTTGATTCCTTCAGTTTTCATTATTTTTCCTTGTTTGATAGTAAGTGTGGCACATTTGTCCAAGCCAAACTCCATTACAATATCTTGGCTATATATACGGACAGTGTTGAGCAGCGATTCTATTTCAGATGATGTTTTTCCATACAGCTTCAGATCATCCATATAAAGGAGGTGGGATAGTCTGGCAGATGTTTTTGATGTTTGATAGCCATGTCCTGAGTTATTCAGTATTGTTGACAGAGGAAACAGTGCAATAACAAATAGTAATGGTGATAATGAATCTCCTTGAAATATTCCTCTCTTGATATTAACCTCTCCCAGCCTCTCACCATTGATCTGCAACTGTGTCTTCCATTGTGCCATCGATCTTTGCACAAATTTTCTGATGTTTCTACTGACTCCTGTTATTTCTAGGCACTTTATTATCCAATCATGTGGCAGAGAGTCAAATGCCTTTTTGTAGTCAATCCATGCCACATTCAGGTTGGTCTTCCTTCTCTTGCAGTTTTCCAAGATCATTTTGTCTATTAGGAGTTGATCTTTTGTTCCTCTGCTGTTGGGGCGGTTTCCTTTCTGCTCAGGTGGAAAGAGATTGTTTTCAACTAGATGCTGTTGCACTGCATCAGCTACTACACCAGTTAGTAATTTGAAAGTTGTTTGGTAAGCAGGTAATTGGCCTGTAGTTACCTGGTGTTGCCCCTTTTGCTGGATTTTTCATTATTAGGTAGGTTTTCCCAGTTGTTAGCCACTTTTCAATTTCTCCTCCTTGTAGTATATTGTTGAACTGTTTGGCAATGAGTGGGTGTATAACAGTTAGATGTTTCAACCAAAACCCATGCAGTTCATCTTCACCTGGTGCTGACCAATTTTTGATTTTCTTTGCTCTTTTTTCTACCATTTTTGTTGTTATTACTAGTTCTTTCATTTCAACTTCTGTTTTATTTGCATCCACCTCTTTTAACCAAGCCGCATCCTTGTTGTATTTCTTTGGGTTATCCCATATCTGCTTCCAGAACTGCACTGTTTCTTCCTTGTCAGGTACTGACTGATTCCTTGCAGTTTCTCCATTGATGGATTGGTAGAAACGTTTCTGATTGGATTGAAATTGGAGGTTCTGCCTATAGTTTGCAATTCGAGCTTCATATCTACTGATTTTCCTGGCTATAGCTGTTATTTGTTGCTTTATTATTTCCAGTGCTTCCTTGATCTTCCTTGTTTCTAAGTGGTATTTCTTGATTAGGTATTCTTTGGTCTTCTTGTTCTTCAGCTTCTTTTCTTTCATCTGTTCTAGCTTGCTTGCATGTGATCTTAACTTGCTGATCTTATTTTCTAGTCTAACCTTCCATTTTTCTGGTGCACTGTTTGTTTGTTTTTCTTCTTTGTTGATTTTGCATCCCAGGTATTCTGTTATAACTGCAGCTGTGCTGTACATTAGTTGGTTTGTTTCTTGCAGTGAATTGGTGCTTATACTTGATATTGCAATATTTGCATCTTTTAATGCTTATGCTAGCTGTTTCTTTGGAACAAGCTTCAATGCAGGTAGCCTTATTCTGTTGTTTTTGTGCTGTTCTAGATGCTCAGTTATTCTTTGTTTCAATTCTTTTATTTCTTTAGTTAGAGGGTTTTGTTCTTCCTGAGGAAGAGGTGCCTGGTTTCCAAATGAGAACAGTTGTATATCTCTGCTGGATTCCTTCACTGCCAACTCCCCCTGGTTTGCCTCTACATTCTGAATTACTTCTGGTAAGGCTTTGATTTCTTTGCCCTGGGTAAACCTTTGCAGTTCGTCCAATTCTGTTTCTGTGAATATTTTATTTCGTGTTATAAATCGGCGTTGATCTGCTAGTCTCTGTTCTGTTATTTCTGATTCTGGATGTTGTTCTTTCCAGAATTGGTGCATTCGTTTTAGATATCCTCGTCTTGTTGGACTTGATCTGTAGTAACAGATCATTATTTCTTTGTTTTCCATCACTGTGTATCTGCGACGGGTAAACACCTTTTCTTCCAGTAGTTCTGCAGCTGCTGGCCCTGGTTGCTCAGCCAACAGTCCTGAGTCCTGTAACCCATTTTTCACCAGATATCCAGGAACTCCAATATCTAGTGCGGACCTTGTTAACCCGGGCGACGTCCGAGCCGGTATGGCATTCTGAAATTTACGTCTCACCATATTTTTTATGGGAGAGACACTCTTTGTCTGACTCCTCTGATGAGACCTGTCCAGTATGGTTGAACCTCTGGCATAGCTCTCATCTTCCTCAGAGTACACAAGCCCCACAACCACGTCAAGGTAGTGCCTCACTGGGGGGTTATTATTATTATTATTATTATTATTATTATTATTATTATTATTATTATTATTATTCACAGCCAGATGTTCAAACTGGATTTGGCATATTATTATTATTATTATTATTATTATTATTAACAACAATAACAATAATAATAATACAGGTAATCCTGGAAGTACAACTGTTATTTAATGAACTTGAAAAATTACAACCAATTCCCCCCCCCCTGAAAAAGCTACTTATAATCCCATTTCAAAATTACAACCACTACAGTAGGCCTGTGGTCATTCACCCTTACGATCCACCATAGGGTCCCTTCAGAGCCCTCCCATCTCTCTCCCCCCCCCATTCCACTCATCCCCACAAGGAGGGTAGGCCAAGTGTCCCTAGATCCAAATGCAGCTGCCATTTTGTCCCTGCTCATTAACCGGTTGAAACAAAATGGTGGCTGTCAACAAACTGATTCATTTTTCTGCCTTAGAGAGGTGCGCAAATGGGGCCACTAGCACCTGTGAAGGTTGTACAGCTGGATTGCACCTGCACACAGGGGCTAGCAGCAGTCCTGTTTCTGCATGTACGCGCATGTGCACACGCACGAATTCCCCAGCTACTCCCTTTCCCTCCCGGCTGCCAGCACAAAAAGGTTGGTGACCTCTGCTTTAGTTGGTGTTGGCCTTCATATGCAAAAGTTTTATTTTACATCCTATATTATATAACATCTGTTAAAAAAACTCTCATAAAAAGGTCATTTATGGATTTAGAGTTAGTTATAATAATATGCTGATGATATGTGACTGTACTTTTGCTTCTGTGAGACTTCCAAGACTAGGTATATTGACAGTTCCTAATTTCACAGGAGTGAAAAGGAATGCAGATGAGAAAACAAACTGTAGCTGAATTTGGACAAAGTTGTTGTGGTTCTGGGGACTAGACTTCAGGATTTCAGAAATGTGCCAGAAAATGATATAGTCACTTTTCCCTTTAATGATTAAATTCAGAGCTCAGAGATCCTGCCATATCTGGAACTGAGGCTATACAATCATGCAGTACTAATACAATCTGAAGAAAAATCAATGTCATGGCTCATGTGCCCCTTTTGGAGAAAATCTATCTGGCATGAGTGACTGGTTAACTTCAGAATTATATTATTCCTTTTGAAGATGGTCTAGAAATTGCAGCTGGACAAAGCTCTGGCAGGATAGGTGATAAATAGTGCTTTCCAACAATACCACAATACCTCCATGCCAAAATAATTGCACAGGTTATGAGCTACACTTTGCACTTTGTGAGCTGGTCTTTGAATTCAATGTACCCTGCTCATTATATGTATAAAGATTAATATGGTTTGGGCATGTTATTTTACAGATCCTGCTACATTTTTGGCTAACATTAAGAACTACTTCCATTTTCTTCCATGCATATTTTCCATAGCTTAACCTAAATAAAAGGTCATTATAATTACATGCTTTTTTTTTTTGCCTTATATCCCACAATCACAATCAGTACGGTAGTTCTTTTTTGAGTGCTGAAAACTCACCACGCTTTGAGAAGATGACACTTTCATAGTTTCTGACACAATTAGGTGCTTTTTGCCTGCTCTCAATAGTTTAATCTGCTTTCTAGGAGAGAAATATAAATATAAATGCATATATGGATGGATGGATGCACACATGTACATATACATACACAAATACAATATACAAACACTTCCATAAAGTATATTTATATCTATAAAAATGAATCAAAAATATGAACGATTTATGTTGAAAGACTGGAGACTTAATGAAGTCTGTAAGGGTAACTAGAAGTTCTGAATGTGAAATAGACCATTATTTGGTAGTATTGGCAGAATGCTAACCAAAAGGGAACAATGAGCAACATTTGGGAATCATGTGTGGATTTTGTGCCAAGCAGAAGAGGCACATTGAGAAATGTTTTAATATGAGAAATAAAATGTATTCTACATTTCATGATTAACAGAAAATGTATAATTGAGCAAATAGGCTTGAATTATAAAACATTTTGCATAGAATCTGGAGGTGAAGGTTGGTTGTTGAATGAAATAGAACAATCCTCCTGTTTTCATAATGCTCTTCCCCACACCCATCAATATCCACTATTATCCATACTGATATATTAGCTTCTTGTAAATAGTGGAAAAAACGGTGTGAAAACAATACTATTCATGGCTTTCCAGAAAACCTGGCAACAATGCCGAGGCCAATAAGACCATAGATATTTTCAGTCACCTAATCATAGCACCAATGTTACATCTACACAAGATGTCTATATCTGTACCTGTAGCAGACTAAGATGTTAAATACATATCCAATACATGTGATAGAAGCAATAACAGTAGTAATAATCCAAATTCCTGTAAAACAAATAACATAATTCAGAGATGATTCCCTCAAAATACTCACCACGTCCTAATGCAGTAGTCATGGTACGATACAAAATTACCAAATAGCCCATATATATTCTTTAGTCTCTTTTATCTTTGTTTCTTCTTTTTACATTGGGACATAGTTACTCATTAATTTCTTAATGCCTGCATCTTTTTGTAATTTTGAAATGTTATAATATTTTGTTTTTCGTTATCCGGTTATAGATATTCATCAATGCTAATGTTTAGGTTAGATCTAAGTAACATTCTGAACAATTCTAATTAGTCAGATGTGGTTTGTCAGCTAATGGAATAGATCTGGGCACATTCAAATCCAAGTCTACACTCACTGGTGCCTGTGGACCATAACTGCCATCTCTCTGTCCAATCTATCTCATGTGATTGCAGTGTGGGGAATGAGACAAAAGGAGGGAACACTATTCCTTAAAGAATGAGAGAATATTAATCTAACAAATATAAATAATGTAAATGCTGTTGTAAATGTTTTTTATGTCTTCCTGTTTGTCTAAACCAGGGATCTCCAAACTTGGTAATTTTAACTTCAACAGCATGGGTGGCTGCAGAATTCTGGGAGTTGAAGTCCCCAAGTCTTAAAGTTGCCAAGTTTGGTGACTCCTGGTCTACACTACAACACAAATGTGACTTTCTAAACCTGAAAGCTCCCTAATCAAATTCTTAAATAAAGAAAGGCCTGAACGATCAGAAGAAAAGATGTCTTGGATCAGCCCCATGGCTATCAGTCCACATTCGGTATCCCAGAGAAGTCAATCAACACATTCCAGAAACAAGCATCGACAAGAGTTTCTTCACCCACTGTGATTGCCTAGGAGTTGATGCAAAAAAATGTCTATTCTAACTCCCTTATCATTTATGTTGCCTTTATTTGCTCTTCTGCTGATGCAATCATTTCTAAATATCTTACTCGTGCTAGAAATGCCAAACAAACACCGTAGTCTTTTAGGGAATGCAAGGAATGAAACCTGCTAAGAGAAAAAAGCCTCCTGATCAACTAGAGGTTACAGCTCATTTTCAGGTCAATGCCTCAGCCATAAGGTTTGAAAGGCAATTATAGTTTGCTCCCAGTATTGCATCCACATAGAGCTATCTAAAAAAGAAAATATAAGAGGATCTATTACTTCAAAGACCAAGGAAATCTGATGAAAATAGTTCTGTTGAACATTTGAGAGATTTTTGCTAGTCATCTTGCAAGGCAAAAGGAAACCAGACTAATGGCGGCACCTAAACAGCAGAAATTTCTGGCACCAGTGAGTAATTACCTCATACTGTGCTATATCTTCCTGCGTTCATTCCACAATCTTTTTAATATAATTGCCATACATCTTAAAATACTGTATATACATTTTAATTATTCCGATACCATGAATATTGAAAAAAAGAATACATCCTCTTCCAGCTACATATACACATACATACATACATACATACATACATACATACATACATACATACATACTTTTCAGCTGGAAAATGCTCATACTGTAGGAAATCTGGATGGGAAAACTTTAGGAAAGAAATTTATCTTATATTTGGAGGAGCTGTCTATGAACTTATTTATTTGTATGACATTCACATTTTACACGCACACACAGAGAGAGACATAGAAATAATGCTAGTGTAATATAGTCTACCTAACCAGCAACTGAAGCCTCTGGGAAGGAGGGTCAATGGAAAATATAACATCTCCTGAGAAGTCAATGGATGACAGCCACTTTTCTACTCTACTGAAGAAATAGTGTCCTTCTCCTTTTACCTTATTTGGCTTAGTAAACCATGCTCGGTTCCAATAAGGAAGATGATTCTGCCAAAGACGTTTGTTCAAGTTCAATTTTAGAGACATGAGGTTCCAGCCCTTCAAAAAGGGCATTTTCCAACCTAGTTTCTCCTCCTCCCATTGAGGAAAGAAAGAATGGATGTACAAGATATGTTGGCTGGTTTTTTTTTTCTTCAAGCACTATCAAGTTTTTGTTTAGGGGCTACATTATTAGAAGTTGGTCATTCTCTTTTTCAATACACTATACCACTCATGGAAAAGTAATGTTATATTCAGAAAATATTATGCCTTTACCTTCTACGACATGGATAAACTCTTCAAAGTCATGGATCCATGAATCATTTTCCAAATTTGGAATGTTTTTTTTAAAGAGCCCAAGCACGTCTTTGAGTGTGTTCAAAAGCAAATTGGCCGCAAAATTTTCTATCACAATAAACTGAAAGAGAAATGAAAGATACTGATGGATAAAGTCTGAAGTGAAAATTATAGGATAATATAAGATAATAATAGATACCTTTAGGGATTCCCATGAGGTCAGAATCCATTCTCAATTGACCTATAGACCTTCACACCTACAGTAATTTAAGTTGGGGGAGATCTAGTATTAGCTAAAACCCTCAACAGGGTTAAATAGCAGGGGAGGAATTTCCTGGAGACTTTTTATATTTTCTCCCAGAAACACAGATTTGCTATGGGCAAAGAAAAAAAATAGATCTAAGCTCTCCTCCACCCTATATTTCCTAGATCACAGGAGGGGATCCAACCCATGCAGACTTCTAAAAGTATTGAGAACTTGATAGAGCAGGGGTGTCAAACTCAATTTCATTGAGAGCCGCATCAGCATTGCGGTTGCCCACGGGGGGCAGGTGGGTGTGGCCAGGGTGGGTGCGGCCGACTGGGTGGGTGTGGATGGAGTGGGTGTAGCCTACTGGGTCGGCATAGCCAGCTCTACATCGTTCGCGTCAAGGGTGCCTGTCGGGGCCTGGGCAGGAGCGGGACAGATCTGAGGGTCTCTGGCAGAAGGGGGTGGGACCAGGGCAAGCACCAAGGCATGGTCCATTTCTTCATTCCTCATAAAGGACGACACCTCCCCAGGATGCACCCAGGGGGCAGGGCCGATACAACAGGGGCTGGTTCCTCGCTGTTTCTAGACGGCCTTTGGAGCTAAAACTGAATGTTTTCCATCATAGATGACCACCACAAAATTGTATATTGGCTCCCGGTCGGCCTGGGCCAGGGCCAAGGCAGCGGGGGCCATTCCCTCACTGTTTCCAGGATGGCTTCGTGGGTCACATGAAACCACATCACGGGTCACATCCGGCCCCCAGGCCCGGTGTTTGACATGTCTGTGATAGAGTGTCATTAGTCTTGATTTTATTTTGCATGTGCTCAGGGCAAATCATGCAAAATTAGCTTCTTCTCTGGGTTCATCATCTTAATCATCAACATAGATGGAATTTCCTTTGTTGATTAAGAGAAAATGTTCCTTTGTTCATACTTCTCTTTATGGGGGGTCTAATCCTTTCTTCAAGTCTAAAACTTATTTTTATTTGCTGTTAACATACCCTAAACACTAGTTTACAAAGACATTTTTGGTGCCAATTTTTTTGTACATGTCATGAGACCTATGTCTCTCTAGATAGGCTCATTCTGCCCTTGTGGTCCACAACTAGCAGAAGGGGGAAACTCTCAAGTCCCTGAAAGAACGCTGCCTTTCCAAGAGGAGGGGGGAGTGTTACTTGGGGATTGAAGATGTTTCTTCTGTCAGTTTGATGTATCTACATGGGAATTGGGGAGGGAGAAATGGTTGGGCTCGTTTCTGGCTAACTCCTGTGTGTTAACAAGGCCATGGCGCCACAACAACACCAGTGGATCGGTTCTTGATGGACTGGGGCAATGGGTAGGGTTTGAACAGTGGGAAATTAGCTTAATGTTTCACGCAGGAACATCAGATTCTGCCTGACTTCTCTGCAATTTACACTTTCTCTCAGTAAAACTTCCTTTTGAAATAATGCTTGTTTCAAGAGTCATGCTTTCCTGAGAAGATAGCTGAAGCAGGATCTTACATTAGGCAGAATCTGCAAAGTGGTCAACCTGGAAAGGCACCTGCCCTACCGCGGGGACTGTGCAATGTCTAACCAAGGCAGCGACCGGAAGGAAACCGAATGCTGGGGAGAAGCTTCATCTAAGGCTGATTCCCGGAATGAACTCCACCAGATGGACAGAGGACACTTCCAGCCTAAATGACTCATCTAAACCGAGATGGTCCATAGGTATGGGGAAGAGAAACGATTGGAAAGGGAGAATGAAAGGAGTCACCCTTACCCAAGGCAGCCGCTGTAAAGGATAGAGAGAGAAGTTGGAGGCAATGGACAATGAGGGGCAAGGAAACAAACCCGACCATGCCGACCTCCTCATGAGGCAGGCAATGCACTTCACAATGGAGGTATTCCAGAACCTATAGGCGCAAGATGGGGACAGCAGCCAGCAGGACTGATCAGAGAATGGAAGGGGGAAACCCTCACCACAGAGTGCACAATGGGGGCAAGCAATGCAATGGCGGGAGCAGCAGCAGCACCAACGGTGTCTCCAGAAAGGGATTCCAGGGGAACCAACGATCCAAGAGTTGGCAACAGTGGGGCTCACCAACAGGACCAAAAAACACCTCCTCGTGCATGAAGTTTGATGGAGACCCAGAGCAGCTTGGGTTCTTTCTAGCTCACATCCTTACGTGCATGCAGGAGTACAGCCATGAGATTCCTACTGAGGGAGCCAGGGTCAGAATTGTCACCCTAGCACTAGAGGGAACCTCAGCCAATAGATGGTGACCCTCCACAAGGCGAACACTCTGGAGCTGTGGAATTTCAATCAGTTTATGACAGCCCTGAGATGGCGATTCAAGGACTCCCTGGCCAACTGAAAAGCCCATGATTGCATAAAGATGGAGCCACAGGGACGCTGCCCAGTAGCTGAATATACCAAGGAGTTTCGAGATCTGGCATGAACCTCGACTGGCCGGAAGACATCCTTGTAAGTTGCTTCAAAGGTGGGCCAAACCGTGACCTGTACAATGCTTGCATCTCAAGAGAGGCCCCAGTATGCCTCCATGATTGGTGCGTGTTGGCTGAAGAAGCAAAGATTGAGCAAGCGCAAAATAAGTACTGCTTCAGCAAAGTCTGGAAAAGGTCACCCCCGGAGAGGAAGAGGGAAGCAGCCAGGCCTCAGTCCCAACAAGTGTGTTCCACCACCTGTTTCAAATGCAGGAAAGAAGCCCAGCAAGCAGCCAAATGCAGAGCAAAGACCCTGGTAAAGAAGAGAGACCAGGCACCACATAAGAAACCAGCGAAGCTGCATTCCGGCATGAAGGAGGTAGCTCTGATAAGCACAGAGGTTGTGGCATTCACCCCCTCACCCAAATGGAGGGGGAGAACTCCAACCCCACCAGAGGAAGACTGAACAATTTTGGGTCATATGGGAGAAGGAAACGTATGGTGTTAAATGGGCCCGTCTCTCCTGGAGACATTTCCTAGAGGGGAGTAAGATCCCATTCCAGGTCTGGACAGATCATAAAAATCTGGAAGCATTAAAAACCCTTGGAAGCTGTCCCCTAAGCAAGCATGATGGGCTCAGCACTTCCAATATTTTAATTTCATCCTGTGCTATTTACCAGGGGGAAGAAATTCTTGGCAGATGCTTTGTCAAGAATGCCACAATAGCACTAAGATAGAAATAATTATTCCTATTATGTCAGCTGGCAGCCCAGATGATCACAAGGGTGCAATGAAGGAAAAAAACACCCATGGACAATACTACAGCAGAGGATTTTAAGAAAGCATTAGAAAGAGACGAGTTGTTCAGCAGCAACAAAAAAATTTGCTCTGCGCAAGACAGACTGGCTTAGGTAGATAAGAAACTGGACGTACTTACCAGTCAGAGACTAAAAACCATGCAAATCTGCCACAACTGTAAATTAGCGAGACACTTTGGGTTTGTGAAAACCCTGCGTCTCCTCAAAAGACAGTTCTGTTGGCCCTCACTCAAAAAAGACATTGAGAGTTATGTTTCCAGCTGTCCGATATGCGCAGCAGCAAAACGGAGGCAAGGGAAAACACCAGGGCTTCTTCAAACCATAGCTGAGCCATCAGCACCATGAAGAGAGATTTCCATAGACTTTATTGTAGAACTTCCCCAAAGTGTGGGAAACATTGTAATCTGGGACATAACTGACCTGTTCTCCAAACAAGTCCACTTTGTTTCCTGCCAAAAGATTCCCACAGCTAAGGGATTAGCAAAAATGCTCTTGCACCATGTGTACCGCCTACCTGGAGCACCACAATTTATCATCTCCAATAGAGGGGTTCAATTCACATCAAAATTTGGGAGAGCCTTTTTGGACCTGTTAGGTACTGACCAAGGACTCAGTTGTAGTCATCATCCACAAACAAATTAGGGGACAGAATGAACAAACTGAGTTCTAGAGCAATACCTTCGCTGCTTCATCAACTACCAGTAGGACAACTGGACTGATCTCCTGTCTTTTGCCAAAGTAGCATACAACAACACTGTACACACCAGCACAAGGTTCACACCTTTCTGAGTAGCAACAGACCAAGATTTCAACCCGTTGTCTGAATTGCCAATTAAGGACCCAGCCATCCGTTCTTTAAAAAATACCTGGCTAGTGGTGCGCAAAGTCCTTGCTGAGGCTAGGGCAACTTACAAAGCTCAGGCCGACAAAAAGAGAGTGGAACTTAAATCAATCCCACACTGGGGACCGCATGTACCTGTCTACAAGGTTCCTTCAGTCCCTACAGCCTTCAAAAAAGTTAGAACCAAAATTTGTACGGTCTTTTCCCATAAAGCAAATCATCAACCGAGTCACAGTAGAATTGGAGTTGCCTAAGTCATTGAGGAAAGTCCACCTATTTTCCACTGCAGTCTATTAAAACTGGAGGTTATTTCACCTTTAAGGCCAACACCCTCTCCGATACCTAAACCTCTTATGGTGGAAAGGGAACAAAACTTTGGGATCAGGGAAATCGTCAATTCATGCACACATAGGAGAGTCACCCAGTACTTAGTAGCATGGAAATATTTGAGCAGACTGTTGTTGATATATAGCCTTGAGAGCATATAAAAACTTATCTCCAAAATTCATTTTCTCTATAAGTAAAAATAAAACTTGCCAATCTAATTGATCAAAATTTTAAAAGAAATACCTCCAAAAATTTTAAGAAAAAGAAAAGATTTTACTTTTTTATCTGAGGAGTTCAAACGTCGTCAAATTCAGTTCAGATGGGAGATTCCAGCTGGGATAGTGGTGAATTATGCAGGAACGCATTATAGATTAAATACAGTTTTAAAGGCAAAAGATTTTTATTCCTCCATTCTGAAGGCAGGTTCGCCCTTATCTCTGCAAGCAAGTAAAATTGAAGAAGAGCAAATAACTGGAGGTGCGACTTCATTGATTGTTAGAGAATCACAAGCGGAACCTGCTGCACAGACTCTGGAGATAAAAGAACAAAGGATGACCCGTGCTGCGCATAAATGTAGAGAGAAAGATCAGAAGCAGAAGACCAGCGAAATAACAGAAGGAACCACTACTACAGAGCCTGTGGGAGGAGCAAGACCAAAAAGATCTTCAACAGCTGATCTTCAAGTTATGCTTCAGAGGCTTCAGGCCGCTAGAGATGGCAAAGTTTCTGACATGGAATGTTAATGGCCTGAACTCACCACAGAAAAGAAAAAAAGTATTTCACTATCTGAAACAACACAATAATGATGTAGTATGTTTGCAAGAGACTCATATAACTTTGAAGGACTCTAAATATTTGATAAATTCTCATTTGGGATCGCATTTTATAGCTTCAGCTCCAGGGAAAAAAGGGGGAGTTGTAATTTATGTGAAAAAAAACTTATCGGCTAAACTAATTGACTCTGATTCTCAAGGAAGATATGTTATTATTGACTTAGTACTACAAGGAAAGAAATTCCTTATTGTTGGATTATATACTCCTAATCAGCAACAGAAACAATTTTATAAGTTTTTGCATGGAAAAATAACTCAATTGGATTATAAATCTGTTATTTTGATGGGAGATTGGAATGGAATTCTGAATTCAAGGAAGGATAAAAAGGGTTCTTTTAAAACTTTTAATCAAACTAAATTACCCAAAGCTTTTTTTTTTATATGAAAGATGATCTGGAACTCATTGACATTTGGCGAGAAAGGAACTTAAATGACAGAAACTTTACCTTTTATTTGGACAGACATCAATCATTCTCTAGGATTGATTTTTTATTAATTACTACTGATCTTTTTTCCAGGGTTAAAAAGGTCAAGATTTTTCCTAGGACATTGTCTGATCATAGTCCTGTGTGGTTGGAGCTATTCGTGGAAGATGGGAATAGAAGATCTTGGAGATTGAATGAAAATTTATTTACAGGGAAGAGCTTGTACAGAAATGTAGAGAACATTTGAAGGAATTTCTTGTCTTAAATATGAATAAGGGTACTTCAATGTCTATGGTGTGGGATGCTAGCAAATCTTATATGAGGAGAATTTTGATTTATATGAATAATGCTCTTAGGTCTAAATTGACACAAAAACGTAAAGAAATAGAAGAAGAGATTAAATTAAAAGAAAAGGCTTTTATCTTGAATCCAACGGATAATAAGTTAAAGGCTTCTTTAAACATGCTCAGGGCGCAATTTAATATTGGCAGACCAGGTTGCAACTAATTTGCGCTATATGAGACATAATACCTCTTGCAATGCAAATAAACCTGGGAGGTGGTTGGCTTATCAATTACGTAAGAAACAGAAGGCAAGAATTATAGAGAAAGTAAAATACAAAAGTAGTGAGGTTTATCAACAGAATTTGATTAAAAAGAGTTTTTTAGATTTTTATACAAAATTATATGCTAGCGACAATATACATGCTTTAGATGTAGAGAAGTATCTACAATCAGTATATTTTCCAAAACATTCTAATGAACAACAAAATGTGATGAATTGTTTAATTACTTCAGAGGAAATTGGTTTAGTTATTAAGCAGTTAAAGATGGGTAAGGCCCCAGGTACAGATGGACTAACGGCAAAGTATTATAAAATGTTATCTGAAGAGATGATAGAGCCATTAAAAGAACTCATTAATAGTATTTTGTTGGGAGCTCCGGTTCCCCCTTTTATATCATTGATCCCAAAGGAGGATCAAGATCTTACTGAGCCTAAGAATTATAGACCTATATCTCTTTTAAATACAGATTATAAAATTTTTTCTAAAATTTTGGCAAATAGATTAATGCAGGTTATGAAGGATTTAATTCATAGTGATCAGTCTGGATTTATAAGAGGAAGATATATGAAATACAATGTAAGACAAATCCTTAACTTAATTGAGTATTTGGATAAAAATAATCAGATTCCTGTGGCTTTTATATTTTTGGATGCTGAGAAGGCAGGCAAAATATTTATATAGGAATTGCTTCTGTGCTACTTCAAGTACAGAAAATAACATGGCTTTGCTACGTTCACATAGCTTACAAGATATAATATTAAGATACAATATAGTTTGTGTCTTAACTGTTACATAAAGCCAACTAATTGTGATTATCAAATACAATAAGTATTGTTATTTAGCAAAGCATGTTTAAAACAAATGTTGCTTAGCTTGATGGATGAACTTAATCTGCAACAAATAGCATTGCACATGACTACTACAATCCTAGATTAAAGCTATATGAAAATTAGTCTAGAAATTAATTTCTAATTGATCTTTCCTTTAATAAAAAATGTTCTTCTATTTCTAGGAGTTCATCCGCTTGCTTTCAAATTATTCACATATATACAGTCTATTTTAAAATCTAATTGGTGAGAGGTAATTAAATTGCATGTGAGTGTTTCTAAAATACATGTTTCAAAGACTCTGCCCCCATCAGCTGTTGGTATGCAGTACTATTGTATTTTCCCAGAATCAGTTAAGCCCTTGCGTCACAATAGGTACAATTCATATGAATAACATATAGCTTCACTTGAGAAGAACAAGAGGAGAGACAATAGTGAAGTATTCTCATATGCCTATCAACTTGGGATAAATTAAATATTAGAATTGAGCTCAGAATGCAAAACGTAGCATGCACTACAGCTTCACTTCAATAATCAACACCTGTTCTTTGGACTACGATAACATCTGATTCCCAGAACGCTTTCAGTTCAAATGTGATTTGATTCGACCAAAAGCAGCAGTGACTTCCTTGTTAAAAGCATCATGCATGGACTTTCCTTACCATGTAAAGACATAGGAACATAACGACAACTGTGCTGATTATTCTGCTGGGGAATTTAAAGTAGGGGTCCCATTGATATAACTTTCTCTTAATCCAGTTTTTCTGGGGATGCCTGTAGATAGATAATAATATAAGGGGGTTAAGTAACAAACAAACAAAATCAGGTCATTCTCCAAAACTACTTTGCATGAGATAGAAGAAAGCCCATTTCCTTTCTTTCTCTAAATTTGAAACTGTCAAAACTTTGCCTATTTCTATGAAAAGAACCCTTATTGTGAGGGCCTTTATCCCTCTATGTGGCTGAACTGTGGACAGCAATAGCAATAGGACTTAGACTTTTATACCTCTTCACAGTGCTTTACAGCCCTCTCTAAGCGGTTTACAGAGTCAACGTATTGCCTTGAACAATCTGGGTCCTCAGTTTACTGACCTCGGAAGGATGGAAGGCTGAGTCAACCTTGAGCCGGAGAGGATTGAACCCCTGGCAGTGCACTCTAACCACTGCACCACCACGGCTCTGGTAAGATTATGAGAATATATGAATGAGAACAAAAACAATGACAGAATATGGGTGATCAGTGCTCTTCCCCCCCCCCCCCAAACTGCTTTTGCACAGTGTCTCCATTTGTGAACTTTCCTGCCAGCTTCCCACAAGCAAAGTCAATGAGGAAGCTGATAGGGAAGGTTGCAGGTTGCTCTGGTAAGCCACTCCCATCCTCCCCTTCACAGGCCACTCATCCATATTCACCCTCCCAGCAAAAGCCACCTAGCCCCACTGCCCTCGTACCATACCTTGCTTGCTGCTGATCTAATTTTGGTGGATTTGGGCCTCCCATAACAACCTGCAATCCTCATTTAATGATGGCAACGGGGAGGGCTCGGATTGTTGTTGCTAAGCGATGCAATCACTTGATATCATGCTTTACAACCACATGACATAGGGATGAAAATTCCAGTCCCAATTACTGTCATTAATTGAGGACTACCTATAAACAGCATTGTCAAAATATTTCTCTGTTCATCAAAATGTCAACAAGAATCAAAGCATCAGGACAACATGTCACTTTGTCGGCAAGATTTTATGGGTTTTGCTGAGGATCCCAAGGGTTCAAAGGTTAACATACTTATTCCAGGGTAAGCTGGAATAAAGCTGTCTTACGCTTACAGTCCATTTTCTTACACGCATACATGTATCTGATGGCTATACTCAATCAAATCTTAAGTCACAGTTAACCATTAGGGATCCATGAGATTCTTAGATGCTTTTCAGCTAATCTTATCACTTTATGGAATATGAGCCTAGCTATTCCTCTGCTGACAGAAGGATTTTGCATTGAAAAAAAGAAAAAAGAATGATCAGAATATGTCAAAGAAATATGCTTCCAAGGACAAAAGGACCTCACCTAAACTCAGGCTTTCTCAGCAACTGCTGGACATACTGCAACTGGTGTTCTTCCATAAAAGAAGCTTTCTCCTGTATTGTAAATATAGTGTCTTTACAAACCAGGAATTACAAACCTAGCACATGTGCATATGTGTGTGTGTGTGTTTATTTTTAGGGACTGAAAAAAACAAATTGGACACATAATATTAACCTAGGTTTATTTCTGCTACTGCATATAATTGACAAAGAGCCTGTTTAGACCACTGCAAATAATGCAACATGCCTGGTTGAACTGTTATTCAGAGCACATCAAGTGATTTAATACACTTCTTCTGCTTTTAACTGAGAACTCCAGAAGGTGTCGTGGAAATAGACTTTAAAACAAAAGACGGCAGCAATGGAAATCAAGAACAGAATGAGTGGATTTTTTAAAGATCCTACAGGCTTATGGATGTGATTATATTATTGAATAAAAACACTGGAATGGATAATACTGGATTATAACTGTGGGCAGCCTTGCAATAATTGGTGTCTCGTCTTTTCTGCTTCTTCACAGTGCTTTGCTATCATCTGTGTCATGCTTTTCTGTTCAAGGCATTGTTGAAAGAAAGCAGGTGAACATTTTGGATATCCTTGCAAATACTATAGTATAATAACACATACTGGCCTTATTTCAATGTCTCCCAGTCCACATGACCAACACTGATCTATAAGGCTGGGGAAACAGTCAAGAACTGGGGAGTATGGTTAAATCTTAGAAGACATGATGATACCTGATTATGGAAGTCAGCTATTAAATCTTCCAGAAATGTGAACGCTTTTGACCAAATTTGAAATGTTACCATTTTCATCATTAAAATACTGGTTTTAGACTAGGGGCAGGCAACCTTGGCTCTTTTATGACTCATGGACTTCAACTCCCAGAATTCTGGGAGTCATAAAAGAGCCAAGGTTGCCTACCCCTGTTTTAGACAGAGGAATGTTTAATTATTTTAACTTTAGTTACCTTAATCACAACTAGTAATTAACCACAACTCTACTTCTCTAGGCAGTTAATAAACCTAAATAAAGCCAGAAACCCATAACATTTATTAAAAATGGTGAAACTAGCAGATAACTAAATGTGTGGCAGGTGAAGCATAATCTCCATTTCCAAAGTCTTGTAGAAGCAACCATCTTTTAACTGCTTTTAAATGGCCAAAATAGTGAATAAGAAAGGCATATAATTACCAGACATGTTCTTATTTCTTAAATCAGTGAGTCTGATTTAATATTCACAATTATTTTGCAATCCTTTTTCTAGGTTTGTCTTTGGTATTCAATTGCCTTTAAAGAACTTTCATTTCATGGGAGTACAGTCAAATAATCCAAATGAAATTATTAAAAGAGAGGACTTCAATGGCTACTATAAATACTTACATCTCGGCTGTATAGACATGAAATTCTCACTGCGTTCACAAAATTAAAAAGAAAACGTCCCAGCAGAAGGAACAGGAACAGCAAGGATGGCCACATCAGAATTATGCCACTGAACTTTCCCACAGCCTATGCATGAAAAGCAGAATTACCAACTATGTTGCAGATGATCCACTCTTCTTCCTTCCCTATATAAATTCAACTTAATTTATGCAATTTAAAGCTTGTCATGAGGTTGGGTCTTAGGGAAAGGCTGCTGTTCATTGGCAAAGGCCTAGTTTGTTTTAATCTTGTGGTCTAATGGGAAAGATCCTGCCAATTAGCTCAGATAATAACAAGCTGATGGACCAGTGACCTGTCTTTATGTAAACTCAGCTATGGAGGACAAATTTACAAATGAAAGGGTGTACAGCAGCTTTGACAAATCTGGGAACCTCAAGATTTGTTAGATTAAAAACTCCAATCTCTTTCAGCCAGCATAAGAGAAGACATGCTACTGATAGATATTGGAAATTGTAATCTAATTCATGTAGATTCAAAGTTGGATCCAACATGGCAGTGACAACTTAACTAGGCTGCCTCGCTGCAGTCTCACCATCTGGGACGGGGTGGGTGGGTGACCGCCTAGTGGATCCAATGAGCCGGATCACATGCCTCCGCCCCCACATGCCTCTGCCTCCGCCTGCCACTTAAAGTGCCGGCCCAATGGCCTCAGCACTTGAAACCACCTGCGCTGTGCGGGCCAATGAACAGCCAAGGGGCCAACAAGCTGCAGCTGCTGCCAAGCACTGCCAGCCTCTATGCGCACACCACCTCCTGTGCGCACACCCAGGCGGAGTGCCTGGCCAGGCTGGGGTGGGCCAGGGCTGAAGCAGCAGGGGCTGGCCCCTCACCATCTCCAGGGCAGCCCAGTGGGCCAGATTTAAACCTGTCACGGGCTGGATGGGGCCCATGGGCCTTGAATTTGTCATTGTCTGCCTTAAGTGAGCCTGCAATCACCATATTAAAACAGTAATAGTTGTCAAAAATAAATACTTACATCATCGTCAGGGCACTCTATAAGGTCTAAGATCGTGATAGCTGTCCTGAAAAATACATGGAGTTATTAGTTTCTAAATTGGCGGTAGAAACTATAGAATACATACATGCATATTTGTACTATTTGTTAAGCCAAACTTTTGATGCATCATATACTCATTACTTTCACAGTTTCTTTGATTTCTATGTTATTGGCGAAATTTGACTGGAAAAAATTAGGTATTAACAGCTAATACAATTGGAAAGTTCTGTTTGGAAAAGGTTGTTCTTGCATGAATGCAGATCTTCATTGGCAATGGTAAAGTTCTAATATTAAAGGCTATCTTTACCCCTTTCCTTGAGAGGCACGATGGCTCAGTAGCTTAAAAGATGCGAGAGAAGGTCTATATACCCTGGCTGTTCAAGTCCTAGCACCACGTGACGGAATAAGCTCCCATCACTTGCCTCAACTCCTGCCAATCTACGGTAGCAGTTTGGGAACATGCAAATACAAGTAGATGAACAGATACCCCTTCGGTGGGAAGGTAACAGGGCAGTCTGATTCTCAGGTTTCAGGGCAGAGAAAGTAAAATGCAGATCTGGAGGTATTGACAGTACCTAAAATAAATTATTAAGGATTTTAACTTTATAGCAAATAAGAAATGAGAATAGTTGTTCCATCTATTCCAATTATTTTACTGATATCCAAGAAAACTTATACACATTTAGGCATGTAATGACTATAAACTGAGAACAACTCTGGAGCTCACATCAAATTCTGATATTCAGAATTGTTTATTTCAAAGTTTCCCTTCTCCGGATTTGTAAATTTTAGAAATACAGTTATTTAGATTTTTTTTAAAAACTAACCTATGCGTTAATCTCTCTGCTTCACAGTTTATTGTGGTTATTTCTGGAAGTTAGGATCTGGAAGAATGTCCACAGTTCTGCTCACCTGAAAAGTCATTTCTAGATAATATTTTTAGTATGAAATCACTTTATTATAATTTCCCCTGTTATATCAAGAATTGATTCCCACTTCTGCTCTGAGACTCACTCTCATTCATGAGTCTTGTTAAAATTCTGCTTACCAAGCTGCTGTGTAAAAAAATCCCAAGACTGCTCCTACAACTTCATATTTTGTTAAAAGACAGACAAAGAAAGGGTATGAGGAGAGGCCCACTTCAAAAGCCATGACGATGACCCAAAACACTGCAGAAGAAAGGACATAAATATATCTTTATTCTGTTGTTGAGCAGTGAATGATTGAGAAACTTTTTTATGATAGCCACTGACCAACCAATATGGAATTACAAAGCGCAGGGAGTTAACAACAGTAGTAAGACAACATGTAGTGATATTAGCTCTTTAAACTTTTTGCTGAATTTTATACACCACAAAACCATTTTTGCATCATTTAGAGAAACGGATGGGTTTTTGTCAGAAAATAAATATTTCAAACAAAAGAAATCTCAGTACACTCTGAGAATTTTATTAATAGGGTTATGAGGTAAAAGTGGATATTTTTGTAACACTGATAACATAAAAGTCATACACTGTGGTTTCAAGCCTCTAGTGCCTGAAGGATAATGCCTAGCCACTTAAGGAATATTCCTAAATCTCCTCCCCATTAAGCAGTATGATGGGGAGTGTTAAAGCAAGTTAAAGATAAGGCTCTTACGAAATTTGGAGGTGTAAATTGACATAGATATTGGGCTGGTCTTACGTGTAAAAGTTGATGATTTGTATACATTTCTCTAGGGGGAAGAGACCTGTTATATTTGGCTTTCTGTAGCTAATATCCAACATCTTTACTCGGCATTCTCCAATTTCATCCTCAAGAGCACATCTCTAGAGCAATCATCACCATTCCATTTCTAATGGAGTGATCTTTTCCATTTTGAACTGAAGTTGACAATTAATCAGACCAGATCCACCAGGTAAAAGGATAAGCTTAACCGATAAGTAAACATTTTGAATCAGATAAATGTTCTCCAGTAATTCCAGCTTTCTGAACAAGTACTATGTTTGCAACTTGAAAAATATGACATAGAAATCTGTTTCATAGGCTGTCTAAAATGGCAATGTTAGTTATATGGTTCCAACTGGACATGAGCTTTTAGCTACAAATAACTTTAATGTTGCAGGTATAAACTATATGCCTCTCATGAAATGAAAGGATTTTTCAATTGATGCTGAATGGTATTTTGAGTTACATAATCCAAATAAGCACACCCTTTTCTCATTGTCTGAAAAACCACATGAAATATTTAAAAATTTTAACATTCTTTTATATGGCCAACTAGCTGACATGTTTCATGCTTTGGGAACATTTAAAAATTGGAAAAAATTATTTTGAGGGCTGTAAATAATTGAATATTTCTCACTATTATCCATCTGTATCTCCCGGTGATATTTTTTAAAGAATTTCTTGAATGTTTGGATATTTCTCAATTTTTCCTTTCTGTTTTCTTTCTTTTTAATAATTTCTTGTCCTATCTAGAGCTCTGTAGCACTTGAAAACTTGCACACTATTTTGTGACATGGGGAGTCCTAATAACCTTATCAGCCTCCTATGGAGTGATCATCTAGACCAGCCATGTCAAACACAAGGCCCGTGGGGTGGATGCGGCCCGCAAAATGGTTTCATGTGGCCCGCGAAGCCATTCTGGAAACAGTGAGGGAACGGCCCCCGCTGCCTTGGCCCTGGCCCAGGCCAGCCTGGGGCCAATGTACAATTTTGTGGTGGCCCTCTATGCTGAAATGCATTCAGTATTAGCTCCACAAGGCCATCTAGAAACAGCGAGGAACCAGCCCCTACCGCATTGGCCCCGCCCCCTGGGTGCATGCTGGGGAGGTGTCACCCTTTGTGAGGAATGAAGAAATGGACCATGCCTTGGCACTTGCCCTGGTCCCACTCCCTTCTGCCAGAGACCCTCTGATCTGTCCCACTCCTGCCCAGGCCCCCACAGGCACCTTGACGCGAACAATGTAGAGCTGGTCATGCCCATCCAGTAGGCCACACCCACTCCATCCACGCCCACCCAGTAGGCCACACCCACCCTGGCCACACACACCCGAGGGCAACCGCAATGCTTATGCAGCCCTCAATGAATGAGTTTGACACCCCTGATCTAGACTTATTTGATGGCGATCTGACAACATAAGAGATTCATAAACACGTGCAATGGACAAGTAGCACTTAGATCCATGTAATACACCAAACCATAATATGGTTTGGCTATGGCTTGATGTGAGGCATTAATCCAGCCAGGCTACCTTTAAGCCACAGCTTAACATTATATGTGAACTAGCTCAATAGGTTACTTCAGGAAAGCATGGTTAAAAACATTTGCACTACATAATTGCATATAGTGTTGCTGGCATTTCCCTATCATGAACCCTTAACCCACTGCAATTGTAAGTTATTTGCTTACAGCTATGGCTTGACATGTTGCAAATGTTAGGGTATTATCTTCAGTTCCAAATAAGAATGCATGCTCCTTGAAACACATATTTAATGTCACGGTATTACAAGGAGAGGGGGCTTTGAAAGACTATGTATTTATACTGGGAAGGCCTTGTTTACTCTTACCATCTCTAATGCTGAGGTTGATGCTATTTACCACTGCCTTCATAATCTCTCCCCTTAAAAATCATGTTTGGCTCTAAAGTCCTGATTAAACTAATTGTCTGGAATCCAGATGACCTTAGATTAAAAAGTAGCTAAAGAGAAAAATCAGAAAATACAAAGAAAAACACAGAGTTCCTCTACTGCTCTTTTATCACTTGCTAATCATGAGTTTTACCTTTAGCCCAGGCAGGAAATCCCTCTGGAAAGTACTGTTTCCCAAAAAGAATCATGACTTTATCAGCAGTAGCACCAAATGCAAATCCCAATGACCATCGATTGCTGATTGAGCTGTCAGACTCCATTGGGCTGTAAAATAATGGAAAAAATTATTAAGACATTGAGACCCTTTCCAAACTATAGAGTTATAATAATAGTTTCCAGTCAATCTTGAACTAGTAGGGAATTACACTGGCATAAAATTACTAATCCCAATAAAGGAGAATATTTGTAGCTCAGAACTGAAATGAGGGGTCCTTGGTGCTCTCTGAGTTTGGTTGTGTGTGTTTTTTTTGTAGATGTTTCATTACCCAAACTAGATAACAACATCTGCAATAACCAAGCTCAGAGAGCACCAAGGAAATTGAAACACTTATCCTTTATCTGAGCTCCATTGTTTCTGTCCCCAGTTATTGCCTTCACTCCAAGTTAAAGAAAGTCAAAGCTTAATAATTTCTGTGCAACTTGAAGCTCTTGAATGGCATCAGTGTAAAGGAAGAAAAGTGTACTTAAACATTTGTATAGAAAATAAAAAGTTGAGTTCATTTTACATCTGAAATGATGATAAGTAAAGGCAATATCACAGAAAACAAGTGTCTCTAACGCTTGTTTGCACTGTAGATGGGTGCAAGCAATGTATACTATGGCCCTTCAGATTTATAGTTCCAGTGATGGCTTCCCATCTGGTTCGGGTTGATATGAGTCAGACCAAAACTAGAGGCCATAATTGCCTCGGATAGAAAGTGTTTTTCCTTTACCTGCTTTGGATACCATATGCTAAATAAATTACCTGCTTTGGAATAATAAAAACTGTTTTTCATCACAAAATATAAATATGTAGGAGATATTTGTCTGAATCACTTCATTTTTTATGTCAAGGGCCTAAAGGACAGCTTAGGCAATTGCAGTTTCTACTTCCAAAAGGCTACAATTCCCCAAACATGTATGTCACAGACTGCTACTCAGGAACAGCCAGCAAGTATTGTGCAACTCACAGCAGTAACCCACAACGTTTTGGACATTTGGGGTATTTGTCATCAAACCAAAACCTTTTTGTTCTCTTTTCAAGACAGGCAAGGATCAAAATGATGACAACCTGTAGGAACAAAAAAAAAAGTGTGATTAATATTATGAAGAACTGTCATGAACCATAATGAAGGCATCAATAAATCTTTAATATAAAAAGTATTAAGGTACCCAACAATTCAGAGCTGGATACATGTTTTACCAGCCAATGCAAATCAAAACGAGGTCAGAATTCTGAGCAAGAATTCATTCTTCAAATCTCCTCCCAGATCCACCCAGTAGAATAAATATTATGTTGCCTAGTGCAGGGCTTTTCAACCAGTGGTACGGGTACCACCTGTGGTACATTGGCACCTGGCAGGTGGTAGGCGGCCATACTAGAAAAGTGGTAGTGGGGGAGGGGAATGAGCTGAACCGCACTGCACAAGCCTGAGAGAGAGATGGCTGGAGCTGCAGGGCTCAGCGGAAGCCCCAGGATCAGTGCCACTTTCCAACTGATCGGCACTTCTTCGGGACTGTCAGAGCTCAGTGGAAGTGCCAGGATCAGTGCCAGGATCCAACTGGAGCTTGGTGCTGATCCTTGCGCTTCTGCTGAGCTCTGAAGAAGCACTGATCAGCTAGAATGTTGCAATATTTCCAGGGTCTTGTGATTTACATTCAGATGCTTGGCAACTGATTCATATTTATGACCGTCACAGTCTCCCAGGGTCATGTGAAGTGACCAAAACCTGCTGCAAACACCCAGCAGATGGGGGGGAATAAGAACCAAACACCCCTCCCCATCCAATCCTCAAAAGAAATGCTCACAACAATGAAAACCTTGGACAGGAGGAAGAGCGCCACCAGGTGGGCAGGCAGATGTCTTGCTCGGCTGTGGCTTGGGGGGCACTTTTTTCAGTGCCATTGTAACTTCAAATAGTCACTAAGCGAACTGTTGTAAGTCGAGGACTACCTATACTTTATCACTTTTTTCCCTTTTTGGGGGGGGGGCAAGTTTTTGACACCTTGCTGGTCGACTGGTGGTATTCGGATATTGCCATATCCTAAAAATGGTACAATGGGTGAAAAGGTTGAAAAGCCCAGGCCTAGTGCCTTGGATAGATAGAGAATTAAGGGCTTTGATAAGTCCATCATCATTTCTCCCCTGCATCTGCTGTAAAGTGGGAGAGTTCTGCTTTTCACATTTGTAAACACAAACAACCACATGTTCCTTTGTAAGTTTGTTCTTGGGCCAATAAAGCACGTAGATAAATGCAAGTTTTGCCTTGTCCCAAACGCAGCCATCCTCAATCCAATACTTACATATGTGAGAGTCAGTTTGGTATAGTGGTTAAGGCACCAGGCTAGAAAGTAGAAGATCATGAGTTTAAGTCCTACTTTAGCCATGAAAGCCAGCTGGTTGACCTTGGGCCAGTTCCTCTCTCTCAGCCCAACCCTCCTTACAGGATTGTCATTGTGGGGAAAATAGAAGGAGGAAGGATTGGATACCTTTGCCTTCTTTTGTTATTTGTAAAAATAATAAAGGTGGGATACAAATAAATAAATAGACATAGATATTCATTAAATAACGGATCCCCTCCTCTACAGTTAGATCTTTTTTGCTGAGAATAATGGGAATTGCATCTGGATTATGCATCCAGTGTCTGCCAGTTTTGGAAATGCATCTAAATGGGCTTCCTCCAATGTATCTAAGGATGCATTCATCAGTCAGGAGAGTCCAAGCAGTCAGTGGTTGTCAGATTATTGGTCTACTTACTGATGGAATAAGTGAATAATGTAGAAAATCATCCGTTTCAACTGAATCTTTACAAGTATTATTTATACTGAAAGTGTTCCTGTTAAAGAAAGAAATACGAATGTATGTTTCATTTTTAAAACTACAAACTGCCATTCATAAAACACAAGCAATCCCAGATTTTAATTTACATTTTATTTTATTTTTATTTTTACTTTATTTACATGAAGCAGATATATAGTGACAATAATATTAAATAACAAAAGAGAACATAAGAACTATTCAGTCACTGAACAAAAGGGCATGCAACTTCCATTAATTCAAGGACTGAAACAGTTTTCATATCAAGGGCCATATTCCCCAAATGATCAGAACCAGGGCCCACTCAGAGTATTTGAAAGGATGAACATATCCAAACAGATTAAAATACAATACCGTTTTGGTTCCTAACCCACACAAATAAAATGCAAAAAAGGGGGAAAGAGGGTTCCACTATAATTTTCACATGCTTTTTTCTTCAAACCTTGGGAAATCGAAATGTGATAATGCCATTGGAAAGGGCTAAAGAAAAGAAAATAGCTGGCTTCTCATATTGTGCCAAGTTTTGCATTTATTTTTACTGTGGTTTATTAAAAAGCTACATGCAATGCTAAGCCATAAATCATGATTTACAAACACTGTGGTTGGAATCATATTTCATCGTCATATTTCATAGCTAAGCTGTGAAACCTGACATTAATTTATGAAGCAAGCGCCATTTTTTGTTCTACATATTTCTGATATTTCCTTTATTATCAAATTTAGAGCCCATCAGATTTTTTACCTGTTGTGATAAGCACACTCACAAAATAACAAAATACGGAAAAGGCAAAATAAAATAATAAAAGAAATAAACTGTGGAGGAAGGAAAGCATAGCCTGAATGACTACATTAAGAGAAGCCATGAACTCTTGCTGAAAGCCACCAATCAAAGAAAGCTCTTGAAAACAACAAAGGTGAAGTCTGAATATAGAAATGAAACAATTGAAAACATTTGTTAATTGCAAGAACAAGTATGCATGGTCAATACTTGAAGAATATAGAAAAAACGGCTGATAAAAAACCCACATACAGTAGAGTTGGTGAAGATCAGAAATGCTAAAGAAAGAAACTGAATCTTTTATTTTAGTGCCTCAAGAAAAAGCTTTGCATGAAGGCGGACATTCAACAAGTACCAAACAACAGCAAATGTTGCCTTTGTAGTAAAAAAAAAAAAAAAAAAGATGATGCATTTTACCATTTGATCAATTGCAACAACAAAATTTCACAAAATTTAAATGAAGAAGCTAAAATGCTCTAGTCTTTAAAATTCAAACATTCAGACATCTGCCACATAACATCCCAGGCTTAACAATCGTTGATAAGAAAATAAATGTTGCAGTACTTGGAGACAGAAGAGAAAGAACTAGAGAAAAATCACAAAATACAAAGACCTGCAAATAGAACAACTATGGCAAAAAGGATGAGTCCCTTGGGTACAATCCCTAAACATCTGGAGCACCACTTGAACATCATCAGCATTGACAAAATCAACATCAGTCAATTGCAAAAGGCAGCTTTATTTGGAACAGCTTGCATCCTGGGACAATAGCTTTAATACAACGAGCAACATCTTGCCTATCCCAGGTCCTTGGGAAGGAATCAATAGGTGGACACAAGTATCAAATCCAAGTCTAAATATCTGGCTGTGTGACCAACAACAAAAATAACAACAAATAGTTGTCCATGGAAGGTCTATCTATTCCCAGATAGCTGCCATGATAAGCATGCACTCATTTATTAAAAATTTATTTCAAACATCTGGCTGATTAAACCAACCTTAATAATACTGGTCCCTTAGTGAGGCACTACTTCACAATGGTTCTGGGGTTTGGATGCTCCCAGAAAAATGAGAGGTTCAACCATACTGGACAGGTTTCATCTAGGAGACAGTCAAATAATGTCTTTCCCATAAACAATACGGTGAAATGTAACTCATAGAAATATATACTGAAGGGTCACTACCCAGGTCAACTCATTGATTGATTGATTGAATGAATGATTGATTGATTTGCTGCCCATCTCACTTCCATCTGCCTCCAATTGAGATAAGTTTGATATACATAACTTTTCTGGATATAATGTCAAGTTCAAAACAAAACACGTTTTCCATTTTTTGCACTAATCCATATGATATGGGCTCATTAAATCAGTACTTCACTTTGGCTTCACAGGGGCAAAACAATTAGTGTGGTATTAAAAAGTTCATTGCTGTTGAATGGAGTGGATATGCTTTTGAATTATAAACTAAAAACTGGAATTTAAGAAAGATATGGATTTATTTACGGAAGTAGAAAAGATACTGTTCGGAAAAACAGCCATTCCATATTTACAACCTTGGATTTTAGATGTGAATTTCTGATTTTGAACTTCCTTTAATAAAATGGAAAGACATCCTATGTTGCCAAGTTTGAACTATTTAAAAAATAGACTATATCTCACCTTTTATATGTATAGGCCAGGGGTAGGCAACCTTGGCTCTTTTATGACTCGTGGACTTCAACTCCCAGAATTCCTGAGCCAGCATGGCTCAGCTTGGAAACCTCTCCCTTTCCTCTCAACATGGCTGGCTCAGGAATTCTGGGAGTTGAAGTCCACGAGTCATAAAAGAGCCAAGGTTGCCTACCCCTGGTATAGGCAGTACTTGATGTATGATGACAACTGGGACAAGAATTTCCATTGCTAAGTAAGGCAGTTCTAAGTGAGTAGCACTTTATTTTACATCCTCTTTTGCCTCCATTGTTGAGCATATCACTGTACAGTTGTTAAGTGAATCATGCAGTCACTAAGTGAACCCAACTCTCCCCCACTGACTTTGCTTATAGGAAGCCAGCTGGGAAGATTGCCAATGGCAACCACATGACCCCCCCCCCAGGATGTTGCAACCAAGGTAAATACATGGCGGTTGCCAAGCAGCCAGATTTTGATTACATGGTGATTGGGACGCTGTGAGGGTCGTTAAGCGCAAGGAACAAGTCCTTTTTTTTCAGTGCCGTTGTAACTGAACAGTTGCTAAACGAATGGACGTATTTCGAGGATTATCTGTAATAGTTTTTATACAGAAACACGTAGACAGAAAAAAAGAAAACTTTTCATACTTTAAAATCTCTGAGAGGAATGTAGTTTAATTCAGAATGTAGGAAGCGTACTGCCAGATGTCCAGAGTACAATGTTACTTTTATTTACAACATGTAAATGGATGAGGTTGTTATAGCAGGAACTAGCAGTTCCCTAGCTAGAAATTACCCCTGTATAGGAGCTTCCGGTGGTCAGCGACGATGATGGCGGCTACTTTGTAGCCGTCCTCCTGGGACGGCGTCAGACCTGCGGAGCACAGCGCGCATCAGCTGGCCCGCGGCTCGAAATCCCCTTCCCGGGCGAAGGGAAGGGGTAGAGACCACACGAATAGAGGTAGAACCTCTTAACCCCCCCTGGATTTTGGGGGGGGTAGAAAGAGTGTTCCCTCGGAGTTCGTGCTTTCTCCGCCTCCCAGCTGTCTTTGTTTCTTCGGAAACAAAGCGAAACGCCGCTACCATCTCCGCGCTTAAAGTTTTCTGGTGAGTGAATTTTAAAGCGGACAGAACTGTTTAAAGGATTTTACTTAGAGTTAGAGTTTTATTTCTTTTCATTTCTCTTTTAGTTTATGCTGATTCTTTTTTCTTTTGTTTTTTTTTTTTTGTTTTTGGTGGAGAGTGAGAGTGAAAGTAAAATGGCGTTTTGAAAGTGCTTTTTTTTTTCCTTTCCGGAAAGAAAGAACGGACTTAAATGAAACGTATGGATAGCACTGTTTTTTTTCTCTCTTAAGTTTCTTCTTTCCTTTTTCTTTTAAAGTGCTTTGGAAGTTCTTTTTTTTTTTTTTTGCACTCTCCCTAGTCTTTTCTTTTTTTAATTTTAAGGATTTTACTATCCTTTTTTTTTCAAGAAGAAAGAAAGAGAGAACAAGACTTTTAAAAAAATGGCTTCAAAGAGACAACCAGCTTCTATAGTCTCTAAGGTGATTTCTTCTCCTGCAATTGCAACTGTACAACAACAACTTAAAGTTACACCACCAGTGCTGCAACCTAAGGTTACACCTCCATCTTCTCCTCCCTTGCCAGGCTTGTCTGCACAAGACATTAAAGATATAATGGGAAATGCTGTATCTCAAATCAGGGAGGAAATGAAGCAACTTCTTGAACAGAGCAAGTCTGAAAGTAAAGAGGAAATGAAGGACCTCTTTAAACAGAACCAAGATCTTCTTGAACAGAATAAATCTGAAACTAAAGAGGAAATGAAGGAGCTTTTAGTGGAGAATAATATTATCTTGAGGCAAGAAATAGTTACAGCTTTATCAGGACTGGCTTCTGTGGTCGTGAACTTGTATTTTAGAGTGGAAGACGTTGCAGAGAAAGTAGACCTCCTTGAGTACAAATTCCAAGATATGGAAAAAAAGATGGAAATTTCACAAGAGGATATTCTTATGTCTCAGTATAGGCAAATGGAATATGCTTTGAGAATTAGGGATTTTAAAGAAGACATGAATCAAGACCTGATGGAGATGGTGATTAATGATCTAGCTGTTGTTCTGAATAGGGATAAAGATGGATTACGTAGAGAAGTGGAAAAAATTTACAGAGTTAATTCTTGGATTGCGAAACAAAAGAATTTGCCAAGAGATGTGGTGATTTACTTTGCAAAGAAGTCTCTGCGTAATGAGATTATACAAGCTTTTTATAATAAGAGGTTCCAGATTGCTGCCCAAGATGTCATTATTCTAAAGGAAATCCCATCTAAAATTTTAAGAAATAGAAAAGATTTTGCTTTTTTAGCTAATGAACTTAAAACAAGATTGATGCCATTCAGATGGGAGATTCCGATGGGTATAGTTTTGAGCCATGCGGGGACACGTTACAGACTTAATACGGTTGCCAAAGCTAAAGAATTTTATAATACGGTCCTGGGAGCAGGCTCATCTTCATCTATGATTCAGAAAGCTCTGGGCGGCAAAGAGGTGGAACAGCAGTCTGAAGGACTAGGTTTGATGGCTGCTGGAATATCACAGGTGGAATGGCTGCGTCAAACAGAGGTTAAAGAGCAGAGAATGACTCGTGCAGCACATAAACGTAAGGAAAAGGAACAACAGAAGAAAGAAGCTAAAGAATCTTCTCATGAGAGTGTTTCAATGCCGGTGGGAGGAGCAAGACCCAAGAGTTCTGCAACACATTCCTCAGTGGCAGATCTTCAGGCAGTCTTCTCCAGGCTCCTGGTCAAGGGAGATGGCAAAGTTCCTGACCTGGAATGTTAACGGCCTTAATTCCCCGCAGAAAAGAAAGAAAATCTTTTATTATTTAAAGCAACAGAATAATGATATTATTTGCTTGCAGGAAACTCATATCTTACTTAAAGATCAGAAATATTTAGCTAATGCTCGCTTGGGATCTCATTTTGCATCTCCTGCCCCTGGGAAAAAAGGGGGTGTGGTTATTTATGTTAAGCAAAGTCTACCAGCTTGTCTGGTAGAATCAGATCCTCAAGGAAGATATGTTATGATTGAACTTGGTCTATATGGTAAGAAAATACTTATAGTGGGATTGTATGCACCAAACCAGCAACAGGAACAATTTTACAGATTGTTACATCAGAAAATAACTTCGCTGGACTATAGGTCTGTGATATTAATGGGAGACTGGAATGGTGTTTTAGATACACAAAAGGACAAAAAAGGTTCTTCTACCTTCTTCAAACAGGCTAAACTACCCAAAGCCTTTTTTGATTTGAAAGAGGACTGGGAGTTGAGGGATTATTGGCGTGAACGTAACCAAGAGGAGAGAGATTTCACCTTCTTCTCAGATAGACACCAATCTTTTTCAAGGATTGATTTCTTCTTGATTACAACTGACTTATATAATAGGGTAAAGAATGTAAAAATTTTTCCTAGATCACTGATGGATCATAGTCCAGTTTGGATGGAATTGGCTGTTGAAAAAGAGGAGAGGAGATCCTGGAGGGTGAATGAGAACTTATTTAAACAAGAAAAAAATGTTCAAAAATTAAAGGATTGCTTAAAGGATTACTTTGCTTTAAATATGTATAAGGGAACATCAATATCAATGGTATGGGATGCAGGTAAAGCCTTTATGCGTGGGATTTTGATAAAAATGAATAATGTTCATAGACAAAAGCAGATTCAGAAACGCAAAGAACTGGAAGATGAGATTAAACTAAAAGAGAAGTCTCTGATTTTAAATCCCTCAGATGGAAAGGTTAAAGAAGCTATAAAGCTGTTAAAAACACAATTTAATATGTTGATGGCTGATCAAGCCGCAACTAATTTAATGTTTATGAAACAAAATACATTTTGTAATGCTAATAAACCAGGGAGATGGTTGGCCTATCAATTAAGAAAGAAACAGAGACAAAGAATTATAGATAAAATAAATTATAATGGTAAATTGGTGTATCAGAAAGAGCTGATCAAGAAATCTTTTTTAGACTATTATCAGAAATTATATAAGAGTACCAATGTACAAACTTTAGATATAAATAATTATTTAAGTGAGGCTAATTTTCCTAAACTAATAGAAGAGCAGAAACAAGAAATCAATGGTTTAATTACTAAAGAGGAAATTGTGACAGCTATTAAGCAGTTAAAATTAGGTAAAGCACCGGGTACGGATGGTTTGACATCCATTTATTATAAAACCTTAGCAGAAGAGATGATTCAACCTTTATGTGAGCTTTTTAATAATATATTACAGGGTTTAGAGATTCCTCCGTCATGGCGCAGCGCTTTTATATCTTTGATTCCAAAAGAGGACCAAGATCTTACTTTACCAAAGAATTATAGGCCTATATCTCTCTTAAATGTGGACTACAAAATTTTTGCAAAAATTTTAGCTAATAGGTTTATGAGGGTTTTGCAGCAGCTTATACATAAGGATCAATTGGGTTTTATAACTGGAAGGTATATGAAAAATAATGTTAGACAAATTATTAACTTATTAGAATATTTAGATAAGAATAACCACATCTCTGCAGGGCTGATATTTTTAGATGCTGAAAAAGCCTTTGACCAACTGAATTGGCAGTTTATGTTAAGATTAATTGAGGAGATGAATTTTGGAGAAAAAATATCACAAGCTCTAGGTGCTATTTATCAAAAACAAACGGCACAACTTATTGTTAATGGGGGTTTGTCAGAGGTTTTTACAATAGAAAAAGGTACAAGACAGGGGTGTCCATTGTCACCGTTATTGTTTGTTTTAACATTGGAAATTTTGTTGATCAAAATTCAAGAGTTGCAGGAAATAAAAGGAATAGAAGTTAACAAAAAAGAATATAAGTTAAGAGCTTTTGCAGATGACTTGGTAGTTACTCTGTCTCAACCTACTTATTCTGTAGTAAAGCTACTACAACTGATTCATCAATATGGATGTGTTTCGGGTTTTAAAATTAATAATAATAAGACTAAAATATTACCTAAAAATATGACTAATCGGGACAAGCAGATTTTGATTAATTTAACAGACTTTGAACTTGTTGATAAGGTAAAATATACCTGGGAAATTATCTGTTTCTAATGTAAAATTGTATAAGAATAATTATGAAAAGTTGTGGATCAGGGTACAGAAAGATTTGAAGAATTGGGATAAGTTACAGCTATCCCTTATGGGTAGAATTGCAGTGATTAAAATGAACGTCCTACCAAAATTTCTTTTTTTATTTCAAATGTTACCTATTTTAAAGAATGAGCTTAATTTAAATGAATGGCAGAAAGGTATTAATAAATTTATTTGGGCAGGGAAAAAACCAAGGGTAAAGCTTAAAATTATGCAAGATTTTCGTGAGAGAGGTGGACTCAAGGTACCGAATTTGAAATTATATTATGATGCTGTGGTTTTAACATTGATTAGTGATTGGGTAAATTTAACAAATGTAGAAATACTCCATCTGGAGGGTTGGGATTTACTTTTTGGATGGCATGACTATTTAATTTTTAATAAAAAAGTGGATCGAGCTTTTAAATCACATATTATAAGGATTTCTTTACTTCGGGTTTGGAGGAAGTATTATAAGAGTGATTTTAAAATACCTTTATGGGCTATACCTTGGCATGCGATAGAGGGGATAAGGAGAGGAGTTAAAATGGATAGGGTTTCTTATACACAACTACTTAGATGGGATGGTCAAAATTGGCAGTTAAAATCTTTGGAAGATTTAGTACATGAAAATATTACCTATTCACGGTTTCAATATAGATAAATAGTGGACAGATGGAAGATGGATTGTAATATGGGCTGGCTTAGAGAAGATGAAAATCTTTTTAAACAAGTAAAGGATCAAAGACAAACTCACACTAAGAGGGTTTACGGGGTTCTAGTGGAATTGGATTCAGAATCTGAATTAATTAAAGACTGTATGATTAAATGGGCACAAAATTTTGGTGAACCAATTCCACTGGATACCTGGGAAATTATCTGGGTGAGGAATGTTAAATTCACACAAGCCCAGAATTTAAGGGAGAATTTTTATAAAATGTTTTATAGATGGCACCTTGATCCACAAAAAATGTCTCTTATGTACCCTGATTTACAGCCTAAATGTTGGAGATGTGGCTGCTTGGACGCCACTTATTATCATATTTGGTGGTCATGTAAAAATATAAAAGCTTTTTGGATTAAGATATGGTAGAATATTCAAAGAATTTTTAGAAAGAGGGTAAAATTTACTCCGCAATTGTTTTTGTTAGGTATTGTTATTGATTGTGATGCTAAGGAGGTTATATTGATGTTAAATTTGATTACAGCCACAAGGCTGCTAGTAGGGCAATATTGGAAGAAGGAATCTTTGCCTACATTGCAAGAGTGGTTTTTTAAAGTTTCTTATCTGGCGGAAATGGCAAAGATTTCGGCTTTCTTAAAGGAGCAATCGCAAGAGAAATTTTTTGCCGTATGGGAAAAATGGATAAATTTTATACAACATAAATTGGATATAAAAAATATCATTTAGCTTTTTTATAATTTGTATAAAATTTTTGATATTTTATAGATTGTATTTTTTCTCTTTTTTCCTTTTTTTCTTTTTTCTATCTCTTTTCTTCTTTCTCTTTTCTTTTTTCTTTTTTTCTTTTTAAGTATTTTTTCTTTTTAATGTTTATGTCATATATATTTTATTATTAATTATTAATTATTTTATAAGTTGTTAAAATTTGTTTAGATTTTCTAAAATTTTAATTAAGCCTATATTCAGTTCTGGGAAGCTCGGGGGGGGGATTGGAGGGGGTGGTTTGGGAGGGGTTGGGTCAGGGTTGTTTTGTTTTTGTTTTTTGTTTGTTTCTTTGTTGTTCTTCTTTTGTTATTTGTAAAAAATTTTAAAAATTTTCAATAAAAAAAAAAAGAAATTACCCCTGTATACATACTGACAACTAAGCTTCAAGGATGCAGTTGTTAAGTGAATCATGCAGTCATTAAATGAATCCGGCTTCCCCCACTAATTCAAAAGGAGGGGCGAAGAAACTGAAAATGTATAATCTCAAAAACCTTTGTTTAAGGAGTATTCAAAAGAGTATTTTGTTTTAATGGTATAATGAACGTGTATATGTTTATTTTTGTGTTTTAGGATAAGGAAAGAGAGAGAGATTAGATTTTATATTGTATGTTAAGATATCTAAGGAGTATTTAAAGGAACATTTCGCTTTAAATATGCATAAGGGAATTTTAATGGTTTAAGTAATGTTTACATTTGCGTTTTTGAGGGAGTTTATAAAGAATGATGGATAATAATATAAGTATGACATTAGAAAATGTTTAGAGTATTTTATAATGTGTTCAATGATTTTTAAAAAAAAAATTTTTCTTTTATTATTATTTTTAAGAGAAGTTTTTTTCTTTTTTTGTATTTTCTTTTTACATATTACTGTTAACTATTTTACAACTTGTTAAATTAATGTATTTAGATTTGTTTATGAGTTATATGTGTTTTAAGATGTTTTGAAAAATTTTTAATTAAGCCTGTATTCAGCTCTGGGAAGGCCGGGGGAGGGGATGGGAGGGTTGGGGGGGTTGGGGAGGGCATGGGAGGGTTGGGGGGGGTTGGGGAAGGGAATTGTTTTGTAAAACTTAAAAATTTTCAATAAAAAAAAACCTTTGCACTACAGGGGTCAATCTATTGTAACAAAACATTTTTATCTGTAATTAAGTTTCCAATCTAGTTGATTAGAAAGAGTCTAAATCAGGCATGTCAAACTCGCGACGTCACGTGATGTCACGTAATGTATCACAACTTTTTCCCCATTGCCGGCAATGGGGTGGGCGCAGTTTCAGTATGATGCATCCGGCCCACGGGCTGGCAGTTTAACATAACTGGTCTAAACTAGCCTTGTCTGTAAAGTTAATCCCAACACTAACCCATTGCCTTTCTGGACCTCAGCCACTTTTAAGATGTGTGGACTTCAGCTTCCAACATTCCATCATGCATCTCAAATATCTTTTTTTTTTTTAGTTTGGTTCTCCAGATAAATTAAATCTGGATTTCTACTTACCTGGATCCTATTGTAAGTGATTTCAAAATAAGTTTCATTGTCACTTAAAGGCATGTTGAATTCTGTTTTGCAAAGCATTCCTATGACAGAATCTTGGAAAGAGGCCAATATTGTTTTACTGCCAAAGGAAGGGCGGGACTTAAAATCGCATCTTAAACATCTTATATTTGCCAAGGTTGAGCAACAGTGTCTACAACAGTGGTTCTCAACGTTTGTGTGACGGCGACCCCCGTCACACAAATGTACTGCGCATGCGCGGGGCGCATGCACGGCGCTGCCCCCATGCACGGCGCGCATGCGTGGCGGTGCCCCAAGGGGGGGAAATGGCAGATCGCCTTCTTTGGCGACCCCCGTAAAATGGTCGATCGACCCCAAATGGGGTCGCGACCCATAGGTTGAGAACCGCTGGTCTACAACTACAAAACGTCAAGAAAATCTGTAGACAAGAAAGAGGGAATAACACTAGAAGATAGACAATTGGTTATTCAGATTAAAAACCAAAGTCCGGCTCATATAAAAAGAATATACAATGTTTTATTAGAGTTAGATTCGGAAACAGAATTGATTAAAGACTGTATGATTAAATGGGCTCAGAATATACAGGAGCCGATCTCATTGGATTTATGGGAGACAATTTGGATAAGAAATGTTAAATTTACACAAGCTCAAAATTTGAGAGAAAATTTTTATAAAATGTTTTATAGATGGCACTTAGATCCTAAAAAATTATCTTGTATGTATTCCAATATACAGCCCAAATGTTGGAGATGTGGCAACAATGATGCGACATACTTTCATATTTGGTGGAACTGTAAAAAAGTAAAGGCTTTTTGGATTATGATTTGGTGGAACATTCAAAAGATTTTTAGAAAAAAGATAAAGTTTACTCCTCAACTATTTTTACTTGGTATTTTTGTTGACTTAAATGAAAAAGAAACTACTTTGATGTTGAATTTATTAACTGCAGCAAGGTTACTAGTAGGTTTATATTGGAAGAAAGATTCCTTGCCTACTTTAGAAGAATGGATATTTAAAGTATCTAGTTTTGCAGAAATGGCAAAAATTTCTGCTTATTTAAAGGATCATACACAAGAAAGATATATTACTGTATGGGGAAGGTGGATAGATTATATTCAGAAAAAGTATGGAATTAAAAAGTTTCATTTATTTTATGAATGAATATTAAATATTATAGAGAATTGTTTTATAGGTTATGGAGTTAAAGGTTAATTATGATATTTTTTCTTCTTCTTTTTTCTCTTTTTCTTTTTTCTTAATTATTATAATTTTTTTTTTATTAACCCTGTATTCTGCTCTGGGAAGTGAAGGGAGGGGGGGTGGGAGGGAGGGTAAGGGGGGGTTTCTCTACTTTAAAATTTTATTGTATTTTTATAAATGATTGTATGTTTAAAAAATAAAAAATTTTCAATGACAAAAAAAAAAGAAAGAAAATCTGTGATTTACTGCCAAGGTATAGGTTGAGAACCTGGCAGAACTCAACCATAAATAGAAAATGTAGATGTGTTTCTAGACATACAAATGAGAAAACAAATCAAATATATTCCTTTGGTGGAAAGATTAAAATAATTGTGCGAGCTTTTATTTAAAGTAGTAACTTCCGTCCCTAAACATCTGAAGCTTCTTCCTTTGCAGCTCCCACCCATGTGAAATAAATATGACGGGTGGGGCACACAGGGGCAAAAGAGGAAATCCTACGTTACCCTTTTCAGTTCTGCAAAGAACACACACACACACACACACACAGTTACATGATCACATTTTGGGTGCTTGGCAACTGGCACACCTTTACAACCATTTGCATTGCTTCGTAAGTCATGTAACCACAATTTTCAATGTTTTGGCTTTGCAACATTCATTGGCTACATTGGTTCGCTTAAGGATCGTATGGTTTGCTTAATGACCATAGTGACTTGCTTTATGACCACTGTAACCCGCTTAACAACTGCAGCAACGTACAACCAAAATTATGGGTCCAGTTGTGGTTGTTAGGGGAGGACTAACTGTAAACAATAGAAACTGCCATTCTGCAAGCAACTTATGACTTGAGGATGGAATGGAATCAGGATTCCATCAAGGTCAATCCCACAACACTGCCTTTTATGGATCTTAAGCTTGATTGAGCCTCAGTTCTTAATCAACTTTTGGGTTTCCTTTTTAATTATTGTTGAAGAGTTTAGGACTTTTCAGATCAGCAAGATTTTCCTGTATTCATCGAGTCAGTTGCTTCCTCCTTAGCGGAGGACAATGCAAGTTAGATTTTTAAACACCTTTGAAATATAGGAAGCATTGGATTGTGCAGCAAAAGGGTACTCAGAATATAGATTTCAACAGTTACAATGGATTAAGGGTCCAAATTGATTTGGAAGTACAGGTAGTCCTTGACATATGACCACAACTGAGCCCGAAATTTCTGTTGCTAAGTGAAACACTTGTTAAGTGATTTTTGTGCTATTTTATGACATTTCTTGCCACAGTTGTTAAGTGAATCACTGCAGTTGTTAAGTTAGTAACACAGTTATTAAGTGAATCTGGCTTCCCCTACTGACTTTGTTGTCAGAAAAGGTGATCACATGACCCCGGGACACTGCAACTGTCATAAACTGTCAGTTGCCACGAGAGTTATTTTTGATCACGTGGCATTGGGGATGCTGCAATGGTCATTAAGTATAAAAAACAGTCATAAGTCACTTTTTCAGTGTCATTGTAACTTCGAACTGCCACTAAATGAACTGTTGTAAGTCAAGGACTTCCTTTATAGCTTTGATTTAATTAGAAATAATTTTCTAACAAATGAGAAAATGTCTGTTTTGGGAATTTTATGATAAGGGAGACCTTAAAGGTTGTGCACTAGGGGGAGCTACAGGATAAAGAGTGGAGCAGATTTCTATAAATTATTGTATATTTTTGGCCAATCTGTTGTTAATATATATATATAATCTCAATAAAATGGACCAAGCATGTTGTAATGAAGTTACAGATCAAAAAGAAGCTGCAACGGATAATTTTGAAATTCTTTGAAGGGGGATTTAACTGGGATAAGCTATATATGGAGAAAAACAGAAACTTACAAATAGAATTGATTTGCTCCCTAAATATGGTGCACAGCTATCAGGCAGTGGATGAATAGCTTATGTTTTGCTAAGGTTTTGAATGGTTTTTTTTTAGAGGCAATAAAAAAGGACAAAAGTTATTTATTGGATATACTAAATCTGTTGCTTTAAACTTTAAACTTTAAATCTGTTAAAAGTTTGAAAGACCTATGACTACAAAAACAAATGAACAGAAAACTAACTCTGGGGCTCTTTCTGAAGGGATTAAAAAGTGACACCCCTTCAGGGAAGATTTATCAAGTTAGTTTCTTTGATCATACTGTTCATCAGTATGATCAATGATGTTCATCAGTATGTCATATCGTGGCCTTAACAATCACACAAATTACTCACTCTGTGTCACTTAAGACTGCAATCTGCTCCAAAGAGGAAAATACCAATAGCACCTAGATATATATACTGTTCCAGTGCTTTATTAACACTCTCTGAGCAGTTTACAAAGTCAGCATATTGCCACCAACAATCTGGGTCCTCATTTTACCGACCTCAGAAGGATGGAAGGCTGAGTCGACTTTGAGCTGATCAAGATCGAACTCCTGGCAGTAGGCAGAGTTTGCCCGCAATACTGCATTCTAGCCATGAATTCATGCTTAGCGTTCAGAAAGTTACTCTCTTAGCCCCATATCTCCCGAGTGAACCCTAAAGCAGCACCATCAAGCCGTCTATGGGCTCTCCAGATGTTACTCTTCCATGCTAATGCATATGAAGAATGGTTGCAAGAACTGGGCATGGGTAGTATAGTGAAGGGAAGTACCAGGGGTGACATGATAGCAGGGTTCCAGTATTTGAGGGGCTGTCACAAAGAGGGGTCAACCTATTCTCCAAAACATCTGAAGGCAGGACCAGAAGCAACAGATGGAAACTAATCAAGGAGAGAAGCAACCTGAAACTAAGAGAAATTTCCTGAGTGTTAGAACAATTAATCAGTGGAACAACCTGCCTCCAGAGGTTGTGGGTATTTCATCACTGAGGTTTTTAAGAAGAGACTGGACAGCCACTTGTCAGAAATGGTATAAGGTCTCCTGCTTGAGCAGGGGGTTAGACTAGATCACCTACAAGGTTCCTTCCAACTTATTCTGTATCAGTTTCTTTGTTCAGGGTTAAAAGAAGAAAATAATTATACCTGGATTCCTTTATTGGACTTCTAGTGGCAGGGATGTTTAATAATCCTATGGATTTGTGTATTTTACTTAAGAAATATCCTATAGCAGTGGTTCTCAACCTGTGGGTCAGGACCCCATTTGGGGTCGAACGACTATTTCACGGGGGTCGCCAAACAACACAGTCTGCCATTTTTTTCCCCCTTTTCCTTAGCTGTGCTACTCCCTTTTATTCTATTGGCTCTTGAATAGAGTCTAATTCTATTGGCTTTCAAAAGCCAATAGGAATTGTCCAGGCTGTCTCTGCCCTGCTGAGCCCGCCAAAAGTCCCATTCTGCAAATGGTGCTGCACCAGTTGAGTAGTCCTCGACTTACGACCGGTTGAGTAGTCCTCGACTTATGACCGGTTGGGGGTCGCGGCATTAAAAAGGTTGAGAACCACTGTCCTATAGGGAGGCATAGAAATTGTATTTAGAGATGAGTTATGACCATAATGTGCATCCAAATTTCTTTTTCTGACAAAGAATTAAAGAATTAAATTGGGAGACTAAAATGGCCATTTCGAGCTCATTCTGCTCTCGTCAGTTAGCCACACCCTTTATGGGATTCGAACCTGGGCAGTTTACATACTAGGCAGTGATTTAACCACCAAGCCACAGGCTCTCCTCCCTCTTTGCCAGCTGAGTCAAGGGAGTATATGCAGGAAGTTTTTTTCAGACAGATGTCTAATTGATTACACCTTGACATTTTTTAACTGCTATACTGCAGTTTTACTTTTTACAATCTCTTTTGCCTTGCAAAAGAAATTTGGATTTGTAATGTTTCGCAGTTATGACTTGAGCCTGCTTAACGCCCCTAGTTGGGGGCTGCAAGGCAAAAGAGATTGTAAAAAGTAAAACTGCAGTATAGCAGTTAAAAAATGTCAAGGTGTAATCAATTAGACATCTGTCTGAAAAACTTCCTGCATATATACCGTATTTTCCGGCGTATAAGACGACTGGGCGTATAAGACGACCCCCAACTTTTCCAGTTAAAATATAGAGTTTGGGCTATACTCACTGTATAAGACTACCCCTCTTCCAACGCACACCAAATAAAAATTTAAAAACATCAGATTTGATTTCAATATGGTAATTTTAATTCAAATGTTTATGACATGCAGGTACTTAGCAGAAAAACTGTCATTTATAAACATAAGGCTGTCATCAAACATATAAACATAAAACAGTGCAAGTGGATTAAACTTTTCCTAATTCACTCTAAAGCTGAAAGGAAGGATAAGACAATAAAACCATGGGAGCTGCCATGCTGTTTGTTTTTTAAGCTGTCAACCAAACTGAACTGATGATGATAGGAGGAAGATAAAAAACAATAGAAAGAGCAAGTGCCGGGCAAGTCCCTGGCGAGTCAGCAACGCCCATCATAACTGCAAGCTATTTTTACAGGTTTTGCTTGTGTGACAGTTTCCTTTTAAAAGCCTTCAAAATCATCCTGTTCATCATCTGGTATCATAAAAATATCAATGACATCTTGTGGTACATTTGTAAGGCAGTCATGATATGGATCGAATTCCGTATCAGATGGTGTGGTCTCAGCTTCAGCTTCCTCTTCATCTTGCCACAAGTAGTCATCCTCCATACCATCTAATGAATTTGATATGCCACACTTCTTGAAAGACTTGATTACTGTTTCTGCATCAATATCATTCCAGGCTTTTATGACAAACTTGCACAAAACATCCAACTGTGGAGCACGCATGTTTCCTCCTTTTGTGAATGACTTTTCGCCGCTAACCATCCATTCATTCCACTGTTCTCGAATGCGATCTTTAAATGGCTTGTTTAGGCACACATCCAGTGGCTGTACCAACGATGTCAATCCTGCAGGAATAACTGCCGCATCTGTGTTTATTCTTGCAAGCCTTTGCTTGGTGCTGGGAGTTAAATGAGCCCTGAACATATCCCACACCAGTAGACTACGTTTTTGAAGAAGTCCACCTGGTCGCCTGCTCCCATACATTATCAAGCCATAGCTTTACCCCTTCTTCATCCATCCAGCCTTTTTCATTCACATGTACAAAACAACCAACAGGGAACTTGAGTTTCGGCATTGTTTTTCTTTTAAAAATAATCATTGGTCTCAGTTTGGCACCATCAGCTGTGCATCCTAGTACCACTGTAAAACTGGACTTCTCATGTCCTGTTGTTTTAATTAAAATTGTTTTTTCACCTTTTTGATGGACAGTTTTATTTCCAACCATATCAAAATTCATTGGAGTTTCATCCATATTTCCAATACTACTTAACGCATAGCCATGTTTAATGTGCTGTTGTATTACGTATCGATGGAAACTAATTACTTTGCTATCAAGATCTGCAGGTAATTTGTGTGCCATTTTTGTCTTTTGCCTCAGTACCATATTATGCCTTTTCAAGAATCTAGTACACCAAGATACTGTGGCCTTAAATCTGTTGCTGTGATCTGGGTTAGATTTGGCCCACTGAAGTGCAGACAAACATATTTTATTTCGTGTCACTACATAACCATTTTGGCGATGCTCATTCACCATGTCTGCTACATGTTTTTCAAGTTCTGGCCAATGTGGGGTGCCTCTTCTTAATGCACACTTACCCCTTGCCATACTCTTTAACGCTTTTTCATTTGCTTTCCAGTCCCGAACCATCTTTTCTGTTACTCCATATTGTCTTGCAGCAGCACAGTTATTATGTTCCATGGCAAAGTTTACAACTTTAAGTTTGAAACTGGCTTTATATTTCCTTCTTCTTGCTGGTGGAGCCATGATGGCATCTTGACTGTTGGACATTTGTATACAGTACTGTATGTACTGGTGCTCTACTGTATGAACTGGTACAGATACTGGTGCTGTACTGTACCGGTACATACCCAGTATACAACAACCAGCCAATCATGGCAAGCGATATACCTTATCACTGGCAAGCGATGTACCTTACTGGTGATTGGCTTGTTGTTGTATACAAAGCCTGGTTGGATTGGGTGGGTCAGCTCTCCCTGCCTGCCCAGCCCTCCCTGTCGTCTTATATGCCCTAGGGAAAAAAATGGACAAGCTAATACACCCTTTCGCTGAAGAAGGGGAGAGGGATGGAGGAAAGGGAGCGAAGTTTTCTGAGTTCTCATTGGCCACCTGTAAGCCCAAATGAGTACAGTATTCTCTCCTCCGCAGGCGCCCTTTTATGCCAGTGCTGAGTGTGTGCGTGCGCGTGGCATGCATGTGACTCCCGCGGGCTGCGCACCGGGATCTCCGGAGACTGGATCTCCTCCTCTTGGTCTTCCATCCCATGAATTCTAGCCGGTTTCAGGCTAGTATTTACTGCAACTCTCTCGGGCCCCGCCCGTCTTTCTGACATATACACGTGCGCACACACACACATGCCTTCTTTCCCTCCTCCCTCTCCCTCCAATCCTTCCCAGCTCAGAAAGCAGCGAGGAGAACACACACACACAACACACAAACACACACACACGCATGCAGACACGCCTCCTTTCTCCCTCCAATCCTTCCTTCCCACCCCGATTTCCAGCTCGGAAAATGCAATCCTTCCCAGCTCAGAAAGCAGCGAGGAGAAGCGTGCACACACACACACATGCACACACGCCTCCTTTCTCCCTCCAATCCTTCCTTCCCACCCCGATTTCCAGCTCGGAAAATGCAATCCTTCCCAGCTCAGAAAGCAGCGAGGAGAAGCGTGCGCACACACACACACACACAACACACACACACACACATGCACACACGCCTCCTTTCTCCCTCCAATCCTTCCTTCCCACCCCGATTTCCAGCTCGGAAAATGCAATCCTTCCCAGCTCAGAAAGCAGCGAGGAGAAGCGTGCGCACACACACACACAACACACACACACACACACACAACACACACATGCCTCCTTTCCCTCCTCCCTCTCCCTCCAATCCTTCCCTCCCACCCTGATCTCCAGCTCGGAAAGATTGAGACCCACAGGCATTTACCAGCCTGTGACTTCAAGTTAGCAAAAAGCAGCTACAAACCACAAGCCTGCTAGAGGTGAGCCGCGGGGACGGATTGCTGAAACAAACAGCTTAGAGTTTAATTGCTCTCCCCACTGCCACTCTACCAATCAAGGACTCTTTTTGAGTGAGGGGGGGAGAGAAAACTTGATGAGTAATATACCAAACCACATGTGTAAAGGAATAAAATAGAATACCCGTATTTTCCGGCGTATAAGACGACTCGGCGTATAAGACGACCCCCAACTTTTAAGAAGGTTTTTGTGGCCTAGAAAGTCGTCTTATACGCCGGAAAATACGGTGTGTGTGTGTGTGTGTGTGTATATATTATATATATATATATATATATACACACACACACACACACACACACACACACATATATATATGTAGGTCTTTGGTTGTTCGGGTTTTCTCCCGCGTAAAATTGGAAGTGTCTTGGCGACGTTTCGACGAAGTCCCATTCGTCATCTTCAGGCTGGTGTTTTCAGCTTCGTGCTTCGAGCAGCAATGTGTGGTCTTAGCTGTTTCTTCCTTTTAACTGCCAGTGGGGGTATGAACTGATTGGGTGGGAGCTTGGCTGTGTTCTGATTGGGTGGAGGTGTGTTCTGATTGGTTAGGGGCTTGGCTGTGCTCTGATTGGCTGGGGGGTTGGCTGTGCTCTGATTGGCTGGGGGAGTGTTCTGTTTGGTTGTGCTCAGGTTAGTCTGAGTTGCAGAGGGGTTTAAGATTTTGGGCTGCCTTGCTATTTTTTGGCTTCGCGTTGTGGTCGTGCCTCATTTTCATGGAGGGTGTCAGTTTGCTTCATGTATGGATTGGAGGGGTTTAAAGTGGCTAATGATGCAGCTGTGGTCTGGCTTCTGGTTTGTGGTCGTGCCTCATCATCGGTGTGGCTTTGGGTTTGTTTTTTGCGTGGATGTGTGGTGGTGACATCCTGTGTGGTTTTTGTGAGTGTGGGTCTGGTATCATTTTTTGTGTTAGGGAGTCGTTTGTCAATAAGGGCGGGTTTCCAAATGGCTGGTAGGCGGGAGGTATCATCTCGCTTGTTCATGCTGTGTGGGCGTTTTTCTATCTCGATGGCTTCTCTGATTATTCTGTTATTAAAATGTTCACTTTTGGCAATGGTTCTGGTATTTTTAAAGTCAATTTCATGTCCTGTGGCTTTAAGGTGTTGGACCAGGGAAGATGTTGGTTCCTCTTTTTTGACTGAGTTCTTATGTTCTTCAATGCGTGCACTTATTCTTCTGTTGGTTTGTCCGATGTATGTGGTGGGACAAGTGGTGCATGGGATTTCGTATACTCCTTGATTTTCTAATTCAATTTTATCTTTGGGGTTTCTAAGGATGGTGGATATTTTTCTGTTTGTGCAGAATGCTGTTTTGATGTTGTGTTTATGGAGGATCTTACTGATTCTGTCTGTGGTGCCTTTTATGTATGGGAGGAGGGCTTTGCCGTTTTCTTGTTCTTCGTCTTGGATTTTAGTGGGGGTTTCTTTTTGGATTAGGTTTGTAATCTTATTTCTTTGGAATCCATTGGATGTTAGTACATTGGTGAGAGTGTGTAGTTCGGTTTTTAGGTGTTGTTCGTCAGCTAAGCGTTTTGTTCTGGAGATGAGCACAAATCAGAGCACAGCCACGCCCCTAACCAATCAGAACACACCTCCACCCAATCAGAACACAGCCAAGCTCCCACCCAATCAGTTCATACCTCCACTGGCAGTTAAAAGGAAGAAACAGCTAAGACCACACATTGCTGCTTGAAGCACGAAGCTGAAAACACCAGCCTGAAGATGACGAATGGGACTTCGTCGAAACGTCGCCAAGACACTTCCAATTTTACGCGGGAGAAAACCCGAACAACCAAAGACCTACATACAAACACCCGCAAAAACCTCAGAAAACATATATATATATATATATATATATATATATATATATATATATATATATATATATATATATATACACACACACATACATACACACATACACACATACATTGCTTACTGGTGTACACCGCTTACAGAGTGCTTGCACTTAAAGTGGTATATAAGTCTCATAAATAAATAAATAAATAATTGGGAATTTCTGTTGCTAGGTAAGATAGTTGTTGTGAGTTGCACCAGAGTTGCACCACTCCCGCCACAGTTATTAAGCAAGTTACTGCAGTTGTTAAGTGAGTCATATAGTTATTAAATGAATGCAGCTTTCCTCCATTGATTTTGCTTATCAGAAGCCAGCTAGAAAAGTCACAAATGGTGATCACGTGACCATGGGAATACAGTGGTTCTCAACCTGTGGGTCGGGACCCCATTTGGGGTCGAACAACCATTTCACGGGGGTCACCAAACAAGGCTGTCCGCCATTTTTTCTCCCTTTTCTTTGGCCACGCCCCTGGCACCCGGTTATGTATAAGTGGTTGGGGGTCACCACAACATGGGGAACTGTATTATGGGGTCGTGGCATTAGAAAGGTTGAGAACCACTGCCTTAATAGAAAACTTAGCAAATTGTGATGTTATTTATAAACTAAAGAACAATATATTGTTACATTATAAACCTATAGAAACTGTAAAAATATGTATACTTTTAAAAAGAAACCTAGCCCATTATAGAAAAAACAAAGCTATATGGGGAAGAGATGGGGGGAAACCCCATATATTAAATACGCAGAAAGCAACATGAAAAAGAAAAAAGAGAGGGGAAAAACAGGATATGGAGAGCAGGAGAGAAAAAAACTCTTTAAACTAACAGCAGAATACCTAAATATTATCTGTCTGTCTCTCTATCTATATTATTAAGTTTTATTTTTATTTCTGAGATCTTAAGAAGTAATTATTTGGCAAAATGCCACTGTATTTCAAAGCAATTTGGCCAGAAGCATTAGATTCAACATTAGATATTACTATAAAATTGTTTCTACTCAGCTCACCCAATCAACTTCTTATATGTAGAATCATGATGTCCTATAGAATAACTTGTGCCTGCCCTGTGGAATAACTTCCTTCCAGAAATAATCTGTGAATCAGCACCCTTCCTGTTAGCCTTCGGTAAGGCCTTCAAGACCTGATTGTTCTCCCAGGCACTTGAGCCAAGAAGTAAATGAGCTCTGCTGCTTAATGCTAGTTTTTATAAACTGGTATTACTGTTATAACCTTGAACATTGTGGTTTCGATTGTTAAAAGTGTTGTTTCAACAATGAAAACCACCCAGAGTCACTGCTGTCAGATGTATAGCTAGATCAGGGGTGTCAAACTCAATTTCATTGAGGGCTGCATCAGCATTGAGGTTGCCCTCGGAGGGGCCAGGTGGGTGTGACCAGGGTGGGTGCAGCCTACTGGGTGGGCGTGGATGGAGTAGGTGTGGCCTACTGGGTGGGCATGGCCAGCTCTACATCGTTCGCATCAAGGATGCCTTGTGGGGGCCTGGGCAGCAGTGGGACATATCTAAGGGTCTCTGGCAGAAGGGGGTGGGACCAGGGCAAGCGCCAAGGCATGGTCCATTTCTTCATTCCTCACAAAGGGTGACATATCCCCAACATGCACCCAGGGGGCGGGGCCAATGCAGCAGGGGCTGGTTCCTCGCTGTTTCTAGACGGCCTTGTGGAGCTAAGACTGAATGCGTTTCAGCATAGAGGGCCACTACAAAATTGTACATTGGCTCCTGGGCCAGCCTGGGCCAGGGCCAAGGCAGTGGGGGCCGTTTCTTCACTGTTTCCAGGAGGGCTTCGCAGGCCACATGAAACCACTTCGCGGGCCGCATCCGGCCCCCGGGCCTTGTGTTTGACATGTCTGAGCTAGATCAATGATAGACTGGTTGGTTGGTAGTTTGATTGATTGACTGATTGATCTAACTAACCAACTTTATGGCTCCAGTATATGGAGTATTCACATACTTATTTCAAGGTGCAGAAACCACATTTATTATGTAAGTGGCACAATGAAGCTTTCAGTAAGATACAATGGCAGAGCAAAAAAGGAGCTGATTTTGCACTGGATATGGTCTATGACCAAGATGGCGAACCTGTGGCACACAGAGCCCTCTCTGTGGGCACGCGCACATCACCCCAGTCCTAGGTCTTCAGCTGGGTTTATAAAACCTTTTCGCTTTAGGCCTCTGCCATGTGCAAAAAAAAAAAAGGTTCAATCAATCAATCAATTTCAACTTCTCGCGGGGAAAAAAAGATATTGCAAAGTTGGAATTGATTGATTTAACTTTTTAGTCCCACCCAGTCTGCCATTACTACCGCAGCCACGCCCATCCAATGGGCCACACCCACCCGGCACCCGATGATACATAAGTCGGTTTTGGGTTGCAGTTTGGGCACTCGGTCTCTAAAAGGTTCGCCATCACTGGTCTATGACTAAGACTGGCACAAAGCTACTTCTCAATACAAAACAAACAGAGCTTGGTTCACACATCAGACTCAAACAAAATGTCAACTTTTTTAGAATTTGGCTAATATTGCTGGTAATACAGCTGAAAGGCTCATGACTTGCTTCCTGGCCCCTCAAATCTCCTCAGTCCTACCTCAACAGCACTAAACAAATGCATTCCTCTTCAACATAACTTTCACTGGCAATGCTAATAAAACCAGAAGGCTTTTAATCTGATTCTTAGGGAGAAAAGAGGCAGCTTGGCAGTTACCCATTTCTTCCATTGAAGATTGTTTTTTCTACAGTATATATTCAGTTATGTGTGAGAGGTTGTCCATGCATGTGTGTACAGCTGTTTGGGGAAGAAATATGTGTATTATTTTATTAAGAAAATTTACATAGTCGTCCAACTCACAACAGGTGGCCCTGGGAGGCTTGCAACGTTTTTTAAAAATCTACTGCATACTAAAACCCATAATAAAACCTTTACCCAACCACCCATGGCAGCAACAGCACAATCAAATCAACCAAGCAATCAGCTCCATCTCCATTTAACTATGAGCCAGCAGTGTGCTGCAGCTGCCAAAAAAGCCAACACAGTGCTAGGTTGCATTAACAGAGGGACAGAATCAAGATCACGTGAAGTGTTGATACCACTTTAGAATGCCTTGGTAAGGCCACACTTGGAATACTGCATCCAGTTTAAGTCACCACGATGTAAAAAAAATGTTGAGACTCTAGAACAGGAATGTCAAACTGGTGGCCTGTGGGCTGGATGCGTCATGTGCAGGCCACGCTCTGCAAAGGCAAAAACCATTGTGATGCAACCCCATACATCATGTGACGCGATCGATTTCTAGACCTGTGCTCTAGAAATAGTGCAGAGAAGAGCAACAAAGATGATCAGGGGACTGGAAGCTAAAACATATAAAGGACCGTTACTGGAATTGGGCATGTCTAGTTTAATGAAGAGAAGGACCAGGGGTGACACGATAGCAGTGTTCCAATATCTCAGGGGCTGCCACAAAGAAGAGGGAGTCAAGCTATTCCCCGAAGCACCTGAAGGCAGGACAAGAAGCAACGGATGGAAACTAACCAAAGAGAAGCAATCTAGAACTAAGGAGAAACTTCCTGACAATTTGTCAGAACAATTAATCAGTGGAACAACCTGCCTCCAGAAGTTGTGAATGCTCCAACACTGGAAGTTTTTAAGGGACTGGACAACCATTTGTCTGAAGTGGTATAGGGTTTCCTGTCTGAGCAGGGGGTTGGACTAGAAGACCTCCAAGGTCCCTTCCAACTCTGTTATTCTATTCTATTCTATTCTATTCTAATTCCATTCCAGCTTAAACTGGCCAGTCTCTAACAATTTGAAACTATCAAAGTCAAGCCTCTTGACTTTTCCAAGATGGATTCTCGGATCATGCTGTTTGTTTGATTTTGATTTAAATGAGATAGGTGAAGCCAGCTATTATAATTTAGTAACTAAAGTATATGGATTGGTGTGACGTGTGAATCCAGCTAGTCTACACTTATTTTGATTTTTGGCAACAGGTCTTATATAGTAACAGTAACTTGTATCTTATATGGCACAAGTTTTTCAATGGCTTTTTTTCTGTCCCAAACATTTTATAAATATTGGCCATTTTGTTTGTCCATTAAACAACTTTGTATTTAGTCCTAGATACTGCATTCAATTTCATTCTGAAGAATGCACAATGGGCTATTTGATCCATTCTTCAGGGCACTAGGACTTGGTAAACAAAGGGTGGTTAAAAGAATAAATAGCTTAACTTAGCTAGTATGAATCTGGGCAATATGCCGACAAAAAGATACAATCTCTCTATGTTCATTGTGTAGCAGTCATATTTTAAATAAATGGATAATTTGGGAGCACCTTACATCAACAACCTGGTGGCAAAAATAGGAATTAATATCCTATTCATACATTGGGATTAGAAATTTCTGGTCCTTAATTTCTCAATTTACAACAGTTCATTTAGTGTCCATTCAAAGTTACAGAAGCACTGCAAAAAGTGGTTTATGACCATTTTTCACATGACGATTGCAACATCCCCGTGGTCACATGATCCAAATTCAGATCATTGGCGACTGGTTCATATATATGATGGTTGCCCTGTTCTGGGGACATGTAATCAGTTTTTGCGATCTTCTGACCAGCAAACTCAATAGGGAAGCCAGATTCACTTAACGACCGTGTTACTAACTTAACAACTGCAATGATTCACTTAATGACTGTTGCAAGAAAGGTTGTAAAATGACAGAAAACTCACTCAACAAACATTTCACCTAGCAACACAAATGTTGGGCTCAATTGTGGTCGTCACGCGAGACTTACTGTGCAACATTAATTGTCCTGGTTGGTCTTCAATGAGTTTGGTGTGATGCATCCCCTATTATCCTTAAAGTATCCAGGTTTCACTAATTGTGTGACTTATTTTTCAAACTCTTCTAAAAATTAGGCTTTTCTAGAGACTGAGTTTTAGACAGCTTGAGGGTCCCTTGGATTGTATCTGGAGCCAGACTATGGGGGAAAATACTTTTATAACACTGGTACAGCTAGAGACAATTTAAACCTGTCTCCTCATGGGCTAAGAATGGAATTAAGGCAGTGAAGAGACCCATCAAGGACAGGGGGAAGGAGTGTGCCAGAACATATTCATGCTTCAGTTGCTGCAAATGGGCCAAGGCCCAACCCAGGTTTTCCTGGAAGATAGTCAAAAGACCTCACCTGACTTATCAACTAGAGCAGTAGTTCTCAACCTGTGGGTCGGGACTCCATTTGGGGTCGAACGACCATTTCACGGAGGTCACCAAACAACACAGTCCGCCATTTTTTCCCCTTTTCCTTAGCTGTGCTACTCCCTTTTATTCTATTGGCTTTTGAAAGCCAATAGAATAGACTCTCTTGAATAGAGTCTAATTCTATTGGCTTTCAAAAGCCAATAAGAATTGTCCAGGCTGTCTCTGCCCTGCTGAGCCCGCCAAAAGTCCCATTCTGCAAACGGTGCTGCACCAGTTGAGTAGTCCTCGACTTACGACCGGTTGAGTAGTCCTCGACTTACAACTGGTTGGGGGGGGTCGCAGCATTAAAAAGGTTGAGAACCACTGAACTAGAGATAGGAGCAGAGCATCAAATTTCACACATAGAGTGTGCTGCATTTTGATTTGGGGGGGGGGAGAAACTCCAAGCCTCTTCTGACAGCCACCGGCAGGACGGCCCTTCTCCATCTTTCCTAAAAACGTGTTCCCTCCATTAGGGAGAAACCTAGGAAAGAGTTAAAACCCCTCCCCTAAATTGTTTCAATTACAAGCAAGCCGGTGGGGGGAGGGAGGAAAGAGAGAGAGAAGAGGCAGACAGCCAAAAAGAGAGATAGAGAAGATAGAGAGAAGCAACAGGAGCGACTGTCCTTCCATCCACTTTTATTTCGTAATGGCGCCCTGATCATTTACCCAGATCTCTACTTCACATTATTTGGAAGTTTGGGAGGCGGCTATTTTCCCCCTCGCTTTTATCTCTCTCCCCTCCCCCCCCACCATGCTCTTTTAACCTGGAGCGTTCCTGCTTCAGTTGCATCAGAGGCCTTAAAGCTCTGCCCTCCACCCCAGCCCCGAACCCGACGGCAGAGCTTCCCCAGCCTTTAATCTCCCGCGCGAACTCAACCCAAGAGATACAAAGAAGCTGATCGGAAAGGGCCGTGCAGCCACTCGCGGCTCAGTCTTCCGTCCCAGCCTTTTTCCCACTACTAGCGGAAAACTGATCCAACTTTTCTGCGTTTACCCCCCACCCCACCCACCCACACACACATCCAAACCTGCCTCGGTAACAATTTCCAACTTACTCGAAATCGCCATCAGCCATGGTCTTGCAGAAGAAGGCTGAACGAGGAGATGCAGTAGGCTTATAAAGGACCGCTTTTCCTAAACTTGGATTAAGCCGGGCGACGCTTCAAGTCCTTCGCAGGCGAAGTTGCTGCGCTCTCCGCCTAACAACGTAAAGCTCTCTGCGTTCAAATCGTCCCTTCGGGCGGGGTGCCAGTCAGCCGAAAGAAGCCGTCAGGGTGTAGTCAGGCACTTTGGTTGAAAGCGATTTCCTCTTCTCTCCGCCCGCTGCGATTTCAACGCGAGTTGATCCCCAGGGGGATCCGGGAAGGGGCTGGTTGGTTCTCCACGAGCACAGAAACCTCGCTCCCGCACCCTCTTTCTGGACGGGTGCTTCCTGCAGATATGCCTTCCCCAGCATTGGGCTCCCAGAAGTGTCCGGCTGCAGCACCGACCATCATCCCCAGCCACGTACAAAATCGTTGTGGATGTTTTTTTGTTTTTAGGATAGGACATATTTGATTTAACGGGTCTAAAATCAAAACATACACAATAGGCTCATTCGAGCGTGCTAAAGCAACGATTGCAAACGGCTAACAAACCAAGCCAAAAAATAATAATGATTGCAAAATGATAACAACAAAACCCATTTTTTTTAAAAAAATGTGTTTCTGTTGGAAGAAAAAGGGCTGAGCTCTAAGCAGGAATTTCAACCATCTTGTTTAAAATACTTTAAAAATAATAAAAGAAAAAACAACACAAATACAATTATAATGCAGAAGCATGCTTTTTTAAAAAAAAAACAAAACCTCACAAATCCTGAAAAGTGCTTTTAAAAAAAAAAAAGAAAGAAAGAAAACAAAAAATGCAAAGTATATAATAGTTATAATTCTATACATATCTAAATATTACTAAAGTGTATACATATTTATAATACATTTGTATAACATCATTCATCTTTAACTTACAGTATAGATGAGTTCCCATTTCATTATATTTGTCCATACAAAGTTTACATCTAGGCAATCCATCCACTCATAGGAGTGAATGGACCATTTCTCTTTACAATGCTACAGTATCAGTCTCTTGGCTACAGCAAGGGCAAGGAGAGTACATTTACATTATTCAGTTGTTAAATTCCATATAATAGTTAATATACAGGTAGTCCTTGACTTACGACCACAACTGAGCCAAAAATTTATGTTGCTAAGTGAGACATTTGTTAAGTGAGTTTTGCCCCATTTTATGACCTTTCTTGCCACAGTTGTTAAGTGAATCATTGCAGCTAGTAGTACGGTTGTTAAGTGAATCTGGCTTCCCCATTGACTTTGTTGTCAGAATATCGCAAAAGGGGATCACATCGCAGTCATAAATATCAGTCAGTTGCCAAGCATCCTAATTTTGATCACGTGACCATGGGGATGCTGCAACTGGCCATAAGTGTGAAAAAGACTCATAAGTCACTTTTCTCAGTGCTATTCTAATTTTGAACAGTCACTAAATGTAACTTGTAAGTCAAGGACTACATGTAATTCGAGAGAATATTATCCTCTGAAATTTTTAACATTTGCCACGCACTCATATTTATATAATCTACTATTTTCCCAGAATAGGACATTGTAAAAACCTGCGCCTTAAAGAATCATCCTTATTACATCTCCAATAAAATGCTTAGATCAGTGGTTCTCAACCTTTTTAATGCCGCAACCCCCAACCGGTTGTAAGTCGAGGACTACTCAACCGGTCGTAAGTCGAGGACTACTCAACTGGTGCAGCACCGTTTGCAGAATGGGACTTTTGGCGGGCTCAGCAGGGCAGAGACAGCTTCGACAATTCCTATTGGCTTTTGAAAGCCAATAGAATTAGACTCTATTCAAGAGTAAAAGATGTAAAAGAGTAAAAGATGTGTTATATGAGTAAATGAACTACTACACATAACTATTCAAGTCACTGCATTTTGGATCAATTGTAGCCTCTCAAAGGCAGCCCCATGTTAGAACATATGCAATAATCAAAACAAGTCTTGATCAAGGAATAAGTGATTATAAGCAGGGCATCTTGATCCAAGAGAAATCATGACTAGTACACAAGATGCAATATATAAAGGCTTCTAACTATGGTTAGTAAAAGTGCAGTAGACTTTTTGGGCATAGGGAGGAAAAAGGCAAAGAAGAAATGTTAGAAATCTACTTTATTGAATCAGGTTTATGTGACCACTCTGTGTTAACCTAATAATTCCGGGCAGTTTGATAGGATTTTCATATACAAAAACAAAGTTCCCCAACTTTTTTCCACTATTTGTCCATCGGTCCCACAAGGAAAAACCATGAATTCCAGTTCCACTTTAGGCATGAAGTCAGCTGGATGACCTTGGGCCAGTCCTCCTCACTCTGCCTTAGAAAGCAAATCATGGCAAACCACTACTAGGAAAAAAAACTTGCCAGGAAAATTGCACAGATTAGTCCAAGCAGTTGCCAGGGGTCAACACTAAGGCCCAATAACAACCTAATAACAATCATTCATAGGACACACTCCTTTCCAAAATATTCATTGTTTGTATTCTTTTCCTAAATTCCTAATGTCTATATACCCACAGCAGAACGGGTGGAGAAAAACAATTTTAAGGCCAGAAAGGTTATGGATTCTGGCAAATGCCATAATAGATTAGACTCGACTCAATACTTATTACTATGTAGTCTAGAAGCAGCAGAATAAATCACTTTCCCCCCCCCCAAAAAAGAAGAGGATGGGCAGAAAAAATCCACTCAAGAACATTTCTTGGGTGTGGAACTGGATTAACTGAGGTTATTTGTTCAAAGAGAAAGAACTGAACCAACAGCGGTGTTATGTCCTGAGCCTGTGCAAGCAGGCTCGGGGCATTGCAAATGGTCCCGGGCAGGTGCAAGCTGCCCGGGACCAGGCAGGCTGTCGCCAGTACTTGTGCGCATGCGCAAGTGCTGGCGTGCCAAAAGTTGCAGATTGACCTGGGAAAGGCCTAGTTTTGGGCGTTGCCGGCGTCTTCCAACTGTAAGCTGAACTAAGAATAAAGAAGTTCTGAGAACTACAACTGCTTCTCGTGTCTTGCCATTTCGCGAAGGACGTAACACTGGCGACGAAGGTGGGATGCCTTACATCAACAAAAGGTGTAAGCTTACCCGAGTGAGTCCTGAGCGGCAGGAACGGCGTTGACTCGGCAGCTACCCGCCAATCCAGCGTGCATTCGGGGGTAGGCTGGCTGATAGACCCTTCCTTCTACAAAATGGCAAAAATTGGAAGGCTTTCGGAATTCGACGTCTCACATCCAGAGAGGTGGGAGTCCTACGTAGCCAGGGTGGAAAACTATCTCAAGGTAAATCAAGTACGGGAAGATAGTTTAAAGGCTGCCACCCTGCTGTGCGTTTGCGGTCAAGACGCATTCGAAATCGCTGAGAACCTTGCAGCACCTGTTCCTCTAGAGTCTGTCAGCTACGCAGATCTAAAAAAGCTACTGAAGGAGCACTTCCAGCCCAAGATGTCCGTCATCGCGTGGTGCCACACCTTTGAGCAGAGGGATCAACGAGCCGGAGAATCGGCCAAGGAGTACATCGCCGCGCTGAGGAAAGCCGCCAAACATAGCGAGTTCAAGGACCTCGAAGAACGACTGAGGGACAGATTTGTATGCGAACTAAGGCATAGGGAGTTACAACAGAGACTTTTTGCCAAGGAGGACTTGTCATTCCAAGATGCCTTGAGAGAGGTCACCGCAGAAGAAGCAGCGGGCGGCGCCATCAAGAACATGCGGCCGATCAGAAGCAGTCCTGATGCTGCGTCCGTGCACCAGGAAGAAGTCCAAAGGAACTCTGAGGAGGATCCTGATGAGGAAGTGGACCGTCTCCACCCCACAAAGGAAGGGAAACAAAAAGGAAGCTCTTCAGCTCTCCCCAAGTGCATCGGTTGTGGAGGTCGCCACAAGAGAACCGACTGCAAGTTCCGCTCCGCTATCTGCAGGGCGTGCGGAAAACAAAGACACATTGCAGCTGTGTGCCTGGGCCCTCAGAAGGTACAACCTCAGGAAGAATTGCACCTGAAAGGTACCAGGGTTCCCAGCCAGAATAGGGTGGGGTTTTGCACTTCACGAAGAAGCATCTATAGGACAGGCACACACAAGCCCATTAAGAAAAAGCTGTCACTTAAGGTGAAGCTACAAGAGGTTCCATTGACTATGGAACTGGATACGGGGTCTGCACTTTCGATCATTTCTATGCATACATTTAGGAAGATTTGTTCCGGCAGTGGAACTCAGGCCAAGTTGAGGCCTTCTGACATTGTGTTAACAGACTTTCAAAACTCCAGAGTGTGTGTTAAGGGGGAGGCCACCCTTAACGTACAGTATAAGGATTTTGAGGGTCCACTAGACCTATTAGTAGTAGGGGGTGAACGAACGAGTCTCATAGGACTCGATTGGTTTGAGGCCTTGGGAATACACGTCACAGGGCTCAATAGTCTGCAAACACTCGACCTACAGGAAGTCTGCAAAGAATTTGCAGATGTCTTCAGCCCCCAGCTGGGCACATTCAAAGGACCCCCTGTGTCATTAAAGCTAGACCCCACTGTCACTCCCATTAGAATTAAGGCAAGAAGGGTCCCTTTTGCTTTAAAGAGTAAAATTGACACTGAGTTGGACAAACTGATCCAAAAAGGAATTCTAGAACCTGTTGACTCCAGTCCCTGGGAGACCCCATTGTCACGCCTCTCAAGGCAAATGGGGACATTCGCATCTGTGCTGATTACAAATGCACTCTGAATAAGGCATTGCAGCAACATGCCTATCCTGTTCCTGTGGTCAGTCATATTCTGGCCTCCCTCAAGGGGGGGCGTGTTTTTGCAAAGCTTGACCTAGCTCAGGCATATCAACAGCTGCCTGTTGATGATGATGCTGTTATAGCTCAGAGCATTGTGACCCACAGAGGGGCTTTCAAGGTGAAGAGGCTACAGTTTGGAGTAAATGTCGCTCCTCGGATTTTCCAAAGCGTAATGGAAAACACACTACGGGGTATACCAGGGGTTTGCCCCTATTTTTATGATGTCTTAATTGCAGGAGACTCTACACACAACTTAGCTGAAAGGTTAAGGGCTGTCCTGTTAAGGTTCAGGAAAACAGGCCTCAAACTTAAGAAGGACAAATGCAAAATCGGGGTGCCTTCTACTGATTTTCTGGGATTCAGAATTGATGCTACTGGGATTCACCCTGCTGAATCCAAACTGAAAGCTATCATGCATGCTCCTAGGCCAAAGTCTAAGGCCGAACTACAGGCTTTTCTGGGCCTTCTGAATTTCTACAATTCCTTTCTCCCACATAAGGCTAGTGTAGCTGAGCCTCTTCACAGGCTATTAGACAAACAGGCAGTGTGGCAGTGGTCACAAAAACATGAGGCAAGTTTCAATGAGGTCAAGGCCTTACTCACTTCTAACAGTGTACTCGCACATTTCAATGAATCCCTTCCTGTGTGCATCGCTTGTGATGCTTCTCCTTATGGGGTAGGAGCTGTACTGAGCCACCTCAGGTCTGATGGAACTCAGGTTCCTGTTGCATATTACTCCAGAACATTGTCTTCTGCCCAGCGTAATTATGCTCAAATAGACAGGGAGGCCTTAGCTGTTGTTGCTGGAATTAAAAAATTCCATGATTTTTTGTATGGTAGGCATTTCACGGTCTTCACTGACCATAAGCCTTTGCTGGGACTGTTTACCACGTGTAAGCAAACCCCCCAAATCATCTCCCCCAGGATGCTCAGGTGGTCTATCTTTTTGTCTGCCTATGATTTTTCCTTACTTCACAAACCTGGGAAGGAAATGGGCCATGCTGATGGCCTTAGTAGATTACCCCTGCCGGTAATAGAAGCTGACCCCACGCCAGCTATCAATCTTCTTTCTATTCAAGCCTTGCCCGAGTCCCCTCTGAATGCCAGGGATGTAGCCGCTGAATCAGGCACAGATCACACACTTTCATGTGTCCTTTCTTGGGTCTTGTCTGGATGGCCTGAGCACTGTCCTGGTCCTGAGTTTCAGAGTTTCTGGTCTAAAAGGAACAAGTTGTCCACCTCTCAGGGTTGTCTGCTTTGGGGAAGCAGAGTTGTCATTCCCACCTCAATGAGGACTAGGGTCTTAGGTTCCCTCCACGAGGGTCATCCTGGCATTGTACGTATGAAGGTGCTTGCGCGCAGCCATTTGTGGTGGCCTGGATTAGACAGAGACATTGAAGCTAAGGTGCATGCATGCCACCTTTGTCAACGCTCGCGCCCTGAAATGCCCCAGGCTCCTGTACATAGATGGGAGGAAACACAGTCTCCATGGTCTAGGGTGCACATTGACTACGCTGGGCTCTTTCAGGGTCAATTCTTCTTGGTCCTCGTTGACAGCCATTCAAAATGGCTTGAGTTTGTACCTGTCTCATCCACCACCACTGCAAAGACTATTCAGGTACTGAGGGGGATTTTTGCTGCACACGGGCTCCCAGACGTCATTGTGTCTGACAACGGCCCGCAATTCACTTCCTCTGAATTCCAAGCTTTTTTGCAGGCTAACATGATTCGTCATGCCACCTCTGCACCTTTCCACCCATCCACCAACGGTATGGCTGAACGCATGGTTCGCATCACCAAGGACGCCTTGAAGAAACTGACCTACGGAGACTGGCATCACAGGTTGGCTGACTTCCTCCTTTCTTATCGCACCACACCGTCCACTTCTACAGGAAGAAGCCCAGCTGAACTTCGTTGGGGGCGCAAACTGACTACCAAGCTTGACTGGTTGCATCCGGACAGACTGCCTCCTTCTGTTTCACACCCCAGAGCACCTAGGCAACTACTTGTGGGTGCCCCTGTTTGGACTCGTAATTACGGGCCTGGTCATACATGGGTCCCCGCTTCTATATCCAGGGTCACAGGTCCTCTGTCTTACGAGGTGTCCCTGGACAACGGTCGTGTCCTGCGTCGACACATCGACCAACTTCACCCTAGATGGGACCTTCCCGCTGAGACTCCTGGGTCTTTTCCAGGGGGGAGGGGGACCCCTTTGGGCAAAGGGAAGGGCATGGGCTGCTGCCCATTATCAATGAGGAAGCCACAAACGGCTCATCTCAAGATTCCGCAAGTCCTCCCAACAGGAAGTCATGGAGCCCAACTAGAACCCAGGCATCAGAGCCTACTCCAGCCAGGGAGTCACCCCGGGGGCATAATCACTACTCACCCGCATCACTCAGTACTCCAGTCAGGGAGGATACCCGGGAGCATCCCAACAAACCATACCCTGCAAGAGAGCTGGCACACACTCCTTCTAGTTGGCCCGACACTACCCCTGTCCCTAGAAGGGGGCAAACACACAGGGAAGTGGTCGAGGAACCAAATCCCGACTACAACACCTCTGATTTCACTCAGGGGACAACTGATTTTGGGACAATACTGAAAACCCCACAAGCCCGGAAACAGAACGGGAATCAGGGGACAGACAACCTCCTGACAGGTCTTGGACGGACCTAGGAGGTTCTACAGAAACGCCCAACAATGACAGTCACTTAGAGGGGCCAGAGAGCCTACAGCTAGGCAGGACAACCAGGTCAAACAAAGAAAGAAGCCCTGGCCTGACGAGCCCGGTGGGCAAGCAAGCGGGCCAGGCATTGGAGCACAGTCATTGGGAACCACCAAAGCAAAATAGGGGGGACAGGCACGCATCACCCCTCAGTCAAGGGGTACTTGGCAGGTACCCAGAAGTTAGGAGGTCACAGAGAGCAAGGAAATTTAAGTATTTAGAGGATTTTGTAACTCTATTGGCAAAACAGAGTTAGTAGAGGAAATAGAGCACTGAGACTGATGGAAAAAAAGGGGAATACCTGGTATTGGGGAGTATGGCACTACACTCACAATGGGTTATGTGTTATTTTGGCATGGTTAATAGTTTTAGCCCAGGGGGAAGGGGTGTTATGTCCTGAGCCTGTGCAAGCAGGCTCGGGGCATTGCAAACGGTCCCAGGCAGGTGCAAGCTGCCCGGAACCAGGCAGGCTGTCGCCAGTACTTGTGCGCATGCGCAAGTGCTGGCGCGCCAAAAGTTGCAGATTGACCCTGGAAAGGCGTATAAAAGAGGCCGGAGTTTTGGGCGTTGCTGGCGTCTTCCAACTGTAAGCTGAACTAAGAATAAAGAAGTTCTGAGAACTACAACTGCTTCTCGTGTCTTGCCATTTCGCGAAGGACGCAACAAGCGGCACAAGCTTTTTTCAGTTGTACTTAGTAAATATTGTATTTTCAGCTCAAAGTGTGTTCATTTCAAACAAAAAGTCAATACCTCTGTTTGGAACAGGGCAATGAGGAATCTCATTAGAGTTTGCTTTATTTATTTATCCAATTTATCCAATTTACATAGCTATCCATCTCAAGGAGAGAAGCAACCTAGAACTAAGGAGAAACTTCCTGACAGTGAGAACAATTAATCAGTGGAACAGCTTGCCTCCAGAAGCAGTAAATGCTCCAACACTGGAAGTTTTTAAGAAGAGACTGGACAGCCATTTGTCCGAAATGGTGTAGGGTTTCCTGCCCGAGCAGGGGGTTGGACTAGATGACCTCCAAGATCCCTTCCAACTTTACTACTACTATTATTATTATTATATAAATGACACAGGGTAACTCAGAAACTAAAAAACTACAACTATAAGAAACAAAATATGGTGGTGAGGCCTGCTCCTGCTAGTGATGCCGCTGGATACTGTCCAACTGCTGGGATGGTGCTGAGTTGAACACAGACCAAACCGACATCAAGCCCAGGTGACAAGCTGGTCAGTCAGGTTTTTTTGTCGCAACCTATGGAACGACAACCGCCTCTGTCAAAATAGAGACATGATCCAGATGCTGCATTTGATCGTGTAAGATGGCATTCGTTGAGCTGAAAATGGACCCTGCCCCTGCAGGAAAACATGAGGAAAATGATGATGATGATAATGATGATATAAATAAACCATAAAACCAAATTAAAATTAATAATCAGTCGCATTTACAAGGCATACATCATGGTTAATACAACTATCTAGATCAGGGGTAGGCAATCTTGGCTCTTTTATAACTCATGGACTTCAACTTCCAAATTCCTGCGCCACCATGGCTAACTCAGGAATTCTGGGAGTTGAAGTCCATAAGTCATAAAAGAGCCAAAGTTGCCTACCCCAGATCTAGAGACTCCACACTGCAACCAAATGCCCAAGTATGGTGATTCTGATAATATGAATTAGAAATGCAAAAAATGTATTCCCTGTTCTGACAGGGGGTATTCTTAAATGTTTTGAGAATCCATAGAGTGTTTTATCTGGATCAGACACGTACATTTCCCAATCACCATTCAGCATTGGACAATCCTAACCCACCCCCAATATATGCTGCAGCATCATCATATCCTTAGTTTAGTTCAAGGAGAAACTGTGGTGGAATATTGTTTGGAGTCACAAGAAAGAGGGGCTCTTTCCCAGAGAGCAAAGAGCAAAGAGGAGCTTAGGATCTCTGGGAATGCAGGAAGAAGGAGAAGGTGGACTCTTCCTAGCAATTCACAGAGTGTATCTAATATTTATGTAGGAAGTTGTTTCAGTTTGGCAAATCTCTGTCTAAAGCAGTGGTTCTCAACTTTTCTAATGCCGCAAACCTTTAATATAATTCCTCATGTTGTGGTGACCCCCAGCCCCCCATCCAGCTGGCCGGGGAGGGGGGGCAGGAAGGCCGCTCCGCCGGCTCCGCCCAGCCTGGTTGGAACAGCGCCATTTCTTTCCCTCTTTCTCTCTCTCTTTCCTCTCTCTCTTTCTCTTTCCTCTCTCTCTTCTCTCTCTTTCCTCTTTCTCTTTCTCTCTTTTCTCCCTCTTTCTCTTTCTCTCTTTCCTCTTTTCCTGTTTCTCTCTTTCCTCTCTCTTTCTCTTTCCTCTTTCTCTCTTTCCTCTCTCTTCTCTTTCTCTCTCTTTCCTCTCTCTCCTCTCTATCCCTCTTTCCTCTCTCTTTCCCTCTTTCCTCTTTTTCTCTTTCCTCTCCCCGTTTCTCTTTCCTCTCTCTCTTTCTCTCTTTCCTCTTTTCCTGTTTCTCTCTTTCCTCTCTCTTTCTCTTTCATGTTTCTCTCTTTCCTTTCTCTTTCTCTCTTTCCTCTCTCTCTCTCTTTCCTCTCTCTCTCTTCTCTTTCTTCTCTCTTTCCCTCTTTCCTCTTTTTCTCTTTCCACTCCCCGTTTCTCTCTTTTTCTCTCTCTTTCTCTCTTTCCTCTTTTTCTCTCTTTCTCTTTCCTCTCTCTCTTTCTCTCTGTTTCCTCCCTTTCTCTTTCTCTCTTTCCTCTCTCTTTTCCTCTGTTCCTTTCTCTTTCCTCTCTCTCTTATGGCAGCATTGTTGGGGGTCCCCGCCGCCTCCGGCCCAGCCTCCGCTGCATCCTCAGCCGAACGGGCGGGGAGGGGGAGCAGGATGGGAGGCAGCGGCTCTGGCGGCCACTGTTGCATCGTCGGGGGTCCCCGCTGCCCCCAGCCTGGCCACTGCTCCCACCAGCCCCTCTGCCAACCCGGCTACTCCCCCCCAGGCTGCCTTTTGCCCCGGCACCTGCCCGAGCCACCTTGGGAGCAGCAGGAGGAAGGAGAGGAGAAAGGCGAGAAAACTGCTGCCGCTGCCCCAACTGGGACTCCGCACTGCCCGGCCTCGCCCTCTGAACATCCGATGGAGCCGTGGTGGGGGCTGGTGCCATGCGGCCTGCCAGCCCCTCCACCAGTCCGGCTGCTCTCCCCCGGCACCCTTTTGCCCCTGCGCCCATCCGAGCCACCTTGGGGGGCAGTAGGAGGAAAAAGGGGAGGAGGAAGAGGATGGCAAGGAAGCTGCCACCAGCGCTGGGCCCCAGGAGGCAGCTCTCCTCTCCTACCTTTGCTGAATCTCCTTCTTCCTTCCGGGCAGCCTGGACTCCGGCGCGCCTTCCTGGCCAGCAGGACCAATGGTCAGGATGGCTGGAGATTGCAGGAGCTGGTCTCCCTTGGGCTGCAGCTTGCGGGAGGGCTGGCTCGCTCAGCGGAGCCTCCATCGGGCCGCTCCCAGCAGGGATCCTGGGGCTTCCCCGGGTGACTCCAAGGCCACGAGGCCCTGGTCACGCTTCTCCGAGGGGGTGGGGCACCTCTCTCTCTCTCTGCAAATGGCGGAGGAGGCCATGCGGAGATGGATGCGGAGTGGTGTCTCAGTTCCTAAGACCATCAGAAATATGTGTTTTCCGATGGTCTTAGGCGACCCCTGTGAAAGGCTCATTCGACCCCCAAAAGGGTCGCGACCCACAGGTTGAGAACCGCTGGGCTAAAGGGTAATTCCACACGTCATTCTTGGTTCTTTGAGCCTGACAGAAAAGCAATATGATGGCGATACGACCATAGGGAAGCTTTTCTACCTGCACTCAACTGAAATTCATAAACCTGTATGTTTCCCATCTATATTAGGGATTTTAAAAACCTTCTGAATGCAGTCTTCCCCACCCTGGCTTCTTTTACTATGTGGGAGCACAATTTCCAGATTTCCTATTAAAAACATAGTTTTTGTGGCAAACAGAGCAAATTAAATTCTTAATACAACCAAAAAGCAAAAGAGAGTGCAAGCTGCCTTAAGTCCTAAAACCATCTTAAAATAAGCACTCATATACTCGTTAGAACCCTCACAACTAAATGGTGGTCAAGATGAGCAATGGGGGGGGGGGGAAACCGTACTGCAATTATTTTAAAGGTGAGCCTCATCTTCTACTGAAAACACCACTCACCAATACACTAGCTCTTGTATAATTAATGTAATTAGAGTCTAATATGCTGTACTATTCTCGTGTGTTTCTAGACAGATGGAATAAAAAGCTATGGGGATGTTTTTATTTTCATCTACCTAATGTGTTCATGTTTTTTTTAAAAAAAGGAAGATAAGACATAGATAACAGTCCTAAGATCTAAGTAGGGAATATAATGGAATATATATGTATTTAATTAGCCAAACCACAAAACTACCAAAAAATTCCTGCTCTTAACCTCATTGTTACAACTGCTAAAACCATTACAGGTAGTCTTTGATTATGTCCACTGCTGAGTCCAAAATTTCTGTTGTTAAGTGAAACATTTGTTAAGCAAGGTTTTGCCCCGTTTTATGACTTTTCTTGCCGCAGTTAAGTGACTCACTGCAGTTGTTAAGTTAGTAACATGGTTGTTAAGTGAATCTGGCTTCCCCATTGACTTTTCTTGTCAGAAGATCACAAAAGGGGATCACATGTCCCTGGACACTGCAACGGTCATAAATATGAGTCAGTTGCCAAGCATCTGAATTTTGATCATGTGACCATGGGGATGCTGCATAAGTTAGTAAACTGGTTGTTAAGTGAATCTGGCTTCCCCATTGACTTTGCCTGTCAGGAGATTGAAAAAGGTGATGGGACATGATGGGACACAGTAACAGTTAAAAATACGAACCAGTTGCTGAGCATCTCAATTTTGATCACATGATAATGGGTATTATAGGAAATAAAATCTGGTTCCAAGCCAGAAGAAAGACACTTGAGTCAATGAATTTGGAGGCAAGCTGCAGAAAAGGAGATCTCCATTTATTTAGGAATCAGAAGCAAAGTGACTACAGTACCAATTGATTCTGGGACAGCTGACTCCCTGGCATGGCAAGTAGGGTGATTTTTTCATGAGTTTTCATCATGTCTTCTGACTGCTACTTAGTGTTCATAGATGTGTTTTGCCAGTCTTCTGCCTGTTTCTCTTACATAGTGGTTGTTGCAGACCTCACATTGTATGCGGTAGAAATGGAAAAATGTGCCACTGGCAAAAAATGTTGTAAAATGTGATCACATGACCATGGGGCACTGTAGCCAGCCATAAATGTAAGTTGGGTGTCAAGCAACCAAAATGCAATCACCTGACCATGAGGTGGTGCAGCAGTTGTAACCTTGAGGAGGGGTTATATAATTTTGAATGGTTGCTAAACGGTTGTAAATCAAAGACTACCTGCACCAGGAAAAGAGTGTGAGCAATGTGAACAGTTTTTCAGAAGAATGAATGAATGAATGAATGAATGAATTTCAGCAAAACAAACGTAATGGGTGGAAGCTTGTTAGATCTGAAATACAATCTAGAGGTAAGGAGAAATTTTCTGACAGAACAATTAATCAATGAAATAGCTTGTCTTCCAGAGTTATGGGTACTTGCTCCATCTCCTGCCTTGAGCAGAGGGTTGGACTAGAATCTAGTCCAACACCTGCTCAAGGACTAGAACAGGGGTAGGCAACCTTGGCTCTTTTATGACTCGTGGACTTCAACTCCCACAATTCTGAGCTCTGCTGGCTCAGGAATTCTGGGAGTTGAAGTCCACAAGTCATAAAAGAGCTACAGTTACCTACCCCTGGACTAGAAGACCTCCAAGATCCCTTCCAGACCTATGGTTCTAGTGTTCAGATGTCAGCTTATCTTGCAGCTCTGGCTTCTACATGAGTATTAAGGATGCAGGAACTTTTAAAAAATATTTGGCCACCCTAATCAGCTTCCGCTGTTGAATGCTTGTTGTTCAAGAAGGAAGGAAGGAAAAGAAAAAAAACCCCTCTAATCAAACCTATAATCAGCGAAATGTTTTTGTTTTGTTTTTGCTTGGAAGCCTCATTAAAGAATTAGCAAGAGAATGGGCCAGGCTTTTTTTCTTCTTCTTCTTGTGCCATATCCATTATCAGATGTTGGCGATCCTGTTTTTATCAGCAGCCACACGAAAAAGTGCTGCTGAGTTTTGTCCAAACCAATCCCTTAGATTTTGCTTTTAGCTAAGTCAATTAGCCACTTCAAGCAACGTATTTGTCACATCACCTTTTTCAATGATGGATTAGACTCTTAGGCTAAACAATTCATAGCACTACAGGACACCACACTGCAAAACGTGTCACGATATTTGTAACATATTGAACTTCAGACGAGAATGTCCTCACATGAACTTTGTTTCTTGCCAGCTTTCTTTCACTAGAGGCATCCACTAGTCTGTGAGCTATTTTATCCGTACAAAAGCAGCTCCACTGAATTACAACTGAAGCGCTGCAGATAAATGAAATAAATGTCATGGCTTCTAGTAAAAAGCGCATATACGTTCACTGTTACACACAAGATGTACTTTGCACAGATGGTAGGTTTGTTTTAAGAGAGGTGATAGAAAAAGGTCCAGAGTAAAAAGAAAGAAAACTACTACCTACATTTTCTTCTACTTTACATACAGTAACCTATTTTCTGGGGGGGGGGGGGATAAAGGATAAGTCCCAAAAGGGGCAAATCTGAAAGACGTTCATAAGAATATAAACATTTAATTGTTTCCGTTTATAACTTTGCATTACAAAGAAAAAATAAAGAGCAAGACACAGAAAATGATTAAATTAAAAAAAATGTAAAGGACATTTTTAAAATAAAAGATTGCCCTTCCTAATAAAGGAAGTATGGTCACTGTAAATTTATAGCTACCTTTTCTAACATGGGGTCGCCTTGATGTTTTGCATGCTAGTTAACATAATTCTTAGTCAACCTGATTGTGGGTTGTTAAAGGAATACAGTATAGAATTACAGCCTTTGCCTTTTCTTACACAATTATCCTATCTCCCCTTCATCAGTGGAAGAAGCTTCTGATTGCTTTATGGAACTGTCTGTCAATGATAGCCCGCCTCTGCCTTTTTATGTTTCATGATATATAAGACCACTGAGGCCGGAAGTGGCTTTATTGTTGGCTTTGAGGTATGTATGATTGTAAAGGTAACTAACATGAGTTGCTTTTCTTTCTGAAATGTGGTTTAAAGGTGGTCTTTGTTTCCTTTTTATGTATGACTCTGCAAAGCAAAACTAATTTCTTTTGCAAAATGTTGGTCTCACAGGCTTGATAGTTGAATGAAAATTCCTCATTCAGATATAGCAAATGCCTCCGATATTTTTGAATACCAAATGCGGGGGATTGGTGGAAGAGCTTAATTGTTTTTATGACTTGGTTTTAGCTTTTGCTAAAACATTTTATTGGCTTTTGTCAAATACAGAATCTTGGCCTTGTGTAGCTTTGTGGTACACAACAAAAAAAGCTCCTGAATAATATAAGTCTGCTATACTTTAAAGCAAGAGGTATTTCCCAGAAACTCAGTTTAACTTTCTTAAAAGGGATCATGTTTTATTATGTCTCAGTGTTTTTTTTCCCCCTTTGGCTTGTTTTGCAGAAATATTTGGTTTTTCCTTGAAATACTGTGCCTGAAATACTGTTGCTAAATTGCTTTTCTAAGAAATTAGCATAGCCACACCCAGGTGTACTGGCCTTTCCTGATTAGATTATTGTGGAGGGAGCTTGCAAGTCCACAAACCTCATGCATCCCACCAGGACAAATTCCTTAGAATAGAAAGGCTTCAGTTTCCATCTATGGAAGGAAGAAATCATGGGTCTACAAAATTGAAAGGGTGGAGCTGTTTAGCATTCCTGAACACCTGATTAATCTGTAGGGAGAATACCCCTAAGGCAGGGGTAGGCAACCTCTGCTCTTTTATGACTTATGGACTTCAACTCCCAGAATTCCTGAGTCAGCTGAGCCAAGGTTGCCTACCCCTACCCTAAGGGAAAGCAGAAATACCAGTTTAAATCAAATCAGTTATCACCTTAGAATTCTCTGCAATTCTTTGCTGGGATTACAGTGGCAAGAGAAGGGCCCTGCTAGAGAGAGACTCCACCTGTGTCAGAATTAACTGACCTTCATAAAGGTCTTTCCAATTTAAATTTAAATTTGAATTTAAAAATGCAATGAAATGCATACATTTGTGAATATAAGTAGTCTTCGACTTACAACGGTTCATTTAGTGACCGTTCAAAGTTACAACAGCACTGAAAAAAGGGATTTATGACTATTTTTCTCATTGCAGCATCCCCCATGGTCATGTGATTTATATTCGGATGCTTGACTCACAGGACATTGTAGTGTCCCAGAGTAATATAATCCCCTTTTTGCAATCTTATGACAAGCAAAGTCAATGGGGAAGCCAGATTCCCTTAACAAGCATGTTCACTTAATGATTGTTGCAAGAAAGGCACAAAAAAAGGCACCATACTCATTTAACAACTGTGTTACTGATTTAAGAACTGCAGTGATTCACCTAACAAATATGGGAGAAAAGTTGTAAAAATGAGGCAAAACTTGCTTAACCAATGTCTCACTGAACAACATAGGTTTTGGGTTCAATTGTGGTTATAAATTGAGGATTGCCTGTAATGTTCAGAAATGCCAACTATTTCTGATTAATATGCAGAAGGGAGTTATGCTACATTAAACTGATAACTACAGAATCAGAGTTGAAATATTTGTTTTGTTAAGGGGGCAGCCTTGGAAAGGGTTGTCCCAAAGGTGTCACTGCTTCCCTTCCCCTTTTCTATAGATTAGGGGTCTCCAATCTTGGCAACTTTAAGACTTATGGACTTCACCTCCCAGAATCTCACAGCCAGCATGGCTAGCTGAGGAATAATGGGAGTTGAAGTCCCCAAGTCTTAAAGTTGCCAAGTTGGACACCCCTGCCATAGATGATACAGAGCTTCAAAAAACCCTGAAATATTAACTTGTAAATCATAAGTTAAGAATCAAAACCTGAGTAATTTATACAAACCACAGTTAGCTAGTTGATAAAAAGTGCAAGAGTAAATACAGCTTATCACCCCAAAGCAAATAAATCACATTACAGTACAACTAAATGTATGAAATCAGATGTTCTATAATAGAAGGAATCTTTTTGCCCTGACCGCTAAAGCTTGCTTCAACATCTCCAGATGTCCTCGTGGTATAAATAGATCAAGATTGGAATAAACACTGCTTTAAATACAGGTATAGGGTAGGGTTTGTTTTTTTAGCTGGCCTTGCTACTTCTGCAAAAGCTGCTAAAATTGTGTGTAATGTAACTGGATGTATTAGTATGATGACTGAATTGGATCTTGACTCTCTGTAGTGCTGGCCGCTCTTTCTCATCATCATCATCATGTATTCTCCTGGAGCAGAGTTAATGCCTGTAAGGATCATAGATGAAAAACAGGTAAGTGGACAATACTGGAAGAAGCAAGGATAACATTTAAGGGCCAAACTGTACATGACAGGAATAGAACCCAGCACGGGTTTTCTAATCTATATCTTTTTTCAAAGATTTATTTTCAAAAGAGCTGCAGGCCCATTGGTTCCTATATTGATCACCATAAAACCATCAAAAGAAAATGCTGAGGAAAGCTTTTGAGCTTCTTAAAGACAAACTTGTTGTATTGTGCTGTTTTTAATAAAGTGCTGAGAAAGAAACAGTAACAAACTAGAGTTCCGCAGTATCGGTTTACTGTTTGTCCAGTTGGAATCACAGCTTCATTGACAACTCTGCCTTTCACAAATATGTAATCTCTATTGCAATTCATTGATCTAGAACTCTTCTGAGATCCAGCAAGATAGTGACTCTATGATATTTTATTTCTTAGTGTGCCGTCCAAAAGTTTGCTGATCTGCCATTAATCAGTTCTACTTATGGGTGGGTTTCGTCTATCTATAATTTGGCCAAGCAGTCTCATCCAGCTATCCAAACAGTCTGTGAGATGGCAGAGACAGGTGTGAAGAATATTGCAAGCAGCGTAGAACCTCTTCTCGACATATTTGAACCTCAACGTAAGTAATTGGTCATAGCTGGTAGGCCCACTCCAAACTAGAACACTACTCTTTATCATGCCAGGTTTGTTTTTGGGCCCTGGTTTTCCAATGTATGGCTTTTGAGATGCTGTAAGCCAGAGGTCCCCAACCTTTTGGGCACGAGTGACCGGTTCCGTGGAGAGAGGCTTTTCCACAGACCGGAGAGTGTGTGGTTTTGTGTGCTGCCTGCATCCCTCAGATGGGGCTTAGCTTGTTTGTGCGGACTGGTTGCTGGCATGCTGTGGCCCAATACCGGTCCACGGTCTGGGTGTTGGGGACCTCTGCTGTAAGAGAATAGGGGACTTATAGTCAAACAAGCAACTGGGGATCCTGAAAAGACTTGATTCCAAAGGTTCCTTAGGGCAAGCCTAGGAAACTAACCTGAGTTTTTAATTTTATTTTTCAAACTTAATACACACTATCTTATTTAAACCAGTAGAATTAATCTAGTTTTGCCCTCTCTGCAGCCAAAGTATTTCCTCTTTAGGAGTCAATTCACTGAAGTGTGGAGATTGTGATCAGCAGGTTGCAACAGTAATCACAAATGTACTGACTGCTTGGGATATCACACTAATTTAAGATGTAGTTTGCTTGTTCATGGTTCAATATGATCTATGAATCAACTGGTACAGGTAGTCCTGTACTTACGACCACAACTGAGCCCAAAATTTATGTTGTTAAGTGAGAAATTTGTTGTTTTCCTCAATTTTATGATTTTTTTGCCACATTTGTTAAGTGATTTTCTGCAGTTATTAAATTAGTAACACAGTTGTTAAGTGAATCTGGTTTCCCTATTGACTTTGCATGTTAAAAGGTTGCAAAAAGTAATCACATGAATCCCAGAACACTGCAACTGTCATAAATGTGAGTCAGTTGTAAGCATCCAAATGTAAATCATGTGATCAGGAGATGCTGCAATGGTCACTTTTTTCAGTGATATTATAACTTTGAACAGTCACTAAGCGAATTGTTGTAAGTCAAGGACTACCTGTAATTTATTCAGTAACCCATGATTAGGTAAGCCATGCCATGATGTGTCTGGAACCAGTCACCGATCTGCTCTTCCATATCTTCTTCCAAGAATATTCCACTCCTACTTCAACAAATACCTGAATAGCAAAATAACTGAGTAGAATTAGCATTATGTCTATGTATATACTTGCAATTTATCTAGAAATTCAAGAGAAATTAAAGCTTTTCTTGCATTTCTCTACTTTCTACTATCTGGAATTAAAGTTTTCTTGAACTGCTCAGCATGTTGTCCAAGGAATAATTTGGGGTTCCAGTTTGAGCCGGGGTTGCACAAAAACAAATCAGAATGAAATCCAGAGACGCTGTGAGGAAAGGAGATTTATTTATTCCCCAAAGCAAAGTGGTTTGTTTGTGTGGGTAGCTACAGAGAAAACGAGACATAGAGTGGTTGTTTGATAGGGGGCACTGGTCCTTGGCCTAAGGTTGAGGGGTCTGGGTGTGTGTTTGTGCTGGTGTGTGGTACTTGAAGGGCATGGATGTGCATATGTATTGGTTCTAGTGTGTGATTCTGGCAAAGGTAATACTGTTCTTCTTTGTGTCTATTAGCTTTGCCTTCTTTGTTTGTACTAAGTATTTGGGAGCAGGTTTATGGTTCGGGGAAGTGTGAATGAATGAGTTCTTAAGTTAATTAGGTTTGCCCAAGTAATTGGTTTTACAAGTTATCATGATTGAGTAATCTTAGCACCAGATCTTTGTTAAAATATGCCTATTTGATTGCAACATAATTTCTGGTCTTGGTGGATTATTTGAGGGGGGGGGATAGAATTTTCTATGGTTATTACTGATTAGTAAAATTCTTCCCATGTGTACGTTTTGCAATTTAACTTGAAATCCAAGAGAAATCAGCTTTTCCTACATTAAGTTCTCTACTTCCTGGAATTAAAGTTACCTTGAACTGTTTAGCACAGTGGTTCTCAACCTTTTTAATGCCGCGAACCCCAACCGGTCGTAAGTTGAGGACTACTCAACCGGTCGTAAGTCGAGGACTACTCAACTGGTGCGGCATCGTTTGCAGAAAGGGACTTTTGGCGGGCTCAGCAGGGTGGAGACAGCCTGGACAATTCCTATTGGCTTTTGAAAGCCAATAGAATTAGACTCTATTCAAGAGAGTCTATTCTATTGGCTTTCAAAAGCCAACAGAATAAAAGGGAGTAGCACAGCTAAGGAAAAGGGGGAAAAAATGGCGGATTGCATTGTTTGGCGACCCCCGTGAAATGGTAGTTCGACCCCAAATGGGGTCCCTACCCACAGGTTGAGAACCACTGGTTTAGCATATGAATTAGGTTTAAGATCTTTCACTGAAGTTATGGTGTGAGTTATCTTCTTTAGGAAAGAATTGAAGTATATGAAGTTATAGGTTGCTCTCTAAATGAGGGTGCTAGAAATTTTGTCATGTTGTATTTTATTTCTTCTACTGTATCCTGCATGAAATGAAAAGCAAGAACTCTCTAAATAAAATTTCAAATACATATTTGCCATTTTGTAAATTTTTTAATGAGCCATCAAGTTTTGCAAAATGCAACAAGGGAGGCAACACAATGTAAGACAGAAGTTTTTCTTCTAAGAATGATATTTCTAAATGTAAGCTATGATATTAAGATAATCTAGTTTATTTCCTTCACTCTTAAGAGAATTTAGGGAGAGATCTTTAAAATCTAAAAGGACAAGTGAATTTTATCCTGTAAGTTACATGGTATAACAGAAAATGTACATTTATGTTATGCTGCCTTGTGGAGAAAGAATAAAGAAAGAGAAATCCCAAAGAAAGAAGGCTGAAGGCCGAACCTTAAAATTATCTATTTTCTAATCAAGGGAGAGATGCATCTTTTCTAATGCAGTTAGTGGTCAAAAAGCTATAAACGCAAAGCTCCATTTAAAAGATCAGAGATCAATGGCTTCAAAGTAAGCACATTCAGATGGTATGCATGGAGGAAGAGGTGCGCATAGCCCTTATCTTCTGATGTCCATTCATATGACTCTGAATTTCCCACCACCTAAATGAGTGCATAACAATGTAATTTCACCTTCATGTGATCACTTTCTTTGTATAATTGTGCTGCAGCATAAAACAATGTAGGCTTTTCATATTGCTAAGTAGCAATAAAGCCCGAATACAAGTAACATCCAGTTGTTGAACATAACTGGGAATCTTTTAAGTAATCAAACTTTTCTTTAATCTTTGCTATTTTACAGTTGCTGTTGCAAATATAGCTGTCTGTAGGAATCTTGACAGGCTACAATACCAATTTCCTGTTCTGCAACAGACAGTGAATGAGGTAATCACTTGAATTATTTTCCATAATATATTATCAATCTGTGTAGATTGCATTGTAAGCAACATATGGTATTTTAGATTTTACTGAATTACAACACCTAACATCCCTAGGACAGGTAATATGAAGGATGCAGAGCCTTGTAATTCAGTAAGACTTGGAAGATCATAAATTGTCTCTCTCTCTACTGTGGTCAGAACACGAGGTAGATGATCAGCTTCATAAGCATGGATTTCAGACACAGCTGTTATCAACAGGTGCTTAAGAGCCATGAAATGCCAACCAATCTTTTCTTCCCGTGGGAGAAAAAAAGGACATTCTCTTTTCTCCTTTAAATACTTTGTCTTCCAAAGTTTTGGACTAGCAGGACTCCTCCAGCAAGCATTGTATCATACTCTTGGTGCTTTTTTAAAAATGCAAAACAGCCCCTCATGTTTAGTAAGGTCTATTGTTGTACTAGCCCAGTGATGGTATGAAACGTTTGGGCTTGGCATGTCAAAATTTTGGAAAAAGATTAACTTTTTTATTTTATATACTCACATTTCTGAATTACCCATCTCCCTTGGAGAGAGACTCTTGTGTGTTTCACACACACAAGAAACAATTTTTTACATATTAATTTGAAAAAAAATACAATCCAATCATGTGTGATGTCCAGAATCTGCCACATATGCTGGTGTTCTTCTGTTGACAGGCCCCTTGTGGCCTGTCTGAGGCAACTCTGGATCACACGAGGCCTTCATTCTTTTTTTTTTTTTTGTAGGTTTTGTAAAATGCTCCTCTGACTTACGAAAACTGCCTGATTCTTGCACGATTTTTGGAGCCTCCATAAGCTCTGCAAGAGCATGGCCCCCTCACATGACCTCCGGAGACTGCATGACAACACACCCCATTCTCATGCAGCTCCCAAGGCCTCAGAAAATTGCATGAGAGCAGCGTGTGCTTTTGAGAATAGTTGTTGGGTGTTGCTGAACACTGGTGTATTACCCAAAACATGTCATCTTTGACGTGCACTTCATAGGTTCACCATCACCATACTACTCCATTAGCAGAGTAATTGAGCTCTAGATTTATAAACCATTTGATAGGATTTGCGGGCATTTGCATATATTTGCATATTGTTTCTTTTCTTACCCTGGGCCATTTCTCAGTAGTCTTTAGAACATATTAATCAATTTATTTTTGTGCACAGGTAGTCCTTGACTTCAAACTATTTATTTAGTGACCATTTAAAGTTACAATGACGCTGAAAAAAGTAGCCTGGGGCTGGTTTTCACACTTGTGACCATTGTGACAGCCCCATGGTCACATGATCAAAATTTGAGTGCTTTGGCAACTAGCGTGTATTTATGACAATTGCTCTGTCCAGAGGGTCATGTGACACACACACCCATTTGTAGCCTTCCTAGCTGACTTCTGACAAGCAAATTCAGGGTGGGGGAGCCAGATTCCATTAACTGCATAATTCACTTAACAATTGCAGTGATTCGCTTAACAACTTTAGCAAAAAAGGTCATAAAATGGGACAAAACTCACTTAACTATCTTGCTTAGCAATGGAAATTTGAGCTCAATTGTGGTTGTAGGTGGAGGACTACCTGTATATTTGTTGTTGTTTTTTAAAAAGGTAGCAAATAGAATCTAAATTGGATTCAAGAACAACATATAACTCAAATTTATATAGAAGCGTGTATGCGCTTGTGCTTAATTCTGTGTTGATTTTCATCATTTTTCATTGTGATATTTTCTGTTTTTGAATTTTCGCCCCCAGTTCGTTGGATCCATTTATACCAAATTACGTGAAGCAAAGATTGTAGATAGCATGCTAGAGATAGGCGCTGAAGTTGCCGTGGACGCTGTGGAAGTGACATTGTGTTCAGCGAGGAGTGCTGTGAATGCCGTGAGGGAAATCAGTGTGTCACAGATGATGGCCAGGAGTGTTGACAAGATGATATTCAAATCAGATGGCTTAATAGAGCACTTTCTTCCAATCACGGATGAGGAATTACGTAAGAATATGCAGTTCCCTCCCTTGATTATCCATGTTTTGATTCACAAAACCTAACTGAAGAGTTTCACATAACCTACAAGCCCTGGATCTTGTTTTTACATGCCATGAAGGTTGGGTTCACACAACATGCCACACTAAAAATCTAACATAACTTAGTGCAAGGGGAAGTGAAAAAGTCTTTTGGACCAAAGTTGGTCCCTTTTTGTAATTCCTCTCCAAATGGTAGTACATATCCTAAAATAGCCCCCTCACTTCCCCAATTAAATATTGTAACAATGAGGGAGAGGGGTTGAAGTCTTTTTTTAGTTATACGTAAGTGTAGCCCAGATTTCCCCAAAGCTTAATCAAGGGGGATTTATTTGAGGAATAAAGTGTCTACTAGCTAAGATTTCTCAGAAACTTAATTGTGAGGAATTTATTTGAGAAATAAAGTGACTACTGATAATATTAGTTCAGGTGTTGTAAATGGGGATCCCTTTTGATCTTGTTGGTTCCTTTTAGTTGCCATTGCATCCTTGGACCAGCCTAAAGGCTCTGGAGCCGCCCCTCTTGAAAAGCAGAAAGAAGAGCCAAGTTACTACACACGCCTGGGTTCCTTGTCAACCAAGCTCTGTAGTCGGGCCTACCATCATTCTCTGGCAAAGTTGCGAATGGTCAAACTGGGTGCGCAGCAGGCATTGTTCCAACTTGAACAGATATTTTACTTGGTAAGAAACACGGTCATTCCCTGTTATGTTTGGGAAATAAAAGAAAGGATGAATAACCGAACCTTGGAGGAGAGACAGCATCCTTTTTGGAACATGTAAGATGCTGAATGGTCTCTTTAGCACAGGGGTCTTCAAACCTGGCATGCTGGCTGAGGAATTCTGGGAGTTGAAGTCCACAAGTCATAAAAGGGCCCAGTTTGAAGACCCCTGCTTTAGCAAATAGCCCATGTAGCTGAACCCAGGCAGACTGATTCAGACATGGACTGGAGTCAGAAAACCTTCCATAGAGTAACTTGCAGATTCACAGGGCTGTTAGTGGAAAAGCTGACATGTAATGTACATAGCAAAATTCTTAAAAAGATATTTGAGTTAAAATATATTAAAAGATAAACGGCTGATGATGAACGATGGCTGAATCACTTTGGGCCAGTCACACACACTCAGTCTAACCCATTTCACAAGATGATGGTTGTGGGAAAAATAGAAGGAAGTAGTAGAATGGGGTGTGTTCACCGCTTTGAGTTATTTATGAAAATGATAACGGCAGGATATAAATATTTGTCTTTAAATCTTGGGTCCTGTTCTACCACTGGTGTCCTGTAAAAGCTTAATGAGGAGTTAAGTGGATTTGGTTTTCACCTAAAATAAGGGTTTTTGCACAATATATATGTTAACCAGGTAGTCTGCCAGCTGTGCTGTTTTAGGGATGATACATTGTGTCTTTCACTTCCATTCTTGCTCAGCGATTCTACCTACAGCAGTGTTTCTCAACCTTGACAATTTTAAGGCATGTGGACTTCAACTCCCAGAATTCCACAGCCAGCATTGCTGGCTGTGGAATTCTGGGAGTTGAAGTCCACATGCCTTAAAATTGTCAAGGTTGAGAAACACTGACCTACAGCGATCTTTCTTAACATTAAAGAGGTGTGGACTTTAACTCCCAGGCAGTATGGCCTTTGCTAAGACTTCTAGAAGATGAAATCCACACATATCAAAATTTCCAAGATTGGGAAGCAGGGACCTACATTATCCATTAACCAGATTCAGAATGCATTAGGTTGTGTCTATATTTTATTAAGGGGGGGAAACATCAACATTTTCTTATATTCTATCAAATCATCTAATCTTTTGTACATGGATGCTTCCTTCTTGACATCAGGGGGTTCAAGCTTCTCATTCGTAAATAAAACCCTGCTACCTTCCCCAATTTGACACCTTCCAGATGTGCTGGAGGGCAATTATAGAGCATCATCTCCATTTGGCACGGCTATTTTGGATATGAAGCAAGAAAATACATCTTTATTATTACAGAATTGCACTTTGATTATAGAAAGAGTCCTCCTTTTGAATAAGAGGTCATGCAACAATGTAGTGCAATCACTTAAAGTATGCTCTGTTCCTAAGTGAGTGTAACAGAGGACTCATCTGGAAGGATTAATGGCAAATCCAGGCAGGTGACTTTTTGATTAAGAAAGCAGTGTTGAAAATGAGTTCAATGTTGCTTGTTAATCTAACTGCAGCATAATTGGCTGCTTGGAACACCTCACACAACCTTAGTATATTTTAATGCTCTGAGTTCTGTCTAGGAATAGGCAAGAGTATTGTCACAAACTTTCGGAGGACTCTTTCAAAAATAGTTTTCCAGCTTTTCTAATCTGGCCATGTCTTGAGAGATGATGAACGATATGGTGTAAGATACTTGCAAGATACCAAGTTGAGACTGTTTTAGTGCATTTCACTACTGCGAAGAAAAATAGGCACAATTCAATTCTAAGAGACCTTCTAAGTCAGCGTTTCTCAACGTTTGTGTGACGGCGACCCCCGCGCGACCTCCCCATGCGCGGCGGCACCCCCGTGTGCGGCGGCGCCCCCTGTGCGTGGCGCGCATGCGCGGCGGCGCCCCCGTGCGCGGCGCGCATGCGCGGCGGTGCCCCCTGAGGGGGGAAATGGCGGATCGCCTTGTTTGGCGACCCCCGTAAAATGGTCGATCAACCCCAAATGGGGTCGCGACCCATAAGTTGAGAACCGCTGTTCTAAGTAAATCTCTGATCCCAGGACAGATGGCAGTCTCCCAAATTATATCTGCAATCCACGTGGTCCTGGAATGAGTCTGGACATATCATACCTTTTCTTTGGGGTGATTTATGGGGTTGAGGAGTGAAATGAACATCCAAGCCTAGACAAGATTTAAATATTTTCTCTCACTGGAGGGATTTTAAAGGGCAAGATGGATGCTTTAAACATCTGCAGGGATTGAGGTTCCAAACTCTTTCTTTAATCCAAATTGCAAAAAAGCCCCCACCCCCACCCCCCAAATTTTCACTACATCTACTTTGTTCATGTTAAAAAGACCACTAGCAATGCCCTCTGAGGTTTCTAGGCCAAAATGATCCTTATTAATGCTAATGTCAAAGGCTGCAGCTGTTCTTTAATGAAGAAAAATACCCAGCTGATTGTGCACTTTGGTGACTTTTTCTTTTGTCTGTTGGGGAAAAATATTTTCTTTCTTTCTTTTTTTTAAACCTCATTAAGTTTCAATAAGAGATAAAATATAAAGAAACAAAGGAAATTGGAGAATCGTAGAATCATAGGGAAAGAATGGGTCAGAAAACAGCCAAAATTAGAAGTGCAGAAAAAAAAGTAAGAAAACACAGAATAACTTTTGACTTTTAGATACCGATACAAAATATATTTTAGCCTTTTACTCTTTTACTCTAAGATTAAGATACACAATATGTCACTGTGGCCTCTTACTCTTAAGATTAAAAACACACAGTGTTTCTACAATTATAAACAGTTCTAAATAGTATAAACAATCATCAAATCCCAAAGTTAAAGTTTCATGTGTTTTCATTTCAAGCAAAAAGTCCAGCGTGGTCTCCAAGTAGAAACAAAGCTAGACAAGTCTTTTCTTTGGTTAAAACAATCAGTTTCACCATCACAGCAGGTTCTACTAACTTCACCATCCACTCTTCCATTACATGAATGTAAATCCTTCCAATCTCTGGGTATACAAACTAGTGTAATCCATGTAGGCCAGGGGTAGTCAACCTTGGCTCTTTTATGACTCGTGGACTTCAACTCCCAGAATTCCTGAGCCATAAAAGAGCCAAGGTTGACTACCCCTGATGTAGGCCTTAACTTACAACCACCATTGGGGTAGGAATTTCTGTAGCTAAGTAAAGTGATTGTTAACTGAATCACGCCTGATTTTACAATCTTTTTTTTTGCCATGGTTGTTAAATGAATCCCTGCAGTTGTTAAGTGAATCACATGATCATTAAGCAAATCTGGCTTCCCCCATTGACTTTGCTTGCCAGAAGCTGGCTAGCCAGAAGGTTGCAAATGGCAAACACTTGGCCTGGGTGCTGCAGCCATCACAGGTACATATCAATTGCCAGGTGCCTGAATTTGGATCACATGATTGTGGGGATGCTGCAGCGGTGGCAAGCGTGAGGGCCAGCTGTTTGTCCCTTTTTTTCAGTGCTGTTGTAATTTTGAATGGTCACTAAATGAATGGTTGTAGGTCAAGGATTGCCTGTACTGCTTGAATAAATTTGATGGAAGTTCCTTAAGACATTTTTCTGGATAACTCTTTGAAGAGGATCTGAGTAGGGAACAAAAAGCAATAGTACTTAAGACTTATATACCACTTCATGATGCTTTACAGCCCCCTCTAAGCAGTTTACAGAGTCAGCATATTGCCCCCCCCCCAACAGCCTGGTCCTCATTTTACTGACCTCGGAAGGATGGAAGGCTGAGTCAACCTTGAGCCAGTGAGGACCAAACTCCTGGCAGTGGGCAGAGTCAGCCTGTAATACTGCATTCTAACTACTGCGCCACCATGGCTCTAGCCTGTGAGCCAAAGCTGTAGCTGCGGTGCCAAACACAACACTAGGCTTGCAGCGCATGACTTTCTTTTTCTTTTTCTTTTTCTTTTTTTCTTTATTGTAGCTAAAATATACCAAGGAGGAATTGGACTGCAAAGTTCACCAAGGTCAAGAAAAATTGTACCAAATGTGGAAGGAGTGGTACAAAGGTCAACCTAAGCAGAGTCAGAGCACTGAAGCAAGTCAGGCAGAGGTAGGTATCTCAGCATGATGATGCTTTGTCTTTTGAAACTACAAGAAAATAGGGAAGGGCCGTCGTTCAGTGAAGATGCAAATATTATTTTGTGCTTGATGTTCCATAATCCACTCCTTGTATCTCCAAGAGACCCATTGCTAATTGTATAAAAACAAACACTAAGCGTGATGAGCCAATATCTTATCCCTCTATTAAACAAATTCCTATATTGCATTTCAAAGGAATCCTTTGGCCTCTTTGCCATAGCACTGTACTCACCCATCTCTGAACCAGCAGAATGCTGTGTCCATTGCCAGTCTCCATTGCCCATCCTAACTTGCTACTAAAGATCAATACATAATTTCCACTGCCTTGCATTTGCTATCTCCATGTTACCTAGTAGTGGCAACCTCCCCCCCCCCCACACACATATTATTTTATGATTAACAATGTTTTTGACAGATGGCTGAGCCAACTTCCCCTCTTTACCTGTCGGCTCTTCCAGCTGGGAAATTAACTACCCAAGCTAGAAGAAAGGCAGGAGACTGGCAAGAAAGGGCTGTAGCTGTTAAATCAGATCTTACAGAGATATGGAGGCTTTGGAAGAGTCACCTCCTCTCTTGACTTGCCATCTTCTCCCAGCCCTGGCATTGATCCCCGCTTGAGAGAAGGGGAGGAAAGGGGGACAATTGGCTCAAAGAGCCAAGAGGTTCCAGAGGAACAGTTGCACAATGCTATACCGCAGGAGTGACTTCCAGTGCACCACACAGCCTATCTGGAACTTGTTATCTGTTAAGCTGTTTCAAAGACAAGATGAAGATTGGCCTATAGACCTGATGAGTAGAGGCTGGGGGGTCCCATTTGAAACTCTACTTCCTAAATCAGAGGACAATGTCCAGAGGGGTAGAGGAGAGAATATTTGCCTACATAGTGTTCAATAGAGGTTGGACCGATCCCATGACCTAGGGCACGGGTTGGCAACCCTCAGCTCTGGAGCTGCTAGCAGCTCTTTGAGCCTTCTCCTGCGGCTTCCAGCTTCCTCCGCCATTTGCAGAAAGAGGCACACGCACTTCTCTTCTCTTCTCTTCTCTTCTCTTCTCTTCTCTTCTCTTCTCTTCTCTTCTCTCTCTCTCTCTCTCTCTCTCTCTCTCTCTCTCTCTCTCTCTCTCTCTCTCTCTCTGTGTGTAAAAAAAAGAGTGGCCTCATGTTCTCAGACACGCTGACAAGCTTATAGGGCGGGGCTCCTGCCTTTGCTGCGTCTATGTAGGAAGCAAGTAGGGCAAGAGAGAGCCAGCCCAATAAGAATGTGTGTCAGCTTGTTGGAGAAGAGCCTGAAGCCAGCTTGCCAGGTATGCAGAGAGGGGGGGGGGAGAGAGAGAAAGAGAGAGAGGGAGAGAGAGAGAAAGAAAGGGGAGACAGAGGGAGAGAGAAAAGAGGGAGAGAGAAAAAGGGAGAGAGAGAAAAAAAAGATGGAGAGGGAGAGAAAAAGAGGAAAGAGAGGAAGGAAAGAAAGAGGGAGAGGAAAGAGGGAAAGAGAGAGGGAGAGGAAAGAGAAAGAGAGAAAACTCATGCACAGCAGCCTATATTTCTTTTTAATTAAACTCTTCAATCAAGCTCCCCACCCCTTGCATGTGGGTGCTCCTATTGTTTTCCTTTTTATGGGAAATGGGTCCAAGTGGCTCTTTGAGTGTTTAAGGTTGCAGACCCCTGTCCTAGGGAGTCATTAGATTATGACATCAAAAGAATGGTCAGTGATGTATGTTCCATTATATTCTTGGCAAAATGTGTTGAGATAAGAGGAAAAGCACACTTGTAACACAGGAATAACTTAAGGCTATAATGGGCTGGGATCAGAGAAAAAGCAAGGTGGAAAACATAGCAGAAAAAATGGTTGTTGAGGGTATCTTTTCTTCAGTTAGATGCAAATAAGGATTTGGTCATGATTATGAACTATATAAACTTCCTGGAATTAGTCATAGTTATTTGACTCATGTCTCATGCTAAGTCATGGTTCTAACCATTATTCAACAATCTAGGGTGTCACTTATAAACTATGGTTTATCAGCTATAATAGATCTCTTCCAGGGTCACATTTTGAGAAGTGGGCAGCTCTATAAATTTATTAAATAAATAGGTTTGTAAAACATATATATGAATTATTAGTTTATGGAGGCTTACAACATTAGTAATTCAGTCATTATGCCTTGACAATGGTTTGTGGCCTGGCATACTGGGTAAATCTAGCCAATTATGATTTATTCAGTAAAAAATTATTAGACAGTCTAAACCTCTAGTCCTGGTGAGTGGATCCTGCAGATTGGATCCTGCAACATTATTAAACAAACTATGTATGCCAAATTTATACCCAGCACCAGAAGAAAAAAATTGGTGTGTTTCTCAGGCTATATGAAAAAGCTCAGTCGAAGAGCTGGATCAAAGAACATACATAAAATAGTAGGAGGAAGAAAAGAGGGGGAACATTTGAATTCTGCCACCTGGCATGTATTATATGGCTGAAATCAGGGGAACAACAATAAACAATGTTGTCTCCATACATAAACCAGAATATTCAATTGCCCTGAGTCTCAGTCTCTCTCTCTCCCCCCCCTCTCTCTCCTTCAGAAAATCTCATAGATGAAGATCTATGATGTTCAATTAACAATATTTTTTTTTTATTTCATAACAGATGGAATCCCATGTTCTAGCCACATCCTACAGTGTTGCGCAGAAAATGCAGGAGGTCTGCCAGAAAATCTTAACTAACATGCAAAGCCTTCCTGAACATCTTCAGCGAAAAATCCAACAGGCTGAGTGTGATTTAAAAGAGCTACAAGCTGTCCTCTCTAGTACCACATGCTTCCAGGACCTTCCCAGTGGCTTCCTAAAAGAGACCCCAGAGAAGATTAGCAAGGCCAGGAAGGCTGTGCATGAAGTCATGGAATATATAGCTAAAAACACTCGTATGTCATGGGTAGATGGACCCTTTTGTCCTGTTGAATCTTCAGCGTAGGAATCCCTGAAACAGAAACATGCATAACATATGTTAATGCTTTACTGTTAATAATATTGAGAACTGGTGTCTTCATCTGAGGCGTTTATAATAATTGCTTGGACAAGACTTAGGCGGCAGGACCCCTAGAGAAGGAGATAAATTAATAAACGGATTGATCTGTTTAAAGTAATTATTAACCACTTCCATAATATGCATGATTCTTTTAATATTATATAGTTGTAAGAGTATTTTATGTTGACTACTAGTCAAATACTCAACTGTATAAGAATTTTAATTGCTATAGGTTTTAATATGTAAGAGGCATCTGCACATTTTGTTTAGACAAATAAAATTGCAATTAAACAGCTGTGATGTGACAATTGTAGCATGTCCTAAGTAGCAGCTTAAAGTAGGTGGTTTTAGAATTCAAAAAGTCTTGATAACTGAGTTGATATTTGGGTAATTTCCTGGTTTATTTGTCTGGGTAACACCAGAATTGAAAATCACATACAGAAATATAGGTACAATTAGATTAGATAACCTTTATTGTCATTTTTTATTGTGGGCACACTGGCACACATTAAAAATGAAATTCTATTGCCTGCTCTCAAAAGTGTACTCATACATAACACACATATAAACATGCTATATTCATACATATCTACACCCTTAAATATAAATACATATAAATATTAATCACTGTCCATCTTGAAAACATAACGGAAGGAGGAAGATTTAGAGTTCACAAGGTTGATAATGTATGGAACAAAACTGTGACTGAATCAGTATCATTTGGATACCACAAAGCCTCCTCCCAGAAGGTAACAAGAAAAATAGGTCGTGAAGAGGATGTGTAGTGTCCCAGGCAATCCTGGGGACTCTGCTCAAGCAACAATTATATACTATGTCTTGGATAGAAGGGAATGAACTGCCAATAATCTTTTCTGCCATCCTCACCACTCTCTGCATCGCCTTCCTGTCTGATGCAGTAATACTTCCAAACCAGACTAATGCAATATCACAGGATGCTCTCAATCATCTCTATATGGAAAGTGGTAAGGGCAAAGGAAGGAAGATGTACTTTTCTCATGTGACGCAGAAAATGCAGGCGCTGCTGTGCCCAGTATCTCACTGTTGAGCGACCAAGCCAGCCTACTCATTAGCTGCACACCCAGAAATTTGATGCTGCTAATCATCTCCGCAGGTGAATCAATACACAAAGGAGTGTTTCTGTGCCTGCCTTTTCTGAAATCAACAATCATCTCTTGAGTTTTTCCAACATTTAAAACTAGGCTGTTTTTATTACATCAGTTCACCAAACCCTCTACCTCTTTGCGGTAAGCACCCTCATTGTCATCTTGAATGAGGCTCACCACTGTTGTATCGTCTGCATACTTCACAATATGGTTGGTGGCCAACCTTGCAAAACAATCATGGGTCAACAGGGTGAACAACAGAACACTTAGGACGCAGCTCTGAGAAGAATCTGCTCAAGAAAATGGTGTTAGAAATATTACAAGTACAGGTAGTCCTCAACTTACGACCACAATTGAACACAAAATTTCTGTTGCTAAGTGAGACAACGGTTAAAGGAATGTTGCCCTTTTTATGACCATTCTTGACACAGTTGTTTAGTGAATCACAGTAGTAACAAAGTTGTTAAATGACATTGGCTTTGCTTGTCAGAAGGTTGCAAAAGGGGATCACATGACCCCAGGACACTGTCTCCGTCATAAATATGAGTCACTTGCCAAGCATCTGAATTTTGATCAGGTGATTATGGGGATGTTGCAACAGTCATAAGTGTGAAAAACAGTCATAAGTTCCCTTTTTTCAATGCTGCAGAAACGTCAAATGGTCACTAAATGAACTGTTGTACTGTAAGTTGAGGACTATGTCTATTGATTTTAAAAAGGAGAAAAACAAGGAGTAACAAATAGACGTAAAAGTTTTATTTACATGTACATGCACGCTCACCTGCATAGAAAGCAAAGAACAGAGACAAGATGTCATTTCTGGGGATAGCTGAGTTAATTTAGTAAATGAAATATCTCAGTAATATCAGTAATAAGGAATTGGTCTCACGCATTGCAGAGGCTTCTGCTGGTGGTTTTGGGAATATTTTTCAATAATTTCACTGTTTTCTTTGTCCTTATGAAAATGACGTGATAGATAGACAGGCAGACATGAAACTTTCCACTTCCACTTGGACTTTAAGTAAAAGATTTAAACCCAAATTCTATTCACTGAACAAATCAGTGCCTAGAACAGTGATGGTGAATCTTTTAGAGACCAAATGCCCAAAAACCGCCCCGCCTCCCCGCCCACCTCTGCTCTGCACCCCGCCCACCTCCGCTCTGCGCTCTGCCCACCTGCATGGTCACCCACCTCCTCCACAGCCCAGCACAGCAGATTGCCCAGGTAGTCCATGGCGGCCAGGCCTCTGCCCATGCCCCGCAGCATCTGTGTGTGACAGGGCGTGAGGGCAGAGTCTTGTCCCCGCTGTCTGGCTGCCATGCCCTTGGCTATGCTGCTCTGCGCAGACCGCGCTCGGGGGCCAGTCTCTGGGGGGCTGCTGATGAGGGGGCTGTGGGGGGAGGCGGGGCTGGGGTGACGGTGCACATGCCCACAGAGAGGGCTCTGAGTGCCATCTCTGGCACGCGTGCCATAGGTTCACCACCACTGGCCTAGAAGATCATCTGTTTAACTCACTTAACCTTAACTTTTCGACACAGTCATGGTTTTAAATGATTGATTTTTTTTACAGCTGAGCTTTTTACACAATAGAGATTGTCTTGCTTTGGCTATGAAAAGAGTTCTCCCAAACCTGTCCTTGCTTTGCTTCTATGTCTCATATTGCCTTTGAAATCATAAAGGCAATGTCAATAAAAGAACGCATACACAATGTTAGTCCTAATAGATATAAATATTCGTTTGCTTTTATTTCTTAGAAATTGTATGGCATCTAACAATGAAACAGAACACACACGCAATGTTAGTCCTAATATATATAAATATTTGTTTGCTTTTATTTCTTAGAAATGGTATGGCATCTAACAATGAAGTCCAATGTGGACTGAAAGAAAAAAGCATACTGAAAAAATAAATAGAACACAGTTTGTACCATCCTATTAAGAGATCTTAATAAACATGCGTGACCAGGCAGATGCTTTAAGGATAGAATGCAATACTGCTGTGTTACTTCCATTAAGTTTTTGGAAGAAACCTGTAGTCCCAATGCAATAACTGAAATCATTTAAATTTCATATATTGTTTCTCCACTCATTTTTGTTTGGCTTGTTTCCCAACTTGTTTTTTTAGTACCAGTTTTAGATTTGAAGTCCATTGTTTGTAAAATACCAAACATGGGTGGAGATAGAGTGACATAAGCAGAGTTGACAGATGTTACGGAATATAATAGGCTTGTGAAGACAGTCATTGTGTTGTAATGCTTAAAGAGAAGGAGGAGCCATGAAGTCATTTTTGACTTCTAACAACCATACAGATAGATCTTCTCCATGACTATCTATTCCCTAAGCCGTTCTTTCAAATTTTCCAGTGATGTGTTCATCACCATTGTAACTGAATCCACACAACTTGTTGCCGTTTGTCCTCTCCTTCTCTTTCCTTCCACCTTCCCTAGCCTTTTCCAGAGAGCTGGGTCTTTGCATAATGCGTCCTAAGTAGGATAATTTGAGTCTGGCCATTTGTGCTTCAAGTGAGAACTTGGCTTGATTTGTCTGATGATCCATTAACTTGTTTTCTTGGCTATCTATGGTATTCTCAGGTCTGGATTAGCAATGGAGAAATCCAAGTTCTTGTCCTTCCATGGAAGCCCGTTGTCCTTGGGTGACTCAGTCATATTCTTTTTCTGCCCCCCAAAATGTCAGGCTCTGTGACAAACCAGCTGAAGAACATATTCTTCATCTCACCAATGGACAAGTGCGCAACAAATAACTTGGCCTTGCAATGGTAGAACAAATGCTTTAAAAAAAAAAAACAGATTGGTGAAATAATGACATAGATTTGCTTCCACAAAGAGCTTCTCGGAAAAGGCAGCTTGACTTGTAGCCTTCTATAGTGGCTTCTGCAGAGGAACTGTATAGATGCAGAAGCCCAACCTGGCTTTTCCAAATGAGAGCAATACCCGAGGGCCTGCAAAACAGAGCAGAATGCAGCAATATGTTCTCCTGATCGTTAGAAGGGGAGGTGCCATGTTGCCTTACAAAACAACTTTGATGGGAAACTTTGCACCACTGCAAAGATTTTCACAGTCATATTATATAACAGAGAATTATCTGGATACAATTTATATTTTTCTTACATAGGTATGTTTTCTTACACAAGTATACAATTTACCACCAGGGTAACTTAAAGAATGTATTAAAATATATCAAATCTCAGGTACATGTGGAACAGGTTCATCAGTTTGTACTTTATTCTGCAAATCATCTCTTAGGGGTGATGCAGAATTAGGCCCCTCCTCTGATGTTGTCTGTCTTATGGAATAACTTATCCCCTGATGTGTCCCAAACTTTACCCTGATGCATTTTAAGCATCTTTAAAAAAAAAAACTTTGGTTTTATATTGGTCTCCCTATCTATAATCTCATCTTATTTTACTTTAAATTCTTTTAATTCTGAAAAGTTTTACATCATGTTGGTTTCCCAGGTTTTTTTTTTTATGGATATGCAATCTGTAAATACTTTCATGAAATAAATAATAAATGTTTGTAAAGTAGAGCAGATGTTACTTGCTAAAGATTCAACTTAAAAAACAAGCTAACACTCTTGTTGAAAGAAAAATCTTCATCTAGGTCCAGTCCAAGCTGGGAATAAACAAAATGGAGACTGCTTTAGAAAGAAGGTTGTAGTTTATTAAAGAGGAAAGCCAGACAGAAAGATGGCTCTGGGAAAGCTGACCACATGTAGCAGGGAGTAGCAGGTTTTTATACCTTCTGGGGCTCTTGAGGTTGTTTCCTGTTCCTGTTTGAGGCTTTGTATTTCCTGTATCATGTACTGTGACCTGAGTCTGAGTGTGCCCCTTTGGCATTGGTGGGTTAATCCTATTAGGTCCTGCCTTAGAGTTTGGGTGGGGTATGTAGATTTTAAGGGACTTTCTCTTCCTAATCTCTTCAGCTTTTAGCTGGAAGGCTCCAACCTTCCTGAATGGATTATTACATCTGCATTTCTAAAAGCTGGTTTCTGCTGAGTTATCTCGCTGGGGGGGGGGAGTAGACGTTTCTTCCTTTTTAAAGATCTTCTCCATTATTTCTTTGGGGAAATGTATTTTAATATTCCCCTAAATATTTCTTTCTCTGGATTCTTCCCACATTCTTGAATAACACTCACCAAGTGCTGGGATATATATTTTTTAATTTAGTTGGTTACATAGTATAGCTTTAGTACAGCGGTTCTCAACCTGTGGGTCGTGACCCCATTTGGGGTCGAATGACCATTTCACGGGGGTCGCCAAACAATGCAATCTGCCATTTTTTCCCCTTTTCCTTAGCTGTGCTACTCCCTTTTATTCTATTGGCTTTTGAAAGCCAATAGAATAGACTCTCTTGAATAGAGTCTAATTCTATTGGCTTTCAAAAGCCAATAGGAATTGTCCAGGCTGTCTCTGCCCTGCTAAGCCCACCAAAAGCCCCAGTCTGCAAACGGTGCTGCAAGTTGTCTGCAGTGCAGGCGAGCTGTCTGGAAGCTTCCACCTCTCCCTGCTGAGCAACTACTAAAAATGTAAGTAAAAGAGGGCCAGGGGTGGGAGAGGGGAGGCCAGCAGGCACAGGGAGGGTTGCTGGCGCGCATGGAGCCTGGCGGGTGCCTTACCTCCCTTGGGCTGGGCCAGCTGGTGGCCCAGCCGATGGTCGCCCTGCGCCATCACTGCCCCTTGCCAGCTACGCCTCAGCCGGTGCAGGGGGCGGCACCACATATGTGCGGCACTCCCGGGCAGGGAAAGTTCTCGACTTATGACCGGTTGGGTAGTCCTCGACTTACAACCGATTGGGGTCGCGGCATTCAAAAGGTTGAGAACCACTGCTTTAGTAGAATGCAAGATTCGTAGAAGGTTAAATCTTAATAGGAATCTTATATAGTATTTTGAATCAACTGATCATTTCTCATTCTGAAAGGTTTGACACAGGATTGGCTTGGAAAGTATTAAAAACAATGGCCACAACTATGTTCTTATAACCCCACCTCTTTTTGTACACGCATTGCACATGCAACACATAAAATAAAGTGCACACAATATAAATGAACTTAATAGAAGAATTTCACTGGTCACCATTCTATCAATGGGATGTAACGTAATTAGAGAAGGTTCAAAGGAAGGAAACTAAGGTGGTCAAGAGACTGGAACATATTTCCTATGAGAAAAGATTGCAATATTGGGTGCATTTTAGTCTTGAAAGGAAGCAAATGAGAAGGGACATAATGAACTGCACAAATCAGGCATAGAGAGATAAAGGGATAAGAGGAAGATATTTTCCTCTTCCCAAAATGTCAGAGCCAGAGGTACACCCAATGAAATTGAATCTTGGAAGAATCAAGACCGATTAAAGACCTTTGTTTGTTTGTTTGTTTACACAACAGGTGATTCAGTTTTGGAATTCACTGCCATCAGATGTGGTGCTGGTTTTCAGCTTGGCTGGCTTCATAAAAGGGTTGGTCCAATTCATGGAAGTCAAGGGATCAACGGCTGCTAGTCTTGATGGCATTGTGACTGCCTCTCAGGGCCATCTGCTGGCAGGCTAGTGGGCAGATAATCAACTGCTGTGAGAACAGACTGCTGGAATACACAGGCCAGGGGTTTGATCTCTAGGAGACCACTGCTGCTTTTTTTTTTCTATGGAATGGGGCTAATAGGATTTTGTTCTTTCCAGGAGCAGTGGCAGCTCATAAGATTCAATTTTTCTTTCAATTCAATCTTTTAAATCTTTTTTTTTTCTCAGCTATAAGGCAAGACAAGAAACAATGGATAGAAACTAAACAAGGAGAGAAGCAACCTAGAACTAAGGAGAAATTTCCCAACAGTGAGAACAATTAATCAGTGGAACAACTTGCCTCCAAAAGTTGTGGGTGCTCTATCACTGGAAGCTTTTAAGAAGAGACTGGACAGCCACTTGTCTGGAATGGTGTAGGGTCTCCTGACTGAATAGGGGTTGGACTAGAAGACCACCAAGGTCCCTTCCAGTTCTGTTATTCTGTTAAGGAGAAGAGATTGGCTCATTAGATTCCATGCACGTTTTCACCATTTTGAGGCAGCAGAAATGCAGATGGTCAAAGGTCAGCTTCAAATTGGTGTGTATGGGATGGGCGGAGGGGGAGGGGAGAAATAGTGAAAATGGTGCCATGTGGAATTCTCCCCAGTCTCCATTCAGATGGAAGGGAGTAAAATACAAATTGCTAGTTGCATGTAACAATTAGTACTAATAATTGCCCAAATTTAATATGTCTCATTTTTTTATTTAGTGAACAATCCATGTTTTACCTTTTTTCTGCTGTCTTTTGGATGTTTGTTTTCCATATACATTCAGAATATACAGAATTAAATGTCAATGTCAAGCTGGACAGAATTCATCTTGTTTTGGTGAGGTGGTTGCTATGAGCAACCAATATTATTTTGCTTTGCTCAGTCTGTCCCATAGTGTTTCACCCAACAATCCAGCAAGTTATGCTATGCTCAGCTTTGTTTTTTGTTGCTGTTGTTTCTTGTTCTGGAATTCCAGAATGTTTGGGTATTTTTGGTGCAATGTGTTAAATTAAAACTGCATGACATGAACTGGTAGAAAAACTAATGTGGGCTTTTCCAAAGTCTGGCAAGAGTTTGAGCTGCCCCAATTCATGCACTATTCAAAATCATGCCAGAAAAAAATGCCATGCAAATTCATACATGTTTCTTTTGAGTTCCAGAACTTTCTAACCTCAATTATAAAAGAAAACACATTGTGCTTGCAGGAATGGTGAGCTTGCTTATTAGTTCTGCAAACCAGGGAGAGGGAGATAATACCTTGCAGTTGGCAAGACAAAAATTAGAAGGATAAATAACATGCTTTGCCTAAACTATGAATGAAGATTTCATTGATTTTTCATGAATTGGTAAAATAGCAAATAATGAAACAACAATGAAAGCAGAAAGCAGAAACGGAAAGACAGGAACTTTGAAAAATATTTGTGCCTGGACACAGCCTCACATCCTTGAATACAGATAGTCCTCGACTTACAACTGCTCTCTCAGTGACCACTTGAATTCCTGACAGAACCTCCCCCCAAAAGAGACTTGTGACTGGGATTCAAAGTTCCAATATCTGCCCACCTCCCCCCACAGTCATGTGAACTGCATTTTGAGTGCTCCTCAGACAGCCCACATTTATGGCTATTCACAGCATCCCATGGTTACATGACTTTGATTAACAACTTTTTAATGAAAACTGACATTTATTTCTAGTTTACGGGAACAATTCCCTTAGCAAACAATGGGTCCACGTAACTACCGCTGCATTCACTTAATGACTGCCGTAAAAAACATTGTAAAATCAGGTGCAGTCACATCTGCTGATCTGCTTTACAATCATCATAACTTAGAACCAAAATTAAGGAAATAAATCAAGTACTATCTGTAGCCAGTTAACTCATTCAATGCTCAGTCTATTTCTGGTAACCTCTACTTTCTAGGAATCTTTTTTTTTCTTGCCGTAAGCAACAGCGTCTACATCTGATCACCATATATCGGTAGTCCTTGACTTACAACCACAATAGAGTTAGTTGTTAACTGAATCTGGCTTTTTCATTGACTTTGTATGTCAGAGGGTTGCAAAAGGTGATCACATGACCCCAGGATACTGCAATCATCATAAATATGAGCCAGTTGTCAGGCGGCTGAAGTTTGATCATGTGACCATGGGGATGCTGCAATAGTGGTAAGTATGAAAAATGGTCATAAATGATTGAAAAGTGCCATTGTAACTTCAGTCACTAAACGATCTGTTGTAAGTCAAGGACTACCTATATAAATCGATTTACAGTATACAAATAGAACATAATAATTCAATACCATAAAATCATGACTGTACTGTATGCAGGTTCCACAGCTAGAGGTCACTGTATTTCACAAGATTCTTCCTCCGTATTTTTCTACTATATTTCTGCCTTTCACTTTCAATTCCTTTAATTTAGCTACGGTTTCGATTTTGTAGTAGTTGAATTTCCTATGCTGCCGCTGCACTTACTAACTAAGAAACATTGCAATTTCTTCAACGTAACCAGGAAGGAAAAGGGGTGACTCTCCAAGGTAAGATACATAAGACGTGGATGGGGCATTCTGAAAGAAAATAATGTCTCGAATAGCTGGAAAATATCAGCCTGTTTACGACTTTTCAAATAAAGAACACTCGGAGACTGTTTTGTCCGAATATAGGTACTTCGCATATTCTGTGACTCTATGAGTTCTAGCAAAGTTATTGTAGGTGAATGATTGTTATCAGTCTAGCACAGTTTACATATATGTGTAACTGAACAAATACATTTAATGAGGAACACCCGTTTAATTATACTATAGTATAGCCAATGGCAGGATAATTTGTTATAATTGATTCACTGCTGCAGTCACATACTAGACTAAGCGAGAACCGTTTTGAAGAGGCATTGTTTTGATAGGCTTCCTTCCTTCTTTCCTTCCTTCCTTATTTTTTATCCCATATTTGTTATTTTTCATAAATAACTCAAGGCAAGGGATATACTTAATATTCCTTCCTCCTCCTATTTCCCCCAAAATAGCAACCCTGTGGGGGGGAAATCAATCTTGGGCTGAGAGTGAGTGATCCAAGGTCATCCAGCTGGCTTTCATGCCTAAGGTTTGACTAGAATTAACAGTATCTTGGCTTCTAGGCCAGAACCTTAAATTAATCATTATTTTAATACATTCAGGGTTTTTTTTTTTTACAATATTGCAAACTGCTTTAACAGTTTCGTAAAGGTTGGTACCAAAATTAAAAACAAATGAGCACATAACTCTTACAGCAGCCAGTTTGGTGTAATGTTGAACAACCTCAAGCTGCAAACTGGGAGACTAAGATTCTTGTTCGGCTTTGGCACAAAGCCACCAGGGTGATTGGCCAGTCCCTTTTTCTCTTAGCTCTAGGAATGTTGGCCCAGTCAAACACTGTGTTGATTCACTTGGTGTGAACAGCCAATGAAACATCCAGAAGTAGTGAAAATCCCTTTTTATTCTTGTTGAGTCCGTGGCGGGAAAACAGACACGAGAAGCAGCTGGAGTTCTCAGTTTCATTTATTCAGCGTTCAGCTTACAGGAAGATGGCTTCAGCCTCGCCCAAACGCCTCGCAGCCTCTTATATAGGCAACTCCCGGGTAAATGGGTTACTTTTCCCGCGCCAGCACCCGCGCATGCGCACGGCGCTGGCGACAGCCTGTCTGGTCCCGGGCAGCTTTGCACCTGCCCGGGACTGCCTGCAAACGCCCGAGCCGTTTGCAAGGCTCGGGACATAACACCCCTTTCCCCCGGGCTAAAACTACTACCAACATACAACATTTATTTTATATGACATTTTGCTCCCCAGTGCTCCCACTGATTACTGGCTTTTGCCTTGCCAGCAATGTTATGTAATCTTCTAGATACTTAGGAGATTTCTTTGCTCTCTGTGACCTTCTTAGCTCTGGGTTACTGGCATAAGTCCCCTGACTGGAGGGAGGCGTGAGCCTGTTCTCTCTATTGTGCCCTGGTGTCTTCCAAGGACTGTGCCCCGATGCCTGGCCTGCTTGCTTGCCCACCGGGCTCGTCAGGCCAGGGCTTCTGTTACTTTGTGACCTGGTTGACCTACCTAGCTGTAGACCCTCAGGCCCCTTGAAGTGATAGCCGCTGCTGGGCGTCTCTGTAGAACCTCCTAGGTCAGTCCAAGACCTGTCAGGAGGCTGTCCATTCCCTGAACCCCATTCTGTGTTCGGGCTCGTGTGGGTTTCTGTACTTTCCCAAAACTCAGGTGTTCCCTGATTTGTGCTAGGGTTGTTGTAGTCGGGACTTGGTTCCTCGACTAGCTCTGTGTATGTTTGACCCCCTGTAGGATTTGGGGTAAGGTCAGGCCAACCTTGGGAATTGTGTGCCAGCTCTCTTGCGGGGAATGATTTGTTGGGATGCCCCCGGGTATCCTCCGTTGCTGGAGTGCTGTGTGATGTGTGTGGAAGTGAGTATGCCCCCGGGGTGACTCCCTGGCTGGAGTAGGCGTGAGTGCCTGTTGTGTGGATAAGCTCCATGACTTTCTTTTCGGAGCAATTGCAGAACCTTGGGACGAGCCGTTTGTGGCTCCCTCAGTGGAGATGGGCAGTAGCTCTTGCCCTTCCCTTTGCTCCAAAGGGTCCCCCTCCCCCCCTGGAAAAGACCCAGGAGTCTCAGCAGAAAAGTCTCGCCTAGAGCGAAGTTGGTCGATGTGCCGACGCAGGACACGACCGTTGTCCAGGGCAACCTCGTAGGAGAGAGGACCTGTGATCCTGGACACAGAAGCGGGGACCCATGTATGACCAGGCCCGTAATTGCGAGCCCAAACCGGGGCACCCACAAGTAGTTGTCTAGGTGCCCTAGGATGTGAGGTAGATGAAGGCAGTCTGTCCGGATGCAACCGGTCAAGTCTAGTAGTAAGTTGGCGCCCCCAACGAAGTTCAGCTGGACTTCTCCCTGTAGAAGTGGACGGTGTGGTGCGATAAGAAAGGAGAAAGTCAGCCAACCTGTGATGCCAGTCCCCGTAGGTGAGTCTCTTCAAGGCGTCCTTTGCGATGCGCACCATGCGTTCAGCCATACCGTTGGTGGACGGGTGAAAAGGCGCAGACGTGGCATGACGAATCAGGTTTGCCTGTAAGAAAGCTTGGAATTCGGAGGAGGTGAATTGAGGGCCGTTGTCGGACACAATGACATCTGGCAGCCCGTGTGCAGCAAAAATCCCCCTCAGTACCTGAATAGTCTTTGCAGTGGTGGTGGATGAGACAGGCACAACCTCAAGCCATTTTGAATGGCTGTCAACAAGGACCAAGAAGAACTGGCCCTGAAAGGGCCCAGCGTAGTCAATGTGCACCCTAGACCATGGGGACTGTGTTTCCTCCCATCTATGCACAGGAGCTTGGGGCATCTCTGGGCGAGATCGTTGGCACAGGTGGCATGCGTGTACCTTAGCCTCAATATCTTTATCTAAAGCAGGCCACCACAAGTGGCTGTGTGCAAGAGCCTTCATACGAACAATGCCAGGATGACCCTCGTGGAGGGATTCTAAGACCCTAGTCCTCATTGAGGTGGGAATGACAACTCTGTTTCCCCAAAGCAGACAACCCTGAGAAAGGGACAGTTCGTTTCTTTTGGACCAGAAACTCTGAAACTCAGGACTAGGGCAGTGCTCAGGCCACCCGGACAGGACCCAGGAGCGGACACGTGAAAGTGTGTGATCTGTACCCGTTTCAGCGGTAACATCCCTGGCACTAAGAGGGAGCTCGGGCAAGGCTTGGATTGATAGAATGTTGACAGCTGGCGCGGGGTCAGCTTCTACTACTGGCAGAGGCAATCTACTGAGGCCATCAGCATGGCCCATTTCTTTCCCAGGCTTGGAGTAATGAAAAATCATATGCAGACAAGAAAATAGACCACCTAAGCATTCTAGGGGAAATGATGTGGGGAGTCTGCTTACGTGTGGTAAACAGTCCCAGCAGAGGCTTATGGTCAGTGAAGACCGTGAAATGCCTGCCATATAGAAAATCGTGGAATTTTTTAATTCCAGCAACAACAGCCAGAGCCTCCCTGTCTATCTGAGCGTAGTTGCGCTCGGCAGAAGACAGTGTTCTGGAGTAGTATGCAATAGGAACCTGAGTTCCATCAGACCTGAGGTGACTCAGGACAGCTCCAACCCCGTAGGGGGACGCATCACAAGCGATGCACACAGGAGAGACTCGTTGAAATGTGCAAGAACACTGTTAGAAGTGAGCAAGGCCTTGACTTCTTTAAAGCAAGCCTCATGTGCTTGTGACCACAGCCACACAGCATGTTTGTCTAGTAGCCTGTGAAGAGGCTCAGCTACACTAGCTTTATGTGGAAGAAAAGAATTGTAGAAATTCAGGAGGCCTAAGAAGGCCTGAAGTTCGGCCTTAGACTTTGGCCTGGGTGCTTCTAAAATAGCAGTTAGTTTGGATTCAGCAGGATGAATCCCAGCAGCATCAATTTTGAATCCCAGAAATTCAGTAGAATGCACCCCAATCTGGCATTTGTCTTTTCTGAGCTTGAGGCCTGATTTCCTGAATCTTAACAGGACAGCCCTAAGCCTTTCAGCTAGAATGTGTGTGGAGTCTCCTGCAATCAAGACATCGTCAAAGTAGGGGCAGACCCCTGGTATACCTCGTAGTGTGTTTTCCATTACGCTTTGGAAAATCCCAGGAGCGACATTTACTCCAAACTGTAGCCTTTTTACTTTAAAGGCTCCCCTGTGGGTCACAATGGTCTGAGCTATGGCAGCATCATCATCAACAGGCAGCTGTTGATATGCTTGAGCTAGGTCAAGCTTTGCAAAAACACGCCCCCCCTTGAGAGAGGCCAGGATGTGACTGACCACAGGAACAGGATAGGCATGTTGCTGCAATGCCTTATTGAGTGTGCATTTGTAATCAGCACAAATGCGAATGTCCCCATTTGCCTTTAGAGGCGTGACAATGGGGGTCTCCCACGGGCTGGAATCAACAGGTTCTAGGATTCCCTGTTGGATTAGTTTGTCTAGTTCAGTGTCAATCTTACTTTTTAAAGCAAAAGGGACCCTTCTTGCTTTAATCCTAATGGGAGTGACAGTGGGGTCTAGCTTTAAGGACACAGGTGGTCCTTTGAATGTGCCCAGCTGGGGGCTGAAAACATCTGCAAATTCTTTGCAGACTTCCTGTAGGTCGAGTGTTTGTAAGCTATTGAGTCCTGTGACGTGTATCCCCAGGGCCTCAAACCAATCGAGTCCTATGAGACTCGTTCGTTCACCCCCTACTACTAATAAGTCTAGTGGACCTTCAAAACTCTTGTATTGCACGTTAAGGGTGGCCTCCCCCTTAACACACACTCTTGAGTTCTGAAAATCTGTTAATACAATATCAGAAGGCCTTAACTTGGCCTTAGACCCACTTCTGGAACAAATCTTCCTAAATGTATGCAATGAAATGATGGACAGGGCAGACCCTGTGTCTAGTTCCATAGATAATGGAACCCCTTGTAGCTTCACGTTGAGTGACAGCTTTTTCTTCATGGGCTTGTGTGTGCCTGTTCTACAGATGCTTCTTCGCGAAGCGCAAAAACCTACCCTATTCTGGCTGGGGAATCTGGTACCCTTCAGGCGTTCTTCTTGGGGTTGTGCCTTTCGTCGGCCCAGGCACACAGCTGCAATGTGCCCTTGTTTACCGCATGCCCGGCAGGTAGCGGAGCGGAACTTGCAGTCGGTTCTCCTGTGGCGACCTCCACAGCCGATGCACTTGAGCGGAGCCGAAGAGCTTCCCTTCTGGTTCTCTTCCTTCGCGGGGTGTAGACGGGCGACTTCCTCGTCCGGATCCTCCTCGGAGTTTCGTCGGACGTCTTCCTGGTGCACGGACGCACCCTCTGCACTGTTTCTGATCGGCCGCATGTTTTTGACGGCGCCGCCTGCTGCTTCTTCTGCGGTGACTTCCCTTAAGGCGTCTTGGAAGGATAATTCTTCCTTTGTGAAAAGTCTCTTTTGTAGCTCTCGATGCCTTAAACTGCACACGAATCGGTCCCTCAGTCGTTCCTCGAGGTCCTTGAACTCGCAGGGCTTGGCGGCCTTCCGTAACGCGGCGATGTATTCCTTGGCTGACTCACCGGACCGTTGATCCCTCTGTTCGAAGATGTGGCGCCATGAGATAACGGACACCTTGGGGTTGAAGTGCTCCTTCAGCAGCTTCTTCAGGTCTGCATAGCTTACAGACTCTACTGGGACAGGTGCTGCAAGGTTTTCTGCGATTTTGAAGGCGTCTTGGCCGCAAACGCAAAGCAGGGTGGCCGCCTTCAAGCTATCTTCCCTCACTTGGTTTGCCTTGAAGTAGTTCTCCATTCTGGATACATAGGACTCCCACCGCTCTGGATGTGAGACGTCGAATTCCGAAAGCCTTCTGATTTTCGCCATCTTCGGATCTTCAGGAGACGGGTCTATCAGCCAGCCTACCCCCGAATGCGCACCGGATTGCCGGGCAGCTGCCGAGTCGACGCCGTTCCTCTTTCGCCGCTCAGGACTCCTTGGGTAAGCTTACACTTCTTCCTTTCCAGGTAGTGCAAGGCATCCCACCTTCGTCGCCAGTGGTGAGTCCGTGGCGGGAAAACAGACACGAGACGCAGCTGGAGTTCTCAGTTTCATTTATTCAGCGTTCAGCTTACAGGAAGATGGCTTCAGCCTCGCCCAAACGCCTCGCAGCCTCTTATATAGGCAACTCCCGGGTACATGGGTTACTTTTCCCGCGCCAGCACCCGCGCATGCGCACGGCGCTGGCGACAGCCTGTCTGGTCCCGGGCAGCTTTGCACCTGCCCGGGACTGCCTGCAAACGCCCGAGCCGTTTGCAAGGCTCGGGACATAACAATTCTGTATAGGCAAAAATGGTGCACTTAGAGCAAATGCCACAAATCAAGCATACCAATTTATAATTTGCCAGCATCTTAATAAAGCTTCAGGCAAGGAAATGTTATAACTTTAGTTCTTATTAGTTAATCACAAGATAGATTTCAAGTATTGCTAGATAGATTTCATGTATCTTTTTATGGGAGTGCACTTCATTATATAAGCCTGTGATGGCGAACCTTTTAGAGACTGAGTGCCCAAAAATTGGCCTGGCCCCTGCTCCACCCCCCTGCCCCACTCCCGCTCTGCCCCCCCATCCCCTGACCTGCCTGCCCACAGGACCACTCAGCACCTCCAGGGCCCGCCACAGATCGCCCAGGCAGTCCAGCAGCACTAGGGCAGCCATACCCTCTGCCCGTGCCCTGCAGCATCAACTGCGTGATGGGATGTGAGGGCAGAGTCTTGTCTACGCTGCCTGGCTGCCATGTCCTAGGCTGCACTGCTCCGTGTGGGCCATGCTCGGGGGCGACTCTCCTCCAGGGGTCTGCTGGTGAGGAGGGGGTCACGGGGGAGGCAAGGCTAGGGCAATGGCACGTGTGCCCACAGAGAGGGCTCCAAGTGCCACTTCTGGCACCTGTGCCATAGGTTCACCACCACTGATCTAAGCTGTCCACCTCTAGGCATGCTAAAAAGATCAACTTTCTGATCCCAGCACTCTAGCTCCTTTTCTTTATGTCAGAGATCCCTAACTCTTGGGCTGTGGACCGGCACCATTCCATGGCCTGCCAGGAACAGGGCTGCGCAAGCGAGCAAAGCCCCAGCCACACATACATGGGATCCAGGCAATGCGCAAAACCATGCTCCCCTGGTCTACAGAACCAGTCCCTGGCACCCAAAAGATTGGAAGCCACTTGTTTACATGACTTCAACTATAGATAGCTCTTGACTTATGACTAGTCACTTAGTAACTGATCCAGGTACTGACAGACCTACTGGGGGAGGATAGTTACAATCCAGATTTGGAATTCCAATGCACAGCCCCCGATTGACAGCTGGGCTGCATTTACGGCCATTTGCAGTGTCCTTCAGTCATGCGACCATGTTTTATAATGGTTTTGCTGAAAACACCATTTACTTCCAGTTTTTAGCAAAACCGCGTCCCTAGAGAATCATTGGTTTGCTTAACTATCATGATGTTCACTTAACAACCATGGATTCTTTTACTGCTGCAAAAAAGTGGCTTTTAACTATTCCATCCGGAAGGCAACAATGACCAATCATTTCTGAAATTCTGTCAAGAAAACTGAAGGAACAGACTGATTCAAAGGCAGACACATAATTCAACTCATAAATCTGGCTAACGCAGTTTCATTATAGGTAGTCCTCAACTTTACAACCACAACTGAGCCCAAAATTTCTGTTGCTAAGCAAATCAGTTATAAAGTGAGTTGTGCTCCATTTTACGATCTTTCTTGCCACAATTGTTAAGTGAATCACTGCAGTTGTTAAATTGGTAACATGGTTGTTAAGTGAATCTGGCTTCCCCATTGACTTTGCTTTTCAGAAGGTCATAAAAGGTGATCACATGATTCCAGGACACTGCAACCATCTTAAATATACAGCACTTGCCACACGACCAGATTTTGATCACATGACCACAGGGATGCTGCAACGGTTATAAGTGTGAAAAATGGTCATAAGTCACTTTTTTGGTGCTGTTTTAACTTTGAATGGTTATTAAATGAATGGCTGTAATTCAAGGACTTACCTGTATTGGGCTTCTGGTCCTCAGCACTGATGGGATTTTTTATTTTGGCTGCAGTAGAGTTGGGGAATCTTAAGATCAAACTCTCCCACCCCAGAATTTGAGGGAAAATTTTTATAAAATGTTTTATAGATGGAATCTGGATCCTAAAAAACTGTCCTATATGTACCCGAACCTGCAACCTAAATGTTGGAGATGTGGTTGCTTGGATGCAACCTATTTTCATGTTTGGTGGACTTGTAAAGTTATTAAAGCCTTCTGGATTATGATTTGGTGGAATTTGGTGGGTTGAAGTTTAAGTAGTTCAGATAAAGTAGAAATAGTCTTATTGTATATAATATTAATGTTTTAATTTTGAGAGAGGAACTGCTCGGGCATTTCCCCTGGACCACATCAAGAGGGAGAAGAAAAAGGTGAGAAGTAAGTAGGAAGGTGGAGGTAAAGGAGGAGAAGGGGTGAGTGAAGAAAAAGAGGGAAAGAAGTAAGTTGGTGTGAGGTGGGATGCGGTTTGGGGGGAAATGGGCAGGCAAGACCGAATGTGGTGTGTATCAATTTGTTTTATTTTTTATCTGAAGTATTTGTAAGATTGTTATGTATTGTAAAATTGAAAATAAAAACTTTTACAAAAAAAAAAAAAGATCAAACTCTCCCACCAAATCTTTCAAACATCCCTGTAATGCTTTGTCCTCTTGCTTTTCCCAATAAGAGAAAAGAGCCTGGCAAGTAAAGACAGAGCACAGGTTCCTCAGAGGGTTTCTGGGATCCTCAAACAACTTCTCCCTAAATGCTCATGGGAGGAGACAGGACTTTTTCCTATTCTGATGAAGCTCTCAGAATGTAGTGAGATCTAAACTCAGCTCCAGCCAATAGGTCTGAAATTCCCGGTAATCAGACTACTGTACAGGGAATCCTTGACTTACAACCAGAATTAGGACCAGATTTTCAGTTGCTTATTTATTTATTTAGCATATGGTATATCATACATGGACTAGCAATATATATTAACATTTCACCTACATTAGTAAAGCACAATAAAATATAAATGTTTAAAAGATCTATGTTCAAATTCCAATGTCTAGGTCATCTAACCATTGAAGTGCACCATCGTTTATATTAAAAAAAAATCAGATACTGGACAGGTATATGCCCTCATCTTACAGCCGGTCATGATATATACAGTTTGATGTGGGACCCTGTAGTCACACTGAGGGGAGAATATTATGCCCCATTTATACAGAGAGTCCTGGCAGATGCTGTGTGAGGTGTGAATCCTATTCAGGACTGTCCATTGCTAACATGGTAGTTCAAAGTCTGGCACCTTTTTTTGTGGGCTCACCTTTTTTGGTTGCTAAGCAAGTTTTACCTGATTTTATGACCTTTTTGCAAGGGTTGTTAAGCAAGTCACTGCAGTTGTTAAATGAATCACGTGGGCATTAAGTGAATCCAGATTCCCCATTGACTTTGCTTATTGGAAATCAGCAGAGAAAGTTGCAAATAGAGCTCAAAAAACTTTGGGACGCTGCAACCATCATGAATACATGCTAGTTGCCAAGTGTTGATTTCAGATAAAGTTAAGATTCAAACTACTGCCCAAGGTGTAGGAGTGTCCTAAGTGTTGTTGATAGTTAATATTGCCATGTGGTAGTATCAGAATCTTTACAACTTTACACATAAGCGTATAGGGCAAACTCACTAAAATTGAACCACAAACTTTATCGCATTCATTAAAAAAAGCACAGAAAGGTTTGTAGTGTTTTCACCCATTAATTCTCCCCTTTATTGAGCTTGATTTATGTCCCTTTCTGAAGCTCAGTGGAGCAAAAACTGCATCCATTTGTTGTGTGCAAGTATTAAAGTCAAAAATACAAAGTTATATTTTCACCAACATAGCTTTGTTTTTTTAAATAAACTAAACGTGGTTGACTTTTTGACGGATGTGTCTTGCACTAACTAAATCAATATGATAGCCTATGATTTAATATGCTGCGCAAACCTAGCTAATAGAGCAAAACATGGTTTGGCCTGTTGTAGGAACAGAGCCAGTAGTAGTTAAATAGGCAGCTAGAGCCTTCTTCTTTAACACTTGGGGGGGGGGGGGGGGAAAGCATCTCATGCCCGATCAAAGCCCTCATAAATTGTATTCTACGTCCTTTATCAGTGTCCAGAAATTAACTTGAGGCTTAAATGAAGTAAATATTCATAGCAGAAAAGCACTGCCAAATCAAAGCACTAGCAACTTAAGCAGGGTCTAGGAATACGCCTGATTGGGGAAGGTCAGCGTAGTTACAGCTAATCAGCTACAAACCGCCTACTAATCCTATTGGTGGCCTTCACGTGTTGGGGGTCGAGGGCGTGGTCGGAGCCAGGGCTAGTGCGCAGGCGCGGGCGTTTTATACGCTGTTTCTGTCCTCAGCATTCGGTTCTATTTGAGGGGTGGGGAGGTGTCGCAATTTTGAAGCTGAGGGAGAAGTTTGGAGGGGTGGGGGGGAAAGGAGAGACAGGAGGAGGAGGGTCCTGCGGTCGCCGGCACACGAGCGCCGCCGAGAAGCGGGGAAGTGGCCTTTAGTAGTCGGACCCGGTGCTCAGGCCGACGAGCCACGGGAAGTCAGAGCGCCGAGGGAAGGGGGATTGCGAGGGGAGCCGACCTCTCCGCGCCGAATTGGGACCATTCGGGGTAATCCTAGGAATTGGTGAGCCGAGCCGCAGCTCCTTGCCTTCGCTCGGGGAACGGCCGTTTTCTGCAGAAGGACTGCGGGGTCTACCCGAGCCGGCCGAAGTACAGTTATTTTTTTCTTTTTTCTTTAATGAAAAATCGCTGCGACGGCGTCTAGTGCTTGCCTGGCTCAAATAGCCTAACCCTGGCTTGGAGTAAATAATTACTTCCCCTCCAGATTCCCTTGGGACAAAAAGGGCGTTCGTGCGTGACTCTGTATTAGGAGTCCCTAAGACTTAAAATAACGGGAGGTTTTGGGTTTTCCTTTATGTCCGTGTTCAAAATATTTATTAGCATAAATACCCTTTAAACTTTCGTTATCCATTTCTCACCTCTGCCGTTTCTATTTTCTTGCAATCGTTGGTACTTGTACTGTGGGGAAAGATGGGAGCGAGAGATGGAACATTTTCATTGCTGTGGCTGCTAAGGCTCATTTTTAGCATTACTTATTTTTTCTCCCCTTCTTTCTCACTCTCAAGTTTTTTCATTTCAACCTGTCTCCTCTTGTTACAGCTTCGTTGCTTTGATTTTTTTTGTTTTTATTGCACAGAATGATGCTTGGAGCTTATTTTTATTGTTTCCAAGGGGGAGTAAGTAAACTTATTTTGAAGCTTATACTTTGCATTGTTGTTAAAGGTCCAAAGATGCATAAAATAAACGTGAAATAAAATCTATAAGAAAAAGCTTAATGAGAGTGCTATAAGGATGACTGACAATCCTTGGATAATTTTTGCCTTTGCTGTTACCATTGCCTTGTGTCTGATAAGCAAGACTATGTGCCACATTGAGATTTGATGATTTTGTCAAGTATAGATTAGGAATTATCAATCTTGCAGATTTTTTTTTCTTGACTTGTAGTGGTTGAGCCTTTAGTTTTGGTTCATCTTGCATATCCATTTAGAATTACCATCTTTTATATAGCTGGCAATGTTAACAGTATCTTGAAGACTCACTATTATGTGACATGTAGTAATAATGCCTTGTTGTAATTCCCTGTTGCCATTGGGTACAAAGAGCTTCTGGATCATGAGTTTTCATTCCTTTCCCCTTGCAACATGGAGTCAAATTAAGTAAAAGCACTTGATTGTTTTTTAAAGCAGTTTGTTCAGTCTTAACCTTAGATTAATGAATCAAGGTACTTAGGAAATTGGAATTTCCCCCTAAAATTTGAACTTAACTACAGTACTGGATTTGGGCATGATTCAGCATTTCATATGTAGATGAACTGAATGTGACAAATGAACAATGGAAGTTATCTCATACTTAGTATTTTCACAACATTTATATGTGCCAAACTCTTCTACATGTGGACCTGAGGAAGTTATTTTTGAGGATATTCTATATTTAAAAAGAACAGTAAAGAAAACATTTTGTCTTTCTGACATACACACAATAGTGGGGTTGGTATAAAAATTGTACATAGGAAGATTGGCTGCAGAAATGTACTGAAAGCTGGTAGCTTTGGGTGGAATGCAAAAGTGCTTTTTTCTGCTTTTCAAAGGACTATCAAGTAAAATGCCTGCTAAATCTCTAATGGGTGTTATGCATTTTCTTTCAATTTTCCCAAGTTATTTTTTTTTAAATGGACTATTCCAATGCTTGTTTATTCTCCAGCTATTTTGGTTGTTGAATGGGATTAATTTATTTCTTGTGTGCTCCAAGAGGATGAATAATGCAATGAAAACATGGCCCATATTGCCCATACAATATTTGAGGGAAGAACTCTACACCAGGGCTTTTCAACCTTTTCACGCATTGTACCACTTTTAGGATATGGCAACATCTGAGTACCACCAGTCACCTAGCAAAGTGTCAAAAACTTGATAACAAAAAAAAAAGAAAAAAGTGATAAAGTACAGGTAGTCCTCGACTTACAACAGTTCACTTAGTGACTGTTCAAAGTTACAATGGCACTGAAAAAATTGCCCCCCAAACCACAGCCGAGCAAGACAGTGCCCGGCTGCACTCTTCCTCCTGTCCAAGGTTTTCATTGTTGTGAGCATTTCTGTTGAGGATTGGCAGCGGGGGTGGGGTGGGGGGTGTTTGGTTTTTATTCTCCCTGTCTGCTGGGTGGTTGCAGCAGGTTTTGGTCACGTCATATGACCCTGGAACACTGTAACCGTCATAAATATGAATCAGTTGCCAAGCATCTGAATGTAAATCACAAGACCCTGGAGATGCTACAACATTCCAGCTGATTGGCACTTGTTCTGGGCTCAGCAGAAATGCCAGGATCAGCACCGAGCTCCAGCTGGAGCCTGGCGCTGATCCTGGCACTTCCACTGAGCCCTGACAGCCCTGATGAAGCGCCGATCAGCTGGAAAGCGGTACTGATAGCCCTGCAGCTCCAGCCATCTCTTGCTCAGGCTTATGCAATGCTGCCACTGGTTCAGCTCATTCCTCTCCCCCACTACCACTTTTCTAGGATGGTTGTGTACCACCTGCCAGGTGCCAATGTACCACAGGTGGTACCCGTACCACTGGTTGAAAAGCCCTGCTCTAGACTTTCTGTGATAGAAACTTATTTTAAAAGTGTGCCATAGTTTCATATCCATACACCTTTATGGTGTATGGATATGAAAAAGGAATTTATAAAAATGGAATTTTGATTAGGAGCTTAGAAAAAGTTTACCTGTATAGTTTAGGAGATTAAAGTTTTGATTTATGGTTCTCCCCAACAAGACAATATGTACTGGCTGTTAGAGAAGACACTTTTTGTATCATACTTCAAAAAATATAAATTTTATTTCCGATATTTTTTTTCTATGGGAGGAAATGTTTCTAAACTAAAGGCATGGATATTTTTTTTTTTAGGAAAACCATTATTTCACCTTTTCACCTGTTACATTTCTGTTTATTTTTCATTCAGAAGTTGATATATGCAAGATATTCTTTTCAACGGTCCTGCACAATATTTTTATTCTCAGATGCTTTGTCATTATAAAATAATTAACACATCTTCCTAGTGTGATAGGATATTTAGTTTTAAATTCTGAATATACTACCATTGAATTTCTTGCATATTAATGCTTCAAACTCACAATGTCTGCCAATTTCCATGTAAAATTCAAGTATATTTCTATTGCAGGTAAAGATGCAGGAAGCAGATCTAGTAGCAAAAATGCTTCGAGCTGTTCTCCAGTCTCATAAAACTGGAGTGCCCTTTTCCTATTTGCAAGGGGAATATAAATCTTTAACTGGAGATTGGATTCCTTTTAAGCAGCTGGGACATGCTACATTAGAGGGATATCTGAAGAGCATTCCTGGAGTTGTTAGAATTGAAATTAGCAAAAGTGGTGAGGTGAGACATCCTTTCTTTATACTTAAACTATAAATGTGCAAAAATTCTAAACATTCCACAAATGGAAACTTGTTAGAGCTGTATTATGATTATTTTATCACAAATCCAGGTATTTCCTATTTAATGACTATCCTTGAATAGTTCGCATGGTGGGATAACAATACTTAGTTTTTATCTTATTTATTTGTAATACATATAAAAAGATCCATTTGAATCTTTTGAGTACAGCCAAAAACTTGAGGAAATATACATGTTTTAAAGGTAATAAGTAATAATAACATATTAAATTTGCATGCTGCCTGACTCTCAATGACTCTGGGTTGTTCTAAATAATCAAATTACAATAAAATTAATAAAACATTGAAGATGGCGAGTGCACTCTCCTTTGGCATGGGTCTGGGTGAAGAGCTAGGTCTTCTGTAGGCCATCCAGATCTTGGTTAGAACCTCTTTCTCCTGCTACAGAAAAGGTGTGCTTCCATAATCCTAATAGGTGACATTATTTAATCAGTTATTTAACCCAGAGCATATCAACCCTGCAGAATCAATTTGGTTGGGCAGATTATTGTGGGAGACGGTCCCTAAGCTGGATGGGGGCTTTATAGACAGCAACCAACTTCTTGAATGCCAACAAGAAAAAGTCAACCACTGCAGCTCATGAACCAGAAATATTACATAGGCATACTGAGACATGCCTATTACTGCCCTCACCATCACATTCTGGATACGTTAAAAACTCCTTTGGTATTCAAAGACAGCTCATGTAGAACACATTACAATAATGAAGCCACAAGTTGATTAGGGCATGATTGACTGAAGAACTGATCTGGGAAAGGGTGCAGAAGGTGCACCACATGAAATTATGCAAAGTCTTTCTAGCTCACACCTCTTCTAGCAGGAGTTGTGAGTCCAGGAAGACCCCAACTTGTGTACCAACTTCAAAGGGGGAAGTCCTACCCAATCGAAAGTAGCCAACAGGTTTTGTGCCAGCTCCTTGATTTCATTCTCTCTCTGTGGCCTTCAGCTGTTCTTGCAGCCTCAGAGACTTTGTTTGTCTCCAGCGCTTCGTGATAGACTAAAACAGACATGTCAAACTCGGGGGTGGGCACGGTTTCATCATGATGCGTCCGGAAAAAGAACCCATACAGAAACAAAAAGATAACATCCACATCAATCTCTCCAATGTAACCCATCTGGATGCCATCTTAAAAAAAATAAGCACTACTAGCTTATATGATCTATAGGTTGAGCACAATGTTTCTAAAAGACACTGGACAGCATATGACATAATACAAGGGTAGGCAACCCTGGCTCTTTTATGACTCATGGACTTCAACTCCCAGAATTCCTGAGCCAGCATGGTTCCACGAGTCATAAAAGAACCAAGGTTGCCTACTCCTGACATAGTAGCTAAGAGTGCCCCATATTTTCTGCTCTGGGCACTAACCTTACCATAATATGCACAGTTGTGGCAGATGTATAAGCTAAACTTGCTTTTTAGCACAGTCTGAGCCAATGCAAAAAGAGCTTGAAATGGCTTCATAATGAATAAGTATCTCCCATAATTAGGAATATATAAAGCTATTAATACATAATCCATCTCTGTTTTTTTCTACCTGACACAGGTAACTTGCCATGCTGTTGTTTGCCAGGAGACTGCAAGAATTGCTAAGCTTGTAGCCTGCCAGAGAACTTCAAAAAAAAAATCAAAACGACAAGTGAATTGCCAGATGAGGCTGAAAACTACTACCTCCCTGGCCTCAATAGGTAAGCTTGTCAGTTGCAAAACACCATGCTAGAGCACACTGAATGAATCAGCTACTTGCTAATCATGGCAGAGCTTTTCTGGTGTGGCATTTCTGCTGACTGCAGTGAACTGTGCTTACGCTTGGACAGTTCACGCGCCCCCCACGGCTGCATAGTAAAGCTGCTAAGGTTGGAAAGAAAAGGAAGATCTGTGCCTATAATGCCATAGTATATTTTGTAATTCAGTCTCTAGTTTCATAATCCCATTATATTTATAATTTCATAATCCGTTAAGTTGGTAAAAAGTGCATTCTTCTGTATTTGATTACTTCCTAAAATATAGCTTTCTTAAATAACTGGATATATTTCTTTCAAAATAACTATCCTATATGCTCAGGGACTGCATGCACTCCTGCCCTGTTTAGGAGTTTTTCTCTGTGCTAAATATGCATGATAAATTGGCCTTTTTCAGAACAGCAAACTTTACCTTTTCCAAAGCAAACTAAAGATTATAATGGATGTTTATTTCTGTGGGACATACACATAAGGGTCAAAGTGTTTCAACTTTGCTCACTCAGTGACATCATTGTGTTACCTGGACTTGCTCCTTGTAGCCTGTTGAAGTGTGTGTGTGTGTGTGTGTGTGTGTGTGAGAGAGAGAGAGAGAGAGAGAGAGAGAGAGAGAGAGAGAGAGAGAGAGAGAGAGAAGAAATTAATCCTGATATAAGCTAGTAATATTAAAACTAATTATATATTTAGATTTCATGTGTTTATGTAAAATGTGCTTTCTTATCAGATTCTCGGCTTTAGGTAAAGAAATAACTTCTACAGAAATGCTTCTTAGTCATAGGTAAATAGCAAATGAGGCTTAGGATGTTGTGTCTATTTTGTTGTATTTTAGGCAGGCCAAAGGACACTCTGAGAAAACCTGGGTTCATGAGTTTTTCCGAAGAGGTTAAGAGGGGTACAGTCCCTCTGCTGAGTGGCAAGGGAAACCATACAGTTGTGAATCCTAGTATGACCCCTGCATCATATCCTTTATCCCCTGAATTTGGGACGGCTATACCTAATGACGTTTTAATACAAGGACATGTGACCATGATGAACAGGTTAGAAAACTTGTCAGTGACTGTTGATATTTTAGAATTCTGTGTATAGTTAAGATGCAATTGCTATTTAATGGTATAAGTAGATATAAACTTCAAAGATAAGTGAAAGCATTATAGGAATTATAGACCAGTAGCATCCCTTGTTTTACACTGGAGATGAAGAAGTCAGAAAATGAGTTGAAACGTGCTTGGGATAAACAAATGTCCATCATTAGACAAAAACAAATATAAAAATAATAATTAAAAAATAATTAAATTGATTAAAAGGAAAACAAAAAATAAATCCAAAGGGCAGAGTGGATGGACCACTAGGTCTTTTTCTGCCATCAGTTTTCTATGTTTCTATAATGGAAAAATATTTGAAAAATACTAGGAGGAAGAGGAAGATCAGTATAATGCAAGAATATAGGGAAGAGAAATTGTATGATCAGACTTTTTCTGATTTTTTTGTTTGAGATAAATATTGTCATGTAGAGGATTGCTTCACAATATTTTCCTTGATAATGATTAATGAAATACTTTGTAAAATGTTACAATTAACACAACACTATGGCATAATTAGAGCTATAACTTTAAATAAGTTGTCTATACAGGTAACAATCTTGATCCCAAGTAATCAAGCATATTTTTTCTGATGGCAGTGTTTTACTGTAATGCATGGATTGCTCCACTTTTCACTTTCTTCACATATCTCCATCAGAAAAAAATAAATGAACAGATGTTAACACTAGACATACATAATCAAGAAATAAATGTGGAAAAGCAGAGGAACTTCCTAATTTATACAGGCCTTTAATTTTCAATGATCTGGTTTAGAATGTCCTATAATCTGAAAGGTGAGCCAGATTGGTGTAGTAGTTAAGGCACCAGTCTAGAAATGAGAACGCTGTGTTCTAATCCTGCCTTAAGAATGAAGGCAGCTGGGGACCTAGGGCTAGTCTCTCTCTATCAACCCTAGGGAGGGGGCAGTAGGAAACCACTTTGAAGAACATTGCCAAGAAAACTGCAGGGACATGTTCAGGCAGTAACCAAGAATCAAAATTCTCTTAAAGGCACATCTATACATACACACACACAATTTGAAAGGCCCATAGAGAAACAAGATTGAGTGATGCTAGCAAAATAGACAACTGATTATAAAGTGATATCGTCCAGTCAATGTTTCTTCATGTTTATTCATAAGCAAGTACTACTTATTCCAACTACTTTAATATAGACTAGTCTTACTGTTAATGTTAATTTCAAATTTAATGCTGTTGATTAGATAAGTTAACATAGGACTATTTTTGAGGTACTGAACTGAAGGCATTAACGAAGCAAAGGCATTAATAGTGCAGCCTTAAGTTCTAACCATATATATGTCCTCAATTTTATGACTATAATTGAGCTTAGAATTACAGTAGTAAGTCATACCTGTCATTAAGTGGTTACCCCATGACCAGCCTGATTTTATGATCTTTTTTACAACTGTTGTTAAACAAACACTATGGCCATTAAGCAAACCCATTGTATGGGGTTTTTCTTTTTTGCCAGAAACCATATGTAATGCCATTTCCAGAAAAAAGTAAATAATGGTCATGTGATCGTGTGTTATGCACAAAAGATCAGCACAGATGCAGCACAGATTATTCAAGAATCTAGTCAACTAAAGTTCAGTAAAGGTACTAAAGCAAGCATGTCAAACTCATGACGTCGCATGACATATCACAACTTTTTCCCCATTGCCGGCAATGAGGTGGGCGCGGTTTCAGCGTGATGCATGCGGGCCAGCAGTTTGACATGCCTATACTAAAAGGTCAACAGAATTCAAGAGAGTTTGGACTTGGATCGTTTGTGGGAACATAATGACTCAAAGCTGATGACACTTTTAACTCTGCCCCCTAGCTTCACCTGCTCTTTTCCAATTGGGCTGAAAGTCACCATAATGTTGAGCCAGTTGCCAAATGTTCAAAATGTGATCAAGTGTGTCTGTGTGTGGGGGGGCAATAACTCTGAGGAGATCCATCATAACTTCAAACACTCATTAAGCAACTGGTTGTAAGTCAAGAACTACTTGTACAATGTATTTATATTTTTAAAGTAAATTGAGGTTTGTCACAATATTTATCTATTTGCCTTTAAATTACTATTTTTTTATTCTAAGTGTAGAGAGCTGTTTGATAGACTTTTCGTTTATAAACTACATTTCTAAACCATAAAATGTATATTTGCCTTCATAAAATTTAAACTATCTATCCCTAAACTAGAAACAAAAATTAGCTTCTGGGGATTCTTTCTACAATACAGTATTAGGAGAAATTTAATATGTTAGGTATGCTTAGCTTTACTGAAGATAAAACTCTGTACCAATTTCTTGCAGTTGTTATACTGCTTGAATATCTATATATATCTATATATATCTATATCTGTCTATCTATCTATTATCTATCTATTTATACAAATTTTATTTATAATACAGTTAAAAACAAACATTGGATTTAACATGACATTCCAGTGTATACATTCTTATCAGATTATTCCACTTTTTACAATCAATTCTTCATCTCTACATATACATCTAAGTTTTATATACAATACTTGTTCTAAAATAACATATATTTCTATCTTAACATTTCTCTTTAATCCCGACCGCCCTCTTTAAATTCCTCCAGCGATAAAATTTATCCCAGGTTTCATAATAAACTGATCTACATTTGTCTTTTAATATCATTGTGAGCCTGTCCATTTCCGCACATGCTAATATTTTATGTATTAACTCTTCCTCTGTGGGAATTTCCTTGCTTTTCCATTTTTGCACTAAAGCAAGCCTAGCTGCAGTCAGGATGTGTAGCAGCAGGTAGATTGTCCCCTTGTCGTATTTTTCTGCCGTTATTGAATATCTACCATAAATGCCGGCGTATAAGACGACTTCCGCGAGCGCTGAAATCAGCGCCAAAGACGGGGGTCGTCTTATACACCGAGTCGTCTTATACGCCGGAAATACTGGTAGTTTCCGGCGTATAAGGCGACGTTCTAGGAATGTGGCCCGGCTATAAAGACGGGGGTCGTCTTATACGCCGGGTCGCCTAATACGCCGGCATATACGGTATATTGAAGAGAGAGAAAATAATTTCCATATATCGAAAACAATACTGTGATTTTAAAATGGGCAATAGTCCATTTTTACAGTTAGACAAAACTGAACTGTTATGTCCTGTTTTGTAATTCTGAGCAGATTCAATTATAAGAAAAGATGAACTTTATGCCACATATTTAGCGATCTAGCAGTATTCTTCCCTTCCCCCTTTCACAGTCTAAAAAAATCAAAATCAACAAGCTCAGCTGCTGTGCCATCACTTCTCCATGTATTGTTTGCTGCTGTTTTAGATGATCAAATGATGATACAGATAGACTAGCAAGGACTGTTGTTATGGCTGGATTTTTCAGATTAATTCATATTGCCTTGTTAATCCTCCTGTTATGCTTTTAGGAAAATTGTGCTTTCAAATTAATATATTAGTACTATTCTTTTTAGTTGACAATGTCATCCCTTTAAAATGGGCCAGATTAAAAAAAAAAAAAAATAATTATATGAATGTTAGTTTAATGTTGTAGGGTACATTAGTAGAATTTTAAAAACCTGTCCAGGTTTATCTCAGATCACTGTACATCATATATTAAAATCAAGGCAGGGTACTTTGGGTTTTTTTCTCATGTTTCCTTCTATGTCTGAACTCTGTAATTTATTGTTCAAGTTCCACCCTAGCAACAGATTCCTTCCTCCTTTAAAGTCTCTGTCATAACTTCTTCAAGTCAGCTCTTAATTCCTTTACAGAGGAGTTAATTTAGGTGGAGAGTGTATCTCTCAAATTCATTGTGATTTAGACATGAATAGAAATAATACAGAAGAAGAGGAATTAAGTAAAAAAAACATGGAACACCATGTTTTAAATATGAAATAGTCTATACACCTCTGTTAAAAATATATTCTGCTTTCCATACTAGGTTAGTCCATTATTTCCCTTTTTTCCCATACAAACACAAAGATAGCTGTCGACAATTAGCAAATATAAATCTAGATATTCTCTTTCCCCTCTTGCCTGAAATGACTGGGGGGGGGGATAGGCTTTTAATAGGGGAAGGAAATCTGTCTAGCATTGGGGAAGCAGCCTATAATGAAATGCTTTGAATAAAAACAAGATCTGTTGTTGGTTCATGAAAAAATTCTGAACTTCTGCAAAACTCTTCATCAAGCTCCATATTGAGCAAAACAGGGAAGTGAAAATTAAGCAGAAGAAAAAAAAAACTTTATGCCCAAAGTCCAATTATAGTCACAGTTTTAGGATGGTATGCAGGAGAGAATAGTCAATATAAGTTGATCGTAAAGTATCTTCATTAGGTCCTGGGATGGAAAAATAATGGAACCTATTAAATATTACTCAGTGGCAGATTTGCATTGAATTCAAGCATTTTCTGCCAAGTGCTTTGTAAATTCTGGATTAACCAAGAATTGTAAGGCCAATGGAAGTAGCAATAATTAGTCCTACCACCTATGAAAATATGAAATCCTGTGGTTATATGAATGAGACTTGCATTATATGGTCTATTTTAAAAAATGCTAGCCCTTGTATTTTCAAAATAGGAGATCACCCAATATTAATTGCTTTCTGTAGTATTCCAGAAGATTGAGAGACTGAATAGTGGCTCATGATCCCTCAAACTCTGCCCAACCATGATAGACCTATTGTTTTAGCTCAGCGGTTCTCAACGTTTGTGTGACGGCGACCCCCGTCACACAAATGTTATGCGCATGCGCGGCACGATGCACATGGGGCAGGCCCCCATGCGCGGTGTGCATGCGCGGTGGCGCCCCCAGGAGGTGCGCTGCCGCCCCCATGCGCGGTGCCGCCCCCGGAGGTGTGCCGCCGCCCCCATGCGCAGCGCGCATGCGTGGCGGCGCCCCCAGAGGGGAGAAAATGGCGGATCGCCGCCTTTGGCGACCCCCGAAAAATGGTCGATCGACCCCAAATGGGGTCGCGACCCATAGGTTGAGAACCACTGTTTTAGCTAATGTTTATGTATACATTGGCTCATATTTTTTACGGTTGCAGTGGTTAACTTTCCCAATGTCATGTGATCACCTTTTGCAACCTTCTGACAAGCAAAGTCAATGCAGGGATGGGGGAGCCAGATTCATTTTACAACTGTGTTATTAACAGTTGCAGTGATTCACTTAACAGTTGTGGCAAGAAAGTTCATAAAATGGGGCAAAATTCACTTAACAACTGTATACTGTTCTGCCAATGGCCACAATCCCCCCTTCCCATTTTTTTCATAATTTACTAGAGATTGGAGTTGCTGGGTTTTTACGATAAGATAGCTCTGTTTCTGCAAAGACAAGCAACAAAGTCATCTTGGCTTATTTTCTGAGTGGGTTGTTTAGTCACTGAACCATGCAATGACAAGGAGATTCATGAAAACCAGGGGTCTTCAAACTTGGCCCTTTTATGACTTGTGGACTTCAACTCCCAGAATTCCTCAGGCAATGTGCCTGGCTGAGGAATTCTGGGAGTTGAAGTCCACAAGTCATAAAAGGGCCAAGTTTGAAGACCCCTGATGAAAACCTTTTCCTGAAAGCCCAAAGACCTGCCATGTTCTCCGATGATAATAGCCAGTGAGGTCTGCACAGATAGAGGATTCTGTGGTTGTTGGTCTTGCAGAAAAGGGCTTTCTGAAAACAGATTGGCACAAATTTTAACTTCCCTCACGAGTAGTTTCCGTTGCATTGAGATTCTGTACCTATGGATGCATGGGTGAGGCTAAAAGATGTTGCAAGGAAACAAAAGCTGCATAAAAAAATAGAAGCACAGAAAATAACTAGCTTTCATAATTTATGCTGAATTCTTCATTTTGGCTTCATGTAGCTGAACTTAGTCCAGTATATCTAATTTTTAACTTGTTTTGCCCAGTTCTTTTATGTATATTCATTTGCTTATATGTTTGTTTAAGCACAAATCCATGTGGATTTCCTACAGAAAAGAGTTTATTTTCAGTTGTCCAGCATAACCTGCGTGGAATAAAATAGTTCCATTTATGTAGTAAGGTAAGGTAACAACTACAGCACCTGAAAACAAGAATACAGTATAGCATCTATATGGTATATTGATTGTTTAGCTGCAGTTTTTAAAAAATGAAAATCTGATTCTTTGCTTTCGTTCTTTAGGCCTGAGAGAAGACTTGTGATTCCTCCAAGGTTTCAAAAAGAGCTTCAATTTCATTTGACAAGAAATGTGCCTTTGGACATTAACGGTATGTTATTAGAGGTCCACGTGCAGTTCTAATTCATGCTTTATCTAGGTAATGATATATAAAAAAAATAAGGTATCCGCTGATGGGCAAGTTCTCTAAGATTACAGTTCTGAGTTAGATGGGCAAACAAAAGTTTATACATTATTCTGAGCCATGGCTTATCACAATTACTAGATTCATGCAATACCTTAAGGCAAAGGAATTCTGCATTATGACTTGTAATCTTATAAATTTTATAGAAAATAAAATAAAGCCCTATTATCTATAACAGAGGTCCCCAACCTTTTTGGCACCAGGGAACCGGCTTCATGGAAGACAGTTTTTCCATGGACCAGCAATGGGATGGGATGGAGAGGGTAGGGGGCTGGGTTTCGGGATGATTCAAGTGCATTACATTTATTGAAAATTTTCTAAATAAATGAACAAATAAATAATGCATTTATTTCTATTGTTATATTGTATTAGGTTAGATCAGTGACTTTCTGCTTCTAAGAAAGTGGGAAGGAAGAGATAGTCCTAAACTCAACCCTCCAGCAAAACCCAGCATGTTGAGGAAGTGCTGAGAACATCATGAGAGAGAGATAGAGAGGGGGGGGGGAGACACCAAACCAACTCAGCACTGCACTATCCCAGCAGTCTCAGAAAAGGTGCAAATGAGAGGGGGATTCCCTTGGAGACACAGTGCTTAAGGGGAAATGTAGCTTCTCCCCTCCCCCTCCCCCTTTGCAAGCCCAGTAGGAGCGCACTTGGCTTGCAAACTTGGAGAGCTGCAGAAGAAAGGAGGAACACACACACACCAAAATAAATCACAAAAAGCAGGCAGGATGTTGCCAAAACACAAGGCACCTGGAGCATCAAAACAAAAGCAAAAAAACTTACGGAACCCAGCAGTCTTAGAAAAGGTGCAGATGAGAGAGAGGATCCCTTGGAGACGCAGGGCTTAAGGTGGAAGGTAGCTTCTCCCTGCCCCTATTTGCACCCTGACAAAAAGACACCCTGACACACACACACCTTGGGAGGATCTCCCTCCAATGATCCCCCTCCAATGAGGCTTTGGGGAAGCTCCCGAAGGGTGCACCAGCTCAGCTGGGGTGCTGGGAGGGGAGAGGAGGAAAGTGAAGAAGAAGAGGAGGAAGAAGAAGAAGTATCGGGAGGAGGAGTAGCCAGTTGCAAGTGCAGCTTTCAGAGGACCTTTGCACTGAGCAAGACAGTTTCTGCCCAGCCACTCTCCCGTCCCTGCCCAGACCCTTGCAGTCTTGCCTCATGCCCGGAGGTAGAAGACGTGCCTTCAGCACACCTCCAGCTGCTCGGCCTAGGGGGGCTGGGGACCCCTGATCTATAAGTGCAGGTGAGAGTGTGTTAATGTATCAAACTAAATGTATTTTCACAGTCTGAAAGTCTTGCAGGTGAAAATAAAATGGTTGCATTCATTCCCTCTTCATTCTTCTATGACCAATTTGGAATTTGTGTTTGCATTGATTGTTAGCATTTATAAATTTCCCTACTTTCTATTACCATTACACATTTAGAATAATGAGCTTAACTTCAAAACAGTATTGTAAGGGAAGCATTCCTGAACTAACTCAGCAGCACCAACACTTTCATTCCTCTTAACACTAAAGAAAGAACTTGTGCTACAACAGGGAAGAAGTAACTATTATGACTGTTAGCTGTCTATTAATGGATCTATATGCAAACACTAATAGCCAACTTCGCTTTAAAGTTTGCAACATAATGGTGCTTTGTGGGAGTATCTTAACAGGTGGAAGAAAATTCATTATTTGTATTTATTTGGATATTTACGTCAGCTTTAACTTTTTTAAAGTTGCAGGTATTGAGTTTAAAAATTTATGAGTCATCCCCTCACAAAGAAAATGTAATTACTACAATATCTGATAAATTGTAATGAATTAAACCTTGGTTTAATTGTCATTTATTAAATAAAACACACAATGGCACATTATATACTATTAATAGTTTTAATTATTGTTACTTTCAAAATAAGAAATATATTCAAGAATATGTATTTGCTTTTGCAGACAATGTTAGAGAACCAAGACAGTTAATGCAACCAGTCACCCTCCCTCGCAACTCGAATACTGATATAAATGAGATTCAGAAAAGAATAAAGGACATCATAAATCGATTCAAAAATGGAATATGGTTATCAAAGATACCACACTTGTATAGAGAGGCCTATAATGAAGACTTTAATACCGCTTTGTTGTCACAATTTGAATACTGGCCACATGTTTGTATGGTAGGTGCTAACTTTATCACAGAAGATAAAATTATTTGTAGACTAATTTTCTGATCTGCATATATGTTAAAAATTTTAAAATAAAAATCTTTAAGATGATTTACTTGGAAATCAGAATTTAAAGTCAGCACAAAAAAGTCTAGACAGTCTCAGCTGAATTAGGATTATCAAAGTGTTGAAGTTTGTTTATAGGAATATATAGAATTCCACTCTTAATTGAATAAAATTGTTGTTGAGGGCTTTCTGGTAGCAGGTAATCTCATATTTGAGAATCCTACAAGTATCAGTGTACCTTAGCAAAACCATCAATTGAACCTCTATATCTAATGTGTTCCTGTATATGCCTCTCATCTGAGCTCAGCAGTGTTCTTAATTCTCAAATTATGAAGATTTTTTTTTTATTCTGTCAAACAACATGACTACTCAGGCAAAATCTTTTTGTATGTTCACTTCTGAGGTAAACCACACATGATTCAGTGGTAATTCTTTGAAATGGATTTAGAGAAAATTGCCACTTTAAATATAGTTATTTAATATCTCTGCATGTAATCAAAGGGACAGTAGAAAATTGGTATCCCTGGGCATCATTAAACTTTACAGATCAAAGGGCAATATAGATTGAAAAACAAAAGAGTTTAGGTTATGTTTCTAGCTTTATTTAAGCCCCTAATTAGGCTTGGATTAAAAGGGGATATACCTAGCACCATAAAAAACAAGCATTTGCAGATGGGAACATGCTCTATTTTGAAAAGCTATTTGTCTTGAAATGTACAGCCTTGCATTATCAATTTGGGAAATTGTTTTAAAAGTTACATTATTTTTCTGTATTAACAATCTGTTGAATATGCTGTAACTTGGCATTGGGACTTTTCCCAATTTATTTTAAACTTAAACCTATTTCCAAATATTTGTTTACAGGGTTAGCCCATTTTTAAATACCCATACACCTAGGTTTGATTTTCATAGTTTGATGCTCTCAGATTTCCCAAATTTCTAGACAAAATGGCATTTGGGCACATCAGATGGTAATTATGAGAGTTACAGTCCAGTACCTTTAGGGATCATGATTGTAATAAATTGCCATAGCTATATGAAAAATAGGAGATTCATCCAGTCAAAATAAGTGATTTGAGTTGGAAAGATTTACTTGAATATAAGCAAAAGAGGTAAGTATTTTCTCTAAAATTTGGGCACTCTTTTCTCACAAGTTTACATATTAGGCTTATATGCTGCTCCAAGACTCAGGGTGTTAGACCTCTAAACAACAGTAGAGTAGATTGAAAAGCAATATATAACAATATTAAAATTATTTAGCTATTGGGGAAAGCATAATGAGTATAAAGTTTTACCCTTCAGGAGGGGAACAAATACATCCCCACATACACCAAAATGTTGCTGAGTTAACTAAAATTACAATAATTTTGTAACTGTTTTACAAAGAGCGTGCCTATTGGATATCTAGAGGAATACTGTTCCAGAGAAGGGGACAGCAGTTGAGAAGGCCCTGCAACTCTGAGCTGTCTGCAGATGGCATTCCAGGTGGTTGGGACCTGGAGGGAGATTTCTCTTCCAATTCTGAAAGGTTAGCAGAAATCTCTGGGAGAAGATGGTCTTGAGTGAGCTTCCATAGCGTTGAGCTTGAATATTTCACTCAATGTGATTTTTTTTTATAGCTTCTTCTATTCTTTCTAAGGCAGAGAAGGTATCTTCTGGTGGCCAAAGAGATATAATTCTCTACCCTTCTGGAAAAATGCAAAATCCAGGAAAGAGTGTTTCAAGCCAAGAAAGAAAGCCTCAGCCTCCTTTATTAAAACAGAGTGTGGAAACTAAAACTGCTACCCTCCACGGAGACTTCAAGCAAAATATCGCAGCCATCCTGACAAAATATTCCAATGGTCTTTGGGCTAATGCTCTCCCGAAAGTATATGAAGACACTTACAAAGCAGCGTTTCCTCAGAATCTTTTGGATAACCTTGAGTTACTCTCAGATATATGTACAATCAGTTACATTTCTGAAAATCCCAAAAAGGCAATTCTCTATGCCAAGCCAAAACAGCACCCGGGGAAGGATCTGAATATTATTGCTAAGAACTCCACATATGAAAGCATACAGAAACCACCTGAGCACCAGTCTGCTAAAGCAAAGCAGGACTCCCAAGAAGGTGATTTTGAACACATTCCTGTACCTCCTTTAATTATCCCAGAAGAAATATCACCATCTGTGTTGGTAGTAGACCTGTATTCTACAAATGACGTCGTCGTTAGGTACGTTTATAAACCTCTTTGACATTTCTCTGGTGCCTGGAGTTGTGTAAAATCATACGTGAGAATGGGAAAAAAAAATCTCAATGAGAACAGTTCTAATGGGCACATACTATTATGTATTGCTTTTGTTTATTGAAGATTCTTTATTCCAGCACATTCTTCTTCAGATGTTAGAAGGGATTTTCACAACATCCTGGAATTCTCTGCGCTTCCCCTACCCCCTCTCTAAATCTATTCCAATGTGTTGGAGTTCCTTTGGAATAGCTTGGGAGATAGTGAAAAAAGAATGCAAATGGAAATCTGACATTTCCATGAATGAGAAACAGTTTGGTGTAATGGTTAAGGTGCTGGCTAGAGATCAGGAGACTCTGAATTCCAGTCCTGCCTTAGACATGAAAGCCAGCCAGTCACGCATTTTCAGCCCAACCTACTTACAGGGTGATTGTGGACAAACAGGACATAGGAGTATTAGATACTTTTGCCAGCTTGAGTTATTTATAAAAAAAAGATAAAATCTAATAATTATTTGTAGCATCAGAAAAAATTTTCAGTATCAGGGAATTTCCATTCACTTAAGACTTCAAAGAGATACAACTAGGCATGTTTTAAAAATGGAAAAAACACTTCAGACCTTACATGAAAGCTGAATTTCTTTCCTATTAGATAAAGCAGCCTCTCTTTTCACACAAATTGTTTAAACACTAACATTTAAAAAATGCCACTGTAATTTAGTTCATTACAGCAGGAGCATATTTTTTTTCAAGTTCAGATGGAAATCTGAAAAAAGTAACATGAAATATAAAACATTAGTGTATTATGTTTGAAATATAACTGACTTTTATTACTATCATGAGGTCAGTAGGTTTTTGAAACATATTCGACCTTACTGGACACAGTCCATAAGTTATAACTACATTTTGTTTTAAAAATAATGTTAAAATTCTGGGAAGATACTTCCTTTCTAAATTGATTCAACAATACAATAAATCTGAAATAGGAGTAAAATTGGACCTGAATTTGAGTTGAATATGTTAAAACCCATTGAATGTTTGATTGTGCAAACTAGGATCTGCTATAAAAGCTAAATTAAAAGTAGCATTTTAGTGTGAAAGAAAGAGGGAGCAAAGAGTATTCTGAAACTGACTCAACCATAGACATACAATTTAGGTGATTTCTTCCGTAAAATCATGATTTCCTACTAGAGTTTTTTGTCTACAACTACTTTTATTATACTATATTGGTACTGTTTCAAACTTGTACTATACTAATATAGTTTTGAACTATTTTTTGTATTATATGATGTGTGCATATTGTGTATATTTGTATATTGTATGTGTATATATTACTATGATAATATGCTAATATATTAGTATTCTAGTTTATTTCTAATAATTGGTATGCTAATATGCAAATATATTAATGCCATATTATAGTTTTGACCTAGATTAGATTTGATTAAATAAAAAGGGCAATTTAATTAAAATGCACTGCTGCACTCTAGATCAGTTGACGTTAGCAAGCGGTCTTCAAGGGCAGCCCTATGTAGAGCACATTGCAGAAGTCAAGTTCTGCGGTGATCATTTGAAAAGGCCTCTCAATCTAGAAAGGGGTTCAGTTGGCACCCGACGGAGCTATATAAAAGCCTTTTATCCATAATTACCATTGAGTTTTGAGTCCAAGCTGACCCCTAGTTTTTGCATCACTCTTGAATGGGGAAATAACTGCCCTTTTCAAAGCTGGAAATCAGCAGATCTAAATGGTCCACAGATATTCGTTGTTGGTAAGATGAAGTTGAAACCATTTTATTGTATTAGGTAACCTGATAATACAGTGAAGCAAGTATTTTCTTGAATGTTATATAAAGGTAAAGGTTTCCCCTTTACATGCTAGCTTACTGCTTTTTGTAACTGATGAAGATTCTGGATGATATTGTACTACGTGTATGTCTTTATTGGGAGAGGTAGATCATAAAGACATTCTCACACCAGGAACATGCTGAAGGAGTAACAAGGGTCATCATAAATCCCCAAATCTGAAAATAATAATTACATAGATTATATAAATAACCCAATTGTTTTAAATGCTGTAGCATTTTGAAAACCTGAAAACAAAGCAAAACAAAAAAACCTAAGCTTTGTCACCAGACTGCCACAGTTTCAACAAAGAATCAAAGTGCAACAGATAGAATGTCTCTTCTATGGGTTCATCTGTCAGCACTTCCCACTGCCTATCCCGTCAAACTCCCTTTGTTTTCCTCTTTGGAAATGTACTCATGATTTACTCCTTTTGTAACTGATTCAATTACACTTCTCTCTCCAAGCCATGCACATAATTCATCTTTGGGTTCTGTGCTATTTTGATGCTGCTTTTTTTCTTCTTCATTGGAAATAAACTGCCTTCATCCACAAGTAGCTGTACATCTGATGCTATAAATTTTCCTTTCCTTGCTAAGAATTTTTTTCAGTTTCCTTATCATTACAGAAAGCACCAGTGTACTAAGATGCATTTGATGAGATGATTAATACACACATACATACGAACGAGGTCTTTGCTTCAAAGATGTAAAGATCTAAATATGAATTCCAACTGGATACATTATGTACCTCTTTTTCAGCAACTGGTGTTAAAAGTTCACCCAACCACCTTTTTTCCTGGGGTTTGTTTTAAATAAGTTAGATTTAAATGACTCACTATTTCCTTGAATGCTCTACTCTGACCATTTTAATTGTAATTTTTGGTAGCGGATTACATTGTGTAGCTTTCATAAGTCACTTTATGAACAAAAGACTTGGACAACTGAGAACCTCTATTAAGTACTAAAAGCATTGTGCATAAAATGTAATTTGTATTTTAATTTTAAACTGAAGCATCTTGTATTGGGTTCTCTCATTCGGAAAAGAGTATCTGTAAAAAAATGAAAGTATTGTTCATTTTAAATGTATTTTGGGATCAAAGACTGCTTTAATTTAAAAATTGGTGCACCTAGTATAATAAAAAAACATAGTAAACACATTCCAAAGTTCAGTTACATTAACTTGAGGATACAGGTAGTCCTCAACATGTAACCACAATCAGGGCCAGAATTTCTGTTGCTAAGTAAAGCAGTTGTTAAGTGAGTTATGCTCAATTTTACGGCAGTTTTACCACGGTTGTTAAACAAATCACTCCAGCTATTAAATAAATCACACAGTCATTCAGCCAATCCAGCTTCCCCCATTGACTTTGCTTGTTGGAAGCTGGCTGGAAAGGTTTCAAATGGTGATTACCTGGCCCTGGGACCCTGCAACCACTGCAAATATATGCCAGTTGTCGAACACCCAAATTTTGATCATGTGGCTGGCGGAGAATCTGTGACAGTCAAAAGTCACTTTTTTCAGTGCCAGTGTACAACTTCGGTCACTAAATGAATGGTTGTCAGTCGAAGGCTACCTGTATTAATTCTTCAACTGCTCTGATTGTTCGTGGTTATTGATTTATACTAAGTCTTGTCCAACTGAAATCCATAGGTATGTGGGCGCAAACTATTCTGGTGCCCAGGAATCCATGGAAGAAGAGATGAAAGATTGGTACAACCGGAATGCTTCAGTTTTGCAAATCCAGTCTCCTAAAGTTGGACAAATTGTTGCCGCGCTTGCAGAAGAAGATGCTTGGCTGCGGGCACAGATTGTTTCAACAGAAGGCAATAGAATAAAGGCAAGTGCAAAAAGTTTCTGTACTGAAAATTACATTAAAAAGTGGATATTGGTCCCAAATTTCATTCTAATCAACTCCATCGATATTTCTGATTGTATGATTAAAAATACCCAATCAAAGAATTTGTTTGGTAAAATTATATAAAGGCAGACAGAGAATTAAGTCAGCCATAGGTATAGCAATAGAATTATTTATCCATGCTAACATCTCTGCCTCTAAAATAATACTGAGATTTTGTCTTTTATTACTTATTATACCAGTATCCCACCTGTGGAGAAATTGTAATTCTTGGGATGTGGGTTGTTTATTCATTATGCTTATATGCTTTCTTGCATTCAGAACCTGAAGTGGTGTTTGTGTTACTCCCTCCTCTCTTTTTGCCCCACAACATGTGGGTAAGTTGATCTGAGAACGTGATTGGGCCATAGCCCTCCAAGGAGTTTACATGATTGGACTCTTCAGTTCTAGTCCATTGCCTTCACCACTACATCACAGCGGCTCTCTTTACAGTGCCCAACAGCTCCTGCCAGTGTGGCCTCTACATATTGAGAACTGCACTTAGCAATTTTTCTGAGATGCCAACAAATACTAACCAGTCCCTTTCAATCCCTATTATACCTAAAATCTTGCCCACAAATAGAATATTTTTAAACTTTCTTGTAAATAGAAATAATGCTCTATATCAGAGGTGGTGAACCTATGGCACACGTGCCAGAGGGGGCACTCAGAGCTCTCTCTGTGGGCATGCGTGCCATTGCCCCAGCCCTGCCTCCCCCCACGGCCCCAAGTCCCATTGCACGCAGATGATGATGCAGGGTGTGGGCAGAGGGCATGGCTGTCATGATGATCTGTTGCGGCGGGCTGTGGCGGCGGTGGGTGGCCCTGCAGGTGGGGGCAGAGCGGAGGAGAGGTGGGGGGCAGGAGGCGGGGCAGGGGCGGTTTTTGGGCACTCAGTCTCTAAAAGGTTTGCCATCACTGCTCTATATGAACAACTTGGTTACATATCTTACGGCTTAATATTTCCAGTGACATGGATTGTCAGCATGGTGTCAAAGCATATAAGAATTACTACACTTCAAAAAAAATATCCCTGAATATTCCAGTTTTTCTGGAAGGAAAGAAAGCTATAGAAACTGCAAGACACAAAAAAAACTTCTCCTAAAAATTTGAGGCCTTGTTTTAATAGCTTCGCATGGTTATAAAGCAGTTGGGTTGTTACCGGTATTAGCACAACACTTGCAGCTTGAACTGCCAGTTGGTGTGCTGGCTGAGGATATGGGAGTTGTAGCCACATTTGAAAAGTAAATCCCAGGGAAAGCGCAAAGAACTGTATTGTGACTAATTAAGATTCCTGGTTATGTCTTACTTTGTTGTGTTTCTAGGTATGCTACGTTGATTATGGATTTAATGAAATCATTGAAAATTCCAGAGTGTACAAATTAGCCAAGCAGTTCTATAGCTTGCCATTCCAGGCTTCCAAATGTAAACTAGCTGGTAAGATGTGCCTTTTTTCTTTTCCATGGGTACAAATGCTGTTTGCAAAGCATCCCATTAACAAGTGGGAGAAAGAGATTATAGACTATATTAATCCAGCAGGTTTGGAAGATGGTATCTGGCAAGACAGTCTTGTACTCTTAGAGTTGACACAATGCGTGGACTGGCCTTGTGACTAATTTTCTTTGAAATCATTATGAGATCAAGGCAGACCTCTCTTTGTGATTATTTTTGTTTAAAAAATGTATAATAAAAGCTAAAAAAAATCTGGGCTAAAAAAAGTTTTTATTTGATACTGCATTTAAAACGTCACGAGTTTGATGTGTCTACTCTACAGTATGAATGTTGCTTAGTATCCTGAATTGGTAATAGGGCTGTCTATTTGCTGTCCCCTTTGATTAGAAAAATAGTTGAATACAGTAAAGTTTTCAAGCAATCTAGACAATACTAAATTATAAATTATAATCCTAGAATGAAACAAAATTCATTTTATGATCCTTAAGACAGTTCAACTTTACAGAAACCTCATTGATGTTTGATAAATATAAAGATTTGTGGTAGAATTCCCCATAAAGAAAATCTGGTTTCTTTTAACTATGCTGTAAAGTTCCATAATAGTTTTTATAGTTCCTTCGCCATTCAGGGAGGAAATAAAAAATTCAGAACTTTCAGAAGCCTGTGATTTTACGCGCCCTTTTAGCTTTTTAGATTTCAGCAGGTATTGATCTTGTCTGTACAACACTGGGAGCTCCAAGCTTTCTTAATATTGTAGCACTTTCTTTAAAAAATAAAGAAAGCACAGTAAGTGACCAGAGATAAAAATAGAGAGGTGGAATTCTTTTCAGTGTTGTAATACAATCCTTATGCTAAGCATTGAGAGTCCTAAAAACACTTTGAAACACAAGGCTCTAGTTTGTAATGCTTATCAACTTATATGTTTTGTTTGATTATGTTACCATAGGTTTAGAGGCATTCGATGATCCAATCTTAATAAAAATGGTAGAATCTCAAACTTGTGGCAAGATATTTGCTGTTGAAATATTAGAGAAAAGTGACATTCCCCGTATTATTCTATATGACACATCGGGAGATGATGATATCAACATTAATGCCACTTGCCTGAAGGTCCTGCAGGATAAATCACTTGAGCTCCATCTTCAGGTACTGTCTTCACTCCTCTATAACACTTTAATAAAACAAATAAGTTTTTAAGTTGCAGAGGCATTCAACATCTTGAGTTCTTTGCATTGTAGGTAGATGCACTGTATAAAGATGTCCGGGTAACCAATGTTTGCTCAGATGGAACTTTATATTGTCAAGTGCCATCGAAGGGCCTGATCAGACTCTCAGAAAGTTTGCAGAAATTGGAAAACTATTTCCGCCACAGGGTGAGTCTATCTTTAATATTGACTTCTCTCTTAAAAGATTTTCCAGGGCAGTTGCTAGCAATTCCCTTATAATCGAGTTAAGAATTTCAAAGCTATTGGTCACTCATTTTTGCAGACTAGTGTAAGGTAGGTATATTTATTTATATGTATGTATGTATGTATGTATGTATGTATGTATAGTTATCTAGCTATAGTAGATATATAGTATATTTTTGAAATGCTAAAAATAAATGCCCCATGCTGAAGGAAGCTTGTATGCTTATTTAACATAGAAATCTTTTGATCTTGAATACTGTGAGATTGTGGCTGCTGAATGTTTTTGCATTAAAGTAGTAGTATATTCAACATTCATTTTGGATGTTTAATAATGGTGATTACTCCAGGCTTGTTGGCAGTGCTTTAATCTTTTGGTGCTCTGGAACTGAAATAGGATAACTCAACCATTTGTGTGCTACTTGTTAATTAATTACAAGTCAATAGTAAAGGTGTTTGCAATTTATGTAGGCACCATGAACTCATTGTATATTTCATGGTAACCACTATGATTACATAATCCAATTTCAACTCTATTCCAGGAACCAGCAGGATGTTCTGTATCATTACCTTTTTGTGGCATGATCTGCTTGCTTAACTATAAAGGAAAATGGGCCCGAGTTGAGGTAAGTAATATAATACCGACAAGCAGATCAGAAAAACGTTTTCTAAAAATTGGAGGTTTTATGCTCTAATATCTTCTGAGTGGGTTGCTTAACTGAATATTGACTTAATAAGTGGTGGTCCCTCACATGCCTATAAATTAAATTATTCTTTCTACTTTGTTCTTCTGAGCCCGTTTGAGATGGAACCAAATTCTGACATCATTGTAAGATGGAACATTGCTGCTTTCCTTGTACCAGTATAGAAATAAATGAATAAAAGTTACTCCCACCAATGAAATAGTAAAAGAAAATTCCTGTTTTTTGCTTGGGAAGCAATATGGCAAACATATGCTTCTAAACTACAGCTTCCTGCCATAGTCAAAAAAAGACCAGCATAATTTGGCATCTTAATCAGGGATTATGGAAATTGCAGTTCAACACGTCTGAGGGTTACGAAGTTCCAAAATCTAGTCTAGGACAATTGTTTGAGTCTCAGAGATGAACATTTAGAAAAGTGAAGGAGAACACTGCACTACAATTCAGATTGATGTGGGTATAGGTGGGCCGATAGACAGAACAGTCAATGGTTGGCAAGTTCTTCATTGTCTGATGGCAAATGACAGTTCTGTCCATAAGCATTATTGATTATTTATCAAGCTTAGAATGCAACTTATCTTTCTACATGCAAAACAGTCTGCCATTTTGATATAACTTCCACCCTGCCCCCAGATAATAAGTGTTCACAGTAGCCGGACTCTTGATGTTCGATTTATGGATACCGGAACAGTGGCATCTGTAAAAGTGTTGGAGTTGAGAGAGATTCCCTCAATATTCCTGCGAGAAATCATTGTAATACCACCTCAGGTATGAAAATCTCTCTTTACTAATTCTCAAGAGACCCAAAGGTGCTTTTTCAAGAGGCAACTGGACATTCTTGTTTTTGTTTGAAGACGTTTTGTTTCTCATCTAAAATATTTCTTCAGCTCTGACTGGATGGTGGTTAATGGAAGGATTTATATTCCTTGCAGACAGCTGGTCATTTGCATTTTTTTAGAGTTGAGGCCACTTGGGAGTTTGTCTGTATCCTTAGGGTCACCTGAGTAGTGTAGTGCAAATGGTTGTGGAGCCTTCTTGGAACAAGACAGTCCTTTCAGCCTCTTGAAAAAGCACCTTTGGGACAACCATGACTTGGATGACTGAGAATCTCCAAAGACAATTCTCAAGAGAGTTTCAAGCAACTTACTAAGAATGAATCTTGCTGCCGTGTGTAACTTGAATGCTATTGCAACTATATGTTATTTAGGCAATAAAATGCTGCTTGGCTGATCTTCCGCTTAATATTGGCATGTGGACCCCAGATGCTGTACTTTGGCTGAGAGATACCGTATTGAACTGTCCTGACTGCAGCATGAAGGTAAAAAAAATTATATGTTCCTTAAGGTTCAAAGAAGATATACTGTACTTGAGTTATTACTTGTTTATCAAAGTAAATGTAATTACTATGCAAGCTACTGTATAGATCGATTGATTTATTAAATTTATTTGTTGCCCATTTTGGGGTGGGGCTGCTCTGGGTGGCTTACAATAGTAAAACAGAAGAAAAAAATGATAAAAAAAGTAAACATAACAATAGCAAAGCAATGAAACAATAAAAACAATGAAAGTACAATAATAAATGTTTTAATACATAAAAAGTATTTTAAGTAGAATTTTATTGTTTTGGTATAAAAAAATGTAATCATTTTTGCAATTACCACTGCATTATATACCATGTTTTCCCCAAAGTAAGACCTATCCTGAAAATAAGCCCTAGGTTTGGGGCAAGGCACACACCTAAAAATCAGGCAGGAGTGGGGGGGGTGAAGCTGTCCCACACACCCCATACCCACTTACTTTGCAGCCAGACCTCTCCTCGCCTTCCCACTTCTTCTGAGGCCTGCATTTCACAGTCAGAGGCCTTCCAGAAAGGCCTTTGACTGTAAAATGCAGGCCGTAGCTCCATTCTCAGCTACACAATGAAATTACTCCTTCGGCCACAAAAGAAGTGGGCCAGCTGGATGGGGCTGTCGGTACTGGAGGTGAGTGGAAAAGATACACCCACCCCCCCCCCGAAAATAAGACCTGGTGCCTTTTGGAGGCAAAAATAACACCAGGTCTTATTTTCAGAGAAAGATGGTAAGTTAATAGGGTCTGGTACTCCAGTTCATGCTGGTTGTTTTTTTATTTTTCCTTCTCATTCACCTCACATTTGTGTAAATTATTCATCTAACTTTTATCCCACTCATCTTTTCCCTGTAAAATTGTTACTGAATTGTACCTACATTTTGTCATTGATGGTAACAAAAAATTTGATTTGTCAATCTTTCTCCGTACTGCGTGCTGCAAAATCAACTAATATTGCAAGTCATTCACAAGGGAAGAATTACATTTCTATTGTTTCTCTTTGTCCTCAGGTTTTAAAATTAATTAGTGCATTTCTTCTCAATGAAGCAAATGGGAGGGATTTAATATATGTACTTTCAGGGTATTCCAGTTTAAAGAGTGGTATGAGGCGGGTGTCAGTGTAATTTTGGCTTCAACTATTAATTAAAGCCTCTCCAAATATATTTAATAATCCAGAGTATTGACATCTCTGATGTAATTTACATCTTTCTGTAAAACCTTCCTTAGAGGTTGGCAAGAAGCATTAGCATTCAAATATCCTCTTGCATATTGTATCAATACTATCAAACATAATCACGAAAAGGATTAAGGGCATTATATTTATCTTAACGTAAGGAACCTTGTGATTTAGTAAAACAATACCTTACTATTCTGTCAGGTGCATGCTACCAGAACAGTTCCAAGAATGGGTCAAATAGGTTTCTTCATTGCTGATCACCGGTTTACAAGAATCTCCCTTTGGAAATGGGAAATACAGACCTAAGGGACTGACCTCAAACATTTCCTCTGTGAATGCATTCTAGTCTGGAATATTTTTAACCCCAACTCCACTCGGGGCCTCCTCTCCTTCAACCAATGGTTCTACCACAATTTCTTAACAGAATAATAGAGTTGGAAGGGACCTTTGAAGGTCTTCTAGTCCAACCTCCTGCTCGAGCAGGAAACCCTATACCATTTCAGATGAATGGTTGTCCAATCTCTTCTTTAAAACCCTCCAGTGTTGGAGCACCCACAACTTCTGAAGGGAAGCTATTCCACTGGTTGATTTTTCTCATAGTCAGGAAATTTCTCCTTAGTTCTAGGTTGGTTCTCTCCTCGATTAATTTCCATCCATTGTTTCTTATATTGCCTTCTGGTGCTTTGGAGAACAGGTGACCTCTTCTTTGTGGCAGCCCCTTAGATATTGGAACACAGCTATCATGTCACCCTTAGTCCTTCTTGAATTAGTGACTTGGTTTATGTGTTTGTTTGGTTTTATCTTAATCACTTGTCTTGTTAATATAATGCTGGTACAGAGTTTTCTGAATTAAAGCTGTCTATGCTATTGTTCTGATCAAGACATAATTTTTGGTCATTGTAATATTCTCTCTCTCAATAAGGTGGTTAAACTGGATAATCAAATTGCACACATCTACCTGTTTACACCAAAGAATTTTCCAGACCCAGATCGCAGTATAAATAGGCAGATCACCAGTGCTGACTTGTGGAAGCATCAGAAGGATGTTTTTTTGAGTGTCTCTCTCAGTAATCTCCCTGGAAGAAAGGAAACAGATTTACCAATGCGGTCAAGCTTAGGGCCCAAGCAGAGCTCCACAGATACGGCTCCTCATATTCTGGAATCCCGCAAGGTGGAAACCACCTTGAATATGCCACCGGCCCTGTCACTTGTCCCATCCCAGGAACAGATGGATGTTTTTGTTGCACTGGCATGTCACCCAGGCTACTTTATCCTCCAGTCCTGGCAAGAGATGCACAAGTTAGAAATGCTGATGGAAGAGATGCTTCTGTATTATAATGGAGCAGAAGATGGAGCTGTTGCTGTTGAAAAGAACAAAATCTACGCAGCTAAAGTAAAAAACAAGTAAGCAACTTTTATAAGTACCCCATCCTGTATTTGGGGATTGTATTCTGTTAACATGTTTGAAATGAGCCTAATTTAGTCTCATAGCTAGATTACGTTTTCATGTCCTCAAAGTTATTGGAGCAATTTTGATGACCAAGTCAAAGATGATCTATCCCACTACTTTTTCACCATCTTCCGAATGGGAGACAATTTCCCTTCCTTGTGGTATCCTTGTAGTATCAAGGATATTTCCCTTAAATTTGAAGATACAATTTAATTCTGAAGATTAAATACATACATTTTCTGTCTTTAGAGTAGTTTTCTTCTTCCTAAGTTATATTTGTGCTTTATTAACTAGTTATCTTGGCCTTCTACTTTCTTTTTTTGTTTTTTAAAGATTCCAAAGTTTTCTAGGAAATAAAGTGGGGGAATAAATATATACAAAGAGCTATGTATCCCTTGTGCAAATAGTTTGAGATATCCATAAAGGATGGACATTCCTGAAATGGGAGAATTTTTTCCCCTTTTTCTTATAAGTGGTCTTCTATCTTTCACTCTAGGTAATAAAAGGGGAGCAAAGTTTTTTTTTCTTTCCTTTTTTCTTTTTTTGCCAAATGGTCCAGGGCAGCAGCTCAGAGTTGGGAAGTTACAGAGGAGTTTTTGATATATTAATACCTAAAAATTGTATTTTCAGAGGCACTAAGGCATGGAGTCAAGTCCACCCCTTACTTTCTATGAATCTGTTTATTCTATTTTAGGTGAGTAGAGTCCTATCCTTTTTTTTTTGTTTCTTTCTTTCTTAGATGGCACAGAGTGTTAATAAAAGGATTGTTGGCAAATGGACTGGTGACAGTGTATGAGCTGGACTATGGTAAACACGAGTTGATTGGCATCCAGAATATAAGACCTCTCGTGGCTATGTTCAGAGAACTGCCGTTTCAGGCCATAACAGCCCAACTTGCAGGTATGCTATCCTGATATATTAAAACAGTGACCGCAAAAATGACAACATTGAACAAGACAGCCAGACATGTACATTTGAGGCCAGTGAACTTCATGACCTAACCATTTGCCAAGACAAATTAATCTTGGTCATTTTGTCCCGCTCCTATAAACAATGTTCTATTTTCCCAATTTCCTGAAAATAATTTTCAGTGGAGTCTGCCAGATCTTGCCACTTTCATCGAAATGACAAAAGCAACATTGCAGTAACACCCGCCTACAAGCTCAACCCTTTTCATATGAGTATGTCACATTATGACTTGCAAGTTTCATCATTCTGACTCATGCACACACATACATGCATATACATAGACCCTCCCTCACAAGATATATTGCTGTTCTTAAGTACTTTACATAGTTAACACTGGGCATTTTAAAATTGTATTATGATACTGATCTAAAATATACACTACAGTATCTCCTTATTGATTAATATTATGTCTCCATTTGCTTAACGAAATTAATTAACCATCATTGCACACAAGTGAGAATAAAAGTTACAGCTTTATGCAAGAAGGCCAGTTTTCTAGCGAGTGTGTGTTTTCCTTTACATGCTCCAGATTAATGGCGTCAAAATCATTTAATGAGCATATGGATTAAAATATTTCTAAAACTTATTGTGATGTTTTATGATTTTGTTTTAATTTTCTTTTGTGCTGCTTTCCCCTAGGAATAGAATGGCAGCAGTGGTCAGAGGAAGCTTCAATAGTCTTCCGAAACCATGTGGAGCAGAAACCCCTAGTGGCCCAGGTGGAGACAGTTATTGAAGGGACTCATCCGTGGGATCGCAAAGCAATTGTGTATTTGGTGGACACATCTCTACCAGACAAAGATATATGGATTCATGACATTATGAAACAATTGTAATGGAGATTGCAAAGGCAATTTAAAAACTTTAAAATACTAATGACTTAAGCAAAATATAAAATATAAATATTAAAAATATCATTTAAATCAGTTTGCTTCTGATTGATTTTTGAACTGTTCAGTGCATATGTGTGTGTGTGTGTATATACATGTATATTTGTATGTGTGTTATGTGTATAATTCTGTTCTTAGAACAATTTCTTTTGCTTCAAATTAAAAATTGTCTGAAGTTAGCCTGCTACCGGTAGTTAGAAATAGATTTTTCCCAACCTCTAAATAAGTTGAACTTTTAGCTCATGCAGTTCAGGTAAATTGCATTGGTTTCAAACCAGATTATTACTCATAATCCATTGTATCTTCTGTCTGTAGATTTTGCTATAGGTGTATCTTGAATTATGTGTCATTAATTACTACAAATGTACTTGACTGCTAATCTGGTTATAGGCATGCCAATACTTCATGTATTTTCTTGCACTATACATTATTTAAATGCAGACCAAAAGTGTCTTGTGTGTATATATGTGTCTGCATAGCAGTCTGTATTGTGCAAAGCACACACACACACACACACACAACTTTCATTATTGTTTCATGTGATAGTTCTATTCTTAAAGAGTATTCTTTTTTTATTGAAAAGTTTTATACAAGTTTTTAACATTATCCCCCCCTAAAATAACCCCCTCCCCCCCTCACTTCCCAGAGCTGGTTACAGGGTAACAAATAAACAAGCAAATTCTAAAGAAACTTATCCAATTATACAAATAATAAAATCAATAATGTACTTTAACTCGAATACAGGGAAAAAAAACAATATAAGCATTTACAGATTAAAAACTAAAAATAATTCATAATCTACATACGGTAATATTTTTTAAACCCATATCAACTCTAACCCATATTTACTCTATATATAATATATCCATCCTCTCCTCGCTGAGGTGTTTATTTCTTTTAAACAACCATTCATCCATAATAAACGCAAAATTTTCCCTCCAATATAAACTTGGCTCTTTGCTTTTTACCCCTAAGAAAATACCCTCCTACTTAAGTTTCAGCAAACCATTCATCTTAATCACTAAAATTCTCACCAACAGAGATCATTAAAATTTAAATTCTTTTACACATCACTAAATCAACACCTATTATTCTTTTTCTTTACATCTACATACTACACAAATCATTCACTATTCCTTTAAAACATACTAAATCAAACTACCAGCCAAACTAACATTTATTATTCTTTTTCTTTACCTCTACATATTACACAAATCATTCACTATTCCTTTAAAACATCTCAAAAAAAAAAATTACTACAAAAGTTCATCATTTCCTTTTCTTTATTCCAACATCCACTTTCTGCTGTTCTTTTATTTTACGTCTATAGACTGCACGAGCCATTCTCGGTTCCTTTAAAAAAAATCTTCTGTCTCAAGAGACTGCTGCAGAGGTTCAGCCTGTATGTCTCCTACATCCAATAACATAGCACTTTCAACCAGCTGCTCTTCCAATTTTTCTTCTATTATCTCAGGTCGTAAAGATGATGGAGAGCCCGCCTTCAAAACAGAAATGTAAAAATCTTTCGCCTTTGAAATTGTATTAAGTCTGTAATATATCCCCGCATAGTTCACCACTATTCCAGCTGGTATCTCCCATCTGAACCGGACCTGACGTTTTTTAAGCTCATCAACCGAAAAAGCAAAATCCTTTGTTTTTCTAAGAATTTTTGAAGGTATTTCTTTTAAAATTATAACATCTTGAGCTGCAATTTGAAATCTCTGCTTATAAAAAACCTGTAAAATTTCATTACGAAGTGATCTAGAAAAATAAATAACCACGTCTCGTGGCAAATTCTTCTGTCTCGCAACCCTTGAATTAACCCTAAAAACTTTTTCCGTCTCTCTCAGTATTTCTTCAGGCTCAGCCCCCAAAATGAAAGCTGTATCTTTTACCACCACTTGTCTCAAATCCTCTTGCGTGTTTTCCTTCATTCCCCTTATTCTTAAAGCAAATTCCATGTTTCTATATTGTAACATAGTAATTTCATCCTGTATTATTTCCATCTTATTTTCTACTTTGTCAATTCGATCTTCCAGTTTTTCAAAATTTTCCACATCATCAATACGATCATCCAAACGATCTATATGACCAACAAACTTTTGAAACACAAAGGCTATGTCCTCTCTCAGTTTCATGAATTTATTTTCAAAAAATTCCTCCATCTCTTCTTTAATCTGTCGTGCCTTTTTTTCCAAGGCATCCTGTAAATCTTTAAGTATACATGCTGATGACGATGTAGAAGGTGGTGGTAACTTAAACTTAACTTGCTGAGCTGTCTGCATTACCGGGAAGATCGAGGCTTTAGAAGCAACAGAAGCTCCGAGATGCTTTGAATCCATTTTATTTTTGAGACCACGTTAAAAAGTCTGCTAAAATCTTATAAAATCAACAAATACCCAGAAAAAAAAGAAAAAACAGAGCAGGGGAAAAAAGACAAAAGCCCCCTTAAAAGAAAAAAAAAGAAAATTCTTGCAATTTATTTAAATACAAAATCTGTTACATTGTTCCAAATAGAAGTTCCGGTCCTTTCACTTGAATCAACATCTCAACGTCATTTTTCACCACTCTTAATTGAAAGAAGGAGAAGATAAATTCTTTTCCAGAGTTAAAGTCTCGAAATAATCCCCATTTTAGTCTCTGGTCAGCTCTGTCTGCTTTAAATTTTACTCACAAATTCATTTTAAGCGCAGATGTGGAAGCAGCGTCTATAGCTTTGCCCTGGGGAAAATCAGGACAAAGGCATCCTGGAATGTGGAGAACACCCCAGACTCCGTGGGAGCTCTCACCCCGACCACCAAAAAAAAAAAAAAACTTTGGGGTCTTGGGGAGCTCTACCACTATCTGAGGAAAGCTCACCCCTTTACCCGGGGAGAGAGGTTCCAAGCCTCAAGACAGCTGTTGCTGTCTCAGCTGGCTTTGACATCCCAGGGTGGATGGCTGAAAAAAGCCGCCATTGGCGCGGCGGTCACCACCGGAAGTCCTTAAAGAGTATTTTTAACAATACTCTTTACCCATATAATACACAGAGAGAGAAAGAGAGAGTGCGCTGAAGAAGCTGCTTGGCTGAGAAATGAAACATCTTCAAAGAGAAAAAAGAAAGTCCAGTTGCCTCAGAAAAAGCTCCTTTGGGACACGCACACCAGAGGTTTCTGCATGACACTGATTTCTGTAATATATATTCGTACTCGTATGTTAATAAAAAGTAAAATCCTATATCATAACTGCATCATACTTAGAGTTCAACAGGCCTAAACACAGAATTCACTTGCTAACTTGAACATGAGCATTTGCTTTGAGATCCAGTGGGATCTATACAAATCTTTTAAACTTTTTTTTAAATAATTTGTGCTTTTAATCCAATCCTTCAAACAGAAAATGAAGTTCTTGCAGCTATTACTGGGTTTGTATCATGGGCTACTGAAAACCCCATGCTAGCCAGTATTAGCCCATTCTAGGTTCAGGTGCATATTTATTATCAATATTTTTGTACTGTCCTTTCATTGCATTTCCAAGATCATTTACAAATAACATTCCACAATTATGATACTGTAAAGCACACAAACTAGTGAGATCCTTTTTTTAAAGGTGAAAATTCATCCTGTTTTGGAGTATGTTAACACAAAGAGTGCAAGCTTTCAAGTAATGCCCAGGCACTATTTTGAGGAAGGTTCCTAATAGAGAGATACTTTCCTCCTTACAAGAGTCCTGTTAAAATCATTGGGTGACACACTATGTGACAGGAGTGTCTGAGGTTAGATTGCCGTATGATAGAATTTTGTTTAAATCATCAAGAGCAAGTACAGTCCGTCTGATATAGCAATTAAACATCAATCTACAATCTGGGAGATACTGAATTCTAATCTTGTCTTGGGCCTAAAGCCAGCTGGGTGATCTTGGCCCAGTCCGTCTCTCACAAGCCTAGGAAGCAGACAATGGCAGGACTTGCCTGGGCAGTTAACAGGAATTTTAAAAAATGACTCAAAGCACACAAATAGTAGAAGCTATATTAAGATTTAATCTTAGGCAATCTTAATTTCCTCACTAATGATTTATGATGCCTTCTAATATCGTCCAATCATTGCAGATACAACTGTCACGGTACAGTTTTTACAATGGATGCACAGCACCATAACATACTCTTAAAGGCCATTCCCCACTGCTGACCAACTTTTGCATGATTAAGTAGAAGACAACAGCTGATAAAGCCTAACAGATTTTGCACATCTCAAGGTTACAGAATAAGTTTCAGAATAAGGAGAAAAGTACTAGCAGTGTTCCAATATCTCAGGGGCTGCCACAAAGAAGAGGGAGTCAAGCTATTCTCCAAAGCACCTGAAGGTAGGACAAGAACCAACGGATGGAAACTAATCAAGGAGAGAGGCAACCTAGAACTAAGGAGAAATTTCCTGACAGTCAGAACAATTAACCAGTGGAACAACCTGCCTCCAGAAGCAGTGAATGCTCCAACGCTGGAAGTTTTAAAGAAGAGACTGGACAGCCATTTGTCCGAAATGGTGTAGGGTTTCCTGCCTGAGCAGGGGGTTGGACTCGATGACCTCCAAGGTCCCTTCCAACTTTTTTTTTTATATTATTATTATTATTATGCACAATTTAAACTAATTGGATCCAAATTGAGGCATTGTGGAGATATGGCAAGAAACAAAAAAAAGTTCCACTTATTTGTATGTCAGTGGGGAAAGGCCCCAGTTGAAAAAAAGAGAACTTTTTACTCCCAGTAAAAACGAGAAAAATATGCAAAATAATGTGGCTTAAACGCCATGAATAATTCATTTTATTTCAAAAAAGCTCATGAGCAGCTATAGAGTAGCTTTAATCATTTAAATGCTCGCCCTTTCTTTGTCACCAGCCTGCACTTCTTTTGTCACCAGCCTGCACAGATTACAATCTTGGGAGCCTACGATCTGTGCACATAACTATATACCCATGGGAACCGCTTGTTAAATGAGGCAAAGAGTGGCAGTGGACGAAATACATGAAAATTGTTTCATTCCTGGCCGGCCAGGCTAGGACCTGAATCTATTTACGGCCACGCAACCAGGCAGTCCTTGATGCAGTATTTGGCCGCCCACCCTGGAATCGCTCTTCTAATCACAGCGACTCTTGGCTGCCGCTTCTCCTCCGCACACGCCCGCCCCGGACGCTTAGAGCGCAGGCAACGAAGAGACCCCTCAGCCAAGGCTCCAGCGGCTCCAGTGAAGTCTGGGGGCGGCCTCCCGTTCACCGTCCTCAGCTCCATGAGTGACAGTAGCGGTGGGAGGGAGTCCCCCCGTCTGCTTTCTGCGCCACGTTAGAGCTCCTCTCCGGGGCACCCGTCTCGCGACCGGCGGCGTGCGCCCTCCTCTTCCACAAGCCCACCGCCTGCAGTGGCAACAGGTATATAAGCGGGTAGAGTGGGCGGCAGGGATTGGGGGTGCCCAAGCTTTGGTGCCCCTCGAATTGAGACTCTACTTCTCAGTTCCCTCAGGAGCCCTGGCATGAGCCCCTCAAGCCATATCTGGCCAAAGCGTTCCTCTGCCACCAAAAGGGGACCGGCCTAGGAGCGTCGCCTATAAATAGCTGCTACTTCTGCTCTCGCTGCTGGGGTTTTTTTTGGGGGGCTGGGGTGGAACTGGGAGGGACAGAGCGAGGGGAGGGGGGGGCATGGCAGAGAGGAGAACCTTTGGGAGTTTCTAGTTCCCCATGACATGGCTGAAAGTTTCTGCCCTGGGCAAAGTAGAAGCAGTTGCCTCTCTGCCTCCTAGCCCTGGCCGAGGGTGTGCATCCATGGAGGTAGCTGAGCATGGAAGCGTGGCTGTTAGGTTGTTGCCTCCATGGTCAGAATTTGGAGCTTAGAAATAAAGCAGGTGAAATGTCCTTTCTCCCCTCCCCCCCCAGAGTTAAGTAATGGGGGGGAGGGAGGGAGAGAAAGCTTTGCCTGTTGTAAAGCTCAGGGCATCTGCTGTTTAAAAGGACAAGGCATCAGTAGGAAAGTTGCAAAGATTTGGGGTTCCTTCCTCTGATACTGCACAGCACACAAAGAGGATGTTTCTAAAAGATGATCCCCCTCTAACAATATATTTAGCTAATAGTATCTTACCCACATATAGGCTAGGCTAGGCTAGGCTAGTCACTGCATCTCAAGATAACATATGTGCAGGTAGCCTTTGGCTTTTGAGGGTTTGAGCCCCAAAATTTCTATTGCTACGTGAGACCATTGTTAAGTGAGTTTTGCCCTATTTTACAGCCTTTCTTGTCACAATTAAATTAATCACTGTGGTTAAGTGAATCTGGCTTCCCAGCTGACTTTGCTTGTCAGAAAGTCACAAAAGGTGATCACAGGACCCCAAGGTCATAAATATGAGCCACTTGCCAAGCATCCAAATTTGGATCATGTGTGAGGATGCTGCAATGGTGGTTAAGTGTGAAAAACGGTCATAATTCACTTTTTTGGGTGCCTTTGTAAATTTGAGTGATCACTAAATGAATGGTTGTAATTTGAGGACTACTTATATGTCAGAATGTGATGGTTGGGTGGGTGGGATTTTAAGGTGTAAGTAACCTGTTGCTGACTGGGAAATTCTGCCTATAGAAGTCTTAAACTTCCCAAGTTTGAAAAATACTGTTGTATACCACATTGAGCTGTTTGGAGGAAAGGCAGAATATAAATTATAACAAGTACAGAAATCAATAACAGTAACTATGAATATTTTGAAAAGCAAACTGGGAACTTCTGCAAACACTCCAAAATTCCTGGAGCATCCCAGATAATAGGTACTACACACACTTTTAGTAACAGTTTCTTATCAGTTGCTTTCTACTCACGTTAGGGCTAAAAAGGTTGAGGAATTATGCCCCGTCAGTCACATGAGTGGAGAACCCTTTTGGGCCTTCGAAGGTTATCCTGACTCTCCTAACTGAGTTGGTTTTGGTTTTGATAAGAATAAGGTAATGATTGTGCATATCCATGTTATAAATGAGCGGGAGAAGGTATTGTTTGATGAAAGACATTCCTTTTTATTCTTTACCCAGGACTATAGCCAACCTAATGTTGTTTTTGGCAAAGTATTCCCTGTTCTATTTTACATAATAACTGACAATCCGAGAAACTGAGTCATAAAATGTGACTGGTGGGTGGGTTGCCATGCTGCAAGACGGAATGTTGCATGAGGAAACCTGCTGGCAAGCTTAGGTTATCAGCTTTATAAGACCTGTTCTTGCACATTTACAGAAACTGTGGTTTCTTCCTATTTTCTTTAGCTTCACCCTAACCCAATACATTAGGGTTAGGGTGAAAATATAGGCTGAGGGGGAAAAAAGCTGGTTCTACCAACTGTTCAGCATACGTGAGTAAATATATTGTTTGTAAGTAAGCCTGTAAGTAAGAGCTAGGAAATATTCATCTATTGAATTTTTATGTATCAGGCTGCTCTTAACAGCCCAGGAATAGGATTTTTAGGGTAATAACTTATCCATAGGATACAGTTTGGGCCTTAAAATAAAGGCAGCAGAACTCTAAACCTTTTGTGAATTTAGGATGATACAGATTGTATATTATTTCAGCTACCATATGAAGGAGGCTTGCTCTGGGGAGAAGAGGAAGAGGAATATTTTCAACAATTACATCATTGGAGAACGCTACCCCAGTGTTTCTCAGTCTCAGCAAATTTAAGTTGTGTGGACTCCAACTCCATGGCTGATTTGGGATTATTGGGAGTTACTGAGATTGAGAAACACTGATAGAGTCCAATTCCACCAGCTGGAGCCCCACTCTAAGGCAGATGGGCAGATAAAGAAATATGAAATATAAACAAATAAATAAATTCCCTTTTCAGTGCAGGAATCTTGCAGCTATAGCATCCGTGACAGATGGTTAGCCTTCCTCTACTTGAATACTGCCAGCAAAGAAGGGCACATCAGCCAGTTCCCATCTGACTATTAATAAAGATTAGACAATTTAAGATTTATAACCTGTCTTCCTAATTACAGTTCTCATATGCTCTATTTGGAATATTTGGCTGTATTTGATTAAATGGGACAGGCAGTTTTGTTCTTGAGTTTTGTTTGTATAAGCTGGGTGTCTGTAAGTACTTGCTGGTTTTGTCTTTTTGTCCTTGTTCTCTCCTGAGCTCTTCAATCTTTTTCTTCTTTTTTTGGGTTGGGCAGCCCATCTTTAGTCATAAGGGCCAAAAACATGTTGCCGAACTTACTGTACAATAGTATTAGGTGAAAAATACACGAGACCTGCAGTGGAATTCTTAAAATTGAACCAACATTTATATTTAATAAGATATCAAATTTGCTATTGTCAATATTGTCAAGCCAAAAAGATCTGATATATGTTCTAGGTCAGGGGTAGGCAACCCAAAACACTCAAAGAGCCACTTGGCCCGTTTCCCACCAAAAACAAAACACCGGGAGCCGCAAAACCCTTTTGATATCTAAAATAAAGATAACACTGCATATATCCTTTTTTACCTTTATTATAGGTGTATGTGTGTGTGTGTACATACATACACACACACACACACATTAAAAATAAAAGTAAAAATATGACTCTTGGGAATATCCATACTATTAAAACAATGATAAAGAGAATGCTTTAAGAGAATAAAATTACATACACACACAGGTAAAAAAAGGATATATGCAGTGTTATCTTCATTTTAGATGTCAAAAGGGTCTCTCTCTCTCTCTCTGTCTCCCTCCCTCTCTATCTGCCCTTGGTCTGCCACTCCTCTTCCCCCACTCTCTTTCTTTCTCTCTCTCTTTCTTATCTCTCTCTCTCTCTCTCTCTCTCTCCCCCTCCCTCTCTCTCTCTCTCTCTCTCTCTTTCTTTCTCCCCCCCCTCCTATCTGCTGCTCACCTGGCAAGCTTCAAGCTGTTGTCCAGCAAGCTCAGGGGTAGGCAACCTCGTCTCTTTTATGACTCATGGACTTCAACTCCCAGAATTCCTGAGTCAGCCTTGCTGGGCTAGCTAGCTCTTTCCTGCCCTTCCTGCTTCCTGCTTCCTGTAGAGACGCAGCAAAGGGAGGAGCTCCGCCCAGTAAGCTTTTCAGCTCCTCGGAGAACACTGTGAGTGCACTCTCTTTTACACACACACACACACACACACAGAGAGAGAGAGAGAGAGAGAGAGAGAGAGAGAGAGAGAGAAGCAGGGAAGCGCAATTGCCTCTCTCTGTCTCTGTCTCTCTCTGCAAAGGCAGAGGAGGCTGGGAGCCACAGGGGAAGGCTCAAAGAGCCGCATGCGGCTCCGGAGCCGCAGGTTGCCGACCTGTGTTCTAGGTGGTAAATCACATTTTTATATTTATTGATACATTTAAAAAACTGCATTCTACAGCGAAATGTTTTGTTTATTGGTGACTTCAAGGCAGTTTTTGACATCTGGGGTCTCCATGGAAAAGGCCCTGCAGTTTTCTTGGCACAATTTCAGAAATGGTTTGCCATTGCCTGCTTCCGAAGTTTGAGAGAGTGTGACTACTAGCCTAAAGTCATCCAGCTGGATTTGTGTCAAGACTAGAACTCACAATCTCCTGGTTTTTAGTCCGATTCCTTTACACCAAACTGACTTCTTGAACTGCCATTAAGGATATCATATTTCGGCTGTAAACAGAGAGTCCTCATTCCACATACACTTACTCATTCAGGAACCAAAGTTACAATGGTAGTGAAGGTGGGTGATTTATGATGGGGCCCCCCATAGTTGCAGCTGTCACAGCATCCCATAATCATGTGATTGCCAATTGTAACTTTCACTACCGGCCAAGCATAGTCAAGGGGGAAGCCAACAAGAGGTCACAAATGGCAATCACATGACCGCAGGATGCTATGATTGTATGGGACTGCCAGAACTGCAGCATGTCAGTGCAGTCATCTGATATCACTTCTTATGACCATTTAGTGACTGAGGTCTCGATCCTAATTACGTGAGGACTACCTATACAGAAAACAGATTTCAGCAAAGCATTAATTTTTTTTCTGTATCTGGTGTAGCCTTTCATGGCCTGTATCACTTGGGCAGTGTGGAGATGGACAGTGTTGATCTTCAGGATTTAGTGATCACAGTCAAGACAACATATTTCCTGATGTTGCCCCTGCAATAGTGGTTGGCATCTTCAGATGTAAGGTGGTCTGCTAAAGCAGCCGTTTCCAACCTTTCCAGCTTTGCAGACCAGGGGGGAGGGGAGTGGGGATGGTTCTGCATGAGCAGTGGACACGTGTGCACATGCAGCTCCTTTTGCACGAGAGGCTGGCATGCGTAGCCGCTGTTCTCACAAATGGAGCTTTGTGTGTGCACAAGCTTGCCTGCTGTTCAACCAAGTGGAGCTATGCACGTGCTTGCCCTCTGCTTCCATGGCCCAGTTCTGAACAGCCCATGGCCTGTTAGTGGGCCGTGGGTTGGGAACCTCTGTGCTGAAACAAACCACAGGCAACTGATCAGGGAATACAGGGATTGAGTAGGCTTCTACCAGTATCAGATGCCTGACTTTTAATTGCTATTTAGCCAAGCAGATGTCCAACTGGTGCAGGTCAGTGTGGTTAGGTCTCTGATTGGTTCTTTGTGACCAATCCTGATCAGTAATTTTTGAAGTGCTGATCCCTCATTGGTTCTTTTTTTGTTCTGGGTGCTGGTTTTCTGTATCTCTATGCTGCCATCTAGTGATTATGATCAACTTGGTTTTTGTATTATTATAATCCTACCATCATGCAACATAAGTTTCAATATTTCTAACTTTTTAATCATCCAGGTCCTATATTTTGGGAAGAAGAAGATCCAGAAAAGATCAAAAAGTCAATTCTCCAAAATGTCATACAGACAAGGTTTAGAGAAATACCGAGATCTAGATGAAGATCAGATCCTTGGAGCATTGACAGAAGAGGAGATTAATGTTCTAGAAGATGAGCTACTAGAACTGGATCCAGATGTAAGTATTTTAAAGAATAGTTCTAACTGGGTGCCTGGAGGCTCTGGGGAAGAATAGGCTTAAACTCAATCCTAACAAGACTGAGTGGCTGAGGATTGTAGGGTCTCCTGAATTGATGGTTTCCAATCTTTAATTCTGGATGTGTGTGTGTGTGTGTGTTGTATTTCCCCAAACACAAACAATGGGGAGTCTTCCTAAATTCACAGCTGCTGTTTGAAAATTAGGCAGCAATGGAGGCCAGGAAGGCCTATTCACAACTTTGTGTTGTATGTCAATTATGCTCCTTCCTGTGCCAGCCAATACTGTCCATGTTTCACTCATGCTTAGCTATCTCTTGAGCAGATTAATATGTTCTTCATGGGGCTTCAAGGCACCACATACATTGTCTAAATAAATAAATGGGGTTCTCCTAGAAGAACATCCGGAAGCTGCAGTTGGTCCAGAATATAGTGGTACAAGCGATTATAGATATATACAAATTGCACTGGCTCCAAATATACCTCTGGCTGTAATTCCAGTAATTCATTGGAAAATGCCAAACGGCTATGTGTTTTATTTTTTTATATTGTGTACTTAACGTATTTATTTTATTGTAATCTGCTTTCTTGCTTATATGTGTGCCTTCGAGTCAGGGTTGACTCTTGGTGACTACCTGGACTAGCCCCTGCAATTTTCTTGGCAAGGTTTTTCAGAAGTAATTTGTCATTGTTTCCTTCCTATGGCAGAGAGAGAGGAACTGGTCCAAGGTCACCAAGTTGGCTTCATGCCTAAGGCAGGACTAGAATTCCCAGTCTCCTAGTTATATCTTGATGCCTTAACCACTACACCAAAATGGCTCTAGAAATGTAAACTATCTAGAATCATATAAAAAATGAGATAAGCATCTATATAAATAAATAAATTCAAGGTGCCGGTGGTTTCCTAGACTTTCATGGCATGGGACTGGCTGTCAGCCACACAAGGTACACCTGTTAGCTTTGTAGGGTAGTTCAGACTGAACTACAGCCAGAAGTACTAGCTCTATCTTTATTATAAGGTTACTTCTTCCATTCCTTACTTTTACTCACCTGATATCTAGGTGAGGGTTAATAGGTCTCTTTGGAGATGCTTTCACCACTTCTCCTCCTTTGCACTCAGAATTTCATTTGTCAGACCACTATTTAGGCTGCAGCTCTTCTTCCAGTCTCTCAAGATCATTCTCACAAGATCAGACCAGAAAATCAACTCCACAGGAATTATAGAATTATACTTTATTAGGAGAGGCTATGATAACAGAAACATGCAAGTCTGACTGTGCTTTTTCTCTCCTTCTCTTAAACTCCCTCAGTCAGAGAAGGCCAGCCTGAGTTTCTGTAGAAGAGAGAGATTGGCAGAGCTAGGAGGAGGAGTCAAGCGAGGCATCAGTTTAGAGTCTCTATGTAGTCAAAAGAGGACAAAGTCCAACCCTCCTTGAATGCCTTTGACTCTTATCTAGTTTTACCCAGGTGCAAACTATTAATCTGAAAATCTTCCTGTGCAGAGGCTTGCACAATAAATCAGTAATTTGGAACTTTCAGGTGTGAACTTGGTTGTTTGCACCTAGCAGTTTCTTCTTAATAGTATCTTTGTTCCCAGGACTTAAAGGAATGTTGTTGTCCTTGGCCCCCCAAAATTTTTTTGAACCATTTCTGAATATTTGCGTCAAGGCCACCTGTCCTGTCCCTTTGTGCCATTTTATCTGAGGGCCTTCTCTTTCCAATGGGCTCCAGTTGGCCCATCATGTTTGACAGAAGGGGCATGCTCTTGGTCCGATTGATTAGAGAATGTTCTCTTGCAGGATCCAGGAAATGTGCTATGTCTAGTATAACCTCTACCCTTTGGAACATCATACACTTGAGATTAATTTGGTCCTGACTCTGCTGGACTTTTGGGAACCTCTCAATCCCTGGCTGTAACTCAGGGATGAAGGATGGGAGGTTAGTTGAGCCCATGGAGGATTATTTGATTGATTTGTTATCTTGTCTTTTATGCTTTTGTGCTTCTGGTTTGTTTTCCTTATTTTTTGTTATTTTTCTCTATAGGTATTTTAAATGTTGTTAACTTGATGGTCAATTGAACAAACTAACTTTTCTTCACATATTTTATGATTTTGTGAATGCTATTCCAATTTGATAGCTAGACACTGCTAGCATGTGGGGGGTTCAGGGAGATTTAATTAAAAAAGATAGGGTGATGGGTGGTGATCATGGAGCTTGTATGTTTTTTCTCCTTCCTCCAAAATATAGAATGCAATATTACCTGCAGGAATGAGACAGAAAGACCAGACCAAGAAAACACCCACAGGCCCTTTTAATAGAGATGTTCTTCTGGCACATTTGGAGAAGCAGGCAAATGACACCAAAGACCGAGACGATCTGGTTCCCTTCACGGGAGAGAAAAGAGGTAGGAGATTAACAGGTGTCAATGATATTTGAGGGGTTTTTTTTCCCCCTGGGAATGTATGTTCTAGAATTTAGATGAAGCTGACCAATGATTGCCCATAGCATTTTCATTCTAAGGTGCATCTGTTATATATTTTGCATGTTCAGTGGGTTTGGGGATTCAAAATCCAAGATAGGATTGTAGCTGTAATATGTACTAATATGTAGGAGTCAGTTTGATTTAGTGGCTAAGACACCAGACTTGAAACTGAGAAACTGTGAGTTCTAGTCCCACCTTAGCTATAAAAGCAAACTGTGTGACCTTGGGCCAGTCATTCTCTCTCAATCTAATCTACCTCATAGGGTTATTGTGGTGAGGAAAATAGGAGGAGGAAGGAGTATTAGGTATGCTTGCCACTTTGAGTTACTTATAAAGAAATATAGGCGGGATAAAAATCTAATAGATAAATAAATGTAACTGACAAGCATATGGTTTAGCCTTTTGAGACATTCTCCTGAAAATCCTATTGAAACAGAACCTTATTCATTTTAGTAATGTTTGCTCAGAAGAACTTCCAGTTGGATTGTGAGTGGAAGATGGGGAGCACATAGATTGAAATTCAGGCTCTGTTTACATAGAGTTGCTAAATCCCTGGGATGTTATTCTTTCAAATATTTCCTCACACATTTTGCAGACCAACACAAGATGCAAAAGCTTGGGTGAATCAATATATTTACATAAGCCCACAGGAATTGGATCCACTATCCATTAGAGCTGCCCAGACTCATTAAGAGCTGGGCAATATATAAATTTAATAAGTTATGGTTGGTCATACAGCCAGATATTTAGTATGAATTTGACATTTTTGTCTACCAAGGCCTGAGATAGGCAGATTTTCTTTAATAATATTAAAAGTATTGTCGCAGGATGTAAGATCTTCCAAGTAAAGCTGCCTTTTGCAATTGACTGCTGGTAATTTTGTCAGTTCCGATGTTCAAGTAGTAATAGTAGTAGTAGTAGTAGCAGCAGTAGTAGTTATTATTATTATTTCTGTTTTATTTTATATCCCCATAAATGCTGAGTAGCAAGGACACCTCCATGCCAGCAAAGGTTATGTGAAGCATTCCAAAGTAATCAGTTTAGTCATTGTCTGTAACAAGATGGTGGACTAGATAGAGTTTGAGTTTTAACATTTTTATTCCCACTCAGAGATCATCCTTTAAATCCTCTAAAATGCTTCCTGGAATATATTAGCCCTTGATATAATCTGAAAAGGAGGTTACACTACTAATATTTAGACTTTTATTTTGATTAAGTATGCTGAGTTTAATAAGAATGTGGACCAAAAAAGTACGATACAGAAAAGTTTTAAAATAAGCCACAATTTCCTATTTTGTGTACATCTCACTAGACGATAGTGCAATTTAATGCAAAAAGAGAGAGAGTCGATGATAGAGCTCCTGTAACTGTTGTGTAAAACAAAAAAGTCACCCTCGAGTTGAGCCCCTATATTGATTACTTCATGGATGTGTAATTGTATTTTAGGCAACAATTCAGCAGTTGTTTGCTGTTGCTTTCTGGAATGCTGTTTCGACTTCCCCCTCTAGTTTCCAATCCTGGGATTGCCTGAAAAGAACCAGGTCTAACTTGCCCAACTCAGATTGGTGAAGTGGTTCCACCCTATTAGGTAACAGTTGTATAGAAGATGGCATATCAGCAGGTGTATTTGTCATGCGAACAATGCCTGTTCAAATTCCTCTCCCTCCCTCCCTCCCTCCCTCCCGCTCTTCCTTCCTTCCTTCCCTCTCTCCATCCCTCTCCATCCTTCCTTCTTTCCTTCCCTCCCTCCCTCTCTCGCTCGCTCCTTCCTTCCCTCCCTCATCTCATTCCCTGCCCAGGGATCTATGTTTAAGAGAAAAACAGATGATCAGTAATCAGTGAAGCCACAGAAATAGACATCTCAAAATAAATAATTAACTTGGCATTCTAAGAATGTATAAAAATTTCAACAGGATATAAAAATAATCTCTCCAGAATCCTTTGGTCTAATTTTATATCCAATTAGGCATTTCTGCCAATTTACAGATACTTGTCTCTTATTGATGGAGGGTGTACATCTTTCCATTATTTAGCCATAATTAATAAGTTCATGAATTTTGTCAAATTAAGGAAGGGCAGCAATGGAAGATGCTACTTCTAATAATTATGATGTATTTACTATTTCCTTCAATACTCACTCTTTATCAGGCATCTCCATTTCTTACGAAGTAAATTTGCATTGGCTGATCAATATTTTCATTGTTTAAAATATAACTTTAAATACGCTTTATCTAATTCTGCAGGTGCCATGCACCATCAAGAATACAGTTTTATATTGTGCTTCCCATACTGATAAGCCTAAAGATATTCTTAAATACATCCCAAAAGTGAAATGGGACAAATCGCCACGGGCAACTTGCCGTGGCCAACTCACTGCTGCCGAGTTGCCACGGGACAGTTCAACAATTTTATATAATTATTTAAAATAATTTTAAAAAAATATTTTAAATTTTGTCATTCACATTTCATTTTGCCCCTCCTTTTGCATCCGTTCTTTAATGATTCTGTTCCACCATTTCTCCAGTGGCCAGTTGCCCCGCAGTGAATTGTCCCGTTGGCCATGGCAAGCTGGCCACTGTGCGATGGCTGTGGCTAGTTGAAATTGTATTTTATGTTCGTATTGCCTTTTACTTTAAAATAAAATCTACTTCAAGGACTAGAATAGTGATTGTATGGCTAATGCTCCTTAGAAGCAAGCCCTTCTTCTATAACTTTGTCCTTTCTTTCCTTTACCCTCATGAGAAAAGGAACAGTTGCTTCAGTGTGAGCCTAAATTTAGTCTTGCTCCACCAACCAGCTGGACCGCCTGGTCCTTGTCTTTTGTTTCATGCCATTTCATAGGAAGCAGGAACAAAAATAGCTCCAGTGTCACATCTCACGCCTGGAGCAGCACTTTTCTCCCCCATTCCCCCCCCCCTTTTGACTGCATTGTTTTATAAAAAGGAACCCCTTTCCTTATGTTTGTCCTATCTTATGTCTTGCTTTCTTGTTTTCCATTCCAAAACAAACCAACCCAAAACAGACTTTGTCCTCTTTTGCAAGAAAAAAAAAATTGGCAAAGAAATACAAAACTGTTCTAATTTTGTCCCTTCATAATCTTTATTTTCCCTTTATTTTGCAGTAAAGATGGCATTTTCACCACTGCATACACACATTTCTTTTGTCCTGAGATTTTGTTTTTAAAATGAAGGACTTTTCATTTTTATTAGTTTTATTATTATTTTTAGTATTAATATTGTTTAACAATTTGGATATTGTATTGTTCAAGAATTAGGATATTAACTTGTTTATATTATTATGTTTATTTTTAATTTGTTTATTTTTATGTTAAAGGGGAGTTAAAGCGCGTTATGGACTTGGTTATTTACATAGTTGGCTAATGTTAGTTAGAGTATGATTATTATATTTGTTACCCTGTACTCAGCTCTGGGAAGTGGGGGAGGGAGGGGGGGTTTAGAGTGGGTGGTTTTTGGGGTGTATATTGTAACTTTTATAAAACTTTTCAATTAAAAAAAATGAAAGATCCTTTGCCTAACCACCAACACCCCCCACTATTTCTCACTAGTTTTGGAACTTATTCAACTAGCTTTTTTGTGTGTTTCCTGCAGCACCTGACTGGCCCTCTCTGGGCACCAAAGCTAGACATGGTTATGTTGGCTAATACTCCAGGGAATCCCAAGACTAGACAGTGAAAAAAAAATCAAGAAAAGGCCATGGCAAATCCTTTTTATATTGTTCTAAGAGAGTTACATGGACATCATTCATCAGCAGTCAAGCACTACTCAAAGTATATTTTGGCCATTTCCATAGCAGAACCTGCTTAAAGCATCTTCTGAATCTCGTTCATTAATCACTAAAATGACATAAAGCCTCTCATTGTTACTGTTATTCAGTGCTTTTTTTCTAAAAAAAAAAAAAAAAAGTGCCAGAACTCACACACGTCATACAACCCGCCTTGCCTACCTTACAAGGTTCCATCCCAAAAAGGTGCCATTCTGGGCGTTCTGTGAGAAAAAAGCCCTGCTGTTATTTGAGCACAACAGTGGTTGAATGAGTGTTAAAATTGCTATAAGTTGCAAGTGAAAAAAATGACTTTTAGCTTTTCCTTAAGTAAAACAAATAGAACTTTACTTTTAAAAGTGTGTGTGAAAATATGAGGAAGGAATTTGGTTTCCTGTTGAAAGGGCCAAGCCTGAATAAGCACGTCCCACAGTGAATGAACATTTGGAGAAAGGCCTGGGATATCACTGAAGGTGCCAGACCCCTGAAGGCACGCTCTGACTTCATGCCATTGCTATTTTTAAATGAATACAGTACTAGTCACATTTAGGTCATCTTAGAAGTAGGATGCTGTAAAAATTGATTTTGTGTTACATAAAATCCAACCTCTACTTTAAGTGTGAGGTTAGCAACCGCACTGTGAGTCTTGAAACCTGATCTAAATCACACACACAGAGAGAGAGACAGAGACAGAGACAGAGACATTAAGACCTTTATTTTCCTATGAGTTATTGGTAGATAGAGAGGATGATTTTAACTGGGAAGGGGAGAGTTTAACTTCTTAACTTTTCATACAGCAGTCTCATTGCCGATGCCTCTCCCCCTTTCTTTTATAATCTTGAAAAGTTAGGAACTATGAAAGAACCACCTTGGGTAGGCTCTTAGGAGAGTAAAATGTATTGGTTTGTTTGTTTATATCCTCCTTTATTCTTTTTACAAATACTTCAAACATATGCCAAACATATTCAACACACCTTCTTCCTATTGTCCCCACAACAACAATCCATGTGGTGGGTTGGGCTGAGAGAGAATGACACGCCCAAAGTCACCCAACTGGCTTTCATGACTGAGGCAGGACTAAAACTCACAGTCTCCCAGTTTCTAGCTGGTGCCTTAACCATTAGACTAGGGGTAGGTAACCATGCTGGCTCAGGAATTCTGGGAGTTGAAGTCCACGAGTTATAAAAGAGCCAAGGTTGCCTATTCCTGCATTAGACTAAAATGTATCTAATTACCAACCTGCTGGAATGGAGCTGAAGCTGTTACCACTTCATGTATTTATAGGAAAAATCTGGGTCCCCAAGCAGAAAGCTATTGATCCAGTTTTGGAAAGTGTAACTCTGGAACCAGAACTGGAGGAAGCTCTGGCAAATGCTTCCGATGCTGAACTCTGCGACATTGCTGGTAAGCTGCAGTTACTGAATGTGTCAGCTGTGTTGTTGTTGCGATTATCGTTATTCCAAAAGGCTTCGCGTTCTCGGCATTAGGAGAATTTTTTAAAATTTGGAATGTTTAAATTAAAAATTTAGATTTTAAAAAGTCTTAGGAGAATTTGTGCATGAAAGAATCAGAATGGGGGAAGGGAGTATAGTAAACTTATTTTATTATGGTTATATTTAGCTGAAAACAGGTATAACTGTTCTGAAATATTAAGGATGCTCAATCTGTACCTTTTCGTTTTCTGGGACTGTATTCAGTCTCATAGGAGAATGGAGAAATCATTCTGTAAATTTGCAACAAAGGTTGTTACCGGTATCTAGGAAATGGCGCTGAATGCTTCTCTCCTATAATAGCACAGAATTATCTTCTTCTCCTCTCTGCCAAAGTTTTTTTAAAATGTAGGAATGTGTAGGTGTGAAAATCATCTTTAAGTTCACAGGGCTAATTCTAGTGACTTAGAAGTGAGGGACAGCTACTTTAATTCTTAAACTCTTTCTCTTCTTTCATCAAACCACATCATGAACTTGCCATAGCAACAGTTTTATACTGTGGTTCCACCATGATGTTATCTTCTTTTTAATCCTCATCCATGAATGAGGCAGACTTAAATCTTTCTTAATGTGAGAAATTGTGGAGAGCCTAGAAAGAAAGAGCACAGACACAAACAATCAAAAGATAGCCTGTAATTTTCATAAATGGCAACTTAACCTGGGTGGTCAGAAACCTTGGAAGAAGCATTTCAAGATGTTCAGAAAAACCTCCATCCTAATTGGCTCATTGTAAATAGAAAATTCATTTTACAGTTTACAAGATTGTATAATTACCCCAGACTAACATTGAAGTTCCTGAAATATATGTAAGTCTTGCTTCCTTGATCTTGTTTAGCTATGTGAGAGTTTGACACTTAGCTATTCCAGTATTAAAAATGTATTTTGACTTGTCCATGAAATCACTAGAAGTCAAGGCTGTGAAAAAGACACTAAAAAACAAAACACCATAGCAAGGATCAGCAATGGAAACAACTAATTTTAGATTGATATAGTTTTCTGCCCTAACTTGTTGATTAAGCCACAGTTGGTTGGTTCACACAACATGTTTGAGTTATAAACAATGGCCTAGTTCACATAGCACACTAACAAACACAATATGTGAAAACAGTCTATGATATAAGTGGCTCTTATTTGAAAGAAAGTCTAATAAAGGCTTTCTTTGTGTGTGTTATTATTGTTTTCACCCTTCTTGTACTGACCAGTATCAGCTGTCCTCTGCTAGTTGCCGACAAACTCCAGACACAGGAGGAACAGGTGACCAGCAAACTTTAATGCAAAGAAGAAGTCAGCACTGGGAGTGAACTGCTCCCAGTGCTTTACATAGATGTGCCCCACCCACCAACCCCACCCCAGTCAGCAAGCCAGCATCTGGTCCGTATGGATAAAAGGCGCAGTTCAGTGTCAGCATTCCCCCCCTTCCAGACGCACCCACGTAGCCTCTGCTGTTCCAACTGTTCTCTCAGACAACCAGGCAGCACTCTGCCTCCTCCCCCCTGAGCCCGGTGGGAGGGAGAGGCAGCCAAGGTGAGGTAGAATCCCCCCCTCGTCCGGCTTGCTTAGCCCAACTGTCCAGTTGGCGGTGGGAACGTTTCCGGCGTCTGGTTCCTCGGAGGAAGGCACCCGCGGCGTCTGGCAGCCATGCCGACCCCCAGCTGCTGGCCGGGAGCCGGGCCTACTCCCAGCTGACTCCCAGGAGCTGGGCCAACACGCGGAGGCTGGGTAGCTCCCAGCCAATCTTCGGAGTCGGGCGGCACATGGCGTTTCCACCGACTCCCGGCTGATGTGCACACGCCAACCTGACTCTCAGCTGACTGTCGGGGGTCGGGCATTGTGTGGCGGCCCTGCCAGTTCTCCACCGAACTCTGGACGCTGACCCGACTCCCAGCTGACTGTCGGGAGCCGGGTGGTGCTCAAGGCCCTCATGCAGACGTTGGTCGGCTGCTTGCTGCGTGCTCCCCATCTCCCGGCCCATGGCAAGCCCAGGGGCTTGACAACCAGATTTTATTTCTTCTTGCTGTAACTGCAGTGGTTCAGCAGAGTAAGCAGCTGAAGGCTTAAGCTTATAGGCTAAAGTCTCAATTACTCAGTTTGAAAGATACAAATATTTGGCTTAGTCCTTTGCCTGCAGTAAATAGAATAATGGCAAAACAAACTGCTTATTTCCTTCCTTCTCCTTTCAACTTTTCCTACTCTTCTGCACACAAGGTTTTGTTAGGCTTGCCAAGATAGTTCTTTTAAAAAGGCTTGGAAAGCAATTGAGGATAATATATGTGGTTGGGCAGCCAAGCCTGCTTCACAAAAAGAAAAAATATATATATAGTGGTTTCTTATTTCCCCCTCCAAACAACAGTTCATTGTCTGCTATAAAACTGCATAAGCCATTTGTAATCCAGATAGCCTGGTTGAGAAGAAGCTGGGAAGGATGTAGGGCAGTGTTTCTCAACCTTGTCAACTTTAACATGTGTGGACTTCAGCTCCCAGAATTCCCCAGCTAGCACCAATGTGAAACACTGGTGTAAGGTAAGTATTATTTCTGAAGACTGGCTGGTTTTTTTTAAAGCTGATATTGAGATGGGAGGAAACGTATGATCCATTTAATGCCTTCCCATCTTCCCAGCATAGTAAGTTAATTTCACAAGAAGTGTAAAGTAAGACAAGGATTTGAAAAGCTGTGAAGAAAGTTAGGAAAGCAGGAAATCATTGAACTTTCTCTAAGAAGGAAAGGAGAGATAACTGGATTATTTTACTGGGGGAAAACTAGACTTTTTCAAATATAGAAAACAATACAGGGAGAAATTTTACAGTATGAGGGAAGCATATTGAAGCTGCCTCCTGGGTAAAGTAAATTTGGTATTAAAATACAGTAAATCCTTGATTTGGTGGGCTTGGTACACAGAGAACATTTTTGTCTTGTTTTGACTTCACCTTGGCTCTGTCCATTAAATTGAAAGTTTCAAGATATAACAGGATGCTTGTTTTGTCAGTTACATAGTTACAGTATGTAAGTGAGATAAATCAAAGCAAATGATGGAAATTTGGATTTGATGGACATCCCCTTTTCCTGAATGATCCATTCAATCCAAATGTCTATATTTTGATGCTCTATAATCTATAAAAGGGTCAGCTCTTCTCTTCCTCTATATAATGCCTAGACTAGAGCAACTGGAGGGAGGACAGTGTGCAGCTGTCATGGCTGTCCAGCAAAATAAATATATTTAAGCAAACATGGCACATTATGATGTCACAACCCAGGTTCATGTGGAGAAAGCATAAGAAACCAGCATGTATCTCTTTGTTAGATTCATATTCTGCCTTTTCTTCTGGGACTAAGAGCTATCTTTTTCACCATTTCATCTTATCTGAGCTTGGCTTTATTCTCCAAAAGTGTGAATTAACCCTCCTCTCTCTGATTTTACTAAAATCCCCTTCCCTTTATTCAGCTCAAGTTCCTTGAAGCAACCCATTCCCGCTTTGACTATGTCTGTTTTTTCCAGCCCGCTGCCTCTTCCTCTCATATTTCCATGACATCATCCATCTCAGCAGAAGCTGCAGAAGGACTGTAAGAGAACCATGCTGGTGACCTCATAGTCCTGCTTTAGGAATGCAAGACTGCCTTAGGCCTGCTGCACTCCACGCTATCCAAAACTATTTTGCTGCTTTATCATTTTATTCTTTTTGCACAAATTGGATTGTGAATTGGAATTTCCACCAAAGGCTTGCTCATTGGCTTCTGCATTTTCTTTATAACATGCAGACTGGCAAAGTGGAATATCCTCACCCCCTATGCACTCATGAATAAAGACCTGCCAGGAATCCAATGTGTTAAAATGGCACATGCGTATGCCACTAACAAATGCACTCCAAGCTTATGCTTCATAGGCCAAGATGGGATATTATTCATGAGTAGTTCTGCATACTTATAAAAAGCAATGATTGGTTCTTCTACCCAAAGACAGTATAGATTTTTCCCCGCCCTTTCCAAAAACAAATACATGTGCAATACTTGAGTTCCAAGAACTGCTTATGCATATTTGCATACAAATACATCTACATACCATATTTGTGCTGGCAATTTGGTGCACTGTTCATCCACAATATTTAGTGCATGACTCTGGTCTTACTTTGTCCTCCAGTAGTTTTCTGCTAGGTCTGAGTAATTCTGTTATCTCTTTGAATTGAATATATTTATTCCTATGACTGCTTCTGGTGCCAAGGTAACAGAATGAGCTATCTAACAAAACAAACTATTAGTGAAACCTTTGCATGAGTCACTGTGTTGAGAGCTTGCTTTGTTTTAATGAAATAAATGCAAGAACTTAATGACAGCTGTTAAGTTTCCTAGTGCAGTTTTCTTTTATCAGACTTGGTACCCTCTGAGTAAACTTTTTTAGATGTGAAGATTGAGTAGATTTTTCAGTTTTATTCTGAAGAGAATGCTGCATCAATTGTTTGGGATAAATTATAATATCACATAGCAAATCCTATGTCTGTAACACTTCAAGTGAGTAGATTACAATATATGCTGTGTATGCAGATAGTCCTTGACTTATGACCATTTGTTTAGTGACTTTGAAGTTACAAGTATGTAATCAAAGTGACCTATGATTGTTTTTCACATTACAATCATTGCAGCACCCCTGTGGTCATGTGTTCAGAATTTAGATGCTTAGCAACTGGCATGTATTTATGATGATTGCAGTTTCCTTGGATCATATTTTGTGACCTCCTCACAAGTAAAGTCAATGGGGAAGCCAGATTCACTTAACAACCTTAACATAATTTTTTGGGTTCAATTGTGGCCGTAAGTCGAGGACTACCTACTTGGAAGACTACAATATAATGAAATAATTTGCATAAGTATATTTGGCAGAGATCATTGGAGATAGGCAGCCCTTCAAATAGCCCTATACCATGAAGGGACTTATAAGTCATAACCAGCATCATGAATTGCATCCATAAATCTATTGGCCACAAGCACAGCTTGCAGAACATAACATGTGTACCCTACATTGGAGTGCTGCATTCTGGACTAGCTACAGTTTCTAAGTGGTCTTCCAGAGCATCCCTATGTAAAGAACATTACAGTTGTCCAATTGGTAGATACAATAAGGTCAGAGAAATATTTCTGCCTTATCACCACAAGATAATCCCGGATATGGACTCTTACCTATTTCATTAGTTTGCTTCTCTAAGTTCTTCCAATGGGGCTCCAGCTATCTCTTTGGGAGCTTTATCTTCTGGAGTTCCTTGGTAAGCCAAGGTGCAGTCCACAATTGACAAACAAGAAGAGGCCACAAAGAGCAACATGGTCCAAGATCCAATCATTACAAGCTGTGACCAAGGCCTCTGCCAAACTGCCCACTCTCATTCTGGAATCCGTCTGGACCCATATACTGCTTAGGGCAAACCAGTCAAATAAGCTTTATCTCCGTACAGCACAGGAGGTGGAAGTAGGGCACCAGTAAGCCAGAAGCCAACCAGAGAGGCAGGCATTTCTTCCAAATTGTTTTAGAAGGAGAGGCCTCATTGATTCTTGGGCTAAAACCATACAGAAGTGAAAAAGATGATTAGTGAAAACATATGGCTGCTGTTTACAAGAGATGGCTTGATATTCTTATTTGCTGGCATATTTTTCTAAGCAGTGATTTTTCCAAGTATATACTTTAGGATTCTCAACATTTTAAGACTCCTAATTGAATAGATAACAGATAATGTGGAGACATGGGTGTATACAGACACATGTCCAAAAGGTTCGTCTATCATCAAGTTTTTCTTGCCCTGTACAACCAGCCAGAGAAGTGTATAGCACTTCAAGGACATATTTCCATGAGACACAACTGGTAGGAAACTTCCATAGCCCTCATTAGTACACAAAGCAAACGAAAAATAAGGCATCAAACCTATTGTAAGATGTGCTGTAATGGATTCTATCCCTCTTCTAGGATATTACAAGAGACCAATTCAACTTAGTAATGTTTCTTTAAGAAACTTTAATTGGGAAGTCATAGACTAGAAACAAAATGAATATTATGTAATTATTTTATTTGATATTTTTTTAAAAAATATATCTGGTTGCATTTTTTTAAAAAAATATACAAGGTTTTTTTAAAAGATACATTTCAGCAAGATAGACAGACAGATCCTTTGTAACTGAACATCTGATTCTGAGCTTTTTGCTGCTTATTAAAAGAACTCAGGGAGCATAATCCAAGCTAGTTTTTATAATAAAGCAAATTAAATACATAAATATATATTTTATATAAAGAGAAAACCATTTGTAAATGCTATGTTCTCCTGAATCAACAAGAATACATTTCATTCCATCACCTGCACCCTAATGAGTACTGTTTGGGATTGTGGTCTTAGTCATTCAACCAATAACTGAATATTTTTTTAAGGATTTACAAAAATTGTAGGTGGCAGCCGGTGCTTTAGAAAAGAGCCACTTAATTTTCACTCAAATGCAAGTCTGGAATGCCTGCTCTGACATGGTGCTGATTACAACATATACAGTATGTACAAATAACTGGCTAAAATATGCAATTATCACTTGTAGTACTGGAGAACTTACTATATTCCTAACATACAGCTGTCCAGAATGTTGCATGTTTCCTAATCTAGGAGTGGATGTAGCTTTATAAGATATTATTTTTGTGTGTGTGTTATTGAAAGCATGTCAGAATAAAATCCTAGGCATGGACTAACTCTGTGATTAAGTAAGCTTTTATTTATTCTGAGAGCAAAAGGACAACTCATTGTATGTGTGTATTTCTTCTATTCAGCCATGTCTGATTCTTGGAAACTGCCAGGTCAAGTCCCAGCAATTTTCTTGGCAAGGTTTTTCAGGAGTGGTTTGCCATTGCTTCCTTCCTAGGGCTGAGAGAAGGCGACTAGCCCAAAGCTGGCTTTGTTAGAGTGAGACTAGAACTCATGGCCTCCTGGTTTCTATTCTGATGCCTTAACAATTACATCAAACTGACTATATATACTAAGCCCTTGCAGATTTTGGCAGTAGCTCAGATTCTTCTCATACTGGAATCAGAGGACAAATGCGACTGAGGCTTTGCTAAATGGTAATGCATAACTGCATACAGCTCACTTGGTAAGAGATATGATAGCAAGTTGCCAAGCAGTGAAGAGAATTGTATTCATCACAGTCCTCTTTCCCATATTGGGAGGATGCAGTGAAATTCTCTTACATTTAGTAGGATATGCAGGTCATTGTCATATCAGTTAGGAATCCACTGCTAGTGGATGATTAACTGATTATCCAATGTAGCATGTTGCTCCTTACTTAAAAAAAGCCCCATCTAATTAGCCAAAGCATCATGAAGAAATAAGGAAGCACATCCTGTTTGAACATACAAGTTGTGCTGAGCTTCAATGGATCTTCTCAATATTGTCTTTCAAAATAAATATTTTATCATTGTTATTATTGCACATTTTTTTCTAGGCTTCTGAGTGTCTTGGCCAGATTATCACTTTCTCAGGAACGACAAATCTATACATTTATTTAACTTTTGTTTTCTTTGATTTTTTTTCTTCTTCTCTCATGTAGCTATTCTTGGCATGCATACGTTGATGAGTAACCAACAATATTATGAAGCACGAGGGACTACAACTATTGTCAACAAAGAAGGATTGGACAGTAAGTAAGGTTTACAACACTACAATAATCTAACAAAGGGAGTCAAAAGCAGCAGTATTATAATTATAGTTAATAAGACAATTCAGATTCAGATTAAATCCAGATTCAAGAGAGGAAAGCAGATTCAGAATATGTGACAGTGCTCTTGTCACACTCTTGAAGAAGTCCCATTAATTCAACAGGTGCCATCAGGTGTGATGTATGATTCCACACTGTTCAGAATCACTTTTTTCCCTTCAAATCCAGATATACATTTATATTTGTTCCCCCCCCATATAATTCTGTGTGTCCTACATTGAATGATAAGAGCAGAAAGTAGTGAAAATAAATGAATAACCATGAATTGCAAGTGGCTCCAAATATCAGAGTCTTTTTGAACATTAGTCTAATTAGCTGCTGTTTGGGAGGGCTTTTCACCAGTTGAATTTAAACTTTTGTAATATTAAATAGGACTGCTTTTCTCCCAGCTTTATCTCCATATGTTCCTTCCTTCCTTCCTTCCTTCCTTCCTTCCTTCCTTCCTTCCTTCCTTCCTTCCTTCCTCCTTCCTTCCTTCCTTCCTTCCTTCCTTCCTTCCTTCCTTCCTTCCTTCCTTCCTTCCTTCCTTCCTTCTTTCTTTCTTTCTTTCTTTCTTTCTTTCTTTCTTTCTTTCTTTCTTTCTTTCTTTCTCTTGTCTCCTCTTATTAAGCATCTCCAGAATCTAGTGCTTTTATCAGAATTACAAAAGCTGTGTTGTGTTAGTTTGCAAGGCAAACTCTGCCTCTTTGTATGCATTTGTGAAATCACAACATGGGCATAAAAGGGGTAGAGCTTTTGTGGACCGTACCTTTTAATCACTGAATCTTCTTTTTCCTTCTCAGAACAACTTTCCTCTTGCTCCAGCTCTATTCTAGTTGTTTCTTTTTCTGCTCTTTGGTGTGTGTCTGCATGTGTTTGTGAGAATGATTTGCATTTCTGGGTAAGAGTCAGAGAATAGATGATATCTGGGGATAGTGTTAATTAAATCTGTGAATGCAGCATCTTATTTTACAAACAATAATTTTAATTAGTAGTTCTTAATTCAGTTAATACTTTTTTTTTGCACAGTTCCTGCTCTGTTTTTGAAGTTTTGGCAAATATCTATACACAGAGAGAGTAAGTTTTAAGTAGGTCAGTGGCTTATTGTTAGGACAGTAAGAATCTCCAGATTTGGTTTCAATTGGAGTCAGCAAACCTAGCTTAATAAGATGGAAAAGCTGGGCATTGGATTTGTTTGAATTATAAGTTTTTTTTCTGCTTAGTTTTTCTTTCAGAGAATCATCTTTAATTTTTAGGTAAGGATGTTGATGGTACTTTTGTAATGTGCTTCCATAATCTGAATTCATATCTCCATCTTTGGGGTCATATGCCCTGAGAAAAGTCATTTCTTTGAAATAATCTTCAGGGAACGTTACTGATTATTGCTTTCTGTCTAGGGTTGATTATAGAGAAATATGTTCTCCTCTACAGAGCAGATCACTTGAGAATATGGAATTATAAATACCGTAGAAATGTTAAATTTATTTATACTGGAATTTCAGAAAAAATACACTTTCAGAATTGATCAAAGAAATACTTTTTCTAAATACATGCTTATATAATATGAAAACCTTTTCTCCTATTTTCTGATGAGGGGGAGTCTTTTTCATGACATACAATTTGTTATTGTTCACTAAGGAAGCAAATGCACTGTCAATGTCTACAATGAATGTATATTTCAACTTTAAAAAGAAAACAGTTACGATATAAAGTACAGGAAAAAAAAAGCTTTCCTTCTTGGCATGCAGTTTATGCACCAAAAAGTTTCCAAGTCTGAATTTCAGAAAACAAGGCATTCAAGTGTATTTTTCCTCTTTTCTTTGATCTACAAATTGAAAAAAAAAATAAATCTTAAAAACACAATCTGAACAAAATCTATAAATCATTCTATTAGTACAGCTGCTAAGCGACATAAGACATTATTATTGTATAAATTTATAAACGTATTTCAATTCAAATTCTTCAACAGGGGTTGAAAAGATATGCTTGCATCTGTCTGTTCTGTGCATCTGTAAGAGGCATATGAAAGCATTTTTTAATAAAATAGAATTTAAAAAGCAGTTTAGTTATCCTGCTACCAAAGCTGAGTCTGTTCCATGTCTTTCTATGCAACATTATAGATATTTTCATCACCACTTGGCCAATAAGAATTTAAAACTCTTATCAGTGGTTGGTGCTGAACTTATTTTAATTTATCTTCATAAGAATCCAGCATCAGAGAATCAAATTCTTCCATTTATACCCAAAGCGAAACAAATGCTGTTAGAAAAGCTTTAGGAGATCAGGGCTGAAACCTACGAGATGAGTTAAGAGTGAGGCTATTACTCTTTCTTCATTGTATCACTAATGACTGGTCAGAAGCAAATGGGCATAGATCTTTATCTCTTTCACTCATGTAGGTATAATTAAGCCTACCCAGTATAAACCAGTTCCTGATGAGCCAAATTCAACCAACGTAGAAGAAACTTTGGAACGAGTAAAAAACAATGATCCAGAACTTCAGGAAATTAATCTCAATAATATTAAGGTACCGATTCTTTTCTACCTGGGTTTGCCTTGAGTAGGCAGAGGGGGCAAAGGGAGCCAATTTGTACTATGGTCTACTTAATTACTGTGCCAAAAAGATCATAAAGTCAGGCATGACTCATTTAATGACTGCCTTGCTTAGCAACAGAAATTCAAGTTCTAGTTGTGGTTGTAAGTCAAGGACTGTCTGTACAGAAATACACTCTTTTGGGGTTTCTTCACAATAAAGAGGCTCGCTATTGACTTCTTCCAAGATTTTTTTAAGACGTCGTAGGCTAACCTTGAATGGTCTCCCATTCAAGTATTGACCAAACTGGGCTTGCATGCCTTTTCTCAAGCTCAACCAAGATTTGCTTTTTGCTGCCATCTGCATTCCTCCTTTCCGTGACCCGGGAAGCTCTAGTCTAGAGAATAAAGAAAATGACTTTTCCCTTCATTACTTGACTTCTTGAGAAGGTATCTTTTTCACAGCAGAATTACAACTGAATTGTGAGGTAGAAATTAAACTGAGATGGTAGTTCTAAAACAATATACTTAGCATTCTTTCCATCAAAAAGCAGCCAATCATTTCAGAGAAAATATAGATGGCATTAAAGTGACAGATGCTTTCCCTGTCTGTCTCTCTGATGTTTAACATATGAAACAAAGCCGATGCTGCAAAGAAAATCAAGTGACTGCTGTTATTTACACATGTTTTGTTCAAGACACATTTTGGAGAATAATTCTAAATCAAGGAAGAATCTATAGTAGGGCGGAAGGACCAAAAGGACATAATTTATATACCACCAATCTTGCCTGGAAGTGAGGAGTGGGAGCAGAAGGTAGGAACCTCAACTTCATTTTAAAAACAGGTAGAATAAAGCAGTGATAAAATACATTGCAAAGAAAATCAAGCAACCGCACTTTGCAATGTATTTTATCACTGCTTTATTCTACCTGTTTTTAAAATGAAGTTGAGGTTCCTACCTTCTGCTCCCACTCCTCACTTCCAGGCAAGATTGGTGGTATATAAATTGAATAAATAAATAAATAATAAATAAATAAATAAAATAAAATAAATGCATTTATTTTCTGATTCAGAGCTCAGCAGAGGAAAGGTAGCATAAATAGCATAGAACTGGCCTGTTTGAAATGGTTTACACTGGTATCACTGGATTTAGGAGATCCATGGTTCCTTGGAATTTATGGTTCTGTCCCAGTAAAAAAGCTCATCTAACCCTTGTCTGGTGTTTCTCTTTTAAAGGATATTCCTGTGCCTATTTTGAAAGCTTATGCTGAAGCTCTGAAGACTAACACCTACGTGAAAAAGTTCAGCATAGTAGGAACAAGAAGCAATGACCCTGTTGCTTTTGTAAGTGTCAGATGACTTACACCTAATCTTCTCAGGAAAGCTTTTATTGGGATCGCCTCCTTTAATGACATCCTATTTGGTTGAAATGCAAGTCTCATATAAGAACGCTCCCTTTTCACAAGTGAGTTTAGAAGAGGGTGATCAAGATGGCGAGGAGACTGGAAACCAGTTCCTTGAGGAACAGTTAAAAGAACCGGTACTTTCAGCCTGGAAAAGAGATGATTTGAAAGAAGATGTGATAGTAGTCTTTAGAAACAGACATAAAAAGGGTTGTCATATAGATGAGGGAGTGAACTGGTTTTCTGCTAAAAACTAGGACCAGAAACCATGGGTGGAAACTATAGAGAAGGACATTTTGATGAGGCATAGAATTTATTTATTTTAAAGAATTTCCAGGTAATAAGAGTTATCAACCACTGGAATACGTTGCCTCATGAGGAGCGTATTTTTCTTCACTGGAGATCTTCATACAGAGGCAGAGTAGCCCCCTGCCCAGAACGCTTTAGCAGTTTCTTCACTGAGCAAGAATTTGGGACTGTATGGCTTACGATTTACACAGCTCTTTGAAATACACTATTTGTTACTCAAATGGTTGTGGCTTTGTTCTAATGAATCATACTTGTCTTAAGCTGTTTGTTTAAGTTATGACAGATGTGGTTGACAGAAACAGAAGAAATTGGGGCAATGGGTAAATAAATAAGGGGACTGAATGCCTTAAGCTTCCCAAGCTGTCAACCTCTGAGGAACTCATTCTGTAAATTTTACAGTTGAAAGATTGCAGGTTCTTAAAAGAATACAAATCCCTAGAGCTAGAACACGGTTCCTTTAAGAAGGTAACTTATACTCTTCAGGCTTGTCATACATTGGGTCTTAAACTGATTTTAGGTTCTTTGATAGCAGAGCTGTACTCTTTATAAAGAAATCTCTATGGCTGAATTCTCAGGTTGATCGTTATCTAAATTTGAAGGCTTCTGTTGTTGCGACTGAAGGTAAATATATGTGTCCCAGGATAATGTTGCAGAATCCAAACTGAGTCAGTCACCGGGACCAAAGCTTTATTCTTCCAAGCATTTTGGCTCTCTCTGGAGAGAGAGAGAGAGAGGTTCCCTGTTGATGAGCTCCAGGACAAGCCCGAAAGCTTGGAACAATAAAGCCGGTGACCGGCTTAGATTGGATCCTGCTATTTTCATATGTAATATAATCTTATGTTAATATATATACCCTGCCTTTGCTTTGTATAATTTCCCTGGGTAGTTGGTTGGCAGCTGTGAGCTGAACTAGCCAGGGATCTACTTTAGCAGGGCACCTAATATTCCTCACAACAACAACCCTGTGATGTGTCAAAGCTTCCTTGTGAGTTTCTCAGAGTCACCCAAAAGATAAAATAGAAAACTCTGGTTTGAATCAGCAGTGTAGTTAACTTATGACAAAAAAGCGCTCTTGTATTAATGTCGCTATTATTAAATCTTTGCTTAAAGTTATTAGCAACAACAACAATAATATACAAGTATTCTGCTTTTCTCTTCATCTTCTCTTTCATTGGAAGGCATTGGCAGAAATGTTAAAAGAAAACGGCGTATTGAAGAGCTTAAATGTGGAATCGAATTTTATTACTGGATCTGGAATCCTGACCCTGATAAAAGCACTGCAGAACAACACTACACTAATTGAACTCAAAATTGACAACCAGGTAACCTGTGTATAATAAGGTCAGCTTCCACCAGATTTTACAGTCCAAGCATTAACTGCCTCTTCCATTTTGATGCTGGGTTTTGTATTACAACACTGAGATGGGAGGACATTTGAGGATATTGGAGGAACAGCCAATGAGCATTACATATGCTTGGCTTTTACATTCAGCCTAGAGATGAAACAGGTCTGTCCAGATCAGTATTTCTTAACCTTCGCAGCTTGAGGTTATGTGGACCTCAACTCCCAGAATTCCCCAGTCAGTATACTGGCTGAGGAGTTCTGGGAATTGAAGTCTACACAACAAGTCCACACACTAGGATGATGGATGCTTCCAGGTGGCTACAGTGCTCTAGAAATGCTATGTGTGCTTTCACTCTTTGATATCCTCAATCAAAGGCTTCCTGTTGTATTGGCGGGTGGATTTTCACACCTGGCATAAAATGTCTTTTATTCTATCATGTAATTCCTTAAATTGTTGATTGCTAGAGCAATATATCATTAGAGCACAGATTCCAAAGAATTTTCGGTCTAGCTTCCTTTAGGGCAGGGGTGTCAAACTCACGTCACGTAACATGTCGCGACGTATCATGACTTTTTTTCCATTGCTGGCAATGGGGTGGGCGCAGTTTCAGCATGATGCATCTGGGCTGTGGGCCGGCAGTTTGACACTCCTGCTTTAGGGTTTAACTTCTCTAGGTCTTAATTTTTCCCAGACAAACCTGGGACTCCAAGATTACAAATAACCTTTTTAGCCTCTTTCTTTATAGTTTGGTACGTTATCATTCCTCCCATCTCAGTCACGGGCAACCCTTCCTCCTATTGTATCTTCTCCTTTTGTAGCAAATAGAGGGGGGCATTCTGCTCTCTTCTGATGAACTTTCCCCACTGCACTGCCACATCATGTAGGCATAAACCTGCAAGATAAGCAACTAAAATTAAAAAGTGCTTCTATTCATTTTTTCCCTATTTTTTCAGTGCCAGCTTTTGGGCAACAAGGTAGAAATGGAGATTGCCAGTATGTTAGAAAAAAATACCTCTCTCTTGAGGTTTGGTTATAACTTCACTCAACAGGGACCCAGACTTCGGGCATCCAATGCTATGATGAACAACAATGACCTAGGTGAGATTTATTTTTTCATAGAAGTAGGGGTTCTTGGAGTGGTCATGACCATCCTTCCTGACCCATTACTCCAAAAGATGGGATGTTTATATATTACTCTTCTTAAACTGGTCACCTCTGGTTGAAAATTCTGGGAGTTATAGTCCAGCACTACTGAAGAATATCAGGTTGGGAAAGATACTGTTTATTGGCTCCCTGGTGTTCAGAAGAGATTGCTTTCTTCTTATCTTTTTTAGTTGCATCAATTTTCCTTCATTCAATATTTTTTGGGGTGGGGGAATGCTGGATTCATATGTGGGTAGGGTTTTTGTGAGGAATGGAGGGTGAATGTTGCTTGAGGTCAGTTTTTCCAAAGGAATATCACAGATTGGCATATTAAAAGGAGGGAGACCAAGATTCTACCTAGAAATAGAAAAGAACAAGCAAGCAAATAAATAAATACAAGAAATGGACTCCTTGATTAGAGTTGCACCTAAAGTTCCTGTTTCAGTTGGAAGCTTTGAAATATGTGGAAATGTAGATTATTATTTCTGATGTGTTTTTTTTAATGAAAAAGTGTCAGACTTTTAAAATGTGATCTCTTTGCCTTAATTTCCTGACTGCTGTTCCTGCAGTATTCAAAAGTGTTTAGTTTTTTGATGTTGCCAAACTTTTCAGGAAAAAAACAGCTTTTGCCCAGTGGGATGTAATCAGTGATAAATGAACCTGCCTTCAGTTGATTCAGGGGGTTGGTCTGGACCAGGGGTAGGCAACTTTGGCTCTTTTATAACTCGTAGACTTCATCTCCCAGAATTCTGGGAGTTGAAGTCCACGAGTCATAAAAGAGCCAAGGTTGCCTACCCCTGGTCTGGACCAATATTATCTGCTATCTTAACTTGCAGTATTTCTTCATGGACTTGGGAGATCTTTTTATAGAAGTTATTTGGGTTCAGTTGGGAACAGTTTGCATGTAAAGCATGCAGCATATATAAAGAACATACAGAGAGATTACAAACTCTCTAACCCACAAACAATGGAAAATCTTGATCTGTTGTAGAACTACAAATTAGCTTAAGCAATTCACTGGTGTTCATGGAAGATCAAGCCTATTAAAAAATGACCTGCTCTGCAAAATATGTTGTGCCTGTTTTCTACTGCACTCATGGAAATGTGAAGAAGAGACTATATGTAGCTCAGGGTTGAACTGTGGAGTCCTTGCTGCTCTCTGAGCTTGGTTCTTTGCTTGCAGACATTTCATTACCCAACTAGGTAACCTCATCGCTGACCATCATCACTGATGTTGTTACCTAGTTGGGTAATGAAGTATTTGCAAGCAAACAGCCATTCTCAGAGAGCATCAAGAATTCCACAATCTATGAAGCTTCTATCATTGATTGGCTGAGCATAGGTAAATAGCAAGGAAAAGTCCTATTGCATGGGGAGGAGCAAGCTGTCACAACTGTTTGTAGTCCAGATTTTGTAAGTCAAAGCAGATGTCATTTGTCTGTGGGACTGGTCTCAGTTGAGCTCCTTGGCGCAGGAGCTCTACAGAAAATATCTGACTTAGTTCTTATTTGCAGCTCGCATACATCGACGTGATGGTCCCTGACATAACACTTCAGCCCTGGAACTGGAAGATGTATAAGTATAGATATCCCTGCAATCCTCTTTTGGCATATTCTCTGTGGAGTGCTTCTCTGCTATTCCACTTGGTTCTGACTGTCCCCTTGCACTTCTGTTCATAAGATTTCTCTAGGATGTCCTTTTATTCTTTGGAAATAGCTCTCTTATTGGAAGGAAAATACCTCCTATCTTCATGGTTGAATGGCTGTGATTCACTCTTTCATTCTGTCCTTGCTCTTCCTTTGTCTTCTGCTTATACTTATGCGATTGACTTTTGCAATTGAATATGTGATTTCAGCTAGGAACAATAGTTGCTTAAAAACAACCTTCCTCAATGTAGACAGTCCCAAAGGTTTTTAGCCCAAGCACAGATCATGCGGCTGTCCAACCAGGACTAGGCCAGATGAGGTTATATGATGTTCTCCAGACATCATAACCTCTCTTAAAGCTCATTTCTCCATTAGGGTTGCCTTTATTGTAATTCAGTCTGATTGAAAACAGGGCAGTGCTTATTTTTGTCAGGAAAAAACACCTGGTGTGTCTGTTTTGTGAAGAGCAACAGCTGGCATTTAACTTGATTTTTCTAACTAGGTGAAGATTTTTTAAATGTTTATTCCCGTGTACAATGATGTACAATGTCTACTCTAGACCTTCCACGATGAAAAAAAATTCAAACTGTTGACCCTTTCAGCCCTAAACCAGAGCTGCCTTTTGCACCATTTCTATTCGGTAGCAACTCTTCTAACTAGAGTTGATTTTCCCAAAACAGTCATAAAAATGGGAAACTGCAACCAGAGTTACTTAATTAAGAATCCAATTGGAACTAATTTCTGCAGAAATTTAGATGTGGAGAGAAGGGGTGAACCAAACATGCAGAGTTCAGTTTTCTTTTTAGTCTAATTGCAATGGACAGTTACATATTCCAGGCCAGGGTTTTTCAAACTGGGTTCTGCAGGGACGTAAACTGAGTTTTGTAGAACTAATGGGATTTTAAAAAAAAACTTTGCAAGGAGCAAAGGAAAAAAAAAGCTTTGAATACAGTGGAGACTAAAACATATGAAGAACGGCTGCGGGACTTGAGTTTGGCTAGTCTAAAGAAAAGAAGAAATAGGGGAGACGTGATAGCAGTATTCCAGTATCCAGTATCTGCCAATAGGAAGAGGGGGTCACGTTGTTCACCAAAGCACCAGAGGGAAGGATGAGAAACAATTGTTGGAAACTGATTAAAGAGAGAAGCAACCTGGAATTAAGGTGAAACTTCCTGACAGTGAGGACAATCAACCAATGGAACAGCTTACCTCCAGAAATCGTGGGCGCTCCATCACTGGAGAGTTTTAAGAGGCTAGACAATCACCTGTCTGAGACGGTATAGTTTCTCCTGCTTGAGCAGGGGGCTGGACTAGAAGACCTCCAAGGTCCCTTCCAGCTCTATTCTATCTGCTCTCACCTCAACAATGCTCTTCAGAGGCAGTAGTAGTAACACTGTCAATAGGACAGGGCTTGTCAGTTGACATGCAGCTGTTTTGATCAGGGATTCTGATTTTTTTTTTTTTTTTAAAGGAACAGGTTCTGCAGTCTGAAAATTTGGAAACACCTGCTCTAGACAGAGGGTATAATCTTGTGTGTATTTGCTTGTTAGTTTAGTTAACATAAGGATTACTTCTGATTTGATAGCTATAGCATTGCACCGTTGACATTTTAGAATCCTAGGAATTCCAGTTTTAGTGCTGGGGAAAGGATGTAATAGTCCTTAGTACTTCACAAAAATGTGTTTTCCAAGAAAATTGATTAGCCAGATAAGGGCGCAAAAAGAGCCCTGGCAATTAATTCAGCTTAGGGTACAGTGTTTTCGGATCTCTGATTTCTCTCTTTAAATATCCAACAATAAATTGGTGAGGTTTGTTCAAAGATGATTAGATGTTTTAGTATTCTAACTGTTACACCTAGGGTTACTTGTCCTTCTCTCTGGTCTTGTAATTCAAGAATTTAGAGTATTTATGGATCTCCCCATTTCTTTACATAAGAAATGTATCCTGACTTCAACTGTATTTTTTTTCCTCAGTGAGAAAAAGACGACTTGCAGACCTGACTGGACCCATCCTTCCCAAGTGTCGAACTGGGGTGTAGTTTTGGTTGTACAGATGTGTCTGTAAGCTTGCACTGGTTTATGAAGGTTTATGGAAGCAGAGCAACTGTGCGGTGATTTAATGCAGCTTGTTTTTTATATGACACCTTTGCACATGAAAATTTTAAATTAAATAGTGATTATAGGCAAAGGTCTTCACTATCAATTTGTAGAATATAACATCTTTATTTTTAAAGAATAATTCAAAGTTTTACCCTGTTAATCATAAGGTGTAGTTTTAGATTCTGGTGAAATATATCATCATTCGAAAATAGCTTGAAGTTATAATTAGATTACAGCCTCGTTTTTGTATGATTTGTGTGTGTGTGTGTGTGTGTGTGTGTGTGGTGTGTTCGCGTGCTCTGATATGCATGAGTAGTCAGTAACAATAAAAAGATGCAATACTGCTCTGTAAATGTAGCAGAAATGTTAAAAAAATATTTTATTTTCATCTTGAAAGAATTAGAAAGATTCTGCTAATTGGACAGCATTTTTATCATCCCAATATACATAATCACTTTAAAGACTTGAAAATTGCAACCAGCCAGCAACATCCAGAATCCTAAATTTCAACTGAGTATTTAGAATCATCTATGAAACTTAAAGCAGCTCACAGCCCTCCAGCACAAAAATATGTAAGGCCACTGTTTCCCTAAGCCAGGGTTTCTCAACCTTGGCCATTTTAAGATGCTGATTGGAGAATTCTGGGAGTTGAAGTCCACCAATCTGAAAGCTGCCAAGTTGAGAAACACTGTCCTAAGCAAGTCACAAGAAAGGCAGCTGCTGAATGAGATGTTGGTTATTTCTAATTTTCCTGAAGAACTGAAGTTAAAATATAGATTAAATCTGATAATACACATAAGAGTGCGTCAGGCCTCTTTATGCTTGCAAAGTGAATGTTTTTTGTATCGTGTTTCTGTTTCGCTATCTCCTAGCGACAATCTCCCTGATCTAACATGCTTTTGCAAAAAGCTACATGGGATATAATGCTCGAAAGCTTTATTTGAGGTTTTGGATTCATTCCAGTCCATTTGCTCTGCAAGAGCAAAGTAATGAGTACCTAGGCAAGATTTGCTAATCTCCCTGCACTGTTGATGGGGATACCTCTACTCACTGCACAAGTCTTCTACACTTCCTCGACAGAGGGTGACCTTACATTCTGCAGACGGTGGCTGAAACAGCTGAAGCTGTACAAATATGATTTTGCCTCTCTCTTGCCAAAAGAGGGTACCATTTGTTTTTATGTCTCCCACTTGACAGTGTCATATTCTGCCCTCTCCAAATGGAGATTAGAATTCCACAGCTAAGGGACATGGGGAATTTCCATTGATGCTCATAGTAGCATTAGAATCTGTAATGATTCAGAGTGGCGAGCATCCAGGAACATGCATGGCTTTAATCTTTGGACTCATTGTTCATCTGAAGAAAGATTGGGGGATTTAAAACAGCACAAAGGATGACATTATTATTATTAAATTATTATTATTATATCTCACCTTTGTGCAGTTTAAGGCGGTATACATAAAGCTTCCTCCTATTTACAGATAGGAGATCTTTTAAATACTTAACATGCCCTTTAAACTCTGAAACATCTCTTCCCTAAAACTGGGGCAAGTTTGACTTGTTTTATGGGAATTAAGGAGCAAAACGAGCACCTTAGACTTCTGTCCCTAACACTCCTGAAAATGGATCAAAAGGTTAAACCCCTCTTAGTCTAATTATATAATATTAGCAATCCTAATTCCTATGGCCCAAAGTGTAATCCTCAGGGTGAAAAAACTTGTCTAACGCTGCAATACAGACCAACTCGCAGTCAACAGATGATATCCCATTAGTTCCATTACTGATAGTCAGCAACATTCATAACTGGTACAGAATTCTATCCAACTTGTTAAAATTAATGGTGAATGCATTGTAGCCTTTCCTAATGAGTTGAGACCCATTTTTCTATTTTTTCATTGTAAATTAGGCCGTCCTAAAGCATCACATATTAGAACTTCAAGCTGTCTCGGTGAAAGACTCCAAATATGGTCAAATCTTTCCCCTCCATGCAATTTCTTCTGAGACGAATCCAATCACGCACTGAAATTTTGACTACAGCTGGAACTGAAGATTTGCTCAACTGCCCCACACAATTAACTCCCTCAAATCCCATTAAAACACATCTCAGAACTGGCATTTCAGACAATCATGAGGGAGTGTAACTTCAGGGGTTGTCAAATGGCGTTCCACGGGGACCCGTTGCCGGGTCCCTGTACATTCACATTCCTCTTTGAAGGTTTGTCCTGAAGGTGCTGAAGCCAGTGCAAGACCTTTCTCCTGGCAGAGAGGACAACAGGCTGTAAACCCTTTTTGTTGGCATCGCTGGCATGTCAGGACAAGTTGACGGCAGAGCTGGGTAGAGCAAAGACGGTACTGGTCCCAGAGTGTCCCACAGTAACGGCAAGCTGGAGGGGAGGAAAGCAAGCTTAGATTGCTTAAGGGAGCAGTTGTTTACGGTTACTGCTGACCCTATTTTTCTGATGATCTTAGGCAGAGCATGATTGGGTTTACACAGCTACCATTTACTATCCATGATTTATTCAGTAATCCACAATTGATTGGGATTAGTTGCGACAGCTAAATCATAAGTTGTGCTTTATGAGTACAGTGGTTTGAATCACACAGCACATTTAGCTTAAACCAAACATCCCACATTAGTTATTATGTACTGCATTTATGCCCCATTATTACTTTGCAAGTTCATGCTAGTCCTGAGAGGCTCCTCCTTTTACAGTAAAATCTTAATTTAATTGACTATTCAGAAGGAAGTACATCTATTAAATCCAAATGTCTGTTAAATCTGAATATAGGTCATCTGTATCAGCATACATCAGTGTAGCAAATTAACGTTAAATGAGACTGAAGAACAAGTAAAAAAATGCCCATTGTTTCTGAAGTCCATTAAACTCAGTATATTAAACTGAAGGTTACTATATTCCTACAACCACAACCTTGTAATGCAAATTAGTTGAAAAAGTATGGCTTGCCTTCATCTTCCAGTGATGGAAGGGCAGATATTTGATCTTGATTTTTTCTGGTCCAAATTCAACATTTTAAAACACTTGGGGGAAGAACAGTGTGCGACTTATGATGTACAGTATGTTCAGTCTGGGTTTTAATTGTGACTGAATTAAGATGAAATGTATGCCAGCATAGAGGATATAGGCAGCGAGTCAGTCTCTCATTTAAAAAAAAAAACCCTAAGTATGAAGGAAAAAACTCTTGATGCTTCCAAATAATTTTCCCCAACTAGATGAACTGGACTACAGCCTCTCATTAGGCGCAGCCATCTTGCTGTTCATACGAAGGGCAGCTAATTGAAGAAGGCTGAGCAGGAGGGACCCCCATCCTACAGTAGTTTGCAAACTACTGGCTTACAGGATGCATGCAGCAAAAGTGCTGCTCAGACTGGAAAGAACATACTTTACCTGAAATGATGTCGCTGTTTGAGGAAATGGCGTAACGTTCATCAAAAACAAAAAGCTTCCCTCTGTAGAACCCATCTGGAAATTCTTCTAGGTACTTGTGGATGCCACCTTTGAGATGATACACTTCTGTGCACACACCCTGGTTGAAAGCAATACCATATCCAATATAATTTTAGAACTTCTGAAAAGCCAACAAAAGATTCTATAATCTACAACCAGTCTGGTATCAGAATACATGGAGTATATCGCTTTGCTGTATTTATTTCATGAGCACATATAAGCCAAACAAGATGTGAATTTTCTACGTCTTTCTTCTTTTTCAACAACAACTGAGAAGTATTGGATTCTATATTAACTGACAGCAGAAGCCAACCTGTCCCATATCCCGAAAACTAACCTCTAGAACAGTGGTTCTCAACCTGTGGGTCGGGACCCCATTTGGGGTCGAACGACCATTTCACGGGGGTCGCCAAACAACACAGTCCGCCATTTTTCCCCCCTTTTCCTTAGCTGTGCTACTCCCTTTTATTCTATTGGCTTTTGAAAGCCAATAGAATAGAATCTCTTGAATAGAGTCTAATTCTATTGGCTTTCAAAAGCCAATAGGAATTGTCCAGGCTGTCTCTGCCCTGCTGAGCCCGCCAAAAGTCCCATTCTGCAAACGGTGCTGCACCAGTTGAGTAGTCCTCGACTTACGACCGGTTGAGTAGTCCTCGACTTACAACCGGTTGGGGGGTCGCGGCATTAAAAAGGTTGAGAACCACTGTTCTAGAATCATGCTAGGCCATTACCTATAAGCTCAAAGGCCTAGCTAGAGCAATGTTGGCAATGTGTAGACTTCAAATTACAGAATTGCTAGGAGAGCTAGTCTGACGCACTGGTTAAGGCATCCGGCTAGAAATTGGAACAGCGTGAATTATAGTCCCACCTTAGGTATAAAGGAAACTGGGTGATTTTGGGAGGCCAGTCCCTCTGTCTCAGACCTAGGAAGCAGGCAATAGCTAACCACTTCCAAAGATTTTCCAAGAAAACTGCAGGGACTTGTCCAGGCAGTCTCGAGGAGTCAAGATAAAAAAAGGACAAAACTGCTCTGTCAGTGTGGGTCATGTATATTTGTGACCTCACAAGAGTTAGTAATTCAGTTACATCTGGATTTGTTTTGAAGAGCTTGTTTTTTCAGAGGTTGACCCAGGAGTGAAAATAAAATGTTAAGATTGAACAAGGTGATGAAACTGCTATTAATTACAAAGATCTCTGAATCAAGCTCTACCCCTCCCCTCCTATCTAAAGAGAAAGGGAGACTGGGGAGCACAGATCTCCATGATATAAAACTCTCCCATTTCTATTCTTAAACATCTTCACCCCAATCCCCCAAAAGGGCCCTAAACATTTCAGCCCCACTGCATCATTGGGAAGCCTACCAACAAAGTAGGAGGCTGAACTGCCCCCATCAAGAACTCGCCTCCCCTTGAGCAGAAGAGTTCTCAGACACTAAATTAGACAAGATCCCAGTTAATGAGCTAGAAGGTCTTCAAGGACAGGTCACCCAACTGTAATGAAGGTAAACTCTGCATTATGTCAAAGAAGGCTGGGTGATGCTAAACAATACTAAAGGGCTCTGATTCAGATGTTTGCTCCTTAGCAGAATGGCCACCTGCAGAACACATTTTGCAGCAAAGGCCAGATTTACTCCATTTTTTTTTATCCTGTATTGAACAGAGGCATCTGTTTAATGCACAGCTGGATCCACAAAATTATGAAAGGATAGCTTTGATCTTTATCTAAACTGCAATGATTCATCCATTACAGGTTGTGAAAGAGCAGGTGCTCTTTTCCAGCTCTTTTTGAACAATTAATTAATTTAAATACTTCAGGCAATTTTGTGCAGGTTAAATCTGTGGTTATCTAGAGTCTGACTTTGTTCAGCATTATGTAACTGCCAGAAGATTGGACCTGCCGTGTTTTCCCGAATGTAAGACCCTGTAGTACTTTCTTTTGGGCTCTGAAGTAAGCTCTAGAACTAGGTTTTACTTTGGGCTGCTGAGTGCCAGCCTGCATGCTTACTCGGTGCTGCAGGCCCCAGGCTAACGGCGGGCGTTGCAGCTCTCATGACGGCTGGCCGCTTTTGGCCTCTACCAGCTGCTCCCGCCGGATCACCTTCTCCCGCCCGGCTGCTGCCCCCACAAAGTGAGGAGGCGAGGCAGGTGGCGGGGAGGTGGAGTTGCTTCCCGCTGCCTGCCAAAGCCGTGAGTAAGGTTGCCGCACCCCCACGCCCAGATGCCCTCACCTCCCACAATCGTTTTTTACTAACCTGCCTTTCAACTGCATTGCATTTCTCCGTTCGCTTCTCAGCCTTCCCCGCGTGTTTGTGGGACTCCCGGTAAAAAAAAAAGTTCAATCAGACTTTCTAACTTCTTGAGATCTCGCGAGAAGTTAGAAAGTCTGATTGACCTTTTTTTTTTTAGTCCCACAAACATGCGGTGAAGGCAGGCAGACGGTGGGATGGAGAGGGTGGGGCTAGTGGTACCCAGTTCCACCCGGCGACCGCTGGCAAAGAGCCCTGGCAGGCTGGCAGGGGGGGTGCTCTGGCTGTCACACGGAAGATTTGGGCTGACTCGCCCCGCCCTACACTAGGGCTTACTTTTGGGGTAGGGCTTATATTAGCCCCCCCCCTGAAAATCAGCTGGGGCTTACTTTTGGAGTAGGGTTTACTTTCAAGGAAGCCCGGTGGTAGATCTGCCAGGGAAACTATGAAGGCCTTGTGCAAATCCTGCTATTTCCTACATCTGAACAATTCCAAGACAAGTCCTCTCCCCTGAGGTGACTCACCTTAGACCTGAGGTAGGCTGAGCTCCGCTCACAGCGGATACCTCCTGTGCAGTACATCAGGACGCGCTTGCCCCTGAAAAGGTCCAAATTCTCATCGATGTAGATGGGGAAGTAGCTGAACTTCCTAATGTTAGGAGCCAGACAGCCTTGGAAATGCCCCTGTAATTTTTTTTTAATATAAAAAAGCATTACTTAACCTGTGATATTAAAAGATAAAATCACGAACAAATGCAGCTGTCATGGTACCATATTATCTCACTGCTGGATTTCTTCAGAACATAGAAAGAATGAGTTGGAAGGATATTATAGGATATCCAATCCACTCAGTGCATCCCTGACAAGCAGCCATCCAGGCCCTGGTTGAAAAGCTCCACTTAGGAACAAGCCACAATTGTTCTAGGCAGATGATACCATTGTTTAAGAAGAAACTGAATCACTTTCCTAGGATGCAGATTGATCAAAGCACTGAATAAAGTCCAGAAATAAAGTGACAAATTGCCCTGGATTGCACAGCAATGATAAACATGAATCAAGTATGGAAAAGCAAGGACGTCAGCCTGGCAACTAAATGCAGATTAGTCTGCATAATTTTGTTTCCTATAGTTACCTACAGTCCGGCTACTTTGGACCATGAAAAAAAATCAGACAAGAGGAAAATCAACTTGTTCAAGCTGTGGTGTTGGAATAGGTTCCTTGGATAACAAAGGAGACAAACAAGCGAGTACTGGAGTGTATAAAATCAGATGTATCACTGGAAGGCAAAATCACAAAATTCTACCTTACTTTTTCAGCCAAGCAATGTGCACAAACTCACTGGAAAAGGAAGTTATGCTTGAAATGGTCAGCAGTAAAAGGAAATGAGGAGGCCAAAAGCCAATGCATTCCTTTCTTTGTAATGTGTTGGCTCTTTCTTGTCCCCATTTCCAATACAGGTCCACTTTCTCTTTCTTTTAGGTATTTGTAGATCACAAGCACAATGATTCCTTTAGAACATTAACGTGCATAGCTCCTCATCTTAAGTACGTAATTCCCAATTAATTACGATAGAGTCCAGGTGAGCTAGAGTGAATAGTTCCAGCCCTGCCTGTAGGCTGAAGCCTGGTATTTTGATAGTTCTTCCAGTGCTAATTGCTGACCACACACTTCTCCTTACCCCATCAAGCAGCTCAGGACACTTCTGCAGCGTTCATGCTGAAGAAGTGATAGTATAGTACAGTGTTTCTCAACCTTGACACTTTTAAGGCATGTGGACTTCAACTCCCAGAATTCTACAGCCAGCATTGCTGGCTGTGGAATTCTGGGAGTTGAAGTCCACATGCCTTAAAATTGTCAAGGTTGAGAAACACTGGTATAGTATCTTTCAGCATCCTAGTAGCTCTCCTCTAAGCCCAGACTTCTCCAAATCTCTTCCAAAGTGTAAACCCCTGAACCGAGCATAGTATTCTATTGGTATGTGCCATCAAGTTGGTTGTGACCACAAAATCAGACCTTCTCCAGGATGATGTCCCCATTCCAAACTTCCAGCAGTGCATCTATTGTTGTTGTAATCAAGTCCACCCTCCTTGCTGATGTTCATCCTCTTTCCTTCTACCTTTCGCAGCATTACAGACTTCTCAATAGTATTCTAACTGTGATTTAACCAATGCGGAGTTCAGCAGAGCACTCACCTATCATAATCTGCACATAATGCTATTATTAATGCGGTTCAAGATTATGCTGGTCTTTTTAATTGCTATATAAGACTGGAAGACTACTACTATTCTTAGATGCAGCACACATACGCTGCCCCCAAGCCTGTATTAATGCATTCAGTTTTCCCTACCAGATGCAGCTTCTCTCACACTACTGCTGGATATGACTCAGTGTTTAGACCTAACAAGGGAATTTTGTTTTGCCCGGTACACAGTTAGCCAATCTTTCTTACTTGGTGTCATCTACACAGCTGATAACTATATATTTTCATTCATCTTCAAAATTATTTAAAAAATCAGTTTTTAAAAGACAGGTTATACATCTCAAAGTTTAAAAGGGAGGAAACAGACAAGGTACTGTTTAAAAGCCTCTTAACATGGACATGTATGTGTCATGCACGTAAGTTCCTATTATGCATTCTTACAATGTCAGGTGTGTAAATCCAAAGGAGGCAACAACAACACACCCAGATTAAAGCTACCTACTATTTTACTTTCATAGAAGTTCCTACAGTCCAGCAAAATTGTATCCATCTGGGCATCACGACTCTGAGAAAGGTATTTCTCAACTTCTGCATGAAACTCCTTTGGAGCCAAACGGATTCCTACCAAGAATTAAAAGACATTAAGAAGATACTGTAAGTCACTACAGTGAGCCAAATGTGCATATTTAATACACACCCCCCTCCTCAGCAAATCCTACTTTATTCTAGAAAGTTTTTTTCTAAATAATTGTATACTAGACTTCAAATATGAGTGTAATCCTGCTCTGCAGCTGCTATTTTGGTTCCTTGAGGATACGGCCTTCCATTTGATTCTTGTAAAGCACAACAGGCTTAGTTTCAAAAGGGATGAGTTTGGATTTCCAGCAAAAATGTTCTGCGTTTTCCATGTCAGCTCATTGGCTGGGAGGAAAGAGGATGGACAAGAAAAAGGAGTGGGAAGAAGGGAGAATCCAACCCTCGACATTAAAAAACAAAAAAACTGATCATCTATGATCAGTTCCATACCAGTTTCTTTGTAAGAGATTTTTTCTGGGTGAATCCCCATAGGCACTATTTCTTCAAACACACCAATTCGAAGATCTGGAAAACAATGGGCTCCTCCTACACTGGTCTGAGGAATCAAGGGAAGGAAAGAAGCAGTTGCAAGAAATGTTAGTTTCCATGTTGGCTTAAGACGATTTATAATCTTTCCTGCCCCATCATCCCTCTCTCTCATCTGCCCCAATCCCCTGGAGATCAAAGGTGAGAAATCCAGTGTTTATGAAGTCCACCTGCAGCTTAATTTAGTCAAAAAGATTTAGAAGCAACCCTCTTGAATAAACCTTCGACAAGGTTTGGTTTTCTAATTTACTCATCCTGTTTGAGAGTGAAGACATTTAATAGCAGCTTTCCTGAAGGGCACAATTGCCTTGGGGATACAGAACATGCTGCCCACAGACCCAGCACAGTTCACTAAGCTGTCAAGTAACTTTCCTCCCTCGATAAGCTAAGTTTGCATGCATTCCAGATGAAATTATCTCAGTAGTTTGGCTGGCTCCTTCTTGCCAAGGTAGGGTGTGGAGTGGGTGAAACCAGGAGGAGCACACTTGAGAATGATCCCGTAGAACATCTACACACAAAACTAAACTTTAGGTCCATATTTCTTACATAATCCTTATCCACCGGAAATGCGCTCTAGTTTTTTTTCTTGAAGATGAAGGATACTTCTCTACCCAGGAAAAGGAAGAGGGAGGTCATTGCCCTCCTCCTTTTCATGTCTGCAGAGAAACATCACAAGATGAAATAAATCGTACAGGAAGCCAAAGGCCTTTCTCCATTGCTCCATTTATCCACCTCAATGGTAAGAACATACGTGGTCAGAGAGCAGTAGTTCCCTTCCCCCTAACTCCACCTGCTGACATCAGCCTCTTAGCATATAAAGCAGTGATTCTCAACCTTTCTAATGCCGTGACCCCATAATACAGTTCCCCATGTTGTGGTGACCCCCAAGTGGGTGTGGCCACCAATAAGAGGGAGTAGGACAGCTAGGGAAAAAGGAAAAAAATGGCAGACAGCATGATTTGGCGACCCCCGTGAAATGGTCATTCGACCCCAAATGGGGTCCCGACCCACAGGATGAGAACCACTGATATAAAGAAATATATCCAGCCCTTGGACCTTATTTAGCAGAGGCAGAGGACTCAGATACGGGCCTGAAATTATTGAAGAAAACAGGTGGGATTTCTTTTGACATCTCTTGGAACGCTATAGGACCTGGGAGAACTCTACATTCATACTGCATAAAATTTTTTCACAAAAGCAAAAGTTTTGGGGGAAGAAAGGTCTTTAATCAAATGGTCACTGTTGGGTCACCAGACAGTCAGATTGCTTTGTCTGTCTCTCACCTTGAAATCTTCCTTTGTCAAAATGTCTTTGAAGAGGGGATGAGATAGCATTGCATCCATATATAGGTTAGTAGATGTCCTGCTTCCACCTACAGTTCCATTAATTCCTTCTGAAGCAATTCGAACCTAGAAGCCAAGTAGGGAGAGTCATTACAAGATACGCAACAAAGGTCTATCTAGATAGAGGTAGTCCTCGACTTAACGACAGTTCATTTAGTTATAACGGCACTGAAAAAAGTGACTTATGACTGTTTTTCATACTTACAACCGTTGCAACATCCCCATGGTCACGTGATCAAAATTTAAATGCTTGGCAACCGATTCATATTTATGACGGTTACAGTGTCCCGGGGTCATGTGATCCCCTTTTGTGACCTTCTGACCAACAAAGTCAATGGGGAAGCCAGATTCACTTAACAACCGTGTTACTAACTTAACAACTCAGTGGTTCACTTAACAACTGTGGCAAGAAAGGTTGTAAAATGGGGCAAAATTCATTTAACACTTGTCTCGCTGAGCAACAGAAACGTTGGGCCCAATTGTAATCGTAAGTCGAGGACTACCTGTGTATTCAGAAGGGATCCTAACAGAATCCACTAGGACTTACCCGTAGGAAAGTATGCACAACATTTCAATTATGCCCAACCTATAATTTGTTTTTGTTCAACTGCATCTACATTTAATCCAAACCAAAGGCAACATCAAAAAAGGGAGAGGCTTAACATATTCTTAAGAATTATCTTGGGATTGTCTAACTGCAACCTGCTCTGCATCTGTGTTGGAGATGCTGACTGATATTTGCTTCTGAGCTTGATTTGTAGGAAACACTTTAAAAACAAAAAGAGCTCTCTTCCCATCCACCATGAAAAACTTGTTTTGAGGCAGCAAAATAACACCCAGGAGTCATGTTACCCAAGAAATATCTCTGCTTCACTCTGAAAATGAAACAACATTTTGAAAGTTGCAAAAATCCTGCAAGATCTTGTTAGCTGCTGAAATCCTGCAAGATCTTGTATAAGATGTATGTATTCCCTTGAGATTTTGATTATTTATTGGTTTGCTTAGACCAGGGGTAGGCAACCTTGGCTCTTTTATGACTCATGGCTCAGGAATTCTGGGAGTTGAAGTCCATGAGTCATAAAAGAGCCAAGGTTGCCTACCCCTGGTTTAGACAAATCCAGTGCCAGAAAAGACTGTGAACCTGTATATCTCAGCCCAGGGAGAGTTAAGCGATGCCCTGACCTCCCTCTCAGTACCTGGAGGCTGTTAGGGGCTGGATGGGGAGCAATGGGTTGAAACAAAACCCTGGCAAGACCGAATAGCTCTGGGTTTGGGGTTATTTGGCCCATGGAGAATTGCCCCCCTTTGGTCTTGGATGGAGTGGCACTGCCCCAAACAGACCCTGTGTGTAATCTGGGAGTTCTCCTAGACTTTGTGGCCAGGAGGGCCTTTGCGCAACTGCAGTTGTGCACCAGTTACACCCTTTCCTGGACCAACAATGCCTACTTACGGTCACTCATGCCCTAGTCTATTGCAATGCGCTCTACATGGGGCTACCCCTGAAAAGCATCTGGAAACTCCAATTGGTGCTAAATGCAGCGGCCCACATGGTTTTGTGCAGACCTCAGTGTGCACATGTATCCCCTCTCCTGAGATGATTGGTTGGCGATTTGCTTCTGGATGCAATTCAAGATGCCGGTTGTCACCTTTAAAGCCCTTCATGGCTTGGGACCAGGTTATCAGGTCTCTTGCCGGTCACATCTACCCGATCCATTAGAGCAGGGAGGCAAGGAATATTGTGGGTCCCATCCCCTAAGGAAATACATCTGGCGGGACCCAGAAGAAGGGCCTTCTCCGTGATGGCTCCCTCCCCCTGGAACATCATCCCTCTGGAAATTAGACGGGCCCCCACTCTAACACTCTTTCAGTAGGCCCTGAAGAGGCGGTTCTGCTAGTGGGCCTGGGAACCCAGAGCAGAATGGAGCCCATTAAATGGCTGGTATGAATTTGTGTTGTTGCCGGGGTGGGGGGTTATTATTTTATTATTTTTATTTTTATTACTTTTATTTGTATTTCTTTTACATTGAGCTTTTATGTCCTTTTAAGCCAGCTTGAGTTGCCATGTGTGGGTATGCGGCAATATAACATAATGTCCGAAAGTGAACAAGAGATGAGTCAACATCTTGTTCTTCCAAGATTGTTGTCAGGGATGATTCTAGCCAGGGATTTAGATTATTTAGATATATATTATTAAATATTATTTAGATAGGCCAGGCTGCCTATCATGATGATGATGAAGATGATGATTTGTTTAAACTATACCTGGTTTTTCTCCAAATAATGGTGTTTAATATAACTAACATTGTTAATATATACAGGCAGTCCTCAACTTACAACCACAATTGAACCCAACATTTCCATTGCTAAGCAAGGCAGCTGTCAACTGAATTTTGCCCCATTTTATGACCTTCTTTGCCACAGTTGTTAAGTGAATCACTGCAGTTGTTAAGTTAGTAATACGATTGTTAAGTGAATCTCGCTTCCCCGTTGGCTTTGCTGGTGAGTGCCACCCTGGGACACTGCAACTGTCATAAATACATGCCAGTTGCCAAGTGTCCGAATTTTGATCATGTGACCACAGGGATGCTGCAATAGTTCTAAGTATGAAAAAGGGCCATAAGTCACTTTTTGCAGAGGCGTTGTAATTTTGAATGATCACTAAAAATGGTTTTTAAGTTGAGGACTACCTGTAGAAGACAAAATAAAAACAATTAACTACAATTTCAATTAAAACTCAGATTATAGAAGAGTTATTATCAAAAAGGGGACAGTGAAGAATCACTTACCTTGCCAGTGAGATGCAGATGCTGACATAAAGCCTTCTGCCACATACAAAGTCCCACAGGATCTGTTACCTCACAGTAGCAATAGTATAGCAAAACTTCCCCAGCTTCACTAAAAAGAGGGGAGGGAACAGTTAACGTCCAAATTCTATATTTGCATGAATAAATGTACAAGCCCTTAACAGCTTGGTGCTAGTTTATTGCCTTGAGTCTGCTTTCGGTTTTTGTCTAGCCTCTTGATTTATGCAATGAAAAGAGCCATGTCATAAGCACTGAATTATTTTTTACTTTGTCTGGGTATCATATCATTCTGCAAAACTGTATTTGTGTGCATGAAGGCATATGCACACACACGCACAAACACACACACACACACACACACACACACACACACCTCGTTTTGAACCATTCTGCCTCTCCTTCTCATACCTGGCTTTGAGATTTTTCAGCAAATCATAAACAAGTCGATACACACTAATTACAAATGTTATGATTACAGACTGAGTTGGAGAAACAAAGAACGTAGTCTCTCATATAGGGAAAGTATCTGTGAAAATGATGGGTCAAGTTGTTGTCACCTCCTAAGTTTTTGAGAAGAAAACTGTGCAGTTCACCTCTCAGGTCAAACTATCTTGTTGGCCCCTCCTCCACCTGACTTTGTCTCTGAGAAAATGATAATGGATGGTAAACCGAGTATACTAGGAAGCCCTTAAGAGGCTATTCCTGCTTCCATTCTCCCATCTCCACTTCTGATTCCTTAAATGAGGAAGCTGAGCTTCATAAAACACCAGACTTTAGATGTCCAACTCTTAATTACCTACCAACTGTTAGAGATTCAATTTTGTAACCACTTATCAAACTCAATTCAAGAAACCATCTCTAACCCTTTATAGTCATCCATGACATTTTAAGTGAAGAAGCAGTTTCCTTAAGGAACATGAAGGGATATAAATGGGACGTGTAAAAAGCCTACAACTAAACAAAAGACTACCAGTCTTTTGGTGGCAGTGATAATTCTCAAGAACATGGAACTGATGATCCTCAATCATGGACAGAAGATTTTAAGTCTCTCTGTGATCAGAGGTTTCCTAGATGACAGGTGATTGATAATCACCAGCAGAGCAGAAGACCATCAATCGTTAGGAAGTGGGATGAGTGAAGACAGAAGAAAGTGAACAGATTCACCCTAGCTCAAGATAAAGATAATTATTTCTTACCTTTTCATTTCATTAGTATCAATGTGACTTATATCTGGGAGCTTGTAGATCACATCCTGGTTTCTGTCTAGAGTCTTGCTGGGCCTAGATGTTTCATCCACAGATGCAGGATTGATTCCAATGCCGGCCATCTGCTTTAAGATCACAGATGCTTGCTGCCCAACGTCACCTGAATGTTGAGAAGCCACATGTCTGTGAATGCCAGTCAGATCTTTGAAAGTCTGTTGGCAGCATCTCCAGGAAATTGCCCTTTGGCAGGCAGGCATGTCAACTTCCACTTCCTTGGCTTTCACAAAGAGAGCAAATGCCTACAACAGCAAAGCGGGGGGGGGGGGGAGGAGGGAGAAGTTTAAGAGCAAATATAATTGCGTTATCTGAGACTCAAAACCTACAGGACAGCCAGCAGAATGCTGACTAAGCAAACAGACAGATGGCAAGCCTTTTAGTTGCCTTGGTTTATCAACGCTTATAGTTTTGAAGTTGTCTAATTAAATTAATTAGTGTTATATCTACTTATGATGTCATTAACAAACACAGATAAAGATACTGGTTGGGAAAAAAAGTGAAGAACCTAATCAGTAACTATACAATGTTATTGTGATACCAATTCTCTTTTGTAAATTCCGGTCATGAACTTCTCTCTATATACCATCATGTTCTAGCGCAGTGGTTCTCAACCTTTTTCATGCCGTGACCCCCCCAACCGGTCATAAGTTGAGGACTACTCAACCGGTCGTAAGTCGAGGACTACTCAACTAGTGCAGCACCGTTTGCAGAATGGGACTTTTGGCGGGCTCAGCAGGGTAGAGACAGCCTGGATAATTCCTATTGGCTTTTGAAAGACAATAGAATAAAAGGGAGTAGCACAGCTAAGGAAAAGGGGGAAAAATGGCGGACTGCGTTGTTTGGCGACCCCTGTGAAATGGTCGTTCGACCCCAAATGGGGTCCCGACCCACAGGTTGAGAACCACTGTTCTAGCGTAACCAAGAAACAAAAATCTATGATACTGTACTACCTGTCTCTATTCCTGTTTTTTTTTTTTAACCACGTCACAAATAGGAATCTTTAATCCTGGCTATAAAAGGAGGATTGCAGTGCAGGTAGAGGGCAACACGTCCCTCGCTTTTACATGCAAACTCCCCCTTGCAACCTCCTCCTGTTGCTTTGCAGTCAAGAGAACCTCCAGTTTGCCAGATACATTCTGGTTACTCAGGATTTACTAGTAATTTGGATTCGGATTGGTAGAGCAGAAACTGGAATGCATCTGAAATGATTTGGCACATCAGTCGTAACACTAAATTCAGAATGACCATTTAAGACTGGCGTGCAAGCGGGATGAACAAACTCAGCTGTACAACCGTTTTCCAGTGGTAACAGACACAGTCAGCAACAAGCCAAATACCTTCTTCTTTGCAGAGGCGTATTTCTTTTTGGTGCTGCAGTCTACTTTGGTCTTGAGATGGCTTTTGGGTGGGAAAGGAAGGTGGTCTTTCAACTCAAGGTCTGCAGAGGTGAAGAGGCAAACTTCCACCCCATCATCTCCATCAGGCAATGGCAAAGAGATCATTTCTACGTCACAGCAGCCAGGCATACGTTTTTCTCGGTGTCCTAAGGAGCATCGTTCCAAAATAGGGATTTATTAACAGGACATGCAAGGAAAATAAAACAAAACCAGGAAATAATAGACCTGCATGAGCATTTCCACACCAGGTCTTAAAACTGGAACTGGGATCAGCTTCAGAGCTGCTTGATGGCAGATCAGTAGAAAATACCTACAGGTAGTCCTTGACTTAAAACAATTTGCTTAGTGACCGTTCGAAGTTACAAGGACACTGAAAAAAGTGACTTATGACCCGTTTTTCACACTTACGACCATTGCAGCATCCCCTAGTCCAGGGGTAGGCAACCTTGGCTCTTTTATGACTCGTGGACTTCAATTCCCAGAATTCCTGAGCCAGCCATGCTGAGGAGAAAGGGAGAGGTTTTCAAGCTGAGCCATGCTGGCTTAGGAATTCTGGGAGTTGAAGTCCACAAGCCATAAAAGAGCCAAGGTTGCCTACCCCTGCCCTAGTCAAAATCCAGATGCTTGGCAACTGGCATGTATTTATGACAGTTGCAATGTCCTGGGATCATGCGATCACCTTTTGTAACCTTCTGACGAGCAAAGTCAATGGGGAAGACAGATTCACTTAACAACGGTGTTACTAACTTAACAACTGCAGTGATTCACTTAACAACTGTAGCCAGAAAGGTCATAAAATGGGGTAAAACTCACTTAACAACTGTCTCGCTTAGCAATAGAAATTTTGGGCTCAGTTGTGGGCGTAAGTCAAGGACTATCTGTATCTATATATATTGCTAATTCTGCTGCAATGTAGACTAAATCAGAGCAAATCTACTTTTTTCCCTTGCAGCATGCATTCTATTGCCCCATTAATAGGAATTTTGACCTCCATCTTCAGTGACCCACAAATGGAACACCCTGCCTTCCAGCTTTTTCCTTTTGCTGTAATATGGTTTCCTGCATTTGAGATTCAAAGCTGAAAAGATTGTTTCCTCAATATTATCTGAGGGACCGAGGACACATGAGGCTAACTGAGGAAGCTGAGAACCCAGTTGTGAACCCATTCAGAATCAGCCTAAAATTATTCCTACCATATTTATTGGGGGGGGGAGGGAGGAGAAGAGAAGGAATAGATTATTTCCCTAATAATTTATTTTCAAGTGAAATCCTTTACTATAAGTCTGAACAACACAAAATACAACTTGCTAAAGTTTAATAATTATTATGCTACAGAATAGAATGTACAAAACAAGGCATACAAGATGAAAAAAAATGTATAATTGAACTTGCATAATGGTTTATTTTTAAAACAGAACTGCATCTTAAATTTGCTGAGAATATGGCAGGTGTCTTTTTCTTTTATCCTAAGCTGCCTTTGTGGAGAATTAGGCTGAAGTAAGAATCATTTTCATTTCTAGTAAATATAAACTTTTTTCCAGGCAGAAGCCGAAAATGGTATATGCCAAAATTAAAAGGTAGAGCATCTGCAGATGCCTCAGACACAACCTGAAATTAGACCTACCTGGTAGCCTAAAATATAGTCTAATTTCTCTAATTAACACTTGCCATTTTACTGTACGTCTGTGAATGCTGAGCTATACCCTCTGTTTGAAATACTCACAAGGTCACAGGGGAGATTTTTTAAGCCACAGTTGGTCAAGATCAATCTGTCCTCTGAAAATATAGGCCTTACTTTTAAACCTTATCCATCTGCCTTATCATGATTATCAAGTGGTACTGATAATGTTACTGGTCTGCTTTGCAGGATTAATGGAGAATACTATTATATTAATATTTAATTCAGAAACAAGCTGTTAGGCTGTTTCCTCAGCTATGATAACTGATATTATTCTTTATCTAATATCTTATGCAGTCAAGAGCTGCATTTTTGCTCCTTCATGTGCTGGGTAAATGTAGTTCCTGATGGTAAACATCTTAAGAATATTGCCAGTCACTAGTCTGAGTCACACCATTTGCTGAGCCATGCTGAAGTTAATTGAATCTGAGTTTATGCAACATATTAAGCAATAAAGGTTTTCTTTTTCTTAACACCATATGCAATCTCAGCCATCTACTCAGAATTTTGGTTTACCTATTCTAATATTACGGCCAGTAGATATTTTGCACGATATCCTGAAGTACAGACAGTCCTCGACTTACGAGCACAATTGAATCCAAAATTTAGGTTGCTAAATGAGGCAGTTGTTAAGTGAGTTTTGCCCCATTTTATGACTTTTCTTGCCGCAGCTGTTAAGTGAATCACTGCAATTGTTAAGTTAGTAACACAACTGGTGAGTGAATTTGGCTTCCTCACTGACTTTGCTTGTCAGAAGTTTGCAAAAGGTGATTGCATGACCCCTGGACACTGTAACCATCATAAATATGAGTCAGTTGCCGAGTATCTGGATTTTGATCACGTGACAATGGGGATGCTGTAATGGTTGGAACTGTGGAAAATGGTTGTAAGTCACTTTTTTCAGCACCTTTGTAATTTCAAATGGTCACTAAACAAATGATTGTAAGCAGTGGGGGGATTCAGCCAGTTCGCACCACTTCAGCAGAACCGGTAGCTAATTTTTTTGTTGCTCAGATCCAGAATGGACTTCCAGAAGTGGCATCCACACAGAGAACCGGTTGTTCACATATTTGAATTCCACCACTGATTGTAAGTCAAGAACTACATGTACAAACTTATCAAATTGTATTTTACCCTACCATGTTCTAAGAGCCCAGCCTGTGAAGAGATGTACACTCAGAAAATGAATGGCAATTCTGAATGTTAAAGCAGGGTTTATCCCATTGCATTTGAAGATACTAGGAAATGCACTTAGGAGTGGCTGCATATAAACCAGAGCAATTACTTTTTACAAGTAACACTTGCACTTTTCATCTCAATCCAGATCTCCTGAATCTATGAAATAGCTGGCAAAGCCATCTTTAGCTTTTCAAGCAATTGCTGTTTAGTTCCTTCAGCACCGACAAAATACCATCCGAAAAGTTCATTTCTAGAATTGGAATTACAGTGTAAGCAACTAGGAATGGAACTACTAAGAATCATGAAGTCCTAATTCAATTTTTGTTTGAAATACACTTATTGTGTGATTCAGTCAAACTCTCTTCTGTGACACAGAAATAAAAACTCTGTATGACCATAATATCTTTTTATGGCTATTTTAAGAGTATGTTCATCAATGCCTTGGATTTTCTTATTAGACTTCAACAGCCACCCATCTCACATATGTGATGAATTCTTATATGATTATTACCACACTGTATTGTCAACACTGTAGGAAGACTGCATTACCGTTTATTGTAGCAAAAATAAGTTAGTTAGTTATTCAAGACTACTGTACCCAGTTTCATTAAAAAGCACATTTTTTTTTTTTCTGAGCTGTACTCTACCTCAGATGCAACTTTTGAAAGGGGCTACTAGCTTCCGATTCCGCGTTTTTCAATCTCGGCAACTTTAACCTGTGTGGACTTTCACTTCCAGAAATCCCCAGGCAGCGTTCTGGGAATGCTTTAAAGTTGCTGAGATTGAGAAACTCTGTGTTACGTGGCTGAGAAATCCGTTTTAGGGGACACGTGTGCACTACTTTTGCCGGTCGACTGAGCAAGGAAGTTAACCGCGGGGGCGCATATTCCAAATTAAATTCGTACCTAACGAATCCTTGGGTTTAGAGGGGAAGAAGGAAAAACCAAAGGAAGGCGGGGTACAAGTTTTGGACTTTTTCCCAGCTGCAAGCTATTTACTGATGTCCCGTTCAATTCAACAGAAGCCATTAAGAGCCCAAACCAAGGCAATCGCCTCCTGGGTTGTGCTTCTTCGTCTTGCGGTTTTCTTGGCATGCAACCCCGCTAGATTTCTGCCTCCGTTTCTTCTTCTTCCCGCTCTTCCCCCAGTTGCCCTTTTTTACCTCGACAGGCGCGGTCGGTGCGCAGACCCTCCCTGTCCCGTTCCGTCGCTTCTTCCTCGCTTCCTTGGCCGGCAGCTGAGTTGGCTGACTCTCTCTTCGAAGCGAGAGCATGGCTGGCTGCTGGCTCCCTTAAGCCTTTTACTCCGCCTCCTCCTGGAAACACTTCACTTGAGGGACCGCCTGCAATTCTCAGCCTGTTTAGACAGGACTTGCAAGGAACGCAGAAATGGTTTGGCCGTCCCAAAGATGTTTTTCATACAGCCAGTCGCTTTGATTACATGGGTAATCTTCCTCTTCAAGCACAGCTAGTATTGAGATTTTAGAGAACTGAAGTATCATATAAGCATTTTAATTGTTAAAGTGTTGTAGCGATTAGGAGGCATGAGATACTGATCATGCTTATTCTTGGACCAGGAAGCCCTGCTCACTGTCACTTCTTGATTGAATTAATGCAACAGACTCTACTCTGCTCTTGAAGACTAACTGGAAGCTTTGGTTCAACCAGAGTGCATCAGCACAAGTATAGGCATGTTGTTTTGCCCATGTAAAACCAGTGCTGCACTTGTTTCCAGTAGGTTTCCAGGTGCAATTCAAGATGCCAGTTGTCATCTTTACGGCTCTAAAGGGCCAGGATCCCTCAGGGAATCATTTTCTACCAGGTACATCTGTACCTCCCACATGCTTCCATAGGAAGGGCTTGTTTCAGGTCCTGTCTTTTACATTTTCTCATCTTATGAGGACGAGGAAGGGGCTTTTTCTGTGGCTGCCCCCATTTGAATGATGTTCAAGCCCACTCCCACCCCACAGCCAGAAGCCTACTGGGAGCCAGTGCTGCTCACACAACAATGGTGTTACACAGATATACAACGTATGTCCACTACTGCCATGTCACTACTACCTTCTGGACCAAATGTAGCTTCTAACTACTCTTCAAGGGAGCCCCATGTAGAGTTCATTGAAATAGTTCAATTGGGAGGTAACTGAGAAGTACCCCCTATCTAGGAAAGGGTGAAACTGGAGCACATGATGTACAAAGGCTCTCCTGCCTTTGAGCACCTGCTCTCTGAACAGGACCCAAGATTCCCAGAGAATTCCAAATTGCACACCAGCTGAGACTAGGGAAGTGTCACCCCAGCCAGAATTAAAGATCTCAATTCACCAGATACAGGTACCTTAAAACTCAATCTTGTCAGAATGAACAAAAGCCAAATCTTCCTATTCAGATTCAAATAGCCTCCAGGAACCGGGGAAGCACTTCAACAGCATCACCTGATTGGCCCAGGGCAGAGATATACTGTATAGCTGAATATCACAAAGATGCTGATGGTATGTATATATTTTTAACATTCCCTCAGGACAAAGAAATCCAGAATTATTTGAGTATATTCCTCAGGAAAATTCCATGAACATGTCCATATAGTCCAAGGAGTTGAGCTGAACATGTAGGAATGATTACCTTCCACTCTTGTTTAATCTAGCTTGCTGTGATCCAAGGTGTTGGGTGTTCAATAGGAAGTCAAATGTCATTGTGGTAGCATATTAATATGTACAGAGAAAATATAAGACACAATCCTTGTGGCAGGTAATAAGTCTCCCACAGAGCCACAGTATATCTCAATAGATGTGAATAAGATTGGAAATTTACAGGATTATACTTCTTTTAATATTCTTCATTGTGCATTTGTATTTGTATTAATATGTGAGCCTTAGCACTCCTCCAGCAATGAGGATTAAATAATCGATGAAGATCTCTAGAATAAAATACCTAAGGTAAGTCATTTTGGTAATATACTGCCTCTAGCTTGACCAAAGACTTGTTCAGGCAATGTAAGCAAGAATAAAACTGGAACCTGGAAAAGTCCATAACACTGACAGCAGAGGATTTGACAGGTATATGCAAACAAACTAGAATGATAAAACAGTTTAAGGAACTATTGAAACAAATGTCTAATATAGCTCAAACAGTTATCAAGCATATATTCTCTCATACAGAGTGCATTTGACATAGAAATTTAAATAGAACCTTTATTTATTTGTGTATTCATCACATTTCTATACTGCCCATCTCATCTAAGTGACAAAGATACAAAGACTCAAGAGACACCAGAAAAACATTTCTACAGCTCCCATGAGAGCCAAAATTATTCAAAAGGCACATTTGCTGGAAGAAATACATTGGGAAGGAAATAAAATGGTATTATATTAGGATATCAGCCAAGCTACTTTATCAAAAAGAATGTTCAACCTCCACAACTGACTAAACAAGGAACAATATAAATAGAGGGGAGGGCAGGGTGTGTGTGTGGTTATTCGGGCCTCAAGGAAATAAAATAATTTCTACTTTTTAATAAACGAACAGAATTTTGGGTGATCTGCAAAACCACCTGCACTGTTAACATAAAATTACTTTTGAACTCCTAAAAGACATATGCTGTAGCTGTAATAAGGGAATGGAAAAGTTAGCAGAAACAATTAGGGCTATGATTCCTGTAAGCTCCCAAAATATATATGGGGAGGGGGGAGGAGAAACAAAAAGAACTCAGTTATTTAGAGACAAATAAAATGTCCAGAAAGCTTTAATTTCTCAGCCTTAGGAAGAAGGCAATGGCAAGGCACTTCTGAATAGCCTTCCAAGGAAACTGCAGGTATTTATTCTCTGAGAGATTTGGACAAGATTGAACGGGGTGGGGGGGATTGCATAGAGCTTGTAACTATGACAAGTTTAGAGTATAAGAGCTGTTCTCAGAAAATGCAGATAGCAGGAGAAAGAAACTAGCATACAAATGAAGGAGGAATAAGTTAAGGAGGCAGCATTCTTTGGGTTGGCATGTAACAATCCCAGCATGTGCATTAAATAACTCTTCAAAAAAGCATATGGACAATTGCAACCATGAAAGTTCTTCACTTTGACCTATTAATGCTAAACCAGTTTCCCAAATAAGCTACAATAACAACAAGCTTAAGGCAGATTGCATGGTACAAAACACAGACACCCCACTCTGCTGACACATAGTTAAGAGATAAAACCTATTCGAAACACCTAAGATAAAAAAAATATTTCATTTTATTCAGAAAGCTAATATTTTTGTCTTTTGTCCTTTTTAATGTACACTTTTAATGTCTTTGCCTATTTTTGAGGTTTTTTGTTTGCAATGATTTTTTTTTTTAGAAAAGATGGAAAAAATTATGAAGGCAATCTGTAGTTCAATGTATTAGTCATGGCCACAACTGTTTTATGTATTTTTAACTACAAAGAGGATATTTTAAGACTTATATTCTGCCCTTTCTCGAAATCACTTTCACTGTAGAATGTATATTGAGGTCACAAAGATCACGAGAAGTTTCCCTATGGAAAAATTAACAAAACCACCTAACAGAATTTAATTATCGCCCCATAATAAAGAATATCAGAGCGATATATTGGAGATTGACTCTGAATTTGTTTCCGTTGGTCTAGGTATGCCCACATCCTTTCTTTAAATAAAACATCAAGAGCCTATATTATCGGTTTGGTTTGTTTTCCCCTAAAGAAGCACAACAAAGATGCGTTGCGTACTATGGGAGGGGAAGGCGACGGGAGTGTTTTGTCTGTTTGCGTTTCTCAGGAAGTCTCCCAAGTGGTAGATCGTCCCTTAGCCTCGACCTGCCCCGGAACAGCTCCGTTCGTATTCCGTCCCACGCCAGAACTCCTCTCTGGATTCCCCGCCAGAGGCCACCGGAAGAACCTGCCGGCGGGCCGGAAACAACGAAAAGCAGAGAGAAGCTGAGGTCCTCGCTCGCTCGCTCTGTTTCTCGGGGGGGCGTTTGCGCGGCGACGACGACGACTTCCGGCGAACGCTCCGAGTGTCGGTTGCTGCTGTCATCGGGCCGTAGCGCCGGCAGCCCCTTTCCGCCCCCGAGAGCACCCTAAGGTCGTCCGCCGAGCCGGAGGAAGGGTTGAGCCATGTCGCGCAGGCGGCACAGGGACGAGAACGACGGTGAGCCGGAGGGGAGGGAAGCGGAGGGCGAAAGCCCTAGAAGGCCGCCTTCTCCTTGCGCCCGCGCCGTTGCTGCTTCGGAAGACCTTGGCGCTCTCCAGATGCGCTTCTGGGGAGAAAGTGCGGTAAATCATGGAGGCCTCCCCATCGCCTCGGTCCAGCTGTTTGACCGAGCTAGAAAGCAGCCGGGCCAGTTGATCTTCTGTGCTTGGATTGGCCAAGTCAGAGGAAAAAAACTCAGCTCGCTGGGTCTGAGCTCTGAAGTAGAGAGACCAGGGCTCTTCAATCGGGAGTTTCCAATGTGTCCAAGATTTTGTCCTGGGCAAAAATGTTGGCTTCTTACATTACAGGTAGTCCTCCACTTACGACCAGAGTTGAGTCCAAAATTTCTGTTGAGACATTTGTTAAGTGAGTTTTGCCCCGTTTTACGACCTACCTTGCCAGAGTGCTTAAGTGAATCACTGCGATTGTAGAAGCACGGTTGTTAAGTGAATCTAGCTTCCCCATTGACTTTGCCTGTGAGAGGTCACAAAAGATGATCACATGACCTTGGGATACTGCAGCCCTCATAAATATGAGCCAGTTGCCTAGTATCTGAATTTTGATAATGTGACTATGGGGATGCTGCAAAGGTGGTAAGTGTGAAAAATGGTCATAAGTCACTTTTTTCAGTGCTGTTGTAACTTCGAACACTAAACAAATTGTTGTAAATCGAGGACTATCTGTACTGAGGAGGAGGAGATTATTTCCACTCAGGATTCTATTTGCACACAGTTTTAAAAAATAGCTAGATTAGGCCTTTGACAATATTTGTATCCAGGCTAATTCTGTAACATCAGAAACGGAGATGGATGCAAGAATAAAATTAGGTGGCAGCATCCTGAGTGAATATGGAAGACTTTGGCTCAGGAATTCTGGGAGTTGAAATCCACAAGTCATAAAAGAGCCAAGGTTGCCTACCCCTGGCTTAGAGCAAGGGTCTTCAAACTTGGCCCTTTTATGACTTGTGGACTTCAACTCCCAGAATTCCTCAGCCAGCATGCCTGTCTGAGGAAGTCTGGGAGTTGAAGTCCACAAGTCATAAAAGGGCCAAGTTTGAAGACCCCTGGCTTAGAGGCTTTTTTTACTTCTGCAATCTGAAACTTTTGTTTTGCAACATCCCAGTTTCAGTTTTCTGGAATGTTTATATGTGCAAATAGATGTCAGTGTTCCAGTGTAGAAAATCCATTGCAGGTTTCCATATGACAGTGTTTCCCAAACTTGACAATTTTAAGGCATGTGGACTTCAACTCCCAGAATTCCACAGCCAGCGTTGCTGGCTGTGGAATTCTGGGAGTTGAAGTCCTCATGCCTTAAAATTGTCAAGTTTGGGAAATACTGCCATATGAGATTAGGAACAAAAACCAATTATGGTTAGTCACACAGTCAGACAGATGTTTAGACTGGATTTGCCATTTTTGTCCTCTTACTGAGTCTTCCCAAGGACCTGTTTGCTTAATAATATTAAAGGTATCATCGCAAACTATAAGCTATTCCATGTAAAACTGCTTTCTGTAGTTGACCATGGAGATTTTGTCAATATTGATGGTTTTCAACTGGTGCTCCAGATATTTTAAAATTGCATCCAAGTTTCCTATTGTTAGTACCAGCTTTGCTTTCTTTTGCCATAGTCATTCTACTTCTGTTTGCAGGTCTTTTTTTATTTTTTATTTTCTCAGTTTCTCCATGTATTGCGATGTCCAGTATCCAGACATTTTGTCTTATCAACAATTGTTAAGTCTGAATTATTGTATGGCAGTTATTATGGTTGGTTGTACAGTCAGCCAGATGCTTAGATTGGTTGTTATTATTACAGACTTTGAGCCTGGGATTATTAATGTGAATATTCTGGAAAAAAAATTGAATTGGAAAGAAAAATTGCTTAAGAGAAATAAATTTTTATTGCACAATTTTCTAATCAGCTATATATAAATTTCTCTCCCAATTGATATGCCCCTTTGGTGGAAGTACACAGTTTTATACTATTGCAACAATAAGTGTATTAGTGTCACAGATCTAACTGTCCACACCTTCAATAGACACTGTAGGTTTGAGAATCAAAGAAAGGAATAACCTTTAGCATATAATGGCAATCAGAGGCCATATTTCATACACTGGGTTCTTCCTGGCATTTGGACCATGATTTCCCATACAATTGATTTTCTGGCATTGGTTATGAAGAGGAGAACAGACATTTCCATTTCTGAGCACATTTTAGGATTATGTCTAAACTTAACTTTCATTCTCTAGTGAGCACAGCCATAATTTGTTGTTGGCCCTTTTTGCAATTTTGTGTTGGTACTTTGTAGTACCCATGTTCAATTGTTAGCATTCCCTTCTCTCAAATACGCACATATTCCACCTGACATGGAAATGAATTGCAGGACAGGTAACAGCAAAACTATTCCTGTAGTACCAGTAGTAGACCTGACTTTTTTGTTTTGTTCAGTTCTTTCTGGATGTGGGTGGCATAGCTGATTTTTCAAAACAAATGAGCTGAATGAAAGAGTTTGATTTTCCATCCTATTTTATGGTTGAGATCCAAGGAGGCCATTGTGTACTTGCAAATAATTGCAAAAAAAAAAAAAAAAAGGTTGGGAAAAACACAAAAGTCTTTTCCCACTTAATCAGCAATATAAAGGCAGCAGAATTGTATGTACCTAGATATCTTCAGGGCATCTCATGGATACTAAGTTCAGCTTTATTTGGTCAAAGGTAAGATATCTCCTTTTGTAGGGAGGAAATGCATAATATATGTCATGTGGCTAGATATTCATAGTATAAAACTTGGACATATTACTCATAAATAATGAGATAACCAAGAAACCTAGCTTCTGACCATAGAGCCAGATAGTAAATTTTCCCAACTTGTCCAACCTATAGAGATGTTGCTAAAATGAAGGGAAAATAGCTTTGTTGTTTTCTGAGAACTTATTTAAGTTACAGCCCTTGTGCCAACAAGCTTTTTTCTCTATTCATTCTGCGCAAACCAGAAACAGAAATCTAAGAAATATTTATAAATCTGTGCAAAAAAGCGTTATTTCACTTCTATACCAGCAGAGAGATTTGTCTCTTCTTGAGCCTATTGTAATGATTTTAACAATCTGTTTAGCAAATGCAAATCATACGCTCTTTTGAGGAATAATGACAACCAATACTATGTTAATGTAAATCCTTCTTGGACCAATTTCATTTGCTTGGAGGCAGTGGTAAATACAAGTTAGCTTTCCCAGTACCCAACCTATTGTAAAATTTCCTTCTGGAAAGATATCTCAAAATGTTTTGTTAGCCATAGTAAAGACAAGATCATTTTCTGGGCTATGGTTCTCAAGTTTTCTTCAAATGTAGGACACTTCTTATAATCAGTAATTCCTTATTTATTCAAAATGATATATGGATGTAAGAAAGCTATTGTGTTTCTCTTATTCTTTTTAAATCATAAAATAATGTAATGTTGTATAACAAAATATTAAACTATTGATATTAGAACCAGTTTAGTATGATGGTTAAGGCATCAAGTTAGAAACTGGAAGACTATGAATTGTACAGAAGTCCTGCTTTAGGTATAAAACCAGCTGAGCAAGCTTGGGACAGTCACTTTCTCTTTGCCCTAAGGAGGAGGCAATGGCAAACCATTCTGGAAAAAAAAAATCTTGCCAAGAAAACTGCAAGGATTAATCCAGACAGTCTCTGAGAATCATATACGATTGGATGGAAGGAAAAAAAAAACAATTAGCACTGTTAGACTGTAAATGAAATGTGGGTAGAATCCATGTGATTCACATGGGCTGCGTCAGTTGTTACACAGATACAGCGGAAGACTAAGGGATCTTGGCAGCTAGCATTTTCCTTTCCAAGTGGCTAGATGGATTAAAATTTTACATGCCCTACTTAGCTGCTGGACCTTGAAATGAAAAGTCATATGAATACTTGCATATTCCTCGATGCTTTCTTGTAAACAGAGAAGTTTAAAATGTGTTACAAGTAGTCCTCGGCTTACAACAGTTCATTTAGTGACCCTTCAAAGTTCCAGCGGCACTGAAAAAAGTGACTTATGACTAGTTTTCACACTTAACCTTTGTAGCATCCCAGTGGTCATGTGATCAAAATTCATATGCTTGGCAATTGACTCATACTTACAATGGTTGCAGTGTCCCAGGGTCATGGGGTTCCCTTTTGCGACTTGCTGACATGCAAAGTCAATGGGGAAGCCAGATTCACTTAACAACAGTGTAACTAATTTGACAACTACAATGGGATGAAAAGTCGTAAAATGGGGGCAATCTCACTTAACAAATGTTTCACTTACCAACAGAAATGTTGGGCTCAATTGTGATCGTAAGTCGAGGACTACCTGTATATAGGTTTAGATATTCTTCCATTTTCACCTTAGCTTGACTGGGTTTTGGCTCCTTTTCTCCTAGCATTAAACCAAATGATGAGAGTTGTGAATGGTTCCTAAGCTTGTATTGGCTTGCTTAATTGTGCACAGACACACACACACCCCACCCTCTCCAGAATCCCCTTTTTCTTTGGAGTGTGTTATTTTATATGACTGGCACAAAATGTGTTGTTTTTTTCTTTGGCTTTACATTTTTTAAAAAAATAGCTTGACTTGGTTTTAGGAGATCTTTTCCTGTGAATTACTCCTTTTGTAAAATTTTGCTTCTTTGTTTCCCCAGTCTGGGATTTGATTCCCCCTTCAAAAATACAGAATACATAGAATTAGAAGGGGACATCATGGTGGTCACCCATCTACCTTCTGCGCCTTCATTTTACATAATAATAATAATAATAATAATAATAATAATAATAATAATAATAATAATAATAATAGACAAATTTGCTATTAGTCAATTGCAAAAGGCAGCCTTATTAGGGACTGCTTCCATCCTGCGACAATATCTGTAATACCTTCAAACATCCACATCTGCCTATCCCAGGTCCTGGGTAAGGACTCGATAGGTAGACAAAATGCCAAATCCAGTCTGAACATCTGGCTGACTGTGCGATGACCCATAATAATATGATTTGTACTTTGATTTGTTCACTATTTCTTACCTCTTCTTCAGTTGAAAGGATTCTGATGCAGCTTATAGGTCAATTAAAAAAAAATTAAAAGGAACAAGTGGTTCTTGTTTTCATCTATGTAAAAAAAAGGTAAAAAGATGGAGGGGGAGGAAAACAACAGACTTCTGTTGTTATTAATTAACAAATTATTCTAGTCAGATTCCAAAGGACAAAACTGTGGAACTGAACAGTGAATAAAAAAAATCTTTTTTTTCTAGATAAACAGTGGGATCATTGCAATGTACCATCAGATAATGTGTTCTTTTACTGGAATAAATTGTGGAAATATGCATAAGTGCAGCGTGTTTGAATCTTACTACTGTATTATAATTGAGACAGTATCTCACACCTTATTGGCACCTCATTTTTGCTCCTGAAATAGTGTTTCTATTTTGTCTCACTGAAATAGAACAACCATACAAGAAAAGGAAAGTATCTATTGCAGAACGATTGGAATCTCTAATAAGCAAAGTGGGAGAAAAGGTACGGAAAGCTAGCATCTTCATATTTTTGTGGTTTCTTTGTGTGAGCATAATACAAATACTGAAATTTTGGATGGATGGATGAATAATGTTCTGTTTCAGCAGTCAATTCCACTCTACTTGATTTTTCAGTTTTCTAATTAATTGTAAGAAAACATTACAGTGATACCTCAATACTCAGTGTTAATTCGTTCCGGAAGGCACGATGAGTACCAAAAACGATGAGTACCAAACAAATTTTTCCCATAAGGAATAATGTAGTGAGTCACAAGGCAGCTGACACCGAAAAGTTCTAGCTTCTGTGTTGAGTACCAAACAAATGATGAATACCAGGACAATTTGATACTCAATACATCAAAATGTGTTGAGTACCAAATTCAATGAGTTTCAAAGCAGTTGAGTACCAAGGTACTGTTGTACATGGCTGCTGAATTGATCAGCTGTTCCTGTTGGACTGATTAGAGTTTTTCAGTATTTTTATATTAGAAACACCCAACCATATAGTTATTACTCTGTGGCCTTGTTGGACTGCAGTCCTGTCAATGCTCACTGTATCTGAATTTTTATTAATAATGCACTTAATCCATGTAAAATCTCAATGATTATACAGTTTTGCTTCAGTAGAGGAAAAAATAGTGACTTAAAATAGCCCGTGAAAAGGAAAAGAAACAGAATATGACAAGGAGCACTGTGCCAGAATTTACTAGTGAGAATAAGAAAATAAAAATAGTGCCTACTTGTTGACCAACCAAACACTAAATACTGTGTGTTTCTATTAGGCAAAAAATGAGACATAAGGTAATAATCAGCAAGGCAAATAGATTCCCAATCTGCTATTATATTTAGTGCAATTAAAGTTTTTAATTTATTGAAGTATTTATTGAAATTGCTGTGAGATTATTTTGCTGAAACACAATGAACTCATTCCTTAGGTGGATGACATTAAACTACAAGACCAAAATAAAAATGTGTAAATGAATTTACAGTTATGAAATTTTATTCTTATGTTTTTGCTACACAGAGGAATTGCTGCTGTTTTTGAAATATGTAAAAATAATGTATAAGGTCACAGTTGTATGAATATTAGCTATTCAATTCCATGGTACTGCAGCTATTATTTATCATCACTATTGATAAAATATGTGGTGATTATATTAATATCTTTACATTTCCTTGATAAAGGAATTTTATTTTAACGCACAGAGTTTCACAAGTTACACTTGTATGGCTTTTAACCATGAATAAGGGTAACTTGAGTTCATCAAAGTTTGCCAATCAGTTTATCAAGTACCAATTAAAAGGAATCTTTATTTCTCATCATTCAGAGCCAGCATCTCGGCAGGGTGGCCTTCAGAAATATTAAAGATGAGGCCATTTTGCATAAGAATAGAAGGGAGCTAATTTTTGGGGTGCCCAACCTCAGAGCACCTATTTTTCTTAACCATTGGAACTAGGAAAGACATGCACACATTTTATATTATATATTAAGCATGAGCAAATTTGTATTTATTCACTGGTCAAATGACATATTCACTAAAGGGCAATATGTCAAGTTGAAGAGACATGCTTCCTTTTCTATTACTCCCTCCTTGAAAGAATTTTTTTACAACTGGGGCAATAGCTTCTCAAGCTTAATGTGTGATGAGATGACCCACCAGGGGTCATGTAGACTCACATCTTAAGTTCAGAGCCCTTACAACAGTGGTTCTCAACCTGTGGGTCGGGACCCCATTTGGGGTCGAACGACCATTTCACGGGGGTCGCCAAACAAGGCTGTCCGCCATTTTTTTCCCCTTTTCTTTGGCCATGCCCCTGGCACCCGGTGATGTATAAGTGGTTGGGGGTCACCACAACATGGGAAACTGTATTATGGGGTCGCGGCATTAGAAAGGTTGAGAACCACTGCCTTACAAGATTAAATTTTAATGGGATTCTGCTTCATTTTTTTTTAAAAAAAGAAGCATCCCAAGAACTTGACACAATCATTTTTCTAAGAAAACCTTCATCTCCTTAAATGTGGGAGAAGAAGAATTCCAAAACTTTCTGGTGACATGACAGAATCACTGCCGTAGCCGCCGCAGTCCACGGAAGGAAAGAGAATCTTGATATAATACGCTTAACAATGATTTTTTAATATTTTATTCCCTTCAGAGTCCTTTCTCTTTGGAAAGTAGAATAGAAGGCTTGGCTGGAGTTTTGGAGGCAGATCTACCAAACTACAAAAGCAAAATACTGAAACTGCTTTGCACAGTGTATGTATGCAAAAGATTTATGGATTTAGGTGATAATACAGTACTTACAGTAAAGATGTTTAAATATCTACTTTTGAAAAAGGTCACCTTTCCAAAACATTTTATTGTATATATTGTATGCCTGCATATTTTATCCTGTTTAAAGCATTTTTGAAACTTGGATGCAGTATGGATAATTAGGAAGGAGAGCATAGAGGAGCAGCAGTGTCAAAATGATTCCCTAGTGCTGATCATTCGGGCTCAGTAACAGCAATACAATTGTCTTAATTGTCTTCTGCAGCAATACGTTGAGACGCAATTCGCAGTGCAAGCTTACTCTGGACTTTTCATAAGAGTTCAAAGAAAGGATTACATTTTTGTCTGACTTGTTGCTCATGACATCTTCTCCTTTCAACTAATGACCTCCTTTGCAAGGAACATATATTGCCTTCTCATTCTGAAACTGAGTTAAATTTGGGATTGGGGGACAACATCAAAACAATGGAGGATTATGCATATTACATATCGTTGAGTTTGATTTTCCAGTTGGAATTGCAGTATTAACATTGGATGAAAACTGAATTGACTCTAGCAGTATCTTAATTTTTAATGTGGTATACTGCTTCTTCTCAAAAGGTATGCATCTCAAATAGCTTGAATTAACTATAAATAGGAGTAATGAGATCACAGTTTTGATTAGAGTTATTGTTTGATACTACTTTCTCTCTCTTTTATGAAAAAAAAACTTCAGAGCACGTCTGTTACCACAGAAGATGACCATTTACACAACTCTTGTTGGCTTGCTGAATGCCAGAAACTACAATTTTGGTGGAGAGTTTGTAGAAGCGATGATACGTCAACTGAAAGAATGTTTGAAAGCCAACCTATACAATGAAGCTATCTATTTAGTAAGTTGTTTTCATACCTTAGAGTCTTTGCACATTACCTTCGACATATATCCACAACTGAGACTAGAATTTCATTCATCACATTCTTAAGTGAATCATTTGATGTGATGATTTATTAAGACATTAAAAGAATTAGGAGGTTAAACATATAAGGAATGGTTGCTGGAATTGGGTATGTCTAGTTTAATGAAGAGAAGGATTAGGGGGTGACATGATAGCAGTGTCCCAATATCTCAGGGACTGCCACAAAGAAGAGGGAGTCAAGTTATTCTCCAAAGCGTCTGAAGACAGGACAAGAAGCAACAGATGGAAATTAACCAAAAAGAGAAGCAATCTAGAACTAAGGAGAAATTTCCTGACAGTTAGAACAATTAATCAGTGGAACAACTTGCCTCCAGAAGTTGTGAATGCTCCAACACTGGGAGTTTTTAAAAACAGATTGGACAGCCATTTGTCTGAAATGGTATAGAGTTTCCTGCCTGAGCAGGAGGTTGGACTAGAAGACCTCAAAGGTCCCTTCCAACTCTATCATTCTTATTGTTATTGATTTTAACGATCATTTTTACCATAGCTATTAAGCAAATCACATGGTCATTAAGCAAATTGTGTGGTTAACTGAATCCAGATTTCCCAATTAATATTGCTTGTTGGAAAGAGGCTAGGGAGATTACAACTTGCAATCTCATGACTGCAAGGTATTGCAGCTGGTCGAAGATGTGAACTGATTGTCAAGTGCCCCAGTTGCAATCCTGTTGTCAGCGGGAGGATAAATGGCAAATCACTTTTTCCAAGGCCATCGTAACTTTAAAATATCATATGAGTCAAGGGCTGCCTATGTTTAGATTGATTTTCAATGAATTTGAAGAGCTCTCCATATGGGCTATGAAGGTAAAAAAAAATGTAATTTCATGTAATCATATAATACAGGGAGTCCTCGACTTACGACCACAATTGAGCCCAATTTTTTGTTGTTAAGTGAGACATTTGTGAGTTTTGCCCCATTTTACGACCTTTCTTGCCACAGTGGTTAAACGAATCATTGCAGTTGATAAGTTAGTAACCCGGTTGATAAGTGAATCTGGCTTCCCCATTGACTCTGCTTGTTGGAAGGTCACAAAAGGCCTTGGGACACAGCAACAGTCATAAATATGAACCAGTTGCCAAGCATCTGAATTTTGATCACGTGACCACAGGGATGCTGCAAAGGTTGTAAATTGCATTGTCAGTGCTGTTGTAACTTTGAACGGTCATTAAATGAACTGTTGTAAGTTGAGGACTACCTGTACACCCAACCAAAGCTTTCCATTGGCTTATTTCTTCTGACTTTGTCATAGCACTCTGTAATGTGAACGGTGCCAGTTTTTGCGATTTCCTGATCTAGACTTTTGTTATTTCGATAATAAACCAGGTTTACATATCTCTTCAGTTGTATCTTGGCCCTGGGATTCCACTTACCCCAGTAAAAGATGCTAAAGCAGATACAGGCTTCTGCAAGGTTCTTATTTGGCCTTATGAGAACTCTTGCTGATCCATGCTTTGGGGAAACACATGACTGAGAATTGACAAAATGTTCTCTTTCTCCAGGTGCGCTTTTTTTCTGATCTTGTGAATTGTCACGTAATAGCTGCACCCTCAATGGTAGCCATGTTTGAGAATTTCGTCAATGTGACGCAAGAGGAGGATGTACCTCAGGTAAACAATAATACTTTTGTTTCATAGGTAGAGAAACAAATTGCTAAAATTTGTTACTGTGATTATTTTACTTTTTTTGTAATGTGTCCCAAAGGTGCTTCCCCCCCCCAAAAGACAAGTGGACTTTGTTTTTCCTTGAAGACTCTTCGCTTTTCATCCAAGAAGCTTCTTCAGCCAGAACTGAAGAATCTTCAGCCTTGGGGGGGGGGGGGGAGAAACACCTTTGGGACAACCATGACTTGATGACTGAGAAACTCGATAGACATTTTTTGTAATGACAAGCCTCTCCTCAACTTGTATTGCAACAAAAGCCTTAACAGTAAGCTGTAACATTTGGCCATGTACCCTCCAGTCCATTGTCACAGGCTTCCATGGTCTTCAGGAGGAACGTAAATACAACAAAATAAAAATGGGAGATGGCCATGATTTAGACAGGCAAAAGGAGTCCTCACCATTGTATCCTATCGTAGTTCAAAAGATCTGCAGTTCAAAAGATCTGCAACGTAGCTCCTAAAACGTTTCTAAAATCTGGATTTGTAGAAGGCCTTTTAATCATACCTATTGGGTTGATGCCTGACAGATGTTTTCCAGGACCTGGCTAATGTCATTTACTCCAGAGAGTAAGTCTACATCTTAAATTCAATGAGAAGCAATAGGTGAAATACCTCCTTGAAAAAGCTTATGTAAATAATACAGCATCAGCATGACATAAGTAAAATTTGGGGGGGTTTGTCCTATATTTTTTTCATTGCTTTGTGTGCAGATTCAGCGCGTACTCTCCTGTGCACCTATGTGCAGGATGTTTTAAAATGATGAAAATCAACCATTCATGTTCAGAGACTTATAAGCATATGAACCTGATCCCTAGAAGCTTTGCACCTGAAGCATCATAACATTAGAGTTAGAGTTGTGGAATCATAAATACAGTAGTGGTTCCTGTAAATCTCAAATCTTTGAACTGATTTAGCTTTTATGGCAAAAAACAGAAGTATTTTCTGATTGTGTTTTGTCCATATTTTTATAACAGGTGCGATGTGACTGGTATGTGTATGCGTTTCTGTCATCCTTACCTTGGGTGGGGAAGGAGCTGTATGAGAAAAAGGATACTGAAATGGAGCAGATCTTGTCTACTGTTGAAAACTATCTGAAGTAAGAAAATGTTTCTTTGTGTCATTATGTCTTAATAGAGCATGAACACAGAACTTGTAGACTTCATAAATTTGCAGGGAATGCTATTTCTTGACTGTTAAATCTAGAGGTAATGTCTTCGGACTTTTAGGTGAAAACCAAGTTAGTTTTGTTCCTTTTTCAAACAAAAACACATTAAAAATCGTTCTGCATTCTTAGTATGGAGAAAGATGCTCAAGAAGAAGAATGATAAAATCCCCAAATTTGTGAAAAGCGTGCTCTCTGCAGAAAACATAATTGCTTTCCACTGATCTTGAAGTCAGGACTAGAACAAATGAGTGGGAATTCCTGGAAAACACTAAGCAGGTTTTGCTACTTAAAAAGGGATCTGAAGTGATCACTGGGCTGACGAGAATTTTTTGTAAGTCTTGGACTCTATGATTCTACAAGTGTCTTTCAACATGGTAGTCAAACCAACTCTCCTAAAAAACCCACATTAGTTAGGAATCCGGTCATTGAAAGTGCATACAGTTGACATACAACTGATCATTTAGCGACTGTTCAAGGTTATTACGGATCTCTCTGGGAGAACTTACAACCCACTTCCAAAGTTCTGATCCCCACTCCCCTGGTCACATGACTGCATGTTGGGCATTTATGTCCATTTGCAGTGTCACATACTCACATGACCATAGTTCTGGTGAAAACTGGCATTTACTTTTAATGTCTACCACAGAGGAGATCATACTATACTTTTCCCAATCCCTCCTGCCCATTGAGATGTACTATCTGGTTTGGATAAAGTGCTGTTACTTTCAGAATCTTTCTGAGTTAAAGTGCAAACCAATTATCAGTAGTCCTTAAAATGATTACGTTCTTTTATGGCAGACGGCGTCAGAAGAACCATGTGCCCATGCTACAAGTTTGGTCTGCTGATAAACCACATCCACAAGAAGAGGTGAATATGATTAGGGTTTTGAATGCCTGCCCTCACATTCATCTGAACAAACATTAGTGGAAATGCATAATTCCCATTTTGTCTGCATGAAGTTAACACTGTTCTAGTGAGAAAGTCTTCCCAATGTCCTTTCTTTATTCTGAATTTTCCCCTTGAAATGGTTCCTAGAAAATTGGGAAGGGTGATTTCCTATAGCACGGAAATCAGTCTTGCTTTGGGAACATCCTTGAATTCTGAAAATGTCTGACGGATGCTGTTTCCTTCCAGTACTTAGATTGCCTTTGGGCTCAGATTCAGAAAATGAAGAAGGACCACTGGCAAGAGAGGCACATTCCGAGGCCATACCTGGCGTTTGACAGCGTGCTTTGTGAAGCACTGCAGCACAACCTGCCTCCTTTTACGCCCCCACCCCACACGGCAGATTCCGTTTACCCGATGCCAAGAGTCACCTTCCGAATGTTTGACTACACTGATGATCCTGAAGTAAGTTAATGATGTGGGGCAACATCCTTGTGGTGTGTTGTCTGTTGGGAAATGAAATGTTTTCGTCTTTGGTGGGTTCCACATAATATGCCCCTTTGCCTTTTGACTGTTCGGTTTGGGTCATTTTTTGGTCTGAAACTAGTTGAGAATTTGCTTCAAATTCTTTAGCAGGGTTTAAATGGTTCAGTGTTTGTTTTGTCTTTCTAATAGCTCCCGTTATTCCATGTACCACTGCTTTTTGAGCTTCTCCATTTTGTTTCTCAGAGTAGGAAAAGGCTGCTTCTAAATGAAAATACTAAGTATCCTTGTGCTTATAGAAGTAGTTTCCAGCTCACTGACTTCTCTATCAAATAATTTTATTGCATTTTAAAAATCATACACATTAAAAACCACATATACTAACAATCAAAAGAAACGATAAAGAGTAAAAGAGAATAGGGATAGAAGTGTGAAAAGGTATATAGAAAAAAAGGTACATATATACAAAGAATGATTTCTGACTTCTAAGGATATAGAGAACACTTACTTTCAACTTTTAGTTTAAGACTGTAATAAAATGTCCATTTTACCCCCCAAAAGATAAAGAGAAATATAAAAAAATGTTTTCCCCTTTTTAAATTTTAACAACAATTTAAATGTCAAAATTTGATTTTTCTGCATCTCCTGCAAAGAGTCCACAAAGGGCTTCCATTACAGATGAATGTCTTCAATGATTTTTGTCTCAGGACGGTTATTAACTTAGCCATGGTTGCTAGTTCTGTCATCTTTATTAACCATTCCTCTATTGTGGGTACTGTAGGGTCTTTCCAATGCTGAGCCTATAAAAGTTGTGCTGCTATTATCATATAGAACAGGGGTCTCCAAGCTTGGCAACTGTAAGACTTGTGGACTTCAATTCCTAGAATTCCCCTACCCAGCCATGCTGAAGTTGAAGTTCAGAAGTCTTAAAGTTGCCAAGTTTGGAGATCCCTGATATAAAACAATATAACACTGTGTCATTTTTTTTTTACTTTTTATCCATATATCCCAACAAAAAAAGTTTCTGGTCTAAATTGTATATTAATTTTTTGAATTATATCATTAATTTCTCTTCAGTATTGTCTGACTCTAGCCTTTTACAAATCCACCAAAGGTGATAAAAGATTCCTGTTTGAGTCTTTCCAAAACTATTTGGGTAACTTTTATACATTTTAGACAATTTATCTGGGTATAAATACCATCTATACATCATTTTATAGAAATTCTCCTTGAGGTTAGAGCATAAGGTAAATTTCAATTCTTGTATCCACATATTTCCCAAACTGATCAATTTGTATGTTTTATTGAAAATTGTTCACCCAGCTTATCATACAATTTTAACTACTTCATCTTCTGTTTCCGATTTTAACATTTTAGCAATAAGATATTCATCTTTTGTACATGGCTCCATTTCAGACAGTTTTATCATGTTCAAAATGTTATTATTCACTTGTGTCTGACCCCCTCCTTTCTCCTCTCCTCCCCTCCCCTCCCCTCCTCTCCTCTCCTCAAAAATCAGAGTGGGGCAGCGGAACTTTCTATATGCTGAAAAGTACATTATAAAGATTACATCCCCACAAACTATTTTATTAAAACTGTAGGGAAGATGTTATAATGCCAGTTTGTGACCACACATCATGCCTTTTGCGATGAAGATGGATTTTTGGGCTGTGCCAATAAATTAACCTCTGTTGTTTTCTTTTGTCAGGGACCAGTTATGCCTGGGAGCCACTCTGTTGAAAGATTTGTGATTGAAGAAAACCTCCACTGCATCATCAGATCATTTTGGAAAGAGAGAAAGACATGGTAGGCCTCTTTGCTTCCTTGTGTAAATAATTGTCAACAATTTCAATCAGATTGGATACAGTGGCAAAAAATTTATTATAATTCAAAATATTTTGCAATATCCTAAAAGTATTTTCGCACAAATCAGTTACAGTTTTATCCAAGCAAAATTGCTGATAGGAAGTCTACATTCATAACTGGCTGTGTTGCACTGTTGTCAGGAACAGAGGGAGGGAGGGAGGGAGGGAGGGAGGGAGGGAGGGAGGGAGGGAGGGAGGGAGAGATGGAAATTAAATGGATCCAGATGAACTGCCATTAGCCATTACATATAAAATTTAAGTATTAGTGGAGAACAGCCTAGAAAAGTGATATTGATCTGTTTTCCCTACATTGAGAAGTGTTCTTTAAAACTTTGTGTGTTAAATTAATGCTTTAAAATGCAGATTTACATCATGTTTGTTAACTGTGAATATTGATTTTGAAGGAGCTTCCCTGGTTATTAATGGCATCTGGAGCTGTCATATCTATTTCTATATCAGTCTGTTCAAAGAGGAACTGACACTGCATGGTGGCAGAACCTTTGGCAACTGTTTCTAAGACTTGCTTCCTGCAGGGAAAGAGGTTTTTTTGAAGGAGTGGGTCCCGGCACATATCACTAAAAAGTAGTTTTTTTTGCAAGGGGTTTGTCTACCTACTTCCTGCTTGCCTTTTTTATTCTGAAATATACACCTATCTTTTTCTGTAGTGCTTCCCAATTAACAAGCTATCCAGGAAACAACAAGATCCCTCTGAATTACCACATTGTTGAGGTAAACACTGTATTTATCATGTCGCTTTTTCTTATTTAGTGCCAATGATCTTCCTCTCTGCAAATAGTTCCTCATCTCCCAATGGAGCTTGAAATGACCTATTTTGAGTTCAAACCATTTCTGGTACACCTAGAAAGTCCATTGTGGGATTGGAATGGGGCATTTTAACACTGGAACTTTCTGACAATGAAATATCCTGTACACCTCTGCTTTTGCGAATATGCTTCATTATATTCCTTTCATGTTTTCCCCAGGTCATTTTTGCTGAGTTGTTTCAGCTTCCTATTCCGCCTCACACAGAAATCATGTACACTACGCTGTTTATTGAACTCTGTAAACTTCAGCCTGGATCTTTACCTCAAGTTGTATCCTTTCTCCCAAAGGTTTCTTGTAGCAGTTAATACCTTTTGATAATAAAAGGAATGCTCTGTTTCAACCATATTGAATTAAACATTATATAAAAAAACAATTTAAACCTTAATTGAAAAACAACAGCTTGCACAAGCTACAGAAATGCTGTACATGCGCTTAGATACCATGAATACCATCTGCATAGATCGGTGAGTGAGGACATTCTCATCTAAATTTTCTGAGGACTTAGTGACATGGGCTTATTTAGCGCAACAAAATCTAGTTATAAATGCTCCTGTTTTACAGACCTTCTCTCATTTAATTAGTACTGGAATAAATTGTTTCTTCTATTAGCTGCTTCTGGAACTTTCTTATATAGCATTCGTAGTCAACTAGTTAGAGCTCACTGCAAAGTTAGATTGCTAATAAAAAAATAAGACATATTAAAATCTAGAAGAGAGCTACCCAATTATTATTGGATGTAAGGCTATGAATTCTTTGAAAATGATTCAAAATAGGTACTTTAGAATATGCAAGGTCTGAAGCTCTATCAAGGCATTTGCAAAGCATGCAGATGCCTCTGAGATAACTCTTCAAAAGATTCTGTTACTATAAATATATTGGACATTTTTTGTCTTTTGGTTTTTAAGAATTTGCGTCTCCTCAGACTTGACCACCAGTTACTTTATATATTTGGATGTAATGTCAATAATAGCATTGCAAAATAAAAAGGGTTTGATACAAAAGTCTGAGGAGAACTTTTTTTTCTCCCACCAAGGTTTATGAATTGGTTTTCCCACCATCTTAGTAATTTTGAGTTCCGTTGGAGCTGGGAAGATTGGTAAGTGTTTGATTCCATATATGCATGTATGATGAACATGAGTGTAAATATATGTTTGTGCATATTCTCATTTCTGACAGCTATCTATTTTGTTTGGGTTATGTATGTTAGGAATGTGCTGTGCCTGAGGTTCCAATACAAAATTGTGTTTTTAAGTATTCTGCAGTGTTTATGTAGCAGCACTTTGTAAGTCTCTAAAGCACTTTTAGTAGCCATCCTGGATGGCACAATTGCTGATTTTCTCCCTTGTGATAATGAGTGCTACATCACAATTCACACGAAAACCTCATTAATTCCTGGATGAAAGAGTCAACCTGGCTTGTATTATTGAAAAATAGGTGGTTATGCTGGATGGTACAGACGTGCAGCATGAAGCCAGGCTCTGGAGTTGAGCCTTCCTTTGATCCATAGGGATACCATGTCACTCCTCAGAAAACGTGTCTGACCTCAGGAAGCTATGAGGTTTTTTTTCCTGAGCGCTATTTAGTAAGATAGATCACATCTTGCTATCTAATCCTGCTGCCCAGTTTTCTCTTTGAACTGCCAAAAATGTTCTCAGGTATGGGATTGGAAAAGCCCAGAGGTCCTCCACCACTTTCAACTAGTCATAGATGTTCATAATCTAGGAATGTCATGTTTAAATTACCCTGATGCGCTCTATGTGGTCCGACCCTTGCACTCAATCTGGCTGCTGCCATTGATCTAAATGCACCAGATTGCTGTATGTGGCATCTGATCATACACATTCTAGTCCTTTGCTGAAGCTACACTGCTGCCATTTAGCTTCTGTGACAGGCTTTGGTGATGACCTCCAAGGCTTTTAGTAATTTGAGACCAGAATACCTGTACAATTGCCTCCACTGTCAGAACAAAGCAAATCTTTATTATAGAGATACACCAGGATAAGAAGGGCGGAATATGAACAATAATTTCAAAAGCTAAAAATTGTAAAATACACAAAGTTAATAAACATTTTAAATATGTAGACTCAACACACACACACATATACACATCTAAAAAACCCTATAAAAAGGAATAAAAACATTAAGTAAGTAAAAAAATGTACAATCCCCACTGTTGTAGAATGAGACAAGTCATTGGGATCATCAGGGACATCCTACTACATCAGTGTTTCCCAAACTTGACCATTTTAAGGCATGTGGACTTCAACTCCCAGAATTCCACAGCCAGCAACGCTGGCTGTGGAATTCTGGGAGTTGAAGTCCACATGCCTTAAAATGGTCAAGTTTGGGAAACACTGTACTACATCTACTGAGGCTGCATAATGCCATCTGGCAGTATGGAGCCCTTCAGTGTATTTCTGTCCATGCTCCAGAGTGCCGTATTTTAGGATGAGTTTGAAATTCAGTTTTTTACCCAGGCCTGATCTGTATAAAGGCTGAAAAAGTATTTTCTTTCTCTCCCCTGACTTTTTAAATGATGGTTCGATTTAGTGAGATTTTACAATATTTCATTATATTATTTTTACACATTTTATTACAGTTTGTATTGTAAACTGCTGTGGGATATTTTGGCACAGGGTGAACAAACATAGATGGATAAGATGGTTGGATGAATTGATGGATGCGTAGAAAAGTAGATAGGGTGGCAGATAGGAAGACTGTCACCCCAACGGGTGGAAAAGCCTACAGAATAGTTTCATTACAAAGCTGATACATTTTCTGACCTTTTAAATAATTGAAGATAGTTTTTTAAGTCGTAACTGTGGATTATAAGTAAAACTCCAGTTCTGCATATCCTTAGTATCCTAGAAATTGTGATGCTATAAAAATGTAGGAAACTTATCTTATGAACATGAAAGTATCTAGTTGCCATAGAGTCTTTCCTTTTCTGAATGCCATCTTTTTCTATATGTAGGTCAGATTCTGTTTCTGAGGTTCTTGACAGACCCAAGCCTAAGTTTGTAAGAGAAGTACTGGAAAAATGCATGAGGTGAGTGACAGATAGCAGCATTTGTATACGTTATCCACCATGCTATTTCTATCAGTATAAGCAGTGTTAGGCAAGTACTGAAAAAGAGTAAAATAGAAAAAGCAAAAGAAATTAAAGACATGGAGGAATAAAAAGAAGAGGAAAGCTTCCTGAATGCACTATACCACTATACCACTATATCATTTTTGTTCTACTGTATCAGCTTGGATCATCTCACCCAATTGCAATTACTCAGTCTTCCTGTTCCTGTTGTCACATTAACTTTTCTTGCTGTTCAGACCTCATTTATTATTTCTCTTTGTCCAAACCCCCTCCTTACATTTATTTTGCAATCAGTAGGTTTATTCTGTCTTGAAGTCTGTCTGCATTCCTTCAGCATAGAGCTATTTGTGACTCTATTCTTGCTTTGCCACATGCACACTTCTTAAACAACCATCTCCACTGCATTATTATCTTCATTACCTTGATTTCCATTCTTTATCCCATCCTGTCATCCACTCTTCCCATCCACTGATCCTGCATTCTAAGACATATTGTCTATTTCACATGCATGTTTGCATCTCCCTGTTGAATTCTTACTTCCAAATTCCGAGGAATGTTTGGCAGAGTGAAAATAGAGAGAGACATCTTTCTTTGACCAGCCTTTACAATAGAATAGTACAGTAAAAGGAGAAATAGTTTAATATATCAATTACTTATTGGTGAAGGCAAATAATAATAAGACAATAAACCAGCATATCTAATAAAAAAATTTGCACCGTTATATAACTTGGTGAAAATATCTGGTCACCTGATATGTGAGAGGAGCCCTGATGGCACAGAGATTAAAATGCAGTATGGCGGCTCACTCTGCCCATAACCTGTTGTTGAATCCTGATGGGGCTCAAGGTTGATTCGGCCTGCCATCCTTCCGAGATTTGTAAAACGAGCCAGATTGTTGGGGACAATATGATGACATTGTAAACGGCCCAGAGAGTGCTGTAAAACACTGTGGTGGGGCAGTATACAAGTTTAATTGCTATTGCTATTGTAGGGTTGGTATCCCTTAAAATATAATGAACATAAAATTTATCTGTATGGCCTTCATATTTGGAAGTGATTGGGACAATCAGAGCACGTCTTGGAGCATCAAAAAAAGGGCCCCATATGAGGACATGGGCAAGAGTTTCTACCTTCCTGGATCCATAAGGGCAAAGTGAGCAATCCCATTAAATTATATCTTGAGTAGAGCTGACAGGAGGGCATCAAACTAGACTCTAGAAAAGGCCCATCTATATTTGCTTAGTGTTAAATTGTATAAGTCAGAGGTCTCCAACCTTTCCGGGCTCATGGCCCGGAGGGAAGGAGAGCAGCTTCCAAATTGGTGCGCACCCACGCAAATTGGGCCACATGCACTGGTGCAGCACTAGTGAGCCCGTTCGTGCATGCGCAAAAGGGCCACACAACCCACGTGGTTCTAGCGGCCATCTTCATGCATGCACAAACGGGCCATGCACACCCACCCGGGGCTAGTGGCCCTGTTCGTGCCCATGTGCATGGAAGCTTATCATTTCCCTATTTCTGACAAATTATAGTTCAGGTACTGTCCTAGTTCTTGAAAAACTTTTTCTGTGCATTCAGGATCAGGGTGTAGCTATCAGCTTTGGGGTGTTTTACCAGTGCATGTATGTATGCCAAGTAATGAATGATTGGTTGGGTTACATATGTAGTATAACCATAATGTGACATAATTGTGGCAAAAAAAAATATCTTTGTTTTTTCAGGCTTTCCTACCATCAGCGAATAATAGATATCGTTCCTGCTAGTTTTTCAGTCCTTACTCCGGCAAATCCAGCATGTATTTATAAATATGGAGATGAAAGTAACAGTATGTAGAAGATGATATTTATATAATTTACACTTTACAAAAAAAACCCTTGGACTGTGACAAGGAGTATTTGTTACCGTTGGAGAGAAATGGTATTTTGTCTTATTAAAACAGGTGGGGGATGGGGGAGGCAATAAGAAACTCCATCTAAAGAAAGCTGCTGTAGCTATGGGCAGGTATGAGATGGTGCCACCCAAGGACCATCCAAAACCTAGTGGTCATGATGACACAAGGGGACATTACTTAAAGATGTGGCTTCTCTTCTGAAACGCTCCTCAAGACATGTAAAACCCTCTAATATTTTTTATTCAATCTTATATGTCTGATCTGATGATTTCTCTGAGATGGTTGATTTCCAAGCAAATTTAATGCGCTTTTAAAATGTAAACTTGTAAAAGCTTGCGTGTAAAAAATGTTTCAAAAATGCCCAGTTTTCAAAGCTGGAAACTTTGCTTCTTCTATCTTTGGACGTAGAATCTCTTCCTGGATACAACGTTGCACTCTGTGTAAGCATTGCCATTAAAAACAAAGCAAGTAATGATGAAATCTTCGCCATTCTGAAGGATGTGCCCAATCTTAATCAGGATGATGATGATGGTAAGTCCTTCTGATATTTACCGTGTTCCATTGCTAATTTCCATTTATGAAACATTGCAAAACCTCAGGGAAGTTAGTTAAGGTTTTAGTTAAATTTAGGATATGGCTCCAGTTCTTATTTTCATACAGCAATTTGTACTAGCTCAGTAGAATTGTATTTACCTGGGACTGTTGATATCCAGCACCACTCCATACATACAAGCAAGCAAATGTGCCTTTACATTTATGGTATTTTAAACAGAATGACACTATAGAACAGTGATGGCGAACCTTTTAGAGACCTAGTGCCCAAACTGCAACCCAAAACCCAATTATGCATCGTCGGGTGCTGGGTGGGTGTGGTCCACTGGCTGGGTGTGGCCCATTGGCTGGGCGTGGCTGCGGTAGTAATGGCAGACTGGGTGGGACTAAAAAGTTCAATCAATCAATTCCAACTTTGCAAGATCTTTTTTTTTTGCACAAGAAGTTGAAATTGACTGATTGATTGAACCCTTTTTTTTGTACATGGCGGCGGAGGCCTAAAGCAAAAAGGTTTTATAAACCCAGTTGAAGGCCTAGGACTGGGGCGATGGCGCGGGTGCCCACAGAGAGGGCTTTAAGTGCTGCCTCTGGCACCCGTGCTATAGAATCAGAATGGGAAAAGGGAAATAGGAGGAAGAAAATTGCCACATTTTGGATAAAATAGAAGGTTGAGACTAGGAATTGTGGGAAAGACCATGATTTTTCAGACACTAGCTGCTATATACTAAGAATTGGCTTCATCCATGAGTTCCAATTCAGTTTTATCATATATCTTAGTATATGTCTGAAATTCACACATTGATATATGTAATTTGTATGAATATAATTGTAAGAAAAGCCTATTATGAAATTTCGTGTGCAGTTTATTTTTTTAAATAGAAAAGTAAAAATTCTCAGTCCCACTCAGCCTTTAGTGAATGCTTATCTTGCTTACAGGGATTCAAATGTATTTGTAACTTTGTTTTCCAGATGAAGGCTTCTCATTCAATCCTTTAAAAATAGAAGTTTTTGTCCAGGCACTATTGCACTTAGCGTCAAAGTCATTCAGTCACTCCTTCAGTGCTCTGGGAAAGTAAGTATTTATCATTAAGTATATTAAACTGTCACTGCGTTCATATTGTTGCCATTTTATTTTTATTTGTGTTGTAACTGTGAAAAAGAGGATAGAAGCAAGTGTGTTGTGTTCTTTATTTTTTATTGTGTTTTAAAAATAGTTATATTATTTACTTTTCTTTAATCTACTATTTAAAATGGATTGATTCCTGTATAGTCTCTGATTCCTGAGATCTTTATCTCCACCTGTCTGGTTGGAGTTTTGCATTCAGCCGCTTTCTCCCACACTGCAGCATAGACAAAAAATTCATCAGTCCTTTCTTACCTGGACAGCAGAACGTTGTCTCTGTATGTATTTAAGCCCAAGATACAGGCTAATAAGAATGGCCAAAGAAGGTCTTCAGGAGGAGGGAAGTAAAAAAAAATTGCTTGTCCAGAAGAACCCTTTCTGCATTAGATTGTCAGGTGGTGGATAGAGCTTGGGCATAGGCAAAATTAAAAGCAACCTCTCCGAAGAAAAATCTGATGACTGGTCCAGTTACACAATAAGCGAATGTCAGCCCCATAATGTAAACCGAGCCAAGAAATCAACTCAATCAGAAGACTAAGCTACTTTTTTTAAAGGTTGGCTAAAATAACAGGATCTTGGAAGTCTGGCTCTACTTTATGCTCTCTGCTTCTTATCGTCCTGTGACTAAGGGAGGTGTCTGTCTGAGACATTTTCACATATTGTAATCAACTGCGAGAATAATCTTGAGGGAGAGCCAATGGTCAGATAAGAGAAATCTGAGCCCCAGAATGGAGCATCTCAGACTTGACCCTCCCTGGTTCTCTTTAGGAAATGTCAGGGAGGTAAGATTCTATTACTATAACTCTATAACGAAAGTGGAGTTAGCATTTATTTCCTTGGCATTCAAGTCTCGTCTACCTCAAAGGGTTGGCACGTGACTTCCGCTATGGCTTGGATTTAAGGCAGGGTTTTCTCTCATTGCTTTGGCAAGAAATGTCTCTTACCTCTGTCTCACATACAGGGTAGGGTGGGGTTGGGTGTTTAATGTTGGCACTGATTTTGGGGAAGAGATGAGTTCTATAATTCGCTTGCTGAATATTCATAGGGTACTGTCATGTGTAGCTTGCCAAGATAGCAGGAAGAACTGCTGTGTTACAGAGCTCTTTGTCAACACGGCAACACTGCTAGTCTCTCAAACTAGAAATCCAGACTTCAGAATCAACTTGGGAGACTAGACCAGCCCATTTTTCTTTCCTCTCCCCTCCCAATAAGTTTTGCCAAGGGTCCGTAAGAATTGATCTGTAAGAATTAAGACATGTCCTATTCCTTAACATCCTTGGAATGTGTTATTTCTGTTTTTATAAGATTTCGAGAAGTCCTCAGAACTTTGGCTGAAAGTGACGAAGGGAAGCTTCACATTCTCAGAGTGATGTATGAAGTATGGAAGAATCATTCTCAGGTAAGAATGAACATTTACATAGTCCCTCCTTCCTTCCCTCCCTCCCTCCCTCCCTCCCTCCCTCCCTTTTCCTCCCTCCCTCTCTCCTTCCTTCCCTACCTCCCTTGGGAGTTATGATAAGAGGCTCTGCTAAGATAAATAACTGTGGCCTGGACAGCTTAGGCAGTCCTCCCTCTTAAGAGAGGCAGTGCTTTGAGAGATCCTGTTTAGTTTCAGTCTGTGACTTTGTATTGAAAGTTGTGTCCAGATGGCAGTACACAGTACTGATGAACTGAGCAAAGTTTCTGCATTTGCACAGATGATTGCTGTACTGGTGGATAAGATGATTCGTACACAGATTGTGGATTGCGCTGCAGTGGCAAATTGGATTTTTTCTCCAGAGCTATCTCATGATTTTACAAGGTAAATAAATGTAAACCAAATATTTTTTTAAAAAAAATCTTCAGGTTATGCTTCAAATATCTCTCATAGAAGTATAAGTGATCTTAATAAGGGAAATTTTGCTTAAGTTAAAAATATTTCCTGAAGGTAAGCAACCTTTTGTATATCTTATTGAAAATTTGCATGCTTTTTTTTTACAGAGAATTCTGATACTGAAATTTCTCCTCAGAAGGAGGAGATGGAGATGAAAATTGCACAATTGTCCTTGTGTTTTCCTCCATTTCACTCATTATCTGAGAAAAGCTTAGATTTACAAGTCTGTATCAGCCTTTTTACTGCCAAAAATCAGAGTGCTCTTTGCTTTTTTTATTGCTAGATTTTATATTTGGGAGATCTTGCATTCTACCATTCGTAAGATGAACAAGCATGTGATGATGATTCAAAAGGAGCTAGAAGAAGCCAAAGAAAAATTAGCCAAGCAACAGAAAAGAGTAGGTGACTTTTTTCCATGACTGTATGAAGAAATAAGACTGAAAATACATTTCATCAGCTACAAGAACATAAGATTTGCTTTGTTTTGCTGAGCTAGGCAGAGATGGGCAGCAGGATGGAAAGATGGTGATGGTCACCATCTTTGGATACTTTTTATTGTTGGATAACTTTAACTTTTGAATCCCCATGATGTGGGCAAGTTGCTTGATAACATGTGATCAACTCCCCTATATAGTTGAGTATGAATGATTTATATCATCAATTCCTATCTCATAGACTTGCAACATTTTTAAACAATAATAAACATAATCTAAAACAATAGCTGAGGCACCAAACCAATTTAGATAAATAAATGACTTTATTTGCCAGTTCAGTGTACAGCAGAAAACTGTGCTGTGTGCTTTCAAGCTATTTTTTTTGACTATACATGCAACAGTGCCTTTTGTTTTGTTTTCTGTCTTGATTATTTTTAAAACATCTTAAAAATCAGTTAAATTTCAACTCTTTCCCTCCAGCGTGATGATTCTCGAAGGAATGAGAGAGAAAGTTGGCCCCTTGAAGAACAGATCGAACGCTTGCAAGAAAAAGTTGAATCAGCTCAAAGTGAACAAAAAAACCTCTTCCTTGTAATATTCCAGGTAAAAGCAGATATACTGATGGGCCAATGAAAAGGGCAATCTTACACTTATTAGTTAGCAGATGGCATTGGTACATGAAAGTCAGACATCTACAGTATTAATATAGAGTAGTAATTTGGCTGCCTAAGATTGCTAGCTTATTCAATTCAGGCTTGCTTGCTATCTGGGATACACCACGGGGGTGAACTAGTTCCGCAAACAGACTAACTAACGGTGTTCTGCCGGAGTGTCAGTGTTATCTGGGCCTTTTTCTCTGCTGGTTTTCACTTTGCATTTGGGCTGAGCCAGTGTCAGTTGGTTTCTTGCTTCTTCTGCTAGTCCCACCAGAGTGGTATCTGTTTATCCACTTGCAATTTGTATCCTTTTGAACTGCTAGGTTGGCAGGAGCTGAGGCAAGTGATGGGAGCTCACTCCATTATGCGGTGCTAGGGCTTGAACTTTTAGAATGTGAAGAGTCAACCTTCTCCGGCTGACAAATCCACTGTCTTTAAGCCACTGAGCCACCACTCCCCTTGCAATCTTAGAATCTTAATGCGATTGCAAAACTCTGAAACAAGCGTTTAAGCTTCATAAATTCCCAAATTAAAATTCTGTGCATTTGACAACAAGTTCTGGAAATAGCTAACGGTACCACAGTTATATCCTACTTAATTCAGAGATGCTGTTTTTCATGTGTCTTTTAACCCCTGCTCAAAAAAATAGTTATCTCGTCTACAGATCTAACACCAACTATTTCACTGTTTTTTCCTTCCAGCGTTTTATTATGATCCTAACTGAACATCTAGTACGATGTGAAACAGGAGGGATTGATGTAATTACACCTTGGTACAGGAACTGTATAGAGAGGCTGCAGCAAATTTTCTTACAGGTAAGTCTTATAGATGTCAGAATTCATGCGGTTATTGAAAGTGAGATTATCCTGATACAGCCTATCTCAGTTTGCACCATATTCAGATACTGAAGAGAAGCCAATGAACCTTTCTGAGATCTATCAAATATTTTTCAGAGGGTAATTATGTGTCCATCTGGGTTTGCATAATTGGCATGTTGTGCTAATTAAGTCACAGCACTTCCTAGATTGATACTGGGTACTTTTCCTTTCTTAAAACTTCAGTGATCTAAGTAGCCTTGATTTCTGCCATCAAATTTGGGGCACAGATGTGACCACTGTTGTCTCTAAAGCCTTTAATTATCAGGACTGCCGTTTATTAAATATGCCTCCCAATGTCTTTCATTGAAGATTCTAAGTAACTAACTAAATAATAAGAACAAGATTCAAACCCTCTTATCTAAAATTAGATACACGGTCAATAGAGAGTGGTGGTGGCATAATTATGGAAAGCCCTCTCAAAAAAGCTTGTCTGGGATCAAAATTGAAACAATGATTTATTTGTAAGGTTTGTAACTGGAGACAAGCTGCTGGAATTAAAAAATTATCATTTCTTATCATTTCTATTTATTTTATACAGTACTTTTATTGATTGATTGGTTTTATTGTCCAGTGCTCTAGAAATTGCACAATAATATGTATAAAGAAGATAATATTTTACAATCACTATTTAACCTTTCATATCTATATAAAACAGTTGGCATGATGAAAATCTCCTGCTCCTAATTTCATAATTAAGATTGTCCACCTCCTAAGAGTTCAAATCCTGGTTCTGTTTTTCGTTTTGTTGGCAAGAGTTGCACATAGTGCATAGTGTAGTTGTAGCTATCATAGATATCAAAGACATGGAAAATATAAATAAGAGATTATACTTTTTAGATAGATACGTTTTTTATTTAAGGCGCTAAGTCATTTCCAAACTTAACCGAAATGCTTTTTTTGTGTCTTAGCATCATCAGATCATCCAACAGTACATGGTGACCTTGGAGAACCTTCTATTTACAGCAGAATTGGATCATCACATACTGGCTATATTTCAGCAGTTTTGTGCACTCCAGGGCTGAGTAACTTTTTTTTTTTTGTATAGGACTTAATTTCATCTTGTTAAGTTTAAGATGGATTCTTTGATAAGAAAGGAAAAAAATCTTTTAATCTGAAAATACATTAAGTGTGCTGTCCTAGATAAACTACGCAGTGCTTGAATGGGATGAGTTGGGGCAGCAGGGACCTTATGCTAGTTATGATTGCCAGGTGATTGGGATGGAATAATGCGTGGATTTCTAATTTTGAAATGGTTTGAATGTTGACTCTGCCATAGCATCTGCTTTGTTCCCTCCTATTGTTTGTATAAAAAATAAAAAAATAGATAATAAACATAATTGGCTCTTTGCTTGCTTTTTGTATATGGGCTAATTCTATGATAATGTAAAACAAGTGTCAATATATATGAATTCAGATTGTCTTTCCCTAATATTCAATATTCTATAAAAATGAACCTAAAGTATACAAATACTTAATCGATCAGATTTATAAAGCAGCCTAGACTTACATTGACCAAGGGGGGCATACAACATATCACTCTTTTTGTCTTCTACCTGGAAATGAACATATAATTACTAAAGATAGTGATTTGTATTGTTCATTGCAAATTTAATGGAATTAAGCAATTAAGGTTATCAAAAACTACTCAGGCAAACAGAAGTAGAAGTAGAGAAGGGGTTTCCTAATATAAAGAGGTTGGTGGTTCCAGCTAAATCTATCAATCTGTAGATCACTTTGTGAGAAAAGCAGTTTTGACTACAAGGTGCTTCACAGAGCCATTACATTTCATGTAATTTAGTGAATGCCTCATTGCTGTTTGCAGTGAGCAGGCAATAGGAAAGCTGGACCAAACTGCACCCATGCAAACTCTCTGTGCAAGCAGATCTTGTGGAGCACCATGGTTTACTGAACCCATGGTTTACTGAGTGGCTCTAAAAAATGAATAGACATGGGATGTCTAGAGTGCTGCTTGGGGAAGACAAGTCAACCAAGCGCTTATAAGAGCCTTTGTTAGAATATATTTTTTGTTGATAAGAAGGGAAACATCTGCAAATGTTTCATCAAGCTAGGTAATATAATACAAATGTTCCCTGCCAAATACTTGTACCTCTAAAGAGAATTGAACCAAAAGACTTCTAGCACCATAATAGGTTAAAATTGTATACTGATCTGCACCAGGACCTGGTTTCTGGAGATTTGGTGATTCTGGATTCTGCTGCTTAATGCCAAGTTGGCCTATAATAAAGCTCACCTCATCCACATTCTAATTGTGGATACAAGAGCCTTCATTAGGATGCACCTTGTTTTGATAAGGGCAGCAAAGCATACTTACTTATCTCCATTAGGAGATAGCCACCTAATGGATCTATTTCACTTTATCAGATCCCTCTTGGGTAAGGAGGAATTGGCTCTTGCAGGGCCACTGTGAGGAATATTCTCAGCGTTTGTCAAAGTTGCTCAGCTTCTCTGGACTCTGGCTGGGCAAATCTTTGCAAGTGACCAAGACACATTTGAATCCTATCATCTGGAAGGAATTTCAGATGATTGATCCTGAGGAAGTAGATAGAGTCCTTGTGGCTGTGGATTCTCGGCCACCTGCATTCTGGATCTTCCTTGAAGCATGTAGTGGTACATCTGCTTCTCAAGAGGCCATCAGCCCTCCCAGTAGCATCCTCCATGGCAGGCACATGGCTCCAGCTGAAATTTTGAAGCTTTTCAGGTCTGTGGCTCTATTGATGCAACATTATATCCTATAATATATATGTACACGACATTCAAAATTGGAAGGTGTTTTTCTAATCTACAAGCAACTGTAGATACATATGAAAAACTTTTAAGTGTGTGTGCAGTACGATTGTGTGTGTGTGCAATAGATACGATTGTGTATTAAATAATTTTATTATTCAATAAATGGTTTATAAAAGGATTCATTTCTAATTGATTTTAATGTAGTGTTTTACTTCCGGATGCTGCCAAAAAAGAATTCACGGAGAATGAGATGAGCTTCATTTATCACCAAAATATTTTAAACTTGCCACTGTTCAGCAATGCATAATCCTGTATCATAATCATGCCGACATCGTTTATGTATTTTCAATTACAAAGGAGGTATTTTAACATTTATATTCTACCCGTCTTCCAAATCAGGCACAGGCTTTAGTTATGTCCCCATAAGGAATTTCAGAGCGATGCATCGCGGATTGACGCTGGATTTGTGCCCGTTTGTACAGCTATCCCCTCGTTCTTTCTTTAAAACATCAGGAACCTACATTACCTGAGGAGTTTTGTTCTCCCCTCCCCGCCCCAAAAGCACAGCAACAAAGATGCACGAAACCTCCCTACTGATAGACCGTCCCTCAGCCTCGACCTGCCCCGGAAAAGCTCCATTCGCATCCTGTCCCACCCCAAAGCTCCTCTCTGGTTACCACCACTAGAGCCCACCGGAAGGACCAGCCGCCGGGCCGGAAGGTAGGAGGAGCCGAGAGAAAGCAGGCACGCGTCTTTGCCGCTCGCCCGCCTCGCTGTGTCTCTCTCGGGTGGGGAGGGGGGGGGGGCGATTTGACGCGGCGGCTTCCGGCGAGCGTCCCGAGCATCGGTGTGGTTGCTGTCATCGGCCCGTGGCGCCGGCTGCCCCTTTCCCGCCCCGTGAGCGCCCTTCGTCCGTCCACCGAGCCGGAGAGAGGAGAATCGAGCCATGTCGCGCAGGCGGCACCGGGACGAGAACGATGGTGAGCGGGAGGGAAGCGGAGGGTGAGGGTCGTCGCGAAGGCGCCCGCTGGAGCTCTGGGATAGGCTGTTTTCCAATCAGTTAAACACCGATTTCTCTCCCAGTTTGTTCGGGGCAATAATCTGAAAACAGTTGAGTTTCAGATGGACTAGCTAAACTAAACCTGTATTTGCAGATGGCCCCTGTACATTAAGCCTAATAATGTCACACCGGACATCTCTATCCCATATTCCAGGTCTTTTGTCTTCTGCTAAAAGTTGAGCTGTGCCTTGTAGTTATGGAAGGAGCTTGACAAGTTCCCAACCTGTAACGATTTTTAAAATTGATTTTTTTTATGTATACTATCCTATTTTAAATTCACAGATTTTTGTGCACATGCAGGGATTTTCTTCATAATCACCCCCGATCTGTTTCAGTGTTTCCCAAACTTGACAATTTTAAGGCATGAGGACTTCAACTCCCAGAATTCCACAGCCAGCAACGCTGGCTGTGGAATTCTGGGAGTTGAAGTCCACATGCCTTAAAATTGTCAAGTTTGGGAAACACTGATTTAGGTGAATGGGAAGAAAGAATCCATTATGTACATTGTTGTAGATTGTTATAAGAAAACACTGTTAATATTGCAGGTGTAACTATCCACAGTTTAATTTTGCCTATTTTAAAAATTCTGAACACAGAGACATCTAGATTTGAGAATTGAGGAAAGGAATAACTTTGGGCACGTATATATGTATATATATTTGGGCATTTAGAGGTCACGTTTCATACATCGGGTTCTTCCCAACATTTGAACTGTGATTTCATCTTTTCCTTCTATATACTTGGTTTTTTGGCATTGGTTGGGAAGAGGAAAACTTCCACTTCTGATGACATTGTAGGATTATAGCTGAATTTAAGTTTTAGTCTCAGCTAAATGTAGTCAGTCATCAACCTGTGGTTAGCCTCCCCCCTTCCCCCCCACAACCTGATAGAGAAACAAATTGCAGGACTGGAAAAAGAATGAATCCTTTCCTGTAAAAGTGAACCTAAACTTTTTGTTTTGTTCAGTTCTCTGTTGATGGGCTGACACAGCTGATTTTTCAAAAAAGAAAGAAAGAAAATGAGCTGAGAAAAAGTTGGTTTATCATGCCCTGTTTAATGCTTGAAATTCAGGTGGGCCTCTGTATACTTGTGGTGCAAACATATCCCACACACCTTCCTCCTCCTATTTTCCCCACAACAACAACCCTGAGAGGTGAATTGAGCTGATAGAGAGTGACTGGCCCAAAGTCACTCAGCTAGCTTTCATGGCCAAGGCGGAAGTTGAACTCAGTGTCTTTGTTGCTCTTTAGAAGAAGCTATGTTACATTATAGTCCGTCTTTTCCTCTATTGATTCTATGTAGCCTAGAAGAAAAAATATAACAATATTGGTAAGTCTTTGCATAAAAGTGTTATTTTCTTTTAATATCAGGAAAAGTGAAGCAGAGATATTGGTCTGTTGATTATTTGTGAATACTTGATCAGTGAACACCAGACCAATGTAAACAGATGAAAGTTCTACTGAAGTTACTCTTTAAAATTCTGGACCACGCTGGTCAACATTCTTCAAATATAGGGCACTTCTTATGACCAGCCCTTCCTTGTTTATTTCTGTATGAAAGTTATTATGTATTTCCCATCCTTTGTAACATAGTAAACAAAGTATTACTGTTATTTAGCAACATACTAACCTATTATTTTTAGCACCACTAGAAGAAGTGTAGATAGAACTCCTGTGGCTTCCTTGGGCTTCCACAGAAGTTGATAATGGATTTGAGTACGGTTAGTGCTGGCCTTATGACTGGTTACTTAAGGACCATTCAAACTTACAGTGGCTCTGAATGTGTGTTTTACAGCCCATAAAATACTTCTGGCTGTTTGTAAATGTCTCCCCTCCCCTTGTGGTCATATGACTGCATTTTGGGTGCTTCATAACCAGCTTGCCATTATTATTAGTAGATCCTGCGATTACATGACTACAATTTGTGACTTTTTTTGCAGGATTCCAATATTTTTGGCAGTTTTCAGCAAAAAAAAAAGCCTATTAGAAAGAATTGATATGCATTTACAATCACCACAAAAAAGGTTGTAAAATTGAATCCGGTCATGTGGGTGGCACAACTTACAATCAGAAATCTGGTTCCAATTGTATTTATCAGTTGAGGAATATCTTATGTTATATAGGTACAGTGAAAACTAAAGGCTCACATGCCCCACATACCTACTGGAATTTGAAAGGAAAAGTCATTTGATTGCTTTCATATATCTGACTTTTTGTGAACAGGAAAATATGTCATACAGGTAGACCTTGGTTAACAACAGTAATTGGGCCTAGCACTCTGTTGCTAAGCAACATGGTTGTAAAGTGCAACATCATGTGACCATGCCCAATTACAGCAGCAGTTCTAAATTCTTCCGATTGCCGATTAAAGTGAATCCTGTGCAGTTGTTAAATGTAATGTCCCGTGGTTACCATTTTTGACTACCTGCTGGCTTCCCCATTGGTTTTGCTTGTCTAAAGTCATATTGATAGTCTCAAATGGTGATTGTAGGACACACAACCATCATAATTGTGCACTGATTGCCAAGTTCCCAAATTGCAATCTAATGACCACAGGGATGCTGCCATGGCGCTAGAACTTTGAGGACTGGTTGTGAGTCTAATTCATTCATTTATAACTTTGAACAGTTGCTGAACAAATGGCCATTAAGCAAACACTATCTGTATAATTTTGATTTTCTTCCACTTTCACCTTAGCTTAACTGGATTTGGTCCTTTCCCAGCATTATAATATATGTAGATATGAATGGTTCCTTAGCTTATATTTGCTTGCTTTATTCATGCAGACATCACGATGGACATCTTTTTACTTTCTGCCACTGGATTCTGCCAAAATAATAATACTAGTTTATAAGGTGGACATAAAATGGGTTAGAATTGTTTTTGGTATTCCTTTGTAAAATTTTGCTTCTGCTTTGGCCCAGTCCAGGAAGTTAGCTCCCATTTCAGAAATGGGAATAGAAGCAAAGATCACAAAGGGCATTTTTTTTACTTTCTGCCACTGGATTCTGCCAAAATAATAATATGCCTTGTGGTTTTATTTTTTTTAACCTTTCTAATCTCTTCAGTTGGGGGGATTATGGTGCAGCTTCTAAGGTCAGTTTAAAGAAAAAGGAAGATGGTCCTTGTCTTCAAAAGAATAGAAACGAAGGATGGTTAGAATCAACTTATTTTAACCAAATTCAAAATAAATAGAATTTGAAGGGGATTTTTGTTATGAGTAAATATGTATGTATGTATGTATGTATGTATGTATGTATGTATATATATAAACATCAGTATCATAAAATGTCAGTGCAGTATCTTATGGTATTTTCCTAGAATGAATTGTGAAAATGTACACATAGATTGTCATGTTTTTGATATTTAATATTGCAATTCCACAATATCTCCAACTGTATTGGGACTTTCATTTTGGCACGTGATGTTTTGTCTCACTAAAGTAGAACAACAACACAAGAGAAGAAGAACATCTGAAACAGTTGAAGTTGCAGAGACATTGGAGCACTTAATAAGCGCATTGGGAGAAGAGGTATAAAAGACTAGAAGCTTCATTTTGACCTCTTTGAGGTTTCCCTGTCTGAGAATAACATAAATACTCAAATACAAATGAGGTATCACAAGTATATATATATTTAGAAATGGGATAAAGGTACTGTGTATTGTGTCATTTTTGATTTTTTTTTTAAAAGGAAGATTCTCCTTTATATACTATCCATCAGAGTATCAAGAACAATAAACAAATATTCCTTAGCAGTTATGTGGAATGTATGCCCCCTCATTCTATAATGGGGCCTTAACATTTGATATATTCATTTACAAATTGGGCCTGCAATAAACTATTACTCTAAGTCAGTGGTTCTCAACCTGTGGGTCGGGACCCCATTTGGGGTCGAACGACCATTTCATGGGGGTCGCCAAACAATGCAGTCCGCCATTTTTTCCCCTTTTCCTTAGCTGTGCTACTCCCTTTTATTCTATTGGCTTTTGAAAGCCAATAGAATAGACTCTCTTGAATAGAGTCTAATTCTATTGGCTTTCAAAAGCCAATAGGAATTGTCCAGGCTGTCTCTGCCCTGCTGAGCCTGCCAAAAGTCCCATTCTGCAAATGGTGCTGCACCAGTTGAGTAGTCCTCGACTTATGACCGGTTGAGTAGTCCTCGACTTACGACCAGTTGGGGGTCGCGGCATTAAAAAGGTTGAGAACCACTGCTCTAAGTTTACAGTGTGTAAGAATATTGTGCTAACCAACTTTCCGTGCTGGGTTTCAGCATACCATTCCAATTACTTAATAGTAAGAAATGTTTTATGATTACTGATCTGATCAGCTGTCCTCATTGATTTGATTGAAAACTCTGAAAAAATCAGGATTATGGATTTTTATTACTCAATGGCCTTGTTTAATTGCATTGTTATCACTGCTGACCCTATCTGAATTCCTAATTAGTCCCTCTTTATCTATGTAAAGACTGAATTATTATGAAGCTTTATTTCATTGCAGAAATATAACCAGTTTGCAGATGAGGGTGTTATTGTACAGTGTTTTAGGATGATCAAGAAGAGTCTTTTTTTTTAAATTTTCTTACATTTCTCTTTTTTTCTTTGTCTATGTGTGTTTCAATAAAGAATTTAGATAAGGAATGAAAGAGAATAGCAGTAGAGTATCCTTTAATTGATAGCTTTTGGAGTTACTGTAGCTGTGTACTGAGAGGACATTTTAATGAGAAGTATCTTTGTAACATGTACCGTATATCACAAAAAGACAATAACTTTCTAATATTTTATCCCCTCAGAGTTCTTTTTCTTTGGAATGTAACTTAGAGGACACAACTGAGGTTTTGGAGGCAAATCTGCCAAACTTCAAAAGCAAAATACTGAAACTCCTTTGTACAGTGTATGTATGCAAAAGATTTATGGATCTAGGTGATGATGAATTAACTGTCAAGGGCATGAAATCAAGAGTCCAGTCATTTCAACAGAATATAGATTTATTGTATGCTAAAGCTCTGTAGAAGAATCTGAAGTACTAATGGTCGAAGCCAATAGGTGGTAGATAAGAGTCAACAAAATTCAAGGTGGGCTGGACATGGATCTCTTGTGGGCAAGAAGGTCCTTGAGACTGACAATGCATTTGACCCCTCCCTCAGGCTCAGCCTGGTCATCTCCTACATTAGCTACAGTAAAGGCTTTTAAGTAATTACTTTTGAAAAGTATTTCTTTTCAAAGCTCTTTATTGAATATATTGTATGGCTACATATTTTTCCCCTTTTAAAGAATGTTTGAAACTTGGAGACAATATGGGATAATTAGCAAGGTAAGTAATTAGGAGAGTGGAGAGGAGGTAAGTGTCAAAATAGTTCTCTATTGCTGATCATTGGTAACTGCAATGCAGCCCTCTTAATTTAACCTGTTTTCTGCAACTGTGTGTTGAGACGCGATTCGCAGTGCCAGCTTCCACTGGAATTTTCATATGAGCTCAAAGAAAGGATTATATTTTTATCTGACCTGTTGCTCATTAGACCTTCTCCTTTCAACTTTGCAAAGATCATACTGACACCATACAGACACCTGAGTCTGAAGCAGTATAAATGCTGTGATTGAAACATTGGAAGATATATTGTTACATACATAGTAGAATGTTTCCCATAATTATATACATGTCTGTGTAATTTCCCACTGGGATTTAAAGTACATAAAGAGTTAAATGAAGACTGAATTGACTCTCATGTTATCTTTTTCCCAATATATAGTAGACTTCTTGTCAAGGAAGACACTGCTTTTCAAAATTTAGGCATTCTAGGTAATTTGAAAATCACACATGGGGTAATGACATGGCACTTGTGATTTGAGTTAATAACTGATGCTGTTTTTTCTCTCCTTTATGGAAAAAAAAAATCAGTGCACGTCTGCTACCACAAAAGATGACCCTTTATACAACTCTTGTTGGCTTGCTGAATGCCAGGAACTACAATTTTGGTGGAGAGTTTGTAGAAGCGATGATACGTCAGCTAAAAGAATGTTTGAAAGTCAACCTGTACAATGAAGCTGTCTATTTAGTAAGTTGTTTTCATACTTTAGAGACTTTGCTTAGTTTGGTTTTTCAGTATATTTAAAGAGCTCACATTTTACCTTACAGGCTGTGAAGATAAAAAATGTAATTCCCTGTGATCGTTTGATATCTCCATCCAAACGTTTTCACTCACTTATTTCTTCTGACTTTGTCATAGTGCTCTGCAGTATAAATGGTGTGCTAGGTTTTGTGATGTTTTGTGATAGCAATAGCATTTAGATTTATATACTGCCCCATGGCATTTTACAGCACTCTGAATGGTTTACAATGTAAATGTTATTAGCACATTGCCCCCAATAATCTGGGTCCTCATTTTATCAAACTTGGAAGGATGGAAGGTAATCAACCTTGAGCCCCATCAGGATTGAACTTCAGGCTGTGGGCAGAGTTTGCCTACAGTACTGCACTTTAACCATTGTACCACTACCGCTCCTAATAAATGAGGTTTAAGTGTCTATTCAGTTGTGTCTTGGGCCTGGGATTTCTGGACCTTGTAAAAAACGCTGAAGCAGATACAGCCTCGGCCAGGGTTAGGCAACCTTGGCTCTTTTATGACTCGTGAACTTAAACTCCCAGAATTCCTTAGCCAGCTGGCTCAGGAATTCTGGGAGTTGAAGTCCACGAGTCATAAAAGAGCCAAGGTTGCCTACCCCTGGCCTAGGCTTCTGCTGTGTTCTTGCCTGACCTTATGAGTACTTTTTGCTGATCCATGCTTTAGGGAAATACATGATTGAGAAAGGGCTGAATGTTCTCTTTCTGCAGGTCCGCTTTCTTTCTGATCTTGTGAATTGTCACGTAATAGCTGCACCCTCAGTGGTAGCCATGTTTGAGAATTTCGTTAGTGTGACACAGGAGGAGGATGTACCTCAGGTAAACAATAATACTTTTGCTTCATAGATAAAGAAATAAATTGCTGAAATTTGTTAGTGTGGTTTTTTTTACATTTTTGTGTTGTCATAAGCCTCTCCTCAACTTGTATTATAACAAAAGCCTAAACAGTAAACTATAAGATTTGGCTACGTGCCCTCTGGTGCTCTTGTCACAATCTCTTGTGGCCTTCAGACGGAACATAAGTATGACAAAGCAAAATTTTATCTGCCCATGATTTAGATGAGCAAACAGGGCCCTTGGCATTGTATCCTATCTCATATTAAAAGTGTGCAGTCCAAAAGATCCACAAAGTAGCTCCTAAAACATTTCTAAAACCTAGGTTTGTAGAAAACCTTTTAATCATGCCAATTGCTGTTGATGACTTACAGAAGTTTTCCAGGCCCTGGCTGATTTCATTTACACCAGAGAGTAAGTATTACATCTTAAATACAATCAGAAGCAACGTGTGAAATAGCTCCTTGGGGGGGGAGGGGAATGGTAAATAATAGAGCATCAGCATAACGTAAGGAAAATGTTGGCTTTTCTGTCCTATATTTTTTCAATGATTTGTGCAGATTTACTATGTATTCCCTTATTCACCTTTGTGTAGAATTGTTTTGGAAGTATCAAAATCAACCATTCATGTGCACATATGAATCTGGGCCCTTGAAAGGTTGTACCTGAAGCATCGTAACATAGAGCTACAATTGTGGAATCATAAATAGTTCTTCTTATGAAATTCAAGCCTTTGACCTGATTTAGCTTTTTATGGCAAGAACCAAAAGTATTTTCTGAATGCTTATTGTCCATATTTTTACTTAACAGGTGCGATGTGACTGGTACGTGTATGCGTTTCTGTCATCCTTACCTTGGGTGGGGAAGGAGCTCTATGAGAAAAAGGATACTGAAATGGAGCAGATCTTGTCTACTGTTGAAAACTATCTGAAGTAAGAAAACGAGAGAAAACATTACTTTGTGTTATTATGCTTTAATAGAGCATGAACATAGAACATGTAGACGTCATCAGTTTGCAGAAATACAACTCATTGGCTGTTAAATGTAGAGGTAATAAATAACTTCAGACTTTTAGGCTTAAACCAAGTTATTTTGTTCCTTTTTTAATCATCATCACCTGACTTTACAACATTGAAAGACTTAACATTCGTAGTGGGGACAATGATGCTGCAGAACAGTAATGATAAAGTCTCAAAATTTGGCTGAAATTTGCTCATAATTGTTTTCCGTTGACTCTGAAGACAGGACTAGAATAAATGAGTGCGAATTCCTGGAAAGCAATAGGCAAGTTTGTGGCTTAAAAAGGGATCTGAAATGATCATAGGGCTGACAAGAGAATTTTGAAAGTCTTGGGCTGTATGGTTCTAGAAGCATCTTTGTACATGGTAGCTGAGTCAATTGTCCCCCAAACCTACAGTAGTTAAGAATCAGGTCATTGAAAGCACATACTTTTTCAGCCAAATGCTTAGTTTTCCCAATGCCTCCTGCCAATTGAGATGTACTATCTGGTTTGAATAAAGTGCTGTTTGTTTCAGTGTCTTTCTGAGTTAAAGTGCAAATCAATTATCAGTCGCCTTGAAATGACTATGTTCTTTTATGGCAGACGGCGTCAGAAGACTCACATGTCCATGCTGCAAGTTTGGTCCATTGATAAACCTCATCCACAAGAAGAGGTGAATATGATTAGAGTTTTGAATTCTTGTCCTCACATCCATCTGAAGAAATATAAGTGCAAATTCCGGGTTTTGCTTCATGAAGTTGACACTATTCTAATGAGAAAGTCCTCCCAATGGCTTTTCTTTATTCCGAATTTTTCCCTTGAAATGGTTTCTAAGAAAATTGGGAAGGGTGATTTCCTATAGCACGGAAATCAGTCTTGCTTTGGGAACATCCTTGAATTCTGAAAATGTCTGACGGATGCTGTTGCCTTCCAGTACTTAGATTGCCTTTGGGCTCAGATTCAGAAAATGAAGAAAGACCACTGGCAAGAGAGGTACATTCCGAGGCCATACCTGGCGTTCGACAGCGTGCTTTGTGAAGCACTGCAGCACAACCTGCCTCCTTTTACGCCCCCACCCCACACGGCAGATTCCGTTTACCCGATGCCAAGAGTCACCTTCCGAATGTTTGACTACACTGATGATCCTGAAGTAAGTTAATGATGTGGGGCAACATCCTTGTGGTGCGTTGTCTGTTGGGAAATGAAATGTTTTCGTCTTTGGTGGGTTCCACATAATATGCCCCTTCACCTTCGGTTTGGGTCGTTATTTGGTCTGAAACTACTTGTTTTGTCTATCTAATAGCTCCCTTTACTCCATGTACCACTGCTTTGGAGGGCTCTGTCTATTTTTCAGGGCAGAAAAAGCTGCTTCTAAAAGGGGCAGCTGAACTTTATGCTGAAAAGTATGTTATAAACATTAAATACGTATGAACTACTCTATTAAAACTGTTGGAAAATGCTATGATGCCAGTGATATAATCATGCCTTTTGGGGGTGAAAATGGAGTTTTGGACTCTACCAATAAATTAATCTCTGTTGTTTTCTTTTGTCAGGGACCAGTTATGCCTGGGAGCCACTCTGTTGAAAGATTTGTGATCGAAGAACATCTTCACTGCATCATCAGATCCTTTTGGAAAGAGAGAACAACATGGTAGGGATATATCAATGTCTATATCAGTGTTTCCCAAACTTGACAATTTTAAGGCATGAGGACTTCAACTCCCAGAATTCCACAGCCAGCAACGCTGGCTGTGGAATTCTGGGAGTTGAAGTCCTCATGCCTTAAAATTGTCAAGTTTGGGAAACACTGGTCTATATCAATCGGCCCAAAGAGGGACTGATACTGCATGGTGATAGAGCCTTTGTCAGCTACCTCCAAGACTTGCTCCCATAAGGGAAAGAAGTTATTTGAAGGATGATTTTTGCACTTCCTGCTTGCCCTTTTAAATGCAAATCACATGCCTTTCTTTTTCTATAGTGCTGTCCAGTTAACAAGCTATCCAGGAAACCACAAAATCCCTCTGAATTACCACATTGTTGAGGTAAATATTGCATTTCTCATGTCACCTTTTCTTTTTTAGTGCCAGTGATCTTCCTCTCTGCTAGTAGTTCTTCATCTTACAATGGAGCTTGAAATGATCCATTTTGAATTTGAACCATTTTTGGTACACCGGGCGGGATTGGAAATGGGGCATTTTAACACTGGAATTTTCTGACAATGAAATATTCCGTGCACCTCTTTTTTTTTTGCGAAATATTGCTTTCATATTTTCCTCAGGTAATTTTTGCTGAGTTGTTTCAGCTTCCTGTTCCACCTCACATGGAAATCATGTACACTACGCTGTTTATTGAACTCTGTAAACTTCAGCCTGGATCTTTACCTCAAGTTGTATCCTTTCTCCCAAAGGTTTCTTGTAGCAGTTAATACCTTTTGATAATAAAAGGAATGCTCTGTTTTCAACCATATTGAATTAAACATCATATAAAAACTAACAATTTAAACCTTAATTGAAAAACGACAGCTTGCACAAGCTACAGAAATGCTGTACATGCGCTTAGATACAATGAATACCATCTGCATAGATCGGTGAGTGAGGACATTCTCATCTAAATTTTCTGAGTGACTTGAGATGTTTCAGGGCAACAGAATCCATGATGTTTGTAAATGCTCCTGCTTTTATAGGCCTTCATATTTTAGGTAACTCCTCTCATTTAATTAGTAGAGGAATAAGTGATTTTTTTCTATTCACTTCTTCTGGAGCTTTGTTACATGGCATTCATAATCAACCACTTAGACCAGTGATGGCGAACCTTTTAGAGACCGAGTGCCCAAACTTCAACCCAAAACCCACTTATGTATTGCCGGGTGGGGGTGGCAGGCAGGTGGGTGTGCCCTGCTGGGTGGGCGTGGCTACAGTGGTCATGGCAGACAGGTGGGCGTGGCCAGGGTAGGTATGGCCAGCTCAATGTTGCTCCTGGGAGGGACGCCTGTGTGGGCCGGGCAGGTTTGGGTGAGACCCAGGGGTCTCTGGCAAGTGGGGCAGTGGGCAGGAAGCTGGTTCTGCAGGGTGAGGCGAGGCAGGGTGGGGGTGCCATGTCGCAAGGTGAGGCAGGGGCCAGGGTGGCTGCTGCCTGACACCATTGGCCCCCGCACACAAAGACCAGCAAGCGCATGGGTACTGGAATGCATCCGGCCACATGGGATCTCGGCAAGTTAGCGGGCGGCTGGTTGAAGAGGATGGTTGCCATCTCCGGGGCATGGTGCACGTGCCCACAGAGAGGGCTCTGAGTGCCGCCTCTGGCACGCGTGCCATAGGTTCGCCACCACTGACTTAGACTGCCATGTTAGATTGTTAATAAAAATAGGATTTAATATTAAAATCTAGATGAGAGCTACTCAATTATTGGATATAAGGCTGTGAATTCTTCAAAAATGTTTCAAAAATGATACTTTAAAATACGCTGAGTCTCAATTCAGCAACTCTTTAATCAGCCACCTCACTTTTGGGTGCCAGGTTTTTTTTTTTGCAGCATCTACTGTATGTCAAAGCTTTTGCAAAGCATGGAGGCACCTCTGGAATGGCTCTTCAAAAGACTGATTTACTACAGAATAATTGCACATTTCCCATCCTCCAGTTTCAAAGAGTTTACAATCTGCTGTATCTTGCGTTTCTGTCTATTTGTATATAACGTCAATAGCAGCAATGGAAAATGAAATGTTTCTAATATAAAAATATTTACACATTTTCTTTTTCCCATCAAGGTTCGTTAATTGGTTTTCCCACCATCTTAGTAATTTTGAATTCCGTTGGAGTTGGGAAGATTGGTAAGTGTTTGATTCTCTGTACAGAATAGTCCTCGAATTATAACCACAATTTAGCCCCACATTTCTCTCGCTAAGCGAGACAGTTGTCAAGTGAGTTTTGTCCCATTTTTCAACCTTCCTTTGCCACAGTTTTTAAGCAAATCGCTGCAGTGGTTCAGTTAGTCACACAATTGTTAAGTGAATCTGACTTTCCCATTGACTTTGCTTGTCAAAATGGTTGCAGAAGGGGGTCACATGACTCCCTCGGGACCCTGCAGTAGTCATAAATATGAGCTAGTTGCCAAACGTCCAGCTTTTGATCACATGACCATGGGGACGCTGTGTTATGTCATAAGTGTGAGAACTTTGAATGATATTAAATGAATGGTTATAAATCAAGGATTATCTGTATACATGTATGTACATGGGTGTAAATATGTTAGGACTGTGCAGTGGAGTATTCTGCAGTGCTTATGTAACAGCACTCTTTAAGTCTTGTGCTTGCTTGTCCTGGATGGCTTCTGATTTTCACCCTGCTGATAATCAGTGCTATATGCCATCACAAATCACATTAAAACAGCGGTTCTCAACCTATGGGTCGCGATCCCATTTGGGGTCGCCAAGCAAGGCTGTCTGCCATTTTTTCCCCCTTTTCCGGCGGGTGCCTTACCTCCCTTGGGCTGGGCCAGCTGGTGGCCCAGCCAGTAGTCGGCCTGCTCTGTCTCTGCCGCTTGCCAGCTACGCCTCGGCCGGCATAGGGGGCGGCACCACGCATGCATGGCACTCCCGGGCAGGGAAAGTCCTCAACTTACGACCGGTTGAGTAGTCCTTGACTTACGACCGGTTGGGGGTTGCGGCATTAAAAAGGTTGAGAACCACTGCATTAAAATCTCATTAATTCCTGGATTTATTTTATGGTTTACTGCTTTATTTTGCTATTGAGAAGCACTTTCACTTTCTCCGTAGAGAAGTTGATGGCCACTTTCTGGATACTGATTTGATTTACATACAGTTGGATTTTCACTACAGAGATTCTGCATCTTATTAATTTTTAAAAGCTCTGGTAATAATAATAATAACAACAACAACAACAATAAGTAGTAGTAGTAATAGTAGTAGTAGTAGTTTGGAAGGGACCTTGGAGGTCATCTAGTCCAATCCCCTGCTCAGGCAGGAACCCTACACCATTTCAGACAAATGGCTGTCCAGTCTCTTCTTAAAAACTTCCAGTGTTGGAGCATTCACCGCTTCTAGAGGCAGGTTGTTCCACTGGTTAATTGTTCTAACTGTCAGGAAGTTTCTCTTTAGTTCTAGGTTGCTTCTCTCCTTGATTAGTTTCCATCTGTTGCTTCTTGTCCTGCCTTCAGGCGCTTTGGAGAATAACTTGACTCCCTCTTCTTTATGGCAACTCCTGATCTTATTCTTAATCCCTGGTCTTATTCTTTTTTTTTTTTAATTTTTGATGGAATCTTTCCTCCCCCCCCCCTTCATTTGTGTTATGGGAAACACTATCTCAAGGTTCTCTGCGGTTATTCTGGTACACTATATCTAATTCCCCCGTCCTTAAGAAAAATTGTTTATGCTTCGTTGTGAAAGTTCAGTTACAAGCTGTCCTGGACTATACAAAAAATGCAAACAATGCATCAATTTAAAAACGAAACCCTTTGGGAAGCCTTGAAAAAAAAGCGCTTTTCAACTTACAAGTTCAAATTGAAAACTTAGATTAAAAAGTTTGATAAAATAACAACGGTTTTAAATCAATCCAAAGACAATACTCAAGTACAAGCAACAGCAGGTGAACCTGATTTACAGTTAAATCCAACTTATTGCTGTTGGATTTGAAGGAGAAGTAGTTTGGCTTGAAAAGACATGCATTTTAAAGACTTAAAATTGACAGAACCGATGAGGGATGAATCGGACTTTCAGGTCAAATGGATTGCGTAAATAGAACTGTAGAAATATATAAACTGTAACCATATTTCTCGAGGGAACCATTATTCTTGAAGCATATATATCAATATTTAACTAGGGAGAACAATTTATGTATATTTGTGTCTTTTTCTTTTTGAATGCACAATTAAATTTTTTTTATTTTATTTATTTATTTTATGTCTTGTTTAGTTCTCTTTTTATATTTTTTTGTTTTTGTTTTTTGGAATTGTATTTTAATGTTGTGAATAAAATAAAAACGTGTGGAATGAAAAAATATCCCTCTCTGATCTCAGCAATATTGATGAACATGAAAGGTCTTGTTTATTATAATAGTTTGTTTTTCCTTTTTATAGGTCAGATTGTCTTTCTGAGGATCTTGACAGAGTTAGGCCTAGGTTCGTAAAAGAAGTACTAGAAAAATGCATGAGGTGAGTGAGAGATATCAGAATTTGTATACATATGTACCCACCATGCTGTGTCCATTAGGATAAGCAGGAACCAAGAAAGCATAAAAAAAGAGTAAGCAAAAGAAATTAAAGACACGGAGAAATAAAAAGAAGAGGAAGGATTCCAAAAATTATTTACACCAATATTCACTATGCCACAAAGACCACTTTCAATCTATCAGTTTGCTCTGTCTCATCCAGTTGCAGTTACTCAGTCTTTCTGTTCACTTTTCTTTCCTATATTTTTTTGCAGTTCAGACCTCATTCATTAATTCTCTTTGTCTAAACCCTCTCCACACATTTATTTGCAATCACTAGTTTTGTGTTCATTCTGTCTTGTAGTCCGTCTGCATTCCTTCAGCATACAGCCATTTATGACCCTGTTCTTGTTTTGCGATGTACACACTTCTTATACAATCAATTTTCACTGCATTCAATTTGTTTTTATGCTTCCCCTGAATGGGCCAAAGCCATTTAAACATGTTTTGATATGATCTGACACAAATGTAGTCTTATTTTAAAAACGTGCACTTGTCACTCTAGCCATGTTTTTGGAGAAATGGTTACAAAAATAAAGGAATGTATTAGATGCAGGAAACAGTGTCTGTGAAAAAAGCTCAGACTAACTCCACTCTAATTCACTGGGATGTAAGAAGGAAGAGAAAACATAGTTAATTTTTTGCTACTATAGCTTATATCAGTGTTTTTCAACCATGACAACTTAGCTCCCCATCCCCCATCCAGCATAGAATTCCCAGAATTCCCTTACCGGCATAGCTTCCCATAGCTGACTGGGGAATCCTGGAATTGAAGTCTGCATGTTTTCAAGCATTCAAAGCTCAGAAACCCTGGCATATATCAATAAAGTATAGTTCGAATCAAACTTGTGGAGTTGGCTTCCTGACCTGGTTTAACTCAAAGGACATTGGCTTGAAAACTTCCTTCTCTTTTACAAAGAGAGCAGAGTCTTATCTAGGATTCTAGTAATGGCATCCAATTCTCAGGGCACCTCACTGTCCACAGCTTTGTTGAAATATCACCATGTGGATTTGCAGTGAACTGATCTGCACAATACCACGATAAAACTAACCTGGAATTTAGGTCAAGAGTTGTCTCAGCCAGCCATAGCCCGGCAGCTAGCAGCTCAGATAATATTTGTGCCCTCTCTTGGGAATTTAAGAGAGATTTGGAGAAGACCAGAATTAATTCCTGACTTTCAAAAGTCAGCGTGAGTTCTTTCTGATAGATTGACCAGTTGAATTTGAGTTTGCCAAAAGAAGGGGTGATCAAAATGCGGTAGCCATATTGAAGCCAATAACCCAGTACTGAGCAATTAAAAGAATTATAATGTTAAATTATAGCATAGGCACAGCCCTCGTTCTTCTGAAGAACTTTTTATGAATGTTGTTCAGGTTCAGTGAACAGACATCAGCTCTGGGGTGCTTTACCAGTGCATGTATCTTTTACTGAATAATGAGCAAGAGCAACTTTCTTCAAAATACTTTTTCTTTTCTTCTTTTTTCAGGCTTTCCTACCATCAGCGAATAATAGATATTGTTCCTGCTAGTTTTTCAGTCTTGATTCCTGCAAATCCAACGTGTATTTATAAATATGGAGAAGAAAGCAACAGTATGTTGAGAGTATATAATTTACATTTTAAGATATGAAAGACGCATTTGCTGCTGTTGGTAGGAAATGGTCTGTGTGTGTGGGGGGGGGAGGCAATAATAAACCCCTTTAAAGAAAACTGCTATAAACATGTGTAGCTTTGAGAAACACCCAAGGGCCATCCAAAGCCCTAGTGGGCAAGATGACACTAGGGGACATTGCTTCAAGATGTGGCTTCTTATCTTCTGAAACATTCCTCAAGATACGTAAAACCTTCTACTATGTTGCAGGCAGCCTTTTATATAAAAGTGTCCAATCTTCAAAGATGGTAACTTTGCTTCTTCCTATCTTTTTAGAATCTCTTCCTGGGTACAACGTTGCACTCTCCTTAAACGTTGCTATCAAAAATAAAGCGAGCAATGATGACATTTTCACCATTTTGAAGGATGTGCCCAATCCTAATCAGGATAATGATGGTAAGCCCGTCTAATATTTACTGTGTCCCATTCCTAATGTTCATTTATGAAAACATTGCAAAACCTCAGAACAACAACAACAATAATAATAATAAAGTTGAAGGGACCTTGGATGTCATCTAGTCCAACCCCCTGCTCAGGCAGGAAACCCTATACCATTTCAGACAAATGGTTGTCCAGTCTCTTAAAAACTTCCAGTGTTGGGCCATTCACCGTTCCTGGAGGCAGGTTGTTCTACTGATTAATTGTTCTGTCAGAAAGTTTCTCCTTAGTTCTAGGTTGCTTCTCTCCTTGATTAGTTTCCATCCATTTAAGCTTATGTTTAAGCATATCTGGTACATGGTTTTGATTGTTATGCACTTAGACAGAATATGTACTAACTCAGTGGAATTTCTTTTGTCCCTGACTTTTAGTATCTTACCTCCACCCCATATATGCCCACAAGCAAATATTCTTTTTGTTTGAAACTGGTATACAGTATGCCTAAGTATATGAGATGGCATTATTGTTGATAAGGTTAATACCAAATTTATTCCAAACATCATACTTACAGGCAGAATTTCTGTAAGATTCTTTACTACAGGTTATTATTCCAGACTTAAAGCCTGGATTAATACACCCGTAATAAAGCATCTTACAGAAATTCTATCTATAAGTATAATGTTTGGAGTAAAATTTGATATTAATATATTATTATATTAATATTAATTATAGCAATATATTATCTTAATAATAATAATAATTGATACTATTCCAGATCTGCTAAAACGGGGGGTCCAATGGCTCAGCAGTTAAAAACACTGAGTTTGTTAGCTGGAGAGCTGACAGTCTGGGTTTGAGACCCAAGACCCGCGCAATGGGGTGAGTTCCTGTTACTTGCCCCAGCTGCTGCCCACCTGGCAGTTTGAAAGCATGCAAATGCGACTAGATTAATAGGTACCTCTTTGGCGGGAAAGTAACAGTGTTCTGTGTGCTTTTGGCATATAGCCATGCAGGCCACATGCAGGCCACATGTCTTCGGACAACGCTGGCTTCCTCGCCAAGAAGCGGAGATTAGGAGGTTAAAACATAAGGAACGGTTGCTGGAATTGGGTGTATCTAGTTTAACGAAGAGAAGGACGAGGGGGGATATGATAGCAGTGTTCTAATATCTCAGGGGCTGCCACAAAGAAGAGGGAGTCAAGCTATTCTCCAAAGCACCTGAGGGCAGGACAAGAAGCAACGGATGGAAACTAAGGAGAGAAGCAACCTAGAACTAAGGAGACATTTCCTGACAGTGAGAACAATTAATCAGTGGAACAACCTGCCTCCAGAAGCCGTGAATGCTCCAACACTGGAAGTTTTTAAGAAGAGACTGGACAGCCATTTGTCTGAAATGGTATAGGGTTTCCTGCCTGAGCAGGGGGTTGGACTAGATGACCTCCAAGGTCCCTTCCAACATCATCATCATCATCATTATTATTATTATTACGCTCTAGAGTGGGACACGATTGACAGGGAAAATTTTTTACCTTTTTTTTTAATTGCTAAAATGAGTCATTCTTTTTCAAAAGACTGCTGGAAAGTAATGAACAGATTGGATCACCCTTTTTAATGTTGTGGAAACATTTTAAAACTTCATAATTCTGGAAAATGGTTTTTAATAGAATGGGACATTTTTTGAAACTTGTAATTTGACTTTATATTAAATTGAACTAAACTGTATATCCTTTCAAAAAAAAAATATATTGAATCGGCATTGAGTATATGAACAGCTGAATGGATCTGAGACGTTTTTATTGGAAAAGATCAGAAGCAGAGCTAAATAGATTATGAGAGTGTGCCTTGATGTCCAGAATAATCTCATATTTGAAAAGTAAATCTGATGTAGAATTGATGTAGAGTTTAATTATAATTGGAAACCATTCTTGGATTGTAATTTTATATATGGATTTGTTCCAAATCCAAATTTTTCATATGCATAGAGTTTATGTCTTACTCTATCTGATTTTTTATTATGGGGCATCAGGTCAGTGTTAACTTTAGTGACCACATACTATAGGTAGATTTTATCCAGGATGATCTGTCCCTAAGATAGTTCTTCAAGTTTTCAAATGGTGCATCCACCACCATTATAACTGGGTCCATCCATGTTACTTCTGTCCATCTTTTTCCTTCCATCTTTCCTCAGCCTTAAAGATTTAACCAGAAGACTAGGTCTTCGCATAATGGATCCAAAGTACGGATATGATCTTTAACCAGTATTGATTAATGTGCTTATTGTTTTGTTAGTTATTAGTACTGCGCTAACCAAGCATTTTCAACTTAAAACCTAATAAGGGATATTTGGTTTTTGTTTAGAAAATGGATATGATAAGAAAAAAACCCTTTATGAAATTTCCTCACCATTTTACTTTAAAAAAAAAAAAAAAGACAAAAATTCTCAGTCTTTCTCAGCCTTCCATAAATGCCCATATTGTTTACAGGAATTTGTAACTTTGTTTTCCAGATGAAGGCTTTTCATTCAATCCTTTAAAAATAGAAGTTTTTCTCCAGGCACTATTGCACTTAGCGTCAAAGTCATTCAGTCACTCTTTCAGTGCTCTGGGAAAGTAAGTAATTTATCATTAAGTATATTATTCTGTCAGTGCGTTTATATTGTTGCCATTGTATTTTTATTTGTCTTGTAACATTACGAAAAAGAGGCCAGAAGCAAATAAGATTTTTATTTATTTAATGACTGCGTTTTAAAAAATAGCTATATTATCTACTTCTCTTTAAATGTCTGTGAAGATTCTCAGTCATCCAGGTCATGGTTATCCCAAGGGGGCTTTTTCAAAAGACGAATGGACTTTCTTGGCTCTTTCCCTGAAGACATTTTGCTTTTCACCCAAGAAGCTTCTTCAGTTCTGACTGGTTCACTTGAAACTGGAGACACTTCTTGGTGAGACCCGAAACGACTTCAAGGAAAAACAAAGAAAGCCCAGCTACCTTTTGAAAAAAGCACTTCTCTTTAACTTGCAATTTAAAATAGGCAGATTCCTATATAGTCCCTGATACTTGGGTACTTCTGCTTAGTTTTGCATGGCAGGAGCTTCCTCTTAAACTGCAGCATCCACAAAAAGTTCATCAATCCTTTCTCACCTCCTTGTGATCTGCAGCACAACATTATCCCCATATACATCTAAGTCTCAAGATACAGCCTCACAAGAATGACCAATGGAGCCCCGGGAGAAAGAGAGGGGAAATCCAAAAGTTTACTGCTGGAGAAGAAGAATCCTTTGTGCTTTAGATTTTGCAGTGGTGTAGTCAGCCTGGACAATGGCAAAATTAAAAGCAACCTCTCTGAAGAAAAAGTCGATGACTGGGTCCAATTATTCAATGAGAAAATGTCAGCCCCGTGATGTAAACCATGATGAAATCAACTCAATCAGAAGACCAAGCTCCTTTTGTTAAGGTTGGTTATAGTAACAGAACCTTGGGAATCTGATTGTGCTTTACCTCCTCTGCCTCTTAGCCTCCTGTGACCGAGGGAGGTGTCTTGACTGTGTCTAGTTCACTTTAGGATAAAGGCAGGGAGGTAGGGAAGACACATTTAGAGTTGCAAGATCCTGTTACTTTAACCCGATAACAAAAGTAGTATTAACATTCATGACTTTGCATTCAAGTCTTGGCTACCTCAAAGGGCTGGAACAAACCTTCTGTGAGACTTAGGCTTAAGCTAGGTTTTTCACCTTGTTGCTTTCTCTTATCTCTGACTCAACTCCCGTGAGAGAGAGGGGGGCGAGGTTTAACGGTGGTATAGATTTGGGGGAAGAGGTGGGTTCCATAAATCACTAAACCCCAACTAAATATGTAGCTAGTCAAGATAGCAGGAAGAATTGCTGTGTCACAGAGCTCTTTGTCAACCTGTTGATACTGCTAGTTTTTTAATCTAAAAATTCAGAGTTCAGAATGATCTCGGGAGACTAGACCAGTCCACTTCTCTTTCTCTCAGTTTTGCCAATTCAATCCATGTTGCATTTATGAGGTTACATAAGAAGTGACCTGTAAGAATGAATGACATGTATTCCTTAACGCTCTTGGGTTATTCATTTCTGTTCTAATAAGATTTCGAGAAATCCTCAAAACTCTGGCTGAAAGTGATGAAGGGAAGCTTCATATTCTCAGAATTATGTATGAAGTATGGAAAAATCATCCTCAGGTAAAAATGAATATTTATATTAGACTTCCTTCCTTCCTTCCTTCCTTCCTTCCTTCCTTCCTTCCTTCCTTCCTTCCTTCCTTCCTTCCTTCCTTCCTTCCTTCCTTCCTTCCCTCCCTCAGCAATTCCTGCTTTAGGTAGGAGAAAAGTGTGTTCCCTCTTTTTAATTTAAACTTCCTTTATTGAGTTAATTTAGTTTGTGTTGCTGAACAAGACCTGAAACTTTTTTCTTTTTGTATCTATTGTTTCATAAGATTATAACCAAAGAAATTGTATGCATCTATATGGCAGCTCTTAATCTCCTCCCAAAGCTAGCTCAGTCACGGACAGTCATTCTCTGGGCTCAATCAAGGAAAGAGTGGACAGAAACATTGATAGAAATCTCTGTGCCTTTTAGCAGGAATGGGGGTTGCATTCCAATGTTCCAGAGTGTCCTTTGTGTCTTTAGGAATGGTCTTCCTGCTCATGGGTTGGTACAGAGATGCAGTCCTGAACTGATGGTTTCCTGTTCACCTCTTCTCAGCTTTGACATAAGAAAAAGTTAAAAAGTAAATGATTTAAAGGTCCTCCATTGTTCAGATTTCCCCAGAAAATGTGAATGTGATGGAATCTGTAATTCTTGATGGGAAGTTATGATAAGTGGCCCTCCCAACATAAATAATTATGGTCTGCACAGCTTAGGCACTGATCTTATAGAGAGGCTGTGCTTTGAGGGATCCTGTGTAGTTTCAGTTAACTGGGATCTCGGTCTGTGAGTTTGTGTTGAAAGTTGTGTCCAGATGACAACACAACGCTACTGATGAGCTGAACAAAGTTTCTACATTTGCATAATTACACAGATGATTGCTGTACTGGTGGATAAGATGATTCGAACACAGATTGTGGATTGTGCTGCAGTGGCAAACTGGATTTTTTCTCCAGAGCTATCTCATGATTTTACAAGGTAAATAAATGTCAACCACCTCATAACTTTAAAAAAAAAAAAATCTTCAGATTTTGATTTGAATATTTCTCATAGTGAATGGCCTTAATAAAGGGGGATTTTGTTTAAGTTAAATATATTTGCTGAAAGTAAATACACTTAATGTATCTTATTGAAATTTACATCTAATTGAAATTTTACAGCCCTAGAGAATTATGATTCTGAAATTTCTGTTCAGAGGGAAGATTAGGAGGTGCAAGTTGTATCGTTGTGTTTTAAATTTGGGGCCATTTCAGTTATCTGAGAAAAGTCCAGATTTACAAGTGTTCAGCCTTATTGCTGACAACAGTCAGAATGTTTTCTCTGAACATCGGGGTTTTCTTTGCTTCTTTTCTTGCTAGATTTTATATTTGGGAGATCTTGCACTCTACCATTCGTAAGATGAACAAGCATGTGATGATGATCCAAAAGGAGCTAGAAGAAGCCAAAGAAAAACTAGCCAAGCAACAGAAAAGAGTGGGTGACTTTTTTCATGCCTGTATGAAGAAATATAGCTTGAAACATATTTCATCAGCTACAACAGTGTTTCCCAAACTTGACAATTTTAAGGCATGTGGACTTCAACTCCCAGAATTCCACAGCCAGCAATGCTGGCTGTGGAATTCTGGGAGTTGAACTCCACATGCCTTAAAATTGTCAAGTTTGGGAAACACTGAGCTACAAGAACATAAGATTTGCTTTGCTCTACTGAACTAGAGACGGGCAGCAGGGCAGAAAGTTGGTGATGGTCATCATTCTGTTGTGTCTATGGCTCAGGCCTTCTTATTTTTGAATACTTTTCATTGGATAATTTAATTTTTTTGCATCCCCATGCTATGATAAAACCACAGTCGATAACATGTAATCAGCTTCCCCATATAATTGAGCGTGATTGATTTACATTTCTGATTTATATCTCAATAGTGGAGACTTACAACATTTTTAAACAATAGTCGATATAGTCTAAAATGGGTAGGCAACTTGGCTATTTTATGACTCGTGGACTTCAACTCCCAGAATTCCTGAGCCAGCCATGCTGAGGGGAAAGGGAAACGTTTCCAAGCTGAGCCATACTGGCTCAGGAATTCTGGGAGTTGAAGTCCACGAGTCATAAAAGAGCCACGGTTGCCTACCTCTGATCTCAAACAACAGCTGAGGCACCCAATCATAGACAAAGCAGTCATTTTTGGATCACGTTAGTTTAACATTACCCAAAAACTATGTTGTGCGTTCTCAAGCCAATTTCTGATAATATATGCAATAACTGCCTTTTTATTTTTGTTTTGTTTTCAAGTCTTGAATATTTTTAACACATCTTGAAATCTGCTTATGCCTGTAACTGATTTAAAATTACAGATACAAACTTTCAACACGTTCTCATTAACTTCTGCCTCCTTAATGTCTCCTATTAACAAAAGTCTCACCCTTGAATGTTTTTGCTTTCTCTTCTGTTGTGCTCTTACTGTTTACATTTCAACCCTTTCCCTCCAGCGGGATGATGTCCGAAGCAATGAGAGGGGAAATTGGCCCCTTGAAGAGCAGATCGAACGTTTGCAAGAAAAAGTTGAATCAGCTCAAAGTGAACAAAAAAACCTCTTCCTTGTAATATTCCAGGTAAAAGCAGGGACCATATTGATGGGCCAATGAAAAGGGCACTCTTAAAAGATTAGTGTGGCTGCCAAATTCTAGAACAAGCGTTTCTGCTTCACAAGGTTCCAAATTAAAATTCTGTGCATTTGAGAGCAAGTTGTTGAAAATAACGGCAGGTAATCCTTGACTTACAGCAGTTCATTTAGTGACCGAAGTTACAATGTCTCTGGAAAAAAGTGACCTGTGAATATTTTTCACGCTTGCCAGCGTCGCAGCATCCCCATGATCCCGTAATCAGAATTTGGATGTTTGGCAACTGGTTGACATTTGTGACGGTTGCAGTGTCCTGGGGGGTCACGTGATCACCTGTTGCAATCTCCTGACAGGCAAAGTCAATGGGGAAGCCAGATTCATTTCACAACCATGTGACTAACTTAACTGCAGTGATTCGCTTCACAACTGTGGCAAGAAAGGTCATAAAATGGGGCAAAATTCACTTTAATTACTGTCTCACTTAGCAAAAGACATTTTAGGCTTAATTGTGGTGGTAAGTCCAGGGCTAGCCGTACTGAGTCCATGTTTGCTAAGGCTGTCATTCTCTACTCAGTTATTCCCTACTTAAGTCAGAGACACTTTTGACCCCTACTCGAAAGAAAAGTAATCTTGCCTACTGTGAATCCAAGGCCAATAATTTCACCTTGTTGATTCCTTCCAGCGTTTCATTATGATCCTAACAGAGCATTTAGCACGAAGTGAAGCAGGAGGCATTGATGTAGCTACACCTTGGTACAAGAACTGTATAGAGAGGCTGCAGCAGATCTTCTTACAGGCAAGTCTTACCTATGTCAGAATGGATGTGGCTGTTGAAAGTGAGATTATCTGGAAATCAATCTTGGCACCATTGATCGGCAATTTCTTCGTAGCGGCTTGATTCAAAAGCCTGAACAGGATATTGTCAGATTGTAGTATTTTGTTCATTATTGGCCCAAATTGAACTTGGATTTTAGCTATGCTATTTTTGTTGTTTTCTTAGATAAAGTTGTGTCTGCATGTGTTAAATGATTTGTAGAATTATTTGCTGCCTACAGATACCAAGGAGAAGCCGGTGAATATCTCTCAGAGATGAATGTGTCCAGCTGGTTTTGCATCATTGACATGCTGTTACTAATTAAGTCACAGCACTTTCTAGATTGATATTGCCATTTAAGATCAGACCAAAATCCTTTTTCTTCATTAGAAATTCAGGCAACACAAAATATATCTGTTATTTTGGACATTTTAGTAATCTCATTTTGCTGGTATTTATTTGTTTAATCAATTTATAGGGCTGCCCATTTCACAGAAGTGACTCTATGCAGCTAACACATTAAAAAAGAATACAAAGATCAGTAAGTCAACAAGACATCAGAAACCTATGATAGTAGCCAAGACCAAACCCAACAGAGGTAGTCCTTGATTTACAACCATCCATTAATCGTTTGAAATTACACTGATGCTGAACAAAGGGACCTGAGACTTGTACTCAAAGTTACAGCTGTTGCAGCATCCCCACAATCACATGATTAAATTTGGGACACTTGGCAATCCGACCGACAGCAAGGACGCGGCAACAGCCTCCATCTGCCTATGTTCCCTTCCCAATCCAGCCTCACCAGGTCTCAGAGGCTTTGGGCCTCCTCCCTGCCCTCATGCCTTGCTCCATTTACTTTTCCAGAGATTGATTTTCTGAAAGAGTAGCAATAGCAATAGCATTTGGACTTATATATTGCTTCACAGTGCCTTACAGCATTATCTAAGTGGTTTAAGAGTCAGCATATGGCTCCCAACACTCTGGGTCCTCATTTTACTGATCACGGAAGGATGGAAGGCTGAGTCAACCTTGAGCTGAGGAGAATCGAACTGCTGGCAGTCAGCAGAATTAGCTTGCAATACTGCATTCTACCCACTGCATGTGGCCTTTCTACTGAGGGTCTTCACACAATCCCGGAAGCGGGTCACATTCTGGAAGCGGGTGCCCCTCTTTCAATCTCTCAGAAGGATGCTATTTTCCAGAATTATTAAGTTCTGGGAAACAAAACAGTATATAGAAGCAGCTCAAGACACTGTTCCCTGATTCGGTGGGCGGGGCCCAGGAGAAGGGAAAGTAAAGCACAATCAGACTTGCAAGATTCAGTTTATAGTGTATCTTTATCTAGTTCTAGTCTTCACGTGGAGTCTGTTTCTTGATGTGATCTTGATCCAAGGGGCCCTAAGACTCACAGCCATTTAATGTCCCCAACCACAGCCTCCAGACTCTCTGATAGAACCACCAGTGGCATCAGTTGGTAGGCCAACAACAGAGGTGTAGAGCTGAACATCATTAGCACACAATTTGATGTCCCACACTGCACTGTCAGATGACCTCACCCAACAGCTTCAGGAAGATATTAAATAGAAATAGGGAGAGTGCCAAATCCCGAGGAACCCTGCAGATAAAATGCTGTGAATTAGATCTCTCTCTCCTGACTGAAACCACCCTTGGAGGAAGGTGGATGATCAAGGCAGAACTGCATTCCACTTCTAATCTCCAGAATCTAGAAGAATTCTGTGATCAAAGGTATCTATGAAGCTGAAGTAGAACCACTTTCTCAACAACCTTCCCCAAGAAGAGAAGATTGGAGACAAGTTTAAAGTTAGCCAAAACTATCAAATTCAGCAGTGGCTTCTTGAGGCAACATTACCTTTTTTCATCAGTGGTTCCACCATTTTGTTTTAAGAATGGATTCATCATTGCCAGGATCCAACCACATACCATATTCTGAGAAACCTTAGCTAATCAGGAGCACGCAGGTAGCTTAGCTAACAGTTCCATTTAAGCAGCCAAACTTTCTGTTAGTCACATGCTGGGCCCAACTGTGATTGTTATTGTCTCTAAAACCTTTAATTACCAGGATTGGCTTTTATTAGATATGTCTCCCAAGCCCTGGGTCTTTCATTGATGATTCTAAATGACTAAATGAATGCAAGATTCAAATCTATCATCTAAAATTAGATGGCAGTCCCATAAACATTAGACAGTGGTACTGGCATGGTTACAGAAAGCTGTCTTAGACAAAGTTTTACATGGATTTAATTAAGACTTTGTTTTATTTGTACAGATTTGTAGCTGGAGATGGATGTCTGAAGTTGAAGTTTATGTATTTCTGTTTCTAATTTCTTTCTTTTTTCTTTCTTTTTATTATTTTAGACCAACAAAACAAAACACAACAAACATTACACATTCTAATTTCTGTTTATTTTATACAGTATTTTTATTACCTTCATTTTACAGTGCTCTGGAAGTGATGGGCTGATAGATATTAAGTAAATAATATTTTGTAATGACCATTTAATCTTTCATTTCTGTATAAAAGCAGTTAGTATGCTATAAACCTACCACTTCATTTGATACTGGATTTCATGATTAAGATTGTCCAGTCTGGTTTTTCTGATTGTTCCAGACCAGATTCTGTTTTTAGTTGTGTTGACTTGAGTTGCACGTATGTATAGTATAGTTGTGCTGTACCTACCATACAAATCAAACTTGCAATATTAACCCACAGGTGGCAAGTACAAACAAGATATTAAACTTTTAGAAAGATGCAATGTTTTTTTTATTTAAGGTGCTACATCATTTCCAAACTTAACCGAAATGCTTTTTTTGTGTCTTAGCATCATCAGATCATCCAACAGTACATGGTGACCTTGGAGAACCTTCTATTTACAGCAGAATTGGATCATCACATACTGGCTATATTTCAGCAGTTCTGTGCACTCCAGGGCTGAGTACTGTAGCTTTTTTTTTTTGTATAGGACTTAATTTCATCTTGTTAAATTTAAGATGAAAACTTTGATGGGAAAGAAAGGAAAAAAATATAATCTGAAAGTGCTGTGCTAAATAATACACAGTACTCAAATTTTCAGCAGTAGGGGCCTTATGCTAGTTATGATTCCTGAAGGTTTGGGATAGAACAGTGTTTCCCAAACTTGACAATTTTAAGGCATGAGGACTTCAACTCCCAGAATTCCACAGCCAGCGTTGCTGGCTGTGGAATTCTGGGAGTTGAAGTCCACATGCCTTAAAATTGTCAAGTTTGGGAAACACTGGGATAGAATAACGCGTGGATTTCTAAATTTGAAATGGTTTGAATGTTGACTCTGCCATAGCATCCCTTTTGTGCCCTCCTATTGTTGGTATAAAAGTTAAAAATAGAAGACAATAAATAAACGTGGCTCTTTGTTTACCCCTTGCATATTATGCAACAGGTTCCATAATAATGTGAAACAAGTCTCAAAACATATGAATCTGTCTGAAGATGTCCTTTTTGGTGGTAATGCTCAAAGCTCCGTAAGAAACTGAAGTCTCAAATATATGAATATTCAAACGGCCAAGTCTGCAAAGAACTTTTGGATATGTTTGCTATCAAAATGAATTATCATGGTTGTATGAGACATAATTGAAATACAACATTTTTTTTTATATTGGTCTAATGTGCTTATTTTGGGTTACCTAGAATAGAAACACACTTAATTACTGAACCAACAATTTGTGCTGCTCATTTGTAATGCAGATATAAGTTGCATTAAGTGACTTAATAAAACAGTGGTTCTCAACCTGTGGGTCGGGACCCCATTTGGGGTCGAACAACCATTTCATGGGGGTCACCAAACAAGGCTGTCCGCCATTTTTTTCCCCTTTTCTTTGGCCACGCCCCTGGCACCTGGTGATGTATAAGTGGTTGGGGGTCACCACAACATGGGGAACTGTATTATGGGGTCGCGGCATTAGAAAGGTTGAGAACCACTGTAATAAAAGCTATCAACACTAGCCTGATCTGCCTTCCGTAGCTCAAGATTGTCTGATTACTATGGAGAAAGTGTATTTTTGTTTCATTGGCCTAGACCAAGAAGACAACCAGGACTCTTGTGCTTCTTTTTATTTATTTATGTTTACTCATAAATTGGATAAGCCAAATCATTAGATTAAAGGCTGGCTTTGCCAATGTTGTTATCAACGTCTTAACTTGAGAGTAAGAAACTTGAGAGTTACTTAAGGGCCTATTCTTAATAGTAGAAAATATATACAGCTCAGAGCTGAATTACTGGGTTCTTAGTATTCCCATTTATCATCACTAGGCAAGACAGCACATTGAACTGCTAATGACATCCAGCCAATAAATGAAAAATAAGTTCACAGATTACTAAAGTATTCATTTACCAATATATGACAAGCCCAGATATTTTCCCTCCAAGTAATGTGTTCCTTTAACAAGAGCTAGGTAAGGAGACTTCCATTGCCATAATAGTAATACTGTGTTTTCCCCAAAATAAGACTGGGTCTTATATTTATTTTTGCTCCAAAAGACACATTAGGGCTTATTTTCAGGTGACGTCCTACTTTTTTCATGTACAGGAGGCAGTGAGCACGCAGGAGCCGATGGTGTCTGGCAGCAGCTGCAGCCTGCCAGCCCCTTGGCCAGTGCACTATGAGATTGTGCAGCCTGCGCAGCGCAGGTGAGTCAGAGAGCCGGGGTGGGGGGAAGGCATGCAATCCAGCCTACCAGATGCAGCTGGCCCGCCCATGGCCCATCTGGTGGGCTGGGTTGCCAGACCTCTACCTCTGCCTGCTGCTGGTGCCGCTACTGTGAGGCAAGGCAGTTGGTGGGACGGGGGTGGCCTGGCTGCGGGACCCGCTCGCTCACCTGCCCATCTCACTACACCTGCCAGACACCTGCTGAAGCCACGCAGGGCAAGGTAGGTGTTACCACCCGGTCCTTCGGTTGCCCCCACCTGTCTGCATCACTCTCCTCACGTGAAGGACGCGCTCTGCCAGCCCTGTTGCCACCTCCAAGCAGCTGTCCTGGTAAACCCACGAGGTGAGGGGGTGGCAACCTCGCTGATGCCGGGCTCTGAAGCCGTCCCCACAGCCACCTTCTCTGGTGCCCTCTCCTCTGCCTCGTCCTTGCAACTAGTCTGCAAGAGGCAAAAGGAAGTGTCAATGGTGGTGGCGGCGGCTTCTGAAATTGATCCAGGGAAGAACGGATGGCTGAGGAAACCCTTCTGCAGCCAGCAAAAGAGCCAAGTGGCAATTGCTCAGGGAAGAAAAAAAGGCAAGGGTGTGTGTGAAGAAATCTTCCTCTTGATTGCTTCTTATGGGGAGTTTCTGGCTGCACGGGTCACAGCGAGAACTCGGAAGTCCCGGGCTGGCTTCCGAAGGCACAGGGCTGGCTGTTGGCTGGAGCTGAGGCATCTTTGGGAAGGGTCCCCTCCTCCTCCTCCAGAGACCTATGGATCCTGCACCTGGGCCCCCACAGGTGCCCCCTCCAACACAAGTGACATGGAACTAGCCCCCCCCCCCCACACCGCAATCACAATACTAAATGCCTGTCTGGCTGATGATCTTAACTGGGGCTTATTTTGGGGGTGGGGTGTAATATTACGATCATCCTGAAAAATCATGTTAGGGCTTATTTTCTGGTTGGGTTTTATTTTCGGAGAAACATGGTAGTTTAAACTACATACTGCTCTACCCTACAGGGCCTCAAATAATTTGTTCAGCTGTACTGTACATTCCTAGCAAATCTTCAGCCCTCCCAGTAGCATTCTCTATGGCAATACATGGCTCAATCCGAAGTTTTGGGGCTTAAAAGGTCTGTGACTGTGTTGAAATAACACTAAATCAAAATGACACAAACCACACTATGGTGTATTATGTTCTCTGTGTATGATCTTCAAAGTTGGAAAGTGTTTTTCTAACCCACAAACTACTGTAGATATATATATGAAAAATGTTAAGAATGCATGCAGTGATAACAGATAAGCATTTAACTGTGTAAATATTATATAGTTAAAATATTTTTATTATTCAATAAATGTAACATTTTTATAAAAGGATTATTATGCCTCTTTTCTACCAGATTTTCAGTTCTTATTTCTGGATAATGGTTAGGGTATGCAAAGTAGGCCAGAAAGAATATGCCATATCAATTATATGATATGCCATATCAATTATATAAACACTTGAATACAAAAATGCATCGAATGTAAATCCAAATCGTTCTACATCTTTTCATAGGTTAATTCATGGCCACATGTGCTGCAGATCTTTCTGTACGTATCATCATCTATCGTTTCTTCAGCTCCATAGTCATGTTGGTGGATACTTGTGTCTTTTTTCCATAAACTACTTCTTACAGCTCGCCGTAATTCTAATACAATAGAAATAAGGAGCACCGTAGTTAAAACACGCACATACACACACACAAATAAATAAAATCAATTAACCCCAATGACATTCTGTATGTACTCTGAATGGGAGTATTGTATTGTATTCCAAAACATAACTAGGGACTAAATCCTAATTATTTTCATTAATGTTCTGTTTTTGAAAGTGAATGTGCAAATGGAATTGGGGTAAATCTAGAGTGATTTTTAAGGTCCATTAGATAGATCAGAGGTCCTCAACCTTTTGGGCACCAGGGACCAGTTCCATGGAGAGGTTTTTTTCCGTGGATCAGAGGAGGCGTGGTTTTGTGTGCTGCCTGCATCCCGTGGATGGGGCTTTGCTTGTTTGCGTGGACCAGTTGCTGGCATGCCGCAACCCGGTACCAATTCACAGACCCGCAGTTGGGGACCCCTGAGATAGATGACAGTGATCATAAAAAGCAGACACAAAAGAATGTAACTCTTTCTCTGGATTTCATATATTAAGTCCCTCATCTTTCAGCGAGTGGGGCGTCAGTCACCAAGCATATGATGAGTGCAGTAAAGCTGGCTGGTTGTGTGTATGTGTGGGCAGGGGTAAGTAGATTGGCTACTTGCAGAATTCCAATTTACCTGACAGTTCTGCCATCCTTTCTAGCTCTCTTCCCCCCCCCCCCATTAGCTTTCCTTTTTCTTTTTGAAAAATAAGCACTAATATGAGACTTGAATTCTAGTTTGATTTAGACACAAAGGCAGCTGGGTGAACTTGTGCCAGTCCCCCTCTCTCAGCCACGAGAAGCAGGCAATGGCAAACCACTTTTGAAATCTTTGTTGCAAGGGCTTTTCCAGGCAATTGCCAAGAGCCAACATTGACTCAAAGGCACTAAAAAAAGAAAAGAAAAGCACTGCTATAAACAGTTGCATCAACCCTACATTTTTACTTTTGAGTCAAATATACTGGGTCTGAGCGGAATCCAAGAACGTTGTTTGAAAGAAAGCTAATTTGTGGAGACCAGTACATTGTCCTGCAGTAGAGAGGGGGCAGGGAGGTTTACATTTACCTTTAACTTTTTTATCAAATTTTTTCTGTTTCATCTTCTCTCTGTTATCTTGGCGGTTTTCTTTAGCTTCTTCTAGTGCTTCCTCACTACCCCAAACTTCAAGGGAGCGCTTAATTACCTGTAAATACCAAGCATCATTTGAATAAGATTTAGGGGACTAGAAAGAAATGGTTAGATCAGCTAGGGCTACTGTATCTAGGCCAGTGATGGCGAACCTTTTAGAGACCGAGTGCCCAAACTGCAACCCCAAACCCACTTATTTATTGCCGGGTGCCAGGTGGGCGTGGCCCACTGGGTGGGCATGGCTCTGGTGGTTATGGCAGATTGGGTGGATGTGGCCAAGGTGGCCGTGATCACCTCGATGTTGCTCATGGGGAGGGACGCCTGTGGGGGCAGGGTTGGGGGAGATCCAGGGGGTCTCTGGCAGGTAGGGCGGAGGGCAGGAGGCTTGTCCTGGGTGAGGCGAAGCAAGGCGAGGAGGGCGGGGGTGCCATTGTCACAGGGCAAGGTGAGGCAGGGGTCGGGGCGGCTGCTGCCTGACACCATCAGCCCTCGCACACAGAGGCCAGCGAGTGCATGGGTGCTGGGATGCATCCAGCCATATGGGCCCTCGGTGAGTTAGTGGGCGGCTGGTTGAAGAGGGACGGTTGCCATCTCCGGGGCATGGCGTGCTTGCCCACAGAGAGGGCTCTGAGTGCCGCCTCTGGCACGCATGCCATAGGTTCACCACCACTGATCTAGGCTACAAAAGCCTGGGGAAATATTCGCTGGTAACAAAAGATTTTCTGTATGTGTTTTCTAACCCTGGGAGAAAAGACAAAGGAAAACCTTATATGCAGTAATGTTCTAGCCCCATCTTTGTGTTGGCTGCTGTACAACAAAGAAAGGCTCTTGTTCTCAGCTAGCTCTCTTCAGCAAAGAATATAGGGCTATCTTCACTTAGTACTATTTTCATTCAGTATCTGTGGGGAAAGGGCTGTCTTATTTAAGAAGATTCTTTTCATTGAAGAATAGCAATTTATACGAAGAAGCAGTCCCGTTTACTTTTTCTGACAATACTACAATAGAAATGAACGCTTGTGGGAAACAGCATGGCAATCGTGCAATAGATTCAGAAAGACCGTGGAAGTTGCAATGAGATTAGTTTCAGAGGCTGAACCTTTTTTTTTTTTTAAGGAAATAGGAAATGAATCCCTCCTTAGTATATATTAAACTATATTGGTAGTTTAATGGTAAGTTACAGAGTGTTATCTGTAACCATTTGCCACACTGTTTCAAAGGGTTCCTCAATTTTTTGCAGGTTACAAACACCCTTCCCTTCCCTGTTGATAGAAAACTACACGGAATCAAAAGGCCTTGCCTCAGTAGAAAGGCACACTCTGATATAATTCAGTTCCTACTTGTAACCTACCAGCAACAACCAAAAATATCAAGAGACAGTTGGATCATATAGCTCAGTGGTGGCGAACCTATGGCACGCGTGCCAGAGGCGGCACTCGGAGCCCTCTTGATGGGCATGCGTGCTGTCACCCCAGCTCCACCACTCCCTGTAGCCCCTCCTCACCAGCAGCCCCCTGGAGGAGAGTCGCCCAGGGTGCGGCCTGTGCAGAGCAGCGCAGCCAAAGACATGGCAGCCGGGCAGCAAGGACAAGACTCTGCCTTCACGCCCCATCACTTGCAGGTGATGCTGTGAGGTGCAGACAGAGGGCATGGCCGCCATGACGTTGCTGGGCCACCTGGGCGATCAGCTGTGGCGGGCTGTGGAGGCGGTGGGTGGCCTTGCAGGCAGGAGAGGTGGGGGTGGGGCAGGGACAAGGCGGTTTTTGGGCACTCGATCTCTATAAGGTTCGCCATCACTGATATAGCTGGATCATATATGTCCAACTCCAGAGAAAAATTGGAATGTTGTTAGAATACAGAGAAGTCATACTGTTGGAAGAAAAATATTAAGAGGAGAAGATTCAATACCTGTAGTTTTAAATAAAGTTTCATATCACCCCAGTGTGGATTATGAGGATTTTTCTTCAGAATGAATCTAAGCACTGGTTCTCTCTTGTCCAAATCACAGTCTTTCAGAAGATACTCTTGCTTTGCTTCAGTCCTTGTTAAGAGTTTATGTTTGTTTTCAACATCTCTGAAATAAGACCCCAATCCAAACTGAACATGCATTCTATCTATTTGCATATATCAAATAATATAGAGGCTACATCACTAACTAATACTTAACTTTGTATTTTTATGTTCAGTGGAACATATTTTAAGATAAGCACACCGGATATCAGGTTGGTCTGTGCTAAAAAAAAGCCTTGAAAATTATTTGGAAAAAGAGCTTCAAACTTTACAAAACCACAGTTTTTTTTTTCCAACTTCCACATGAACCTGAAAAAAACTATAACTGCTTTAATGAACAGAATATTTAAATCAATCCTTAAGCCACATCTTTTTTCAAGCCTTGTGTGGAAGCCTGTAAAAGGGTGCATTAAATGAACATTAAAAGGTATGCTCGGGTGAAATCAAACACTTCTTCCAAATCATTTTTGAAGCATGCACAGTATTAAATATCAATGGAACCACGCTGTAATCTGAATTTTATCTTTAAGCATTCCACTTGACAGAAATAAGCACAAGTTTGACAATTTAAAATAGAATCCTAAACACACTTACTAGAAAGTAAGATTCCCTGGGAATATTTTCCAAATGTGCATCCATAAGTGCTATTTAAATAGGTGCAACACTTAAATTAATCCCACTGAAATCAACAGGATTGTTACAAGTGCTTAAATCTGTTTTGATTATGCTCAAACCTCTATGTATCTGTACTTATCTAACACTGGAAATATGTTGACAACGATGTACTGTATAAAGATAATCAACACAGCATATATTATATATATATATATATATATATATATATATATATATATATATATATATAATATGCAATCTTATAAATGTTTACTTATTCATGTTTACACTATAACAAAGATCTTTATCGTCTGTAAGTATATTTGGGATTTCAGCCTTTTAGTCTGTTTCTACATGTACATCTATATGTTTCTACATGTACATTTATCAAAATAAATGTCATTGTGTTAATTGAGTATATTCTTGCAAAAGGACACACTCCGTTTCTGTTAAAATTTATGGTTTTAAAATGTATTCATTTGCATATTACCAACATTTGGGGGGCTAGTATACATTTAAAAATATTTTGATTATTCCTTCTTGATTATCCAAAAATATAACACTTGTTAAAAGTAATATTTTTAACTGATTGATCTGATCTGATGCTGCACAACTCCAATGACTCTGGACTTAAATTAAGTTTATAATTATTTTTTTACACCAAGCTAGAAATTTTTTCAATGCTAACAAAATGAAACACTAAATCCAGTTATTTAGTCATTCTTAATCCACAGTTGCCAAGAGTCAGAACTGACTTGAAAGTACAGAAACAAAATCGCTGTACCGGCAATTATCACATGTTGCCACGTCAAAATGGTTCATGAGATAGGAGTCCATGAATTCCTTCCCACATTCTTCGCAGATTAGATAATCAAATTCTAATACCGGCCCTATTAAAATAAGAACGGAAGCACAATAATGACAATTCAAGCTGTTAAATTTATCCAAAATAGTAAAGTAGCAATAACAGTAAATGCAAATACAACATAAAAAAAATAAGCTTTGGAATCTTGGAAATTACATTTTATTGTGTTTTATTGTCTATAATATTTATTTGTTATGTATATGTAGGGGGTGGGTCTATACATATGTTCTAGGTGTGTGTCATGTATGTGTTTCACTTTGAGAGCAGGCAACTAAATTTCATTTTTGATGTGTGCCGTTGTGCCCACAGTAAAAAAATGACAATAAAGGTTATCTTATCTTATCTTATTTATAAACCTTGATAAAAACAAGCACTGCTTATTAGAACTAAGCTTGCTTTTCCAGGTTAGGCGAGCTGTGCTGTTGATGTGGTTTTATGATACTCTACCTTGGATAACAAGGGTTATTGTTCTGTAACTATTGATTTCAATCTTTGTATGCTGCCCACAGTAACTTTAAGGAAATTCTTGACTCAGTAATGCAACCTATTCCAACCTGGTAATCTCTAGATCTGTTGTCTCCATCCGTACTCACTGTAATTCTCAGTCAATTTTAGATTAAGATTAGCAAATTTATATTCTTATTTAACCAATGCTGAACCTAAAACAAGAACATATGGCTCTTTTTGATCAAAATGTCCTATGTCTTGCTTATTCAGGCACTTATTAAAATAAATCAAATTACCAGGGGGATGTACAATTTTCTCAGTCTGGTGTCGATTTTTTTCTTCTTTCTCTTCCTCCTCCAGAAAAAAACCTCCTCCTGTATCTATTGTCTTTGGAGGTGCTTTAACTTTTGAACTGCCTGTAAAGATAAAATAACAATTTGTGTACCTGTACAGATAAAATGACTTTATTTTGAAACGACTCCATAACATTCATTATATAAACTACTTTCAGTCACTGATGAGACTTCAACACTTTTAGACTTCAACAGCTTCAACACTTTTAGATCACAGTCTTGAAATATATACATTTACACATCTTGTATCCACCTCAAACTGTGATGCAATAGATCTAATTCATAAAACAAACTGGGAAGATACGAGTGAGTCCATATATTCACTGAGCCACTGTTTATGTAATTACATTTCACTGAATGAAGCTCAATTGGCTAGGTTTGCCCATCATGCTAATAATATAATACAGAATGACAATGGCTTGGTTTAGTCAGCGCATTAAGCCAATAACGTCAATGTGCATTTTTTCTTCACTTTTGAATAAAATATCCCTCTCTGTAGCTTGTTCCATAAACATTCTTCCTTATTATTACGATGCAGGAATGCAGGCTGTGAATGCAAGTCCAATGAAAGTAGATGGATATTATGGGAACCACGCTTTGCTTCTCTGTGCACTCGCTGCAAAAGAATGTGGCAACCCTTTTTACAATAAACTTGTTTAATTTCTCAGAATGTACACTTTTATTAGGGAAAGTCTTAAGAACATCCCTACATCATCATCTTCATATGACTTCCTTATAAAGTGCACAAACTAACAGGAGATACCGTCCCCTATATGACACAATAACAGGATAGGGCAAACCTTCGCCAGGAGAAGGGTAGGGCCAGTTCGCCAGTCTAGCTTGCCTGAGCATCAAAGCCCGCTGGCGGTTCCTCTCAATCTTTGCCCTCATGGTCTCGGAGAGTGTGTTTTTTTCTCCTTTGGCAGCACTTGGATCCATGGCCAAATTCAGAACCACTCATCTAAAAATGGGAAGAGGTAGTTGAGCAATAAATCAATAGCCAAAGGACCGCTCAATATCAATTTGACCATATGTAACAAAACGTCGAATGAGGTGAGATGGCATGAATACTTGGATGGGTGATTGGTGGGCTGCTCGACTGCAAGTCGACCCCCCCCCCCAAAAGCAAAACCCGACAATCTATTTCGCAAGGCTGCCAAGAAAACTGCAGAGACGCATTCCCCCCCCTCCAAAAAAGAGGCGCCACTACTGATAACGTGGGCTTCAGCGCACAAATGTTTGTGCTCACTTTATGTCACCGGTCTTTGTTGTTTTTCCTTGCTAGCTTCAGCAAGGGAGATTTAGCAACTCGGCTCTCAGCAAAGGCTAGCCCGCGCCGCCCGTCAAACACGGTGACAGCAAGAAAATCCGAGAACACCCTTCAACACCACGACCACCCGCGGCCACAGTACTTACAGGAAGCACAAAGTATTGGCTTCTTTAACAGAGTGCGCATGCGCTGGTAAAAGCGCACACTCACTCACTCACTCACTCACTCACCGAGATCCAATGGGGTGCTTTTGACCATAGATTTAAAAATAAGAAAAGACAATCTTTCCATAGGTAGCGGGTTTTTCAATGTTTTTTTCAGGGCGACAGGATTTTTTTTTTGTAATTTTTCCATTTTTAAAAATGGTCCTGTACAATTATCTTTATAGTGTGCAATATAAAGTCGGGATGAGAAAGATAAGTTTGGTGTTATATGATCTCAAGAGCAAATCGTAGCTACGCTAAGAGTAGTTTACAGAACTGACTGAGCATGTAACCAAGATCAAAGCCAATCTCTTAGGTCTCAGTAGAAGACGCTTTCTCTGAGGACATGTAGGCATATCTTCAAAAATTGAGGCAACTCCAAATTTGAAAAAAATCGAAGGATGATTTCGAAAGAGCAAGAACTCCAATTTTTCTAATTTTCTGCTGTACAATATGTGTTTGGCGGCCAGCCGCCTGGATTGCTGGGAGTTGTAGTTCGGCCACATCAGATGTATAAATTGCTCAATATAGAAAATAAAGCAAGCACGTGGTGTTTTGACAACCGACAGTAGAGTGCGCTGAAACCTTTGCAAAATTAATATCTTCTACTTTTGTACAAATTGCGTAGTTGGCGTAAACATACAGAATTATGGTGGTAGTAAACATTACAGAAATATAGCCTTCAATCTTTTGATTTTATTTTAAAATTGAAATAATTAATTACATGCCATCAAGCCCAGTAGATTTTTTCCCCCCTAATCTGGTCTTTCAGATCTTCCAATGGTGCACCCATTACACTGTAATTGAATCCTTCCAGCTCCCGATGACCATCTTCTCTTTCTCTCCACCTTTCCCAGCATTACAGTCTTTCTCAGAAAACTAAGTCTTTGCGTTATATGTTCAAAATAGGATAATTTGAGACTGGTACTCCGGATTGATTTGTTTGATGATCCATTTCTTGGTATTCTGGGTTGCCCATAAGATTCCCTTCTCCCATACCAAAGTTCAAAAGCATCAATTCTCTTCCTGTCCTGTTTCTTCTCAAAGTCCAAGTTTCACTTCCGTAGAGTGTCACAGGGAATACCATGGTTTATGTAATTATGTAATGTGTAGGTGTAATCACGTTGTGACATCTGGATATCTTTCTAAGGCCTTCATGGCTGCCCTATTGAGGACTAGTCGGCAGGGTGTTTCTTGACTGCTTATTCTTTTATTCTGCTGTTGGCCTATCCCAGGGGTAGGCAACCTTGGCTCTTTTATGACTCGTGGACTTCAACTCCCAGAATTCCTGAGCCAGCATGGCTCAGCTTGGAAAGCTCTCCCTTTCCCCTCAGCATGGCTGGCTCAGGAATTCTGGGAGTTGAAGTCATAAAAGAGTCATAAAAGAGCCAAGGCTTCCTACCCCTGGCCCTATCCCAAAAGGTGGAAGCTACCTGCCATTTCAGTATACTCTGTGTCAGTTCTAAGGTTGGTCGTACTTCTTTTAATATGTTTGGTCTTGGTGAGTGGTTCTGCCCACACAATTCTCAATAGCCCAATGTGGTAGCTGAATATCACAGAGGGATAAAGAGGTCAACATGGAAGGCAGTACATCTCACTAGGACAGACACTGAAATGCCATTGAGGATTTGTGCTTTGGCAAGAGTAATAACGTATTCCTAACCAGCACCACTTGATTGAAACTTCTCTGCACTCAGTTACTGGTTAGAAAGAAGAACTTCAAACTGGTGATTAAAACTATTTCCAAGCAAGAAAATATGCCTGCCTCCAGAGCATGAGAGTGCTCTGTAAGAGTTAGAGACAGGAAACAGAAAAGTCTCTGCTGTATATTTTACTATGGAATGAGAAGTCTCGGACCACGGAAACTCATATCAAGGGTTTTTGAAAATTAGCCTTGCAGATTGCAACAAATCCTATTTCAACTAAATATTCAAAACCAGGACATTGTGACTTAAGCCTTGATGTTGCAACACCACGGTATCTGTTACTTTCACAATCAGAAATCTGATTGTGATTATTTATTTTGTTACTTTTTAATTAATAACAAAAAGAAAAAAGAGCCAAATATAATGGTAATATATGTTGTCAGTAAGGATAAAAAAAATGCATAAAATTGCTGCTTTCCCCAGAAGGGAGTTGTGTGATGGAATTATATTTATAAGTGGGCTAAGCACAAAAGACTTGAGTCTTCATCCACAACTGAAACCAAGCCAAAGTGGTATTATTATTATCAGTATTTACATCATCCTTTCCCAAGCAATGGTGCAATGGTGCTCTCTCTGTTTTTCTTTAAGAGGAGGGACTGCAATACTTCTAGCACTTTGTGTAATATTTGTTTTCTTTATAACTGTATTGCATATGTGTGTGTGTATATGTCTATGCGTGTGTGTGCCTCTGTGTGTGCGTGTCTGTGTTTGTGTGTGTGTGTTGGGTATACAGGATGTACCAAACACCAGGTCTCAAGACAACTTTCTGTGAAAAAAGAAATTAACAAAACATATTGTGACTGACCCATGGAACCCAATCTTTGATGCTCCCTGTTTACCCACATGAAGACATTCTGGAGGTCAGAGGGGCCAAGTAGTCTGTATCAGCTCCTGAATATCTAGAGCAGGGTTTTCTGAAACTTTCCTCAAAGGACCCTTTCTCACTTTTAAAAATTATGGAGAACCTCAAAAGAGCTTTGGTTTATATACATGATAGCATTTATCATATATTGACCTATTGAAAATTGAAATTGACGCATTCACTACTGCTACTGCTGCTCACAATTGTTTGATGAGATTTTAACATTGTATTATTTTTCACCATGGGCTGGCAAATAATTGTGATATCATGGAACTCTGAGAAGGTCTTGGGGGATTCCCACACGCAAGTCCTAGGGCCAGAAACCTTGTCTTAGAGGAAGGAACATAAGAGGAGCTTTGTGGGAAGAATCCAGGGAAAGAAATATTTTGTGGAATATTAAAAACACAGAATATATTTCCCCAAAGGTTGGGGTTAGGGTTAATTTGATTTAACTGAGATTTATAGTGGGAAGGACCAGTGTGTGAAAACCAAGAGTTCTGTTTCCCTTTCTTTTCCTCTTTCCTTGTCTTTGTGTGTGTGTCTGCGTCAAAGTCTTTGTGCATTATGTAAATGTTAACTGTTAAATGTCCCTAATCCCTAGAGCAGTGGTGGCAAACCTATGGCATGGGTGCCAGAGGCGGCACTCAGAGCCCTCTCTGTGGGCACACATGCTGTTGCCCCAGCCTTGCCTCCGCCCACAACCTCCTCCTCACCAGCAGCCTCCCTGGAGGAGAATTGCCCCTGAGCATGGCCCACACGGAGCAGCGCAGCCAAGAACATGGCAGCCAGGCAGCATAGACAAGACTCTGCTCTCATGCCTCAACGTGCACAGTCGATGCTGTGGGGCGTGGGCAGAGGGCGTGGCCGCCATGGTGCTGCTGAGCTGCCTGGGCAATCTGCAGCGGGTCCTGGAGGCAGTGGGTGGCCCTGCGGGCAGGCAGGGTGGGACAGAGCAGAGGCGGGGCAGGGGCGGGGCGGGGGCAGGGGCAGTTTCTGGGCACTTGGTCTCTAAAAGGTTCACCATCACTGCCCTAGAGAAAAAAATATTCTGCCTTTTTAATATTCCCCAAAATATTTCTTTCTCTAATTCTTCTCACAGCTTTTTCCTCATTTCTCCTGGTATCTAGCGAGAGCCCTCTAAGAATATTAGGGGCTGAAGAAGGCACAGTAATGTTTCAATAAATACATTTTGCTAAGATTCACCTTCCTTTTTCAAATGATTATGATTATATATTGAAAACAAGATATTAACTGACTAGTATAGATAGGTAAGCAATTATATGTGGTCCAATAAAAGATCAAGTGCTAGATTCAAGATTTTGCAGGATTCGAGAGAGCAGAGTGGGCCAGCGGCTCCAAACATTAAATTGTTATTTAACATGGATTTCAGAATCCATTGTAATTCCTTATATTTCTGCTGCTCCTATGGCATGGTCAAGAATTTCAGATCATTTGCATAAATACTTTTGGTTTGATAAAAAAAATAGAAGTAAACAATTTATAAGAGACCATGCAATATGGAGTAATATAACAAAATAGATGGGGCACAAAGAGCAAAAGACTAAGTCCAGAGTTTTCACCTGTTATTATTAAATACCTATTTTTACATACAGAAGGATATAAAAAAATGTGCACAATGGAAAGGCAATCATTCATTCAGATTGCAAGAAGATGCAAGATTGTTAAGAAGATGAAGGTAGTTTACTGTAGGTTTCTTCCAATAAGTAATTCAGCATGAAGAAAATGGCAGAAACAAGGGGGAATTCAATATTCTTAGATTTAACAAAATTCAAAAATCTTATACAGTTAGTTCTTGACTTACTACCATTCTAAGTTATGAACATGCTGAACAAATGGTGGTTATGACTGGTCCTTGCAGTTCTAGCTGTCTCATCATTCCCATGGTCCATAATCATGATTTAAGTGCTTACCTGGATGTCAGTCCCCTTTGGTAACTTCCTGCCAGCTTCTCCCCTGACTTATTGTGAGAAGCTGACAGAGAGTTACCTTACTTAACAACAATAGGACTTGGTTAACAGTTGCAACCAGGACTGCAGGGATTGCTTTGCAACTACATCACTCCCTTATTCTGGTCCCAATTGCCATTATAAGTTGAGGATTACCTTTAATAGGTTATTTAGCAGGTGTTTTTGGTTTAATTTATCAATTATTAGTGAAATTCAATACAGAGCAGGTCAGAAACTGTGTGATTAAATGGATGCAAAATTTGAGTATGGTAATAGAGGTTTGTTGAAAGGATCACACACCTCGGTTCTAATTTACATGAAAGCTGGGACATGACCACTGAAGTAAAGACAAGGATAGAGAAAGCTCAAACAGCATTCTTCAAAATGAAAAAGGTCTTCTGCAGTCAAAACATAAGCCTAAGATTGAAAATCAGGCTTGTCAGATGTTATATTTTTTTCTATCCTGCTCTGTGGAGTAGAGAGTTAGTCTCTGACAGAAGGCCACCTGAAGAGACTAGAAGCATTTGAAATGTGGATTTACAGGCAGCTGTTACGTATAAGCTGGGTTGACAAGATCAGAAATGAGGAGGTGGTAAGCTGACTGGGAAAGCCAAGGGAAATCATCAAAACAATTAAAAAACGAAAATAATAATATTTCGGACATGTGATGCGACACCCAGAAAAATACGGCATACTCCATTTAATCCTCCAGGGAAAGATTGAAGGCAAATGAGGTCCAGGCAGAAAAAGAACATCGCGGCTTCAAAATCTAAGGGACTGGTTTGGACAAAACTCAGCAGCACTTTTTCGTGTGGCTGCTGATAAAAACAGGATCACCAACATGATTGCCAACGTCCAATAATGGATATGGCAGAAGAAGAAGAAGAAGAAGAAGAAGAAGAAGAAGAAGAAGAAGAAGAAGAAGAAGAAGAAGAAGAAGAAGAAGAAGAAGAAGAAGAAGAAGAAGAAGAAGAAGAAGAAGAAGAAGAAGAAGAAGAAGAAGAAGAAGAAGAAGAAGAAGAAGAAGAAGAAGAAGAAGAAGAAGAAGAAGAAGAGAGGTGCAACAAGGAGAATTTTAATGGAATAAAAATATTACATTTACTCCAAATATATTCAGAGAAAATTGGTGCTGATATGTTAATCCAATCTTAACTACTAAAATTAATAATCCACTATACTATTGCTACTATATTGCTGATATACTGAGCAAGTTAGATCATTTTTTCACGCTGGTGGCAATGCAATAAAACTCAACAATTTGGAAAAAGATTCATATTAGAAGGTAATACATTTTGAAACTGAATTCTCTTTGCAATTGGAAATATTTTAATTAAATTTTATTAAATCACACATTCCTTCAAATAACTATTCTGTATATGTTAACTTCATGATGGATACTATATGCTTCTATATTTGATTCCTTTTTGGGATGAATGGCTAATCAAGGTATGGGACTATGTTCAGTATTTAAAATAAATATATTTAAAAAGTAACTCTAATGTAGAATTCAGTCCTAATCAGAAACCACTCTTGGACTTCAGCTTATTATTATTATACATATGTCATATTTGGGGGATGTAAAATAGAGAGTTCAGATTTCAACTTTATAAGAAATTAGATAAATTAAATTAGGTAAAGCGCCGGGTACGGATGGTCTGACATCTATTTATTATAAAACTTTAGTAGAAGAGATGATCCAACCTCTATGTGAGCTTTTTAATAATATACTACAAGGTTTAGAGATTCCTCCGTCTTGGCGCAATGCTTTTATATCCCTGATTCCAAAAGAGGATCAAGATCTTACCTTGCCTAAGAATTACAGGCCTATATCTCTTTTAAATGTGGATTACAAAATTTTTGCAAAAATTTTAGCTAATAGGCTTATGGGGGTTTTGCAACAGCTTATATATAAGGACCAATCAGGTTTTATAACTGGAAGGTATATGAAAAATAATGTTAGACAAATTATCAACTTATTAGAATATTTAGATAAAAACAACCAAGTCCCTGCAGGGCTGATATTTTTGGATGCTGAAAAAGCCTTTGACCAATTAAATTGGCAGTTTATGTTAAGTTTAATTAAGGAGATGAATTTTGGTCAAAATATATTACAAGCTTTATCTAATATATATCAAAAACAGACTGCTCAACTTATTGTTAATGGGGGTTTGTCAGAGGTTTTTACAATAGAAAAAGGTACAAGACAGGGATGTCCATTATCTCCGTTATTGTTTGTTTTAACATTGGAAATTTTGTTGATTAAAATTTGGGAATCGCAAGAAATAAAAGGAATAGAAATTAACAAAAAAGAATATAAGTTAAGAGCTTTTGCAGATGACTTGGTTGTTACTTTGTCTCAACCTACTTACTCGGTAGTAAAATTATCACAATTGATTCATCAATATGGGTGTGTTTCGGGTTTTAAAATTAATAATAATAAGACTAAAATATTACCTAAAAATATGACTAATTGTGACAAACAGACTTTGGTTAAATTAACAGATTTTGAAGTTGTTGATAAGGTAAAATATTTGGGGGTTATATTATCTGTTTCTAATGTAAAATTGTATAAAAATAACTATGAAAAGTTGTGGATTGGGGTACAGAAGGATTTAAAGAACTGGGATAACTTACAGTTATCTCTCATGGGTAGAATTGCAGTTATTAAAATGAATGTTCTACCTAAATTTCTTTTTTTGTTTCAAATGTTACCTATTTTAAAGAATGAACTTAACTTAAATGAATGGCAGAAAGGTATCAACAAATTTATTTGGGCAGGGAAAAAACCAAGGGTAAAACTTAAAATTATGCAAGATTTCCGTGAGAGAGGTGGACTCAAGGTACCAAATTTGAAATTATATTATGATGCTGTGGTTTTAACACTGATTAGTGATTGGGTGAACTTAACAAATGTAGAAATACTCCACTTGGAGGGTTGGGATTTACTTTTTGGATGGCATGCCTATTTAATTTTTAATAAAAAAGTGGATCGGGTTTTTAAATCCCATATTATAAGGACTTCTTTGCTTAGGGTATGGAGGAAATATTATAAAAGTGATTTTAAAATACCATTATGGGCTATACCTTGGCATGCGATAGAGGGGATAAAGAGAGGAGTTAAGATGGATATGGTTTCCTATATACAACTACTTAGATGGGATGGACAAAATTGGCAGCTAAAATCTTTGGAAGATCTAATACATGAAAATATTACTTATTCATGGTTTCAATATAGACAAATAGTGGAGAGGTGGAAGATGGATCGTAATATGGGTTGGCTTAGAGAAGATGAAAATCTTTTTAAACAAGTAAGGGATCAACGACCAACCCATATTAAGAGGGTTTATGGGGTTTTAGTGGAAATGGACTCAGAATCTGAATTAATTAAAGATTGTATGATTAAATGGGCACAAAATATTGGTGAACCAATCCCATTGGATACTTGGGAACTTATATGGGTGAGGAATGTTAAATTCACACAAGCGCAGAATTTAAGAGAGAATTTTTATAAAATGTTTTATAGATGGCACCTTGACCCACAAAAATTGTCTGTTATGTACTCTGATCTACAGCCTAAATGTTGGAGATGTGGTTGTTTGGATGCTACCTATACTGACCCAAATTTGGAGCGTTATATTTCAAATCCAGTCAGATAGTTAACTCAAAAGAAACGATCTTATAATAAACAAATATATTTTAATGAGAAAGATTACTTGCATTCACGTTGAGATTGCTGCTGCTGAAATACATGTTTGTTCATCTTTCAGATCCTTTCCTTAGGTAAGAAGATTTTGCTCTTTACACCATCTTTATGTTTATAGGGAGACCTTCTATGGTCCATGCTTCTTACAGACAAAGAGATTCCCATGTGGCTCGTGTCCAGGAAGTCTCCCAAAGACCTTTGGAACTCCTCCCACTGACCCATCCACATACCTAGCATTTAACCCAATAACTGCCAGACCTTCCAACATAGAGCTGGGTCATAGAGCTATATGGGTCATAGAGCTCTATGGGCCAGAACACTCCCCGCTTGGAAATTTATATTTCCACTATTAAAATAGTAAAAACGTAGCATCAAGGCATGCAATACTCATTGTGGTTAACTTGTGACTAACTAGGTAAAAACTTGGTATCAAACATGCATAACTATAAGGTAAACATAAAACATGCACAATTATGAAAAAGGCAAGTGTTACATCAAACAATGCATAAGACAATACATAATTTGAGGTTTAATCTTCTGGTTCAGTCTTCATCGGCGATGGACCAGTTCGGTGATCAGCCTGGTACAAGTGTCTTTGAGTCACGACCAGACTCACATGGCTTCACGATCTGGATCTCAGCTGGGTAAACCAGTTCATCAAGTGGGTGGGCCCGGTGCGCAGTCTTGTCTCCCAATGAGACAAGGCCTTCTTCCTGTGCAGGAAACTGGAACCAAATCTGGAACAGAAAAAACTGGAACCCAAGCTTCTCGGGAATGAGGGGAACTGGATTCACAGGATACTCAGGAACTGAGAAACCTGGAAAGACATAAACAGCTGGATCTGGAAACTCAGGAACAGCTGGGGCTGAAGAATCAAGATCAGGAACATCAGGAAACTCAGGAACAGCCGGAGCTGGAAACTCAGGATTAGGAACATCTGGAAACTCAGGAACAACCGGAGCTGAAGAATCAGGAGCAACAGCTGGAACTGAAGGGTCAGGAACAACAGCTTGAGCAGAAGACTCAGGATACTCAAGAACCGAAGGGTCTGGAGCCACCGGTGGAGTACTGAAGAGGGCTGCTACTGTTGTCGTCAGGGTGAGGACTTCATGTGTGGGTGTCAGTGTATTTAATGACATGGAGTCCATGAAAGGCAGTAAGTCTTTGCAGGTTTCTACAAGGCTAATTCTTGGGGTGCTGAGACAAGTGATCAAGATGATCAAAATTATGCCTAACTTCAGTTGTCTGCGCTTAGACAGGGTTTTGAAGCGGATTGGTTGACGTTTACCGGGTGTCTGAGGTTGAAGGTTGGCACTTTGATCTGAAGCTGGAAGTGCATAACGTTTTGGTCTATGTGGCATCTGTCTATTTGGACAGGCCAAGAGCTGAAGACTTTCTAGCCAGATCAGTTCTGTTATCTGTGTGGCAAGGTTGGGCCACTTTACTTGGTTAACAAAGTTCTTATTTGTTGGCACATGTTGCCATTGTTCAGGGCTTAAGGATGTTTCAATCCTTTTCTCTCTGTTGTTTACATGGACGTAGAAGTGTCCACATTGTTTGCAGATGTAGTTTGACATCACCTTGCTGTCTGCGTAGAAGGTGGTGGACTGTAGTTCAAGGCACAACGTCTTTGCTGTCAAGTTGGTCAGCTTTACAGCCAAAGTGGTGCCATATAGCTGTAACCTTGGTACGGTGTGGCCTTCTTGTGTTGTTAGTCTTGCTTTTCCAAAGAAGACACCAAGACTGCAGCACTCCCCGCTGTAGACTCCGGTGCATCTTATGGTTGCAAACAAGATAACGTAAGTGTGGCTCTCCCTGCTGTAGAGTGAGACATATCTTAAGGCTGCAGACACCTTCGTAGGCACATCTAAGGAAGCGTACAACTCTTTCTTCTGCACTGGGGCCGGTGAGCTGGAGACATATATGCGCTGCACTTGCATGCTTTGGAGACATTTTAGGAGTATGCTCCATGACTCCCAGTCTTGGGGGCGTTGTTTGTCTTGTTTGTCCTTTATGGACAAAGCTAAATTGTAGTAAGTCTTGCTTGTCTGGAACACGGTTGCTTCCAAAACAGGTTTGGTTGTCACAAGCATGCAGTGTTGTTCTAGGCGCGGTTGAAACACTGTTGCTACCAAAACAGGTTTGGTTGTCACAAGCATGCAGTGTTGTAGGTGTGGTTTTATGGGGTTCAATGGGGTAATAACGGTGGAAAGATCTTGTGGCACTCCCCGCTGTGCAGTTGTTGCCATCAGGTTCGATGTGGCAGCAACGGCAGGAGGATCTCGTGACCTAGGTGTCGTGTCATCAACTCTGTGGTTGACCAGCGAATCAGGTTGTTGAGATTCCTCTGTTTGTCTACTCGGTCTTGGGGGGCTTGTGGCTGGCTGAGGTGCTCTCATCTGTGTATTCTGGAGTGCGCTTTGGTTGTCCACATAGGCCTGTACATGGCTGTGAGAACTTTCCCTTCCTAGACTTTCCAAATTGGGCGTTGACATGGCATCTTCTAACTCTCTCTGCAGGATCGCTTCTATTGCGGCTGCCTCTTTTGCTCTCTGTTGTCGCTGGAAAATCTCAAAGTTGGCCTGAGCTTTGGCCAAGTCTTCTCTATGTAGCTTGTCGTCTACTGCTACTTGTGCAGCAACATTAGCCCTTGCGGTATTGATCCGTGCTTCCCTGAGACGGGCGGCGATACTCTCTGCTCCTGAGGCCTGAGATGTATGGCTCTGGCGAGAAGATGCCTTTGAATGGCGTGAGGGTCCTGTGACATGCGGTTGTTGGGACATGCTGGAATGTGTCTTGGATATGTGGCGAAAAGATGAGGCTGTTTCAGACACGTGGGATGGATATGCGTGCGACCATTGGGATGGTGCATATGAGTAACGGGAGACTTTGGACTCGGCTCTGTCGACCAGTCTGCATTTCTGGCGAGGCTTGGGCTGTGGAGAACCCTGTGAGCTCTCTAGAAACTTCTTGTGTTCCTTGTTTAGTGCCTTGAGGTTGTGCATCTTGCTATCGATTCTTGAGTCTCTTAATTGTTCTTGAATGTCCTTGAGTTGCTGTTCAGAGTCCATCCATTGCACATAGGCGTCTTCCTTATCTCCTTCCACTGCGTGTGCCCATTCTGGGGAGAGTTTCTCCTTCTGTTCGTGGTAGAGTTTGTATAATCTCTCCCAGCTTCTTTCATGGCGCCTGTGGATGGTGTGCCATTTCTCCACCAGATGTGAATGCATGGCATCTGTGGGCTGGTTGATGTGTCTCAACTAGGCTGATAGGTTGAACCCCTTCTGCTAGACCAGTAGGATGCTCAGCTATGGCTAGGATAGGTTCAGTGTCCTTCTCAGCTATTTTGAAGAGAATTTGAAGAACTTCTCTCTTTGACCACTAGGGGTCGCTACTTGTAGATCAGCTTCTGAGGTGCTGTCTGTGGGTGGAGATGCCACTGGGTGCGTTCTCCTGTGTTTGTGGGTACTTCAGTGCAGTTCACCCCTTCACCACTAGGGGTCACTTGCTGTGGGTCAGCTACCAGGGTGCTCTGGCTTCGAGGTTCACCCTTTGTCCACTAGAGGGGCTTCTCTGGGTGCGGTTAAAGGCTTGCGTGTAGAGCTTCCTTTAACCACTAGGGGGCGTCTGGAGAAAGGCTAGCCAAATTCTTCCTATTACCACGTTACTGCTAGTGAGCCACTGAGAGAATGTAGAGGTACAAACTCCCATCTGGTCATTTGCAGGCTGGAACTCCGGGTCGTCAGCTGTGATAATGAGCGAAGAGACTTGGCTCTTGCTTCCTGTCTCTCAAGCTGGGACAGCTTAGCCTTCAGCTTGAGTGAGTGAGTGAGTACTTCTGGTAAGTTCACTCTGTGCCCTCTAGGGGGTGTTAAAAAGGCTAACCAAATTCTTCCTATTACCACGTTACTGCTAGTGAGCCACTGAGAGAATGTAGAGGTAGAAACTCCCATGTGGTCAGTTGCAGGCTGGCACTCCGGGTCATCAGCTGTGATAATGAGCGAAGAGACTTGGCTTTGATTTCTCAAGCTGGAACAGCTTAGTGCTCAGCTTGGGTAAGTGAGTGAAAGCTTCTGATAAGATCACTCTGTGCCCTCTGGGGGGTGTTGGTAGCTTGGGATAACTTTAAGTAGCTTGCACTTTAACTAACAGATTTGCTCTGTTGTGTGCTGAATTAATTGTGGCTGTTGTGACTCAGCTAGAAAAAAAAATTGCATGACCACCAGGGGGTGCTTCTGCGATGATTCCTCCTTATAACATTGGCTGAAATTCCGAGCATACTATGGCAACAGATGAGTTTATTGAAAGGCAATAAACCTTGCTTTTGTTTGAACTTTAGAGGCAGTCATTAAACAGTTCTTTGTTTCAGGCTGAGTGATTCACTGGCAAAGAGGGGAAGGGGAAAAGCCCAAGCTCCTTTTGGTGTTAAAATTCAAACTTTTCATGCAAGAAACAAAGTAATTTTGAATCAGATACAAGGCACTTTTCATTTTGAAAGTTAGCTAGCAAGTGAATTAGCATAACAAAACTTCTGAATCACTCCTTGAAAGCTGTCTTCTACACAGACACGCTGGCTTTGCCTTGCAGGCTCTTACAAGCATCAAGAGAATCCCACTTCCTTGAAGGTTCATGCAGAGAAAAGGCTAACCAATTTGGTTCTCTTTCTTCAAACTGTTGCAGCTTTGAGAGGAGAATTAATCTTTGCCAATTTACTATTTGCTTTCAAAAGATGGCACAAATTATGAGTAAATCTTCTTACTATACTGACCCAAATTTGGAGCGTTATATTTCAAATCCAGTCAGATAGTTAACTCAAAAGAAACGATCTTATAATAAACAAATATATTTTAATGAGAAAGATTACTTGCGTTCACGTTGAGATTGATGCTGCTGAAATACATGTTTGTTCATCTTTCAGATCCTTTCCTTAGGTAAGAAGATTTTGCTCTTTACACCATCTTTATGTTTATAGGGAGACCTTCTATGGTCCATGCTTCTTACAGACAAAGAGATTCCCATGTGGATTGTGTCCAGGAAGTCTCCCAAAGACCTTTGGAACTCCTCCCACTGACCCATCCACATACCTAGCATTTAACCCAATAACTGCCAGACCTTCCAACATAGAGCTGGGTCATAGAGCTATATGGGTCATAGAGCTCTATGGGCCAGAACACTACCTATTATCATATTTGGTGGTCGTGTAAAAATATAAAAGCTTTTTGGATTAAGATATGGTGGAATATTCAAAGAATCTTTAGAAGTTGGGTAAAATTTAATCCGCAATTATTTTTATTAGGTATTGTTACGGATTGTGATGCTAAGGAAGTTATATTGATGTTAAATTTGATCACAGCCGCAAGGCTGTTAGTAGGACAATATTGGAAGAAGGAATCTTTGCCTACTTTACAAGAGTGGTTTTATAAAGTTTCTTATTTGGCGGAAATGGCAAAGATTTCGGCTTTCTTAAAGGAGCAATCTCAAGAGAAATTTTTTGTTGTATGGGAAAAATGGATATATTTTATACAATATAATTTGGATATGGAAAAATATCATTTAGCTTTTTTATAAATTGTATAAAAAATTTTTTTTGATATTTTACAGATTGTTTTTTTTCTTTTCTTTTTCCGTCCTTTGTTTTCTTCCTTCTTTTCTTTTCTATCTTTTTTATTCCTTTTTCTTTTTCTTTCTCACTCGCTTTCCTCTCCTTTTTTTTTCTTTTTTCACTTTCTTTTTTTAAGTATTTTTCTTTTTAATGCTTATGTCATATATATTTTATTATTAATTATTTTATAAGTTGTAAAAATTTGTTTAGGTTTTTTAAAATTATAGATAAGCCTGTATTCAGCTCTGGGAAGCTCGGGGAGGGGGGAGGGGGGGTTGGGAGGGATGGGGGAGGGTTGGTTGCTTATTTGTAAAACTTTTAAAACTTTTCAATAAAGAAGAAATTAGATAAATTAGTGATTTAAACTGTGTTAACCAGATATTTTTAGTTTAAATCTAAATGGTGACTTTAAACTACTCTTTAAAAAGTAATACATGTTGTAGTTTTATAAATAACCAAGGGTATATTGAAAAATCGTAAACTCCATGACATTTTAAGTTTCATGTTTAGTTACTTGTGTTTCAGTCGTTGTATTTTAGTTTTTTATTCTTTTCATAGAACTTCCACGTTTTATGTTTTCTATTCTTTTCTTAAAAAATAATTTAAGAAACCTTATTTTTAAAAAAACATGTGGCAATAAATAATAAAATGTGGCACTTTGAGAGAAGCAATTGCATCTCGGCTTTCAATTAATGCTTAAGGCCTTCTGAGAAAGAAAGACGATGTTCAGAGTAGCCTCCCATATTCTTCTGGAGCAGGTGTGTAACCTTCTGGAGAGGTTAGAAACCAATGTTCAAAAGGAGACTACACAAGCCTCTTGCATTGGTTTACCATGTAGCAAAATCTGGATCTACACAGATCCTTTGGTAGTCACATATGAGAGTGGGAAATAAGCAATATTGGAGAGAGAGAAAAATGAAATGAGAATAATCAGACTGCCTATGGTGACACTGTAAATGGCTTTTTTTATATGGGAAACTGAGCATGTGCAACATGGCCAAGGGCTCCGAGCACTGACGTAGGCCAGTGATGGTAAAACTTTTAGAGATCGAGTACCCAAACTGCAACCCAAAACCCACTTATGCATCGTCGGGTGCCGTGTGGGTGTGGCCATTAGCTGGGTATGACCCATTGGCTGGGTGTGGCCAATTGGGTGGGTATGGCCCATTGGGTGGGCGTGGCTGCGGTGGTAACGGCAGATTGAATGGGACTAAAAAGTTCAATCAATCAATTCCAATTTTGCAAGATCTTTTTTTTTCCCGCAAGAAATTGAAATTTACTGATTGATTGAAACTTTTTTTTTTTTTTGCAGAGGCCTAAAGCGAAAAGGTTTTATAAAACCCAGCTGAAGGCCTAGGACTGGGGCGACAGTGCACGTGCCCACAGAGAGGGCTCTGGCACCCATGCCATAGGTTCGCCACCACTGACCTAGGCTGTCTTTCATATATGAGTCAATGTACAGATTTCAGAAGAGAAAAATAAAGCTCAGTGAGTGTTTGTTTCACAGGTTTGCAAGCTTTGCAGTCCCAAAGCTGTAGAAATAGGACTGTACGTGGCATTTCATTGACTGAGCTCAATATTTTCAGTATAACATCTAAATAGTGCCAATACCTGCCTTTTATGTGGTATTACTTTTCCCTGGCTAAATTCCTGTGGGTTAGCCACTCTGAGGCAACTTTCTGGAAGAGTGTATTAAAAATAGTTTTTTTTAAATAAAAAAACTATTAATGATAATAAAAATAATAGTCTTTTAAAAACAAAAAACTAAATAGACTAGAATCTACCAAATGCATCAAATTGATGTTAACCATTTTAAAATTGGCTTGCCATCTAGTGACGGATTTTGGGTAGTTTATGCTGTCTTTCTCCTTCATTTGTTGCCTCCTATTGTCTGAGATAGACTATTAAGAAAGCATATACGTGTGTTGAAAGCTGCAGCCTTAAAACTGAAAAGTACAGGTATGTGAACAGATCTGAAATGCAAATATATAAGAGAAAATTGGCACCCTTCCCTAAAAGGCAATCTTAATGCACATTTGTTATTTTTGCTATTCTCACAAAAGAGAGAGGGAGGGTATGCAGGATGTGAAATTTTTTTGGTTGTTTTTGGTTGTTCTTTTTCTTTTAAAAAGCAATACTTGCCTGGCTTTTATTATAACTGTTATTCAACAAAATTTTATAACACAGTGCAATCACTTTGCAATATCAGGAAATTCATAAGCTATCTTTTAGACAAGAAAGTGGCAGGAGATAAAAGCTAGACTTGTCTTCTCTTTTGCTTTATACGTATTTTTGTTGTCTGTCACCATCCTCCCTCCCTCCCCTCCCTCCCTCCTTTCTTTCTTTCTTTCTTTCTTTCTTTCTTTCTTTCTTTCTTTCTTTCTTTCTTTCTTTCTTTCTTTCTTTCTTTCTTTTATAATCCAGAAAATTAAAAAGTATAATTTACTAGTCAAACCCTTTTGCTGCTGCCAAAGATCACTTTTCAGATTCCCTATGCCCAGGATCTTTGGGCATGATGACAAAACACCACACATTCACCACATTCACCACAAAGCATTCCACATTTTAACCATTTAAAAATATAGCTTTTGTTTTTCTAAGTGCAAGAACTTACAAAAACATTTGCCTATAATAATTCCTGCAGCAGAGGCTCTGCTTATTTGGACAGTCTCTAGCCATTTCCAGCCCATCATTGTGATCTGAAAATTCCTTAGTGGTGTGTTGTTTTTTTTTACTGTTTGTATATAACTCATTTAATTATCTATTTATCATACTTATATCCTCCCCTAATAAGCATGCTGTGGATGGTTTATTATCAGTAAAGATAACTAAAACAATCCTTAACTTCTTACAACTCAGAATCTAAAAGCAAGGGTTCTAGATAAACAGGCTAAAATAAACAAACAAAGAAAAATAAATAATAAAACCAACCAAAATTTAGTGACAACAACAGAGTAGCCCAGTAAATATTGACTCACACTTACTTATGCTCCAAACAAAATGAAAGTGTCTTCATTATCTTCCTGAAAGAACTGAGGGTGAACTGGTCTCTTGGAAGCAAACATTTAGTAGGCATCCTACTCATTTTTAGGGACACTTTACTTCCTTCGGTGCACTGGTTTAATTACACTCAGTAACTCACCTTCAATCCATATTAACACAAAATTCCATAATTCAAGCTATTCCTTTCATCATATGTTTCTTCTAAATCAGCAAAATGTGCCATAAATTATGTTTTCATACGTTTCTCAGTGACTTCCTAAACAGCAATAATCCTGAGTCACCTTGAACAGCAACATTGGCGGCAAATATTCATTCAAACAAAAAGCTGTATTGCACTTTCCAAATTCAGTTTATTGTAACCTTTTGTGCTTTTTCAATCAGACCTATAAAATAGTTTTCCAGAAATACTCTTCATGTCATGCTTAACAAACTAAGCCACCATTTGTAGTTTTTGGATACTTGCTTATTATCATTATTTTGTGTAAGGGAATAGTGGAATTCTTCCAATCATCAGGCATGGATGCATCTTTGCCCACTTTAATCAACTCCATAAGCATTCATATTTTAAAATTTCTCATAACTGTTCTACATTTGCAACCTTGCCTTTTTTTTAAACATTCTTTCAGCACTGATAACTCCCTTTTCATTAATTTTTTTTCTTGGATAACAGCATTCATTTTAATTCCATTTTTTAAAACATTGCTCTCATCCCCGTGCAAATCTCTGCAAACTTCTTCCACCATTAAAAAATTTCACCCCAAAGAATTTTGTTTGCTTTTATTCTTAATCCCATTCAAGACTTCTTTGCCCTTTTCTGAAACCCTTTTTTATTTCTATTAAAATTGTGCTGCAAGTTTGTTTCAGTTTTAATCTGAACCTCTCCTTATTGTCTCTGACTTCATTTTTCTCTATCTATATAATATACACTATTTTTCTCTCATCTTAATTTTGGCAGCAGTCACTCTCTTATAGGTATTTTCCTCTCCTCCACAGCCTCCTTCATTCCATTCCATTCCATTAAGCAGCCTTTTCCATGCTTCTCATTCGCATTACACAACACTTCTGTGACTCTTTGCGCAGTCTAATTTTTCTTTCTCTCTTTTGAGGCGGAGTGTTCCATGCATTTTCTTTTCATTCGTTCATTCACTTGGGAGATTAATGCTTTTTCTAGTTGAGTGACTGCAAGGCAATAGGCTATGATCATAGACACCCCCTCCCCAAACTATTGGTACACTCTGATACACATGGTAGAAACTTCCAAGCCTGATGTAATTTCACACATATGAAAATTGTTTTCTGAATTAAAATAGACCATGTTTTACAAGCGAATGCTAAAGGAGTGAAGGGGTGTTTTTCAGTATTCCCTCCGTTTTAGCTGGAAGGGCATCATGGTTTCCCTGTTGTAGCTTAAGGCACAATTAATGCAAACATGGCATCAGGATGTCAGCTGTTGGGGAGCATCAACCGTCCCTCGGTGATATTGTATAAATTGAGCCTAAAAGACAAGGAGAGAGGGACGTTTACATGGATTGAGAAGAGTGTGGGGTGGCATCTTTTTGACAACTTCGGGGGCCTCTCTGACCTATCCATCGCTGTCAAGAGCAGACCACTTATTCCCTGCATTGGCTTTCCAAAGTGTGGCCTTTGTTTGCTCTTCTGAAGAGGACAGCTGTGGAACGCTTTCAGAAAATAAATTAGTCACTAGCTAATCTCATCCCATTCATGGATGCCATGCAAAAGATGCCCCTCCCCTAATCTTGATGTACTTTTTTTTTTCAGGGGGTAGGATTTTTCTTTTCTATCTTCCTTTCTTTTTCACTTTTTTTTTTTGTCAACAGTATGAATAAGCAGAAAAGTGAACTTTGCCACTAGTACCTGAGATCTATTGTTTTCTGAATGACAGATTGAAAAGAAGATGGAAAAAAAAAAAAAACCCAGCCCCAGAGACTGTCAGCTGGGTGAAAGCATTCCTTCTCCTACCTCTGGGTGGTCCTCTCTGAGGCTCCCATCGTTTCAGCACCATTCATCCCAAAAGAGGGAGCAGCTTGGGCGTACAAAAGCAGGCCAACTTAATTACCTGACTTTTAAAAGATCAGGTTATTGACTACATATTTGTTCTGAGTATTGTGTGTGTTTGATTGCAATATTTGAAAAGAAAAAGAAGCCACCTCAATAAAACACAAAATAGCCAGAATCATTTCCAAATTTATTTAAAATATGCTTATCCCACTGGGGGTCTTCTTACTTCAACAAATACGCCAGGCTGCTAATTTAAATTCGATGAACTTTATATACCTTCTTTCCCTCAGTCTTCCACTTGCTCTTCCCACATGATCCAGATCTCTGCAGTTGTTGGTGTTTTGCTCCCTATCCTTGATAAATCTCTGTTTCCCCCTTGTCTTGGGCCTCAAGTTCAATTCCCCATTCAGGGTGGAAGCTTAGTGAGATAGAGCAGGGGTCCCCAACCTCCAGTCCATGGACTGGTACCAGGCCGTGGCATGTCAGCAACTGGTCCGGACAGACAAGCAAAGCCCCATCCAAGAGATGCAGGCAGCATACAAAACCACGCCCCCTCCAGTCTGCAGAAAAACCTCTCTCCATGGAACCAGTCCCTGGTGCCCAAAAGGTTGGGGACTTCTGAGATAGAGCATTACAGCAATAGCTGCCTCGCAGAAGGGTTTACCTTTGAGATTATTGACCGAATAAAAATAGAGAGGGGGGGATCATGGGAGGATTTCTTGGGAGGAAAATCTGAATATAAATACCATTAATAAATAATGCTGACTTGAACTAAGGATCCTATTAATTAATTAATTTGTATCCCACCTTTATTATTTTTAGAAATAACTCAAGGTGGTGAACATATCCAACACACCTCTTATTTTCCCCACAACAAGAAGGTGAGTTGGGCTAAGAGAGTGACTGGCCCAACTTTCTCTCTTGTTTATTTCCTAGATTATTTTTTAAATTCTTTTCCATAAAAAACAAATAGGTAGCATGTCAGCCTGTAGCATCCTTTTACAGGTAGCCTTTCAGTTACAACCACCATGGAGACCAGAATTTCCATTGTTAAGCAAATAAGACAGTTGTCAAGCAGATCACTGCAGTTGCTAAGTGAATCACATGATCATTAAGTGATTCAGCTCTGCCAGCACCCAAACTTTGATCATGTGACCGTAGGGACTGCTGTGATGATTGTAAGTGGAGGCACCAGTCGTAAGGCACTTTTTGAACTTGCTGAATCTCAGGGTTAGGGGTATAGAAAAGCTTTATTGCAGCTGCTGAATAATTACTGTCTTGAGATGGGAGCAGGGCAAGGCAAAAGCTCCCTCCCATTGGAAAACTGAGCACCTCTCTGATCAGCAAAACTACAGAAGGACCTCCTTAATAAACCTGGTAACATCATTCAAGAGAACATCTGCTTCCACCCTCCCCTCCTCCTCCCTGACAATAATAATGGGAGAGACATATCAATCAATTTTCAATGGAAGCCCTTTGACCTTCTGAGAATAACCAATAGGCATTTTTTCTTGCAAAATGAATGTGGGTATGTAGACGTGGCTCTTTGATTTTATGAGATAAAATTTCCTTTTTCTCTTGCAAGCAGTTTGTGCCCGTCATGAAGTTGAGAGGCAAAGGGTATAAAGAATGGGCCGAGGTCCTTTAAGAATGAGCTCCATATTGCGCCCATCTCTATACAAGCTGGGTGACATTGGGCCAGTCGCTCTCTGAGCCCAACTTACCTCAGAAAGTTATTGTTGTGAGGAAAATAAGAGGTGTGTTGGATATGTTCACTGCCTTGAGTTATTTGTAAAAATAATAAAAGGTGGGATATAAAAATACATACATACATACATACATACATACATACATACATACATACATACCATCCTTAGTACAAGTCAGCACTATTTCTTAATTGTATTTATATTCAGATTTTCCTCCCAAGAAATCCCCCCATGGACCCCTCTCTCTATTTTTACTTGGTCAATAATCTGAAAGGTAAACTCTTTTGAGAGGCAGCTGTTGCTGTAATGCTTTATCTCACTAGGCTTCCACGCTGAACGGGGAATTGAACTTGAGGTCCAAGACAAGGGGGAAACAGATTGATCAAGGATAGGGAGCAAAACACTAACAAATAAGGATCACAGCTAGTCTTTTATTTATAACCATTCTTTTAATGACCATTCAAAAGCACTGAAAAAAGGGAACTTTTTGAGAAATTTTGGACTCAGTTGTGGTTGTATGTTGAGAACTACCTGTATTGGAGGATCTGAAAAAAAAAAAACCATCTGTATTTCCTTCTCTGAAAGAAAGCCCCACCATTCCAGTCAACATAACGGGGTTTGTAATTCAACGTATTTGGAGTGGAACAGACAAATTATGTACTATTTCTATCTCTTCCTTCAAGTACAGCACATTCAAAACACGATCCATTTTATTGGATGAAGAATGCTGGGATGTTTATTGAGCATGATTATAGAACAAATAACAAGAGTAACCATGAGGAGGGGGTATCTAAAAGTTAAATTGCAGCTGCCATTACACAACCCTCCATAATCATGGCTGCTGCCTCTTTCATTTTTGACTCCCCTTCCCTATGGATGCCTCCTGGACAATGAATGCACGTCCTTCCTGTCCAAAAGATCAATGAGGGACTTTCTCTATGAAATGTGCCCCCCCCCCAAAATCAGCAACTTTATTCAAAGGTTTATACTTAATTCTATATGTTCTTGAACTATTGTTATGAAATACTTTGAAGTTTTTTTTTAAATGAGCTTTTAAAAAACCTATGGGGCTGGGAGGTTATAAGATAGTGGAAAAGATGTCAACAGTCATGCTGGTCTATTAGTCATTCCTTCTTTTAAAAATGACTGCCTTCTTAAATGCAATACCTTCAAACGATGAGGTTATTTAATCCATTGTGATTCTTCTTGAATTTGTAATTCATTTAACCGAACACAATTACTACGTGAGTAGAAAAAGAGGAGTGTGAAAATGGCAATTCACCAGATTCTAGGTTCCCAGTACACATGTAGTGACTGGTAAAAGAAAGCTTCAGCTTTTTTTTCCTGAGACCTTTTTAGGTGGTGGGGAAAGAAAATATTCAATTAGAGGGAGCTGTGGACAAAATGGCTGCGCTTACATGTTTTTGTAGTCAATACTTTTCAGCTGCTGAAATGTAGGATACACATTTTTGTGTACTTAGTAAAGTCTCCAAACAAGTGCAGTGGTTCGGAACGCTGCCTTCTGTTTGCAAGTATTTGATCAAACTGGTTTTATTTCTTAATCCCCGGAATGTAATTTCAGCTTGCCAACTCTTCATCCAAAAGACCAAAAGCTTAGTGTGCTGCATTAATTATGAAGACGTTGCCCCAATAATGTGAAGTAATATTTTGCTTTGAGCCTTTAAAACACATTGATGGTTGGGGGAGACGATTCTAGGAAACAGTAGTCCATTTTTCTTTAAATTGAGCATCCTTCAGGTATACAGACTACGAGTCCCTGAAATCAACAGACAAGCATGGCTCTGACTAGGAATTGTAGCTTGGAGAAGTTTGTGATTTTATTTGGTGGACAGTGGCTGACAGGTATTTTATGTTTATTTTTCTCTCCGATGCTTTGTGTTGGTGTATTGGGTTTTAAAATTGTATTTATATGACGTTTGTTATGCTCTCTTGAGTCTTGATTTGGCAGTCTATACCAGGGGTAGGCAACCTTGGCTCTTTTATGACTCGTGGACTTTAACTCCCAGAATTCCTGAGCCAGGCTGGCTCAGGAATTCTGGGAGTTGAAGTCCACGAGTCATAAAAGAGCCAAGGTTGCCTACCCCTGGTCTATACACACACACACACACATGCACATGCATATGCACATGCACACACACAATATACAGTATCTTGATGCTACCAAGATTTGGGAATACTTAAGAAGCAGGGAAAGAGACACTGAGGGAGAGAAAGTGTTCCCAAAGTGAACTCCATTATGACATAATTGAGATGGGCAGTTTCTACATAAGATCAATAAAATAAATAAATAAATAAATGAGAACAGGAAGAAAGAGGCTGAAAATAGCCAGGAGGCAGGATTTTTTTAAAAGGAGATCACTCTTTGGAAGACCCTGGTAGTCCTGAAAACCAGTTAAATTATCTACTATTCTTTTATTTAAAGGCACTGATTTTTACCTGTATAGACCAAAGAGTAATTTCAAAGCCTACTTAATCATTATTATCATTGTCATGAAGACTACAGCTGGTTCAGAATTCAACAGCGCAAGCAGTAACAGGTGCTTTTTGATGTCCCCATGTGTCACCACTGTTACACCAGCTCAGTGGTGGGATTCAGCCAGTTCACATCTGGTAGCTAATTTTTTGTTGCCCAGGCCCAGAATGGACTTCTGGAAGCGGCATCCACTCAGAGAACCGGTTGTTCACATATTTGAATTCCACCACTGCACAAGCTGCACTGATTGCTGATTGGCTTCTGAGTGCAATTCAAGGTGCTGATTGTTTCCTATAAAGCCCTGCGTGATATGGAGCCTGGATACCAAGACACTGCTTGTCTCCAATTGTGTCCACCTGCCTAGTATGTTCCAGCAGAGTGAATGCACTCCAAGTTCCCTCCATTAAATATTGCCTACTTGGGGCACCTAAGAAGCATACTCAAGGAGCTGTTGTAGCTCCCACCCTCTGGGACAAAATCCCCCTGAGATAAGGACAGTGTCCTCTCTCCTGGGATTCCAGAAAGCTTTGAAAATCTGATTTTCCCAAGGCCTGAGATAGATGTTTGTTATTTGCTTATTGTCCCCTGTTTTCTTTTGCTATTAGAGCATTTTAGTCTCAGCTGCCTATTGTGTTAATATCTTTAGTTCTTTTTATGGCTTTTTTTTAGTTTTTGTGGAGGTGGGTGGACAATATATTTTTAAAAAGTATTCATTTATTAAATTTATTATAGCCACCCACTCTGTTAGACTCTGGGCATCTTACAAAATCCAGAAATAGTAAAAACTCTTTTAATTAAAAACAAAAACAGCCACACATACAAGCTATAACAGGGAACCTCAAGCCTGGGAACAGAGCCAGTGTCAGTCCTCCCCCATCTTGATTCTTTAGACAAGAAAGACCCTCAAGTCTGGATTGAAAAGTACACTTTACTAAAAGTCAAGTGGAATACAGCGTCGCAAAGCCAGAACTGATGTTCGCGCACCAAAGTTTCCTGGTTAACTTTCTCCACCCAGTTCCTCCTCTCTGCTGCTCCCTCATTCCCCAATTATATTTGAATAAAATATTTTGGAAATGGTCTCTTCAGTGGTGGGCTGGTTGTCGGGTCATTACATTCCTTTCCCAGGTCTTTGAGATGGCATCTCTGGAAGGTACGATGACTTTTTATCCTCTTCCTCCTCCTTTCTGGCTCACTCTCCCCCCCACCCCCTCTAATTCATGGCAGGCTGACAGTTAACGAAAGCGAAGCTCAGGCTCAGCGTATGATGGCAGTCCTGACAGCCAGGTTTTAAGGATTTTTCACAACCCCAGAAGAGAGGGTTTTATTTTTTATATCTCTTCTGGGAATGCCCTTCTTCATCCAAGGCAATATTTTATGTTGAAGAATGTCCAGCACTCCTGTCAGAATTGTCCCTCAACCAAGAGCAATACTCTGTTTTTTAAAAAAATCATGCTGTTTTGCTGTGGTTAGTCAGTATCCAAGTAACAACTACATTCAATTCCTCATATATATTTGTAAAGCTATTTGGAAAAGGACAGACCTTTCGTGAAACATGTGCTTGGGGCTCTTCAATATTTCACCATGGGGTTCATGATGTATGGAGGCCTATACAGTAGTTACTGGCAAGTACGAGGAAATTCAAAACGTCAAGAGCTCAACATTTCAAACAAAACGAAACTTCAAAACTCTCCAAGCGTTGATGAGTTCTTTATTCAAGTCACATAACAGAGTGATGGAGCTGTGAATGCTGAGCTTATGATGCACAGCTGCACAGATAGTCCTTGATTTACAACCATTCGTTAGTGACTGTTTTCAATGGCACTGAAAAAAGTAACTTATGACCGTTTTTGCAGTTACAACTGTTGCAGCACCTCCATTGTCACGTGATCAAAATTCAAGTGCTTGACAACTGGCATGTATTTATGATGGTGTCAGGTGATCATGTGATCACCTTTTGTGAGCGTCTGACAAGCAAAATCAACGGGGAGGGCAAATTCACTTAACAACTGTGTTATTAACCAGTTCAGTGATTCGCTTCATAACTGTGGCAAGAAAGGTCATAACATGGGGTAAAATTCACTTAACAACTGTCTTGCTTAGCAATGGATATTTAAGGCTCAGCTGTGGTTGTAAGTTGAGGACCACCTGTATGAAAGACAATTTCACTAGGCAGAATATTTTTCATCAATAAAACAGTTATAAAATAGGCATACCAATGAGGTTACCTAATTCAGTGTTTCTCAAACTGGGCAACTTTAAGATATGCGGATTGCACGCTGGCTGGGGAATTCTGGGAGATGAAGTCCACAGGTCTTAAAGGTTGAAAAATATGAACCTAACTTTCCACGTTGAGAAAGAGAGCAATTATGATTTAATTCTAATCATTAAAAAAAGATTCACTTGATCTATAGGACAATTCTGATAGCATGGTGAATTCTTCTCAAAGCTCTTGTCACACTGAAGCTTCTCAGTTCATCTAGGATTCATTTTTTTGGAACCACCCACAGTAAGCCATGAAAATAAGAAAAACATTTCCAAAGCAAAGTAATCCTTGACTTATGACCATAACCAAAGCCAAACATTTTGTTGCTCAGTGAGACAGTTGCTAACTGTATTTCGCCCTATTTTACAACTTTGCTTGCCACAGTTATTAATAATTGCACTAGTTCAGTTAATAACATGGTGGTTAAGTGAATCCAACTTCCCTACTAACTTTACTTGTCAGAAAGTTGCAAAAGGTGATCACATGACCCGGGACACTGCAACCGTCATAACTATGAGTCAATTGCCAAACGTCTGAATTTTGATTGTGTGACCCTGGGGATGCTGCAATGGTTGTAAGTGTGAAAAGTGGTCATAAGTCACTTTTTTCAGTGCCATTGTAACTTCAAACGGTCACTAAACAAATTGTTGTTAAGTCAAGGAGTACCAAAAATCATTAAATGTTTGAACTGGTGGCCATTTTCTTCTAAATACTTCTTTACTCATTTGACACATGAACAATGAACATTCCTAAGCCCAGTAACATTTTCTCCAAAAAAATATATTAATTGTAAAACATACTGTGATTGACTTGTAGGAATTGACTTTCAGTATTTTTGGTATATCTCTAACTCAGTCTCCAAAAGTAGCTTTTAGTCTCAGAAATGGATTTCCAATGATGGGAAGTACAATAGCTTTGAAACTGCTACAGAAGAAATGAAATGATAAGAAATGTTAATGTTGGCTATGCAGGTCATTTATCAACTCTAGTAACACACTTTTCTTTGATTCACATGACAGATCTGTGTTTACATGCAGAAAGAAATCACGCATGACAGAGCTGTGTTTACATGCAGAAAGAAATCACGAAGAAGAGGACTTTTCAGAGAGGACATTTCATTTTCTTATGAGACTATCAGGAAGGTCTCCCATACACTGCAACTTGATTGTCTAGACCTGGGGTAGGCAACCTTGGCTCTTTTATGACTCATGGACTTCAACTCCCAGAGTTCCTGAGCCAGCATGGCTAAGCATGGAAACCTCTCCCTTTCCCCTCAGCATGGCTGGCTCAGGAATTCTGGGAGTTGAAGTCCACGAGTCATAAAAGAGCCAAGGTTGCCTACCCCTGGTCTAGACTCAAGACTGTCTTGCATATATGAAAGAGCCCCAAATATTTGGGATGGCCTTAAATGCTTTTAAAATACAGCAGGTGGCAGCATATAGTTACCTTGACTGATCTTGAAAAAAGACTACTATAAGCAGTAGTTTTTAAAAAGCCTTTAAAATGGTAATGGCAAAGTATTTCAGTAATGTCACCAAGAAAGCTAAATGAGCTAAATGTCCACAATCTCACTAGGTGTCAAAAGCAGCTCAAGGAAGTCTTTACCATGATCTTTGTCTATTCAAATGTCACTGTGACAGAAGAGGGATATAAATACTATCTGCCATCCTGTCATATGATTTCTCAGACATACAAATTGTATTTGTGATCATAACCTGAAACTAGGAAAGAGGTGAGAGATAACCCCATGAGACTTTATACATTCACGGAGTCTTCTATGGGGAGGGGGAAATGAAATGGGTTGAGCTGGTAGGAAGGAAATAGTGTTGGAGAAAAAAATGGGTAGCAAGTGAAGATGGAATTGGGCAGTTTTGGATTTCTGAAGAAATGATTCAAGAGGAGTGAAAAGGAATCAGCATAGAAATTTCTAGGCAGGGAAAATCTCACTGCATGAGATTTGTCTGTCCAGTGTAGATGGCCAGAAGATGATGATGATTTGAAGGCACCGAAAATATGAACGTTGCAAAGCTACAAGAGTTTCAGTGAAAGAGAATATTTGTAGATCGGGATTGAACTGTGGGTTCCTTGGTGCTTTCTGACTTTGAGAAATTTAGTAATAGCTACACATCTACGTACAGCTTAGGATAGTTGGATTTCAAATGAGGACATTGTGAGCTAGACATTCTTGAAGGAGTAGGGATGGCATTGCGGTGGAGATCGGTGGTCAGTGGGTGGATCTGATTGACGAAATCTCTCTGGAGAAAGGAGAGATCGTGAGATCACCCACACATACACTGGACTCTGAACTGATTTTTTGCATTTGACTTGTCAAGAACTGGGAATTGAGAGATTCCAAGTAACCTCACAGTTGAAATGTATGAACATACATTTTGATCAAGCAGTTTGGAGAAAGCGGAAGTTATTTCTTCATATGTATCTTTGTCTTTATTATATTCTTACTTTTCTTTCCTTTTTAATTTTTTCTATTCCTTTTCCTTTTTTGCACTTTTTACTCCTTTTAAGTTTTCTATTCACTTTTTCTTTTTAATGATAACATTTAATAAAATTATTTTTAAAATGATATTAGCAGAAGGTACTTTGTTGTAAGCAATGAGATAGTTGATCAGAATGGTAGTGAAAATCATGCTATAAATCAATTTATTACATTCTTCTGGTGGCAGAAACCAGACAAGGGACCAGACCTGAAGCTCTGGTATATTTTAGCTGATTGCCACTTGTTTCATTACTTAACTGGAAAACTCAATCAGAGAAACTATCTTTCTATTTCTTATTATACAAAAACATTGCAAAAAATAAAATTAAGATGAAAAACTTAGGAAAATTACAGTCAGATCATATGATGCTTAATGGAGTATTAGAAACAATGTCTGTGTGAAAATGGTCTTCAAATTCAATACATTCGATTGTACTAAATGATCATTTATGAGCAAAGAAATAAGCTGCTAAGAATCCAGGTGGATAATAAATTACAAGTTCTTCTCGATTTGGTCTCATGCATTACTTGGATTTATTTATTGATTCGGGTCTATGGAAGACAGCTCTGACTCTGCTTTAGCTCCAGTTAGCTCTCATTCAGCATTACACACACAGTGCATTGTAAGAAGCACAGGGATACACACTCACACCTGCCACTGTATCCAAATTCGTCTAATACCAGCACGTTTGCATTTTGTCATAGCCATGCCAACACCAGTTTTTTGAGGCGTTCAAACTGGTCAGTCCTAGAAGAGATCAACCCCAAGTGCTCTTTAGAAAGCCAGATCCTGAAGTTGAAACTCAAATACTTTGGCCACCTAATGAGAAGGAAGGACTCACTGGAGAAGGGCCTAATGCTGGGAAAGATTGAGGGCAATAGAAGAAGGGAACGACAGAGAATGAGATGGCTGGATGGAGTCACTGAAACAGTAGGCGTGAGCTTAAATGGACTCCAGAAGATTGTAAAGGACAGGAAGACCTGGAGGAACATTGTCCATGGGGTCGCGATGGGTCGGGCATGACTTCGCAACTGACAACAACAACAACAACAACAACAAGACACTGGCGCAACCAAAGCCCACTTTTATCTCATGCATTATCATGCTATTCTGTGCCAACCACACCCTCTAATGCAAAGACTACTTTGGCATTTCCACTAACGTGGAGGAAGGTGTGATTCTACAGGTAGGGTGACCCACGAAGAATATTGAGAAGGCAGAGAAATCTGGAAAGGATTTTTGAGTTCCTTTTCCTTCCTCAATTCCTTATTTCAGCTGATTTTGGCCTTGACAAGAGAATTGTCTTTGTTGCTGCTCCTCTACTTCCCAATCTCTGGAGATAACTCTCCCATAAAGAAGACTATACATAATATGAGCAAAGTTAAATAACCAGCACTTTAAAAACCCCTTTGAGAAGGTTCTCCCTAATTCTCAACTGCCAAAGCCTGGCTAACATTTGTTTGTTTGTTTGTTTGATGTGCTCAGAGTAATGTGCAGCTACATACTTAAGAAAGGCACTAATCATGCTAATATTATTTATTTAGTGGTTGGTGTTTCAGTTAGGACATTTTGCTGGTTGTCGGTAATTTGTTAAAATGTGTTGGACTGTGTCCCTGCTTTTAATTCAAAACTAAACCTCTGGGAAATTTATCAATGCATTTAAGAGCCATCAATATCTTTCATCCACAGTTCTAATTCTGATATCACGTTTTAAATAGGTTGCTTTCTCAACCCATTCTGCCCTTCATTCTTCTTCTTGTGCCATATCCGTTATCGGACGTTGGTGATCATGTTGGCGATCCTGTTTTTATCAGCAGCCGCACGAAAAAGTGCTGCTGAGTTTTGTCCAAACCAGTCCCTTAGATTTTGAAGCCACGATGTTCTTCTTCTGCCTGGACCTCGTTTGCCTTCAATCTTTCCCTGGAGGATTAAATGGAGTATGCCGTATTTTTCTGGGTATCGCATCACATGTCCGAAATATTATTATTTTTGTTTTTTAATTGTTTTGATGATTTCCCTTGGCTTTCTCAGGCGGCTTATCACCTCCTCATTTCTGATCTTGTCAACCTAGTTTATACGTAACAGCCGTCTGTAAATCCACATTTCAAATACTTCTAGTCTCTTCAGGTGACCTTCATTAGGAAAAGAAATTCAGCCAAACACAGGTACTTTCCAGGTAGTATAAAGAATTACTAAGGAGACGCCTTGTGAACTTTAAAAAGTATTATGCAAGTGCTGAGAATTAATCTTTTTTGCACTGAAATCGTTCTCAAGCAAGCACCTAACAAACATGTTACCTTTTTTGGGGGGGGGGGAGATAATGCATTAAGAATATTTTCCAAAGTATTGCATCTATATAAATGTTTTAACTTAATGTTTCAATTTAAAATAATGTAATGGATTACTACAGATAGATCGAGATCAGTACAGTTAATACAGTCCACAAAACAATCACATTATTCACATTTGCACTATTCAAAGTGATATTTCTATAGAAAATATGGTAATTGATTCAAGTTGACAGAAATGAAATTTTTAAACATATTTTGCATGTTTATTAATGAAATATAATAGTAAAATATTAAAAGATAAAATATACTTAAAAATTAAATTTATTTTTAATAAGTCATAGAGAAGCTATACAAAGCAACATAAAAAATAAAGAAAATCTAAATATGATTCCTACCATGGAGATAAATAGATCTCATACACAGATAAGTTTAAGGATAAAACTATATCCAAAGCGTACGGCTACCTCTGTATTGTGTTGTAGTTCTTTAAAACAAGCCTCTTCTTTCTTGAGTTTTTGTCCAATGGAAACTCATTGCTCTCCATTCTGAACACACAACAACTGGTGTTTACAATTGCAACAACAACTGCACATTCACTAGCCTCAAATGCCCATGTGCTACAGTAGCCTCACATTAACAGAATTTTGGCTCACATTAAATGTGGCCTGGTATCAATTTATAATTTATACTAAATTGAGTATTGAACTATTCAACTTGCACAAATTGTGACCTTCCTGTACACAAATTATGAGCTTATCTACTGGTATGGGAATGATTTGCCAGGCGCAGTTGAATTATATTGATCCACTGATTCTAAATATCACTATTTGCTATTCTCCATATTATCCTGGGGAGCCAGTTTGGTGTAGTGGTTAAGGCATCAGATTAGAACTGGGAGGTGGTGAGTTCTAGTTCCAGCTTAGGCACAAAGCCAGCTGGGTGACCTTGGGCCAGTCCTTCTCTCTCAGCCCTAGGAAGCAGGCAATGGCAAACCTGAAAACCTGCAGGAACTTGTCTAGGCAATCAACAGGAGTCAACACTGACTTGAAAGCACATCTTCAAAAATAAATAAATAAAAATTGTCCTAACCATGCAGTTGGTTGGCCTGATCCCAAAACGCTGAATGCTGGCCTAAAGACCTGAAAAGAAAAAAGCAGAATTCGCAGCAACCTAGAAGGAAAATTTTAGAGGGCAAAAAACCAGCTCCCCAAAAGGAGTTTAGAGATGAAAGCAAAGGAAGGAATAAACTTTGAGAGGATCTCTAAAGGTAGGGAAAGCTGAAATGTATATGCAGAATTGAAAAACAGAAACTAGCCAGTCAGTCCTGAAACTCATAACATCAGAACCACACAATATACATACAGTAAGCCATGAGACCCCAGGCAAGAATGAAGACAGAGCATCTCCCAGTTGATGTTCACTTGACAGGGAATTCAATTTTTATACTTAAGGTATCCTTATGTGTTGTGAAGTGACCTTGATTGGATTTCACCATGTGCCAAAGCTGAGAGGAGCTATAGAGGGTCTAGCACAGCCACACCTTGCTCTCATGTTCTTGGCAACAAGTAGGGACTGGAGACAGTGCAGTACATAACGGATTAAGCAAAGGCCTTGAAACCAACCCAGCCCATTCAAAGCCATAGGCATTATGCATCTGCCACAAGCATTTTAGGAGGATTATTCACTGCAGTACTTTGTCACGACATCATGGAAAAGAACACTAGGGCTACCCCCCCAAAAAAAATCAGAATGTTTTTGCTGTAGACCTCTGATGCGCCACAGGTTTTCCTCTTTGTCTTTAGATAAAGGAGAGCGTTGTCCTGCCTCTTTTCTGGATCGGGCTGCTCTTGTCAGTGAATTTTCTCCAATCCAGGGACACCTTTTATCTGATCAACAATAGACGACCTTTTCTGACTTGGAGGGAAACAATGGAGTGGATTTTGCTGCCAAATTTCTATACAATACAAGATTCACTTTTCGTCTGCTGGAAAGGACTTTTAAACATGGATGGATGAAAGAATGAATGAATGAATGTGGTTTTTCTCATCGTGCATTGCAACAGGCAAGTTCATTAGAGTCCTTAAGCAAGAATCTGAATGGATTTTTTCCCCCATGCTCTGATTTGTGCTTAAGCACTTGTGTAGGCCCTCTTGGGATACTCATAGTTCCTTCCTGGAAGTCTTGCTCATGTTGTAGCTGAGAGGAGATGGTTGAGCCCAATGGATGAACCCCATCAGAAGACACAGCTCTGAAGTGGAATCAAGCCTTTTCAATGCCATTCCATTAAATTTCCAATTAGTGAAAGAAATTCAGATATTCCTTCAGCACTTCTAACAATTGTTTGTCTAATCCAAGAAGCTCTTCCTCATGGTATTACCACAGACTACATGAACAATTTTCACCTCAGTTTGGGATTACTTAAGAACTGTAACATTAAATTGTTTAGCTTTTTGTTTTTACCACCACCTTCCCTTCACCTTTTTCATGTTTATCTATCTTTTAAACTGCCCAGAGCCTTTCAGAAAAGAACAATGTATACAGTAGATATAAACAAATAAATAAATTGGGAGTGTATTGAATTGTAAACCCTGAAGGCAGCGGATGTTTAAGTGTTTTTTTCTTTTTAACTGAGTTCCTTTGGATAGGTTTTGTTGAGAAGGCACTGTTAAGCTTTTCAAAGATCTCAATTTCACTTGTGGTGTGTGCCTATCTGAGGAAAATGTTCATGCATTAGCCTAAAGTCAAATATTATCTTTACTCTTAATTGGATTTGTGATGCCACATTGATCCATAGATGATTGACTAACGATATTGTGAAACAATCATGTGAACTTTGTGGTTTATGACTGACTCCATGCTTGTATAAAAGAGAGAAAAAAGGCAACAAACCACTAAATAAGGGGAGAAAATACAATTTGATTTAATTTAATTCTAACATACTTATAGCAGAGGGCTGGATGTAAATAGTCAATAGCACTGTCGATTAACTTCAAGAAAGTTATTTTGTTTGAAAATGCCTTGTACACTTTGACCAGCCTTCCAGCATAGGAAAATACTAAAAAATAAATAGAGGATATTTGTTTATTTAATAGGCCTTCCCTGGGCTGAGCCAGCTGCTTCAAATACAGTGGTATTTTGGTACTCAACTGCTTTGAAACTCATCGAATTTGGTATGCAATGCATTTTTACGTGAAAATTTTGTCTTGGTACTCATTGTTTAGTACTCAAGGTACAAGCTAGAACTTGTCAGTGTCAACTGCCTCATGACTCACTACATTATTCCTTATGGGAAATATTTGATACTCATTGTTTTTGGTACTCATTGCACCTTAACAATGCATACTGAGATACCACTGTACCTTTTATCTGTTTTAAAATGTCATCTGTGGTTTTTTTAGCATAGTATTAATAAGATACAAAGCATAAAATATAGCAACCGTACCAAACAATCTCATATAGACAGACAAAAGCACATGCACTCATACTATTTAGCAGGGATCATCCACCACTTTTTTTTGGAGAGGAGATCCCCAGATAACTAAATAAAATGTGTAAATGTTTCTATAACAATAAAAGAGACCTAGTCTCATTTGCGTTTGCATTTATTTATTTATTTTATTTATTGGCTGCCCATATTACTGCTGGGTAATTCTATACAGAGTTATATACAGTAAGAGCACGCAAAAGGCCAGAAGCAAACGTTTTTGATTGTTCTGGAATATTCAAATGCAATGGGGATCCAACCAAAATCTCAGCTCCCTTTCTCCTCTGAGCTCCCCCTTCTATATTTAATGTATATTTAAATGTATATTTAACACTGCATGTATTAACAGCAGCGAGAATTGTATTTGCTCAGCACTGAAAAAATGAAGAAATGCCATCTGAAGAACAGATAATCGAGAAAATACTGGACGGTGCAGAAATAGATAGACTTATGCTGAAGATTAAAGAAAAAGAAGACACAGAATATTTTCAAATATGGGATGTATTTTATCAATGGCTATCAATGGCTGGAGAAACGGGGTAGAGATTAGGAATGTAATGTGTATTATTAACTAAAACAAATGGACCCAGACAACAAGTTGTTTACCAAGCACCTGTGAATTGTAAATATAGAAAACTAATAAAATATTATAAAAAACAAACAAAAGTTGTTCAGGTAAAAGACTCACTTGTCTATTTGCAATTTTATGACACTAATTTCAAGCATCTTTCCTTTAGTGCAGTCCTTCCTGTCACATTTTCCTCCTGATTATAGACAGTTTTGTGTGTTTCCAAGAGACAAAAATCAAAGCACAGCTTTACTTTAAAAAAAAAGAAAGAAAGCACACATTATATCTTCAGCAGTTCTTCAAAGTAAATCTACAGCTTGGTTTGGCTTGTGAGCAAAATTGCTCCCACCTCCATCCCACTTATCAACAAGAGATTTTGAGAACCTTTGCAGCAACATGAATCACTAACCATGTTCAGCATGACTGAAAACCACTGGTTTCCCGAAGGAAAACAACAACACTTATTCCTCCACCATTCCTGTTTAATCCAACTGTGACGCTAATACAACATAAGCTAAGGAAAGGTGTAGGAATCACTGGTAGACATGTATGGACAGCATATAAGAGCTGCTGGGTCTTACAAATGTAAACACCAGTAGGGAATTACTTCCTGATATAAATTCCCGTTTCAGAGGAGGGAATTTCCTGTGATTCCCAAGAAATTTACATTCCTGCTATAATCCAGAAAATGATCAATTACCCCTCTTTTATGGATTTATTAATACAGTTTTAAAAAGTTAAGTGAACCTAACCTCGTGTCCACTTCAGTGTCAGTCCACAGGTGAGGATAGTTGAGCCATGAAAGGTATGCGTTTGTAAACAAAAATAAAAATGGGAAGATGAAAAAAAAAGGTGACAGTGAACGCCAATAACCGGCTATGCCTAAAACAGCTCATAGCCCAGAAAGGTACACCAGACCGATCCATAAATCTACATCTATTTTTAGTAGATTTAGAAGGGTTTTAATTTCATTGATAGAATCCTAACAACCCAGAAGCTTTAGTCTCCCTAACTGGGTTTTGAAAAGGAAATTTTGAAGCAAAAATAGAGTGAATAGAAGTATTATGAGTGTCACTAATCCCACATGGCTTGCTGAACATTTGCCCATAGTCACCCAGGCTCTTTCCATTGCAATGGTAAGGTTTTATGTGAATGGAAATTGCCATGAACCTGAAGCCCCATTTGGTAGTCTCCTTATGACACGTGTGCCCCTCTTGTACCACTTTTATAGACTTGGGCTTTCCTTGATAAACCCCAAAACCCTAATAAAACAAAGGTGATTCCAGAAGCTGGGTATCTGCCCATTCCTATCTTACTGTGACTTGGAGGTGAGCAACGAGATCAAGAAATGCATCCCATAAGGTTAACAAGTCCACTGCAGAACTCCAGTGTTGCAAACAGGAAATTAGAAAACTTGCCTTTTGGAACTGTGGCACAGCCAACCAGAAGAAAGTGAATATGGCTGTCCAAGGAGGAAAGGTCTTGAGAACATAGCAGCACACCATTCATGGTAGATCAGTGACCCTCCAACCCACCATCATGCCAAAGCAGCTTTTTCTATGGCTACTTCTTGTTTATTAAATTTAATACAGCCCCCCCTCCACTGGACTGTGGACAGCTGTTCATACCAGAATGAGGCCTCACAACAGCATGACTTAGGAATTATGGTGCTTAGCTTCACAGCTTAGAAATTACTCCTTTGTTTCACATTTCTTAAATGTTGACTTTCTCCTTTTGTAACACTCAAGGCAATTTACAACTTTGAAACCAAATGACAAATCTAAAGCATGACAATACCATCCCTGCAATTAAAATTATTTAGCGGTAACTTGTTGAGAAAAAGAGATGCATGTTTGCCTGTTTCCTAAATACTGGGAAGAGTTCCTCACTCCCTCCCCGGGCCTGCAGCACTTTGGGGCAAGAAAATGTTTACACCTTGGCCTTTGCTTCTTGTCCTCAAGGTTTTGAGGCTGACGGAAGCAAAGATTCCTGTGGATCACCTTAAATCGCTTTTTGCAGAATTAGGAAATGGAACAGACGAAAATACATGCCCAATGGCTTTCTTGCCCAGAAGTTTGCTTCCTGTATTAACATCTGTGGCTGACCTCAACCCCTGATGACTTAGGGAACCAGGCTTATGGCTAGAGTAGACTGTTGGAACAAACCTCAGTTACATTTTATGTTCGTCCCCACATTTTCAACAATCTTGCTTGAGAAAGTTTTTGGAAAGCCTGAGCCAGTATTATTTTGTAAATCTTTGGCTGACCTAATAATGGAAGTGCTTTGAGAAGAAGTTGGGTGATCAGTTCTGATGATCAGTGAGGCTGCTTTTAACAGCAACACAACAGTAACAAAAGTTAGCAGGCAACAAATAGTTGGGGTGAATGGAAGAGAGTCTCTAAGGATCTTCTATTTGTTTTGAAGAGAAGTAGCTCTTTTTAAACTGCCTAGGCATGGCCCTTTCTTGCTGCTTTTACATATAGAAATAAAAAGATAACTAAAAAAGCACTTAATTCTCTCCCCGCAAAGGGATCCACCTAATTAAACAAGTGCTTCTTGGTCTTCCCTCTGCTTGGGAGAAATGTGATGCCTCGTATGAAATATTCATTTATTCAAAATGAATAAAATAACAAAAAGGCAAAGGCCAGAGTAAGTGTGTCACTGCATTAACCCACAGCCTCCCTTTCAGGATCCATATAATGCACAGCCTTCCTCTTCTCCTGAAGTGTTCCAGTTAGGCAAACAGAGAGCTCTTAACTGCTTAAAGGCTGAACATAGCTCAGCCAGGCATGCAGAGATGACGGAAGAGGAACAACAGCTGCCCAGAAACAAAATCAAAATTGCTTACAATACTTAGTGCAAAGTGTGGCAGACCATGGTAATGTTGTTACAACTAAGGACTCTGGGGGACAGGCTAGATGCAAAAAATAAGAGTGGCAGAAAAGAATAAAATCAGAAAAATTAAATAGTCCTTTATATCACACTCATACTATAAACTGAAGAACACTGACACTGACATCCCCTAAACTCTGCTGAAGATGTTACCTAGCCTGGTAATGAAACGTTCAGAAACCCAAAGAATTACACACACACACACACACACACACACACACATCCTTGCATTTCTTCTAATATCTTTGAATGCCTTCTCAAATTGTTACTTGTTCATGTTAACCTTACGCATCCGTTCAATATTTTTTGTTGTACCACGGTGCTTCCATTTCGTTATTGTTAGCTGCATGATTCCAACCACTCTGAAGTCACAAAACCAGCATGAGCAGTGGTGGGATTCAGCCGGTTCACACCACTACAGCAGAACCGATAGCTAATTTTTTGTTGCCCAGGCCCAGAATGGACTTCCAGAAGCGACATCCACACAGAGAACCGGTTGTTCACACATTTGAATCCCACCACTGAGCATGAGGATGTGTGAAGTCAGAAGTCTATCGCATTCAACAATACGGTGGCGTATTGCCATAATTCTGAGGAAGCTTTGTGAAAAAATAGGTGCAAACACTTGTACATGTGGTCCCAGCTGTTGCCACCTCTGTTAAAAAGTAATGTAAAGAATAATATAATGGCAGGGGTATCTGTGAGCATTAATAACATTTGGTTGACATAAAATATAAAAAGATATTAAGGTATGGAATATTATATACAGTACATATATGAGTGACACGTTAGGCAAACTTTGTAGCATACATGATAAACCTCAGGGACTAAGGTAGACTGTCTACGTCTACGATATCAGTTGGTTGTTCCAGATCAAGAAATATATCAGCTCTGCTATCATCATCACAAAACACCATTAACATCAATGATTTCATAATCCAAATATAAAACCAGTCTTAGCTCTCAGGCATGTGCAATAGAAAATGCAAAGGAAATCCAATATGTTTATTTGAAATATGTGTCACCTATTCTAAGATCCTACATTCAGACATGCCATTACTTTGTGGGTGGTTCCATTCTTCTAACATTTCCTTCCATTGTTCATGATGTCAAATAAATGACATGGAATTGACTCAGAGCAAACAATGCTGAAATGTTGATCCATTTTTACACATAATTATCAGACATCTTCCAGCAGTGCTTGCAATATTCTCATCCATTTACAGCTAATCCTCCTATGCATTTGCAATTTACCAAATGCTGCTCCTGTGAGAAAATTTCTAAAAAATGCAAAGATCATAACAGTGCGGGGAAAAAAAAGGCTTTTATTCTTTCTTTCCTAGGTAGGTAAAACAAGGAAGTAACCAGTCTGAGTATTAAGCAGCAAAACATTTCAGTGCTGAAAAGAAATGAAAAAAAAAAAGCATTTTTTAACATTCATGATAAATATCAGATATAATAATAAGAGACAAAGGTAAAGTGAAGCCAATGACAAATTTAAAAAAAAAAATGGAGCAGCCGGGAACTAAGTACTTAATAAAGAGCCCACTTCTTTCAGGCTCACTGAGACATAGAAAAAGTAGGAAATTCAGAAAAATTCAGTCTCTGGGCCAGGGATCTGATATGGATAGAATGCAAACCGATTGATGACATACAGAATAGTTTGAGGATTTTTACACATTAATCAGTGATTCTCAATCTTGGCAACTTTTAACTGTGTGAATTTCAACTCCCAGGATTTCCCAGCCAACAATGCTGGCTGGAGAATTCTAGGAGTTGAAATGTACACAGCTTAAAGTTGCCAAGACTGAGAAACACTGAATTAAGCCCTCTTGTGCTACAAAGATCAGGAGATGATAAGAAGTGCTTCTCATATATTAACTCCAATTCTGATGGGTACCCACAGGAAAAATTGTAGCAAAAGTTGAACTCCCTGTTGTCTTGCAGGTTTTGATGTTCTGACTAAATGCATACACTCACCTCCTCCCCATAGGCTTCCATAGGAAGATGTCTTTAGAAAAGCCTATCTCAAAATATGGTTCCCTGCTGACTGAATGTTAGCTACTGTGATAGAATGGTCACAATATTGGACAAGGATCAAATTCAAGTCCACACTCAGCCTTAAACATTTCTTGGCCAGTCACAGGGTTGTGGATAAAACATCCATCCATCCATCCATCCATCCATCCATCCATCCATCCATCCATCCATCCACATCCTTCACACTAATCATTTTTAATGCAAACAACATAAAGCAAAGCCCAGGAAAAAAGTAAGTAATAGTGAGCAAAAGAAATGACAAGAAACAAGACAAAAGGAAATAGAATTAAAGTCAGCTAGTTTCAAGTGGTAGATAAACTGTGTAAATAAATTATTCTTTACATCAACACTATTTATACCTCTAGCCTTGTAAGCCCTCCTTGCTTTCAATATGCCCATGGACCAATTCACGCACTGCCTTTAGTTCTTTCTTTAGTTTCTCTCTTCTCTTCTTATGACCTCCCTCTAATACTACAATTGTCAATCTTCCTCTTCGTGATCTATGCACCCTTCCCTGCTTTCCTGGGCGATTATATCTTCACTCATTCTATCTTTGAGAAAACTACCACAATATATAATTCTTGTATACTAGTCACTCATTTTTTAATCCAATCCACATTCAATAAAGGAGAATATATAGGTAGCTCAAGGTTGAACTGTGGAGTGCTTAGTGGTTTCTGAGCTTGCAGATGTTTCATTATGCAACTACTGGTTAGGCAACATCATCAGCACATCATCAGCGCTGATGACATACCTAGGTAATAAAACATCTGCAAGCAAACAAGCTCAGAAAGCACCAAAAATTCCACAATCCACATTCATTCAGTATCCATTCATCCTTGACCCCTTGTTTTATCACATTATATGTCCTCATTGCTATAATTTACTGTTGCTTCTTCTGGGCTTTTCATCCAGCTAATAAAAGTGAGCAGAAGTATGCTCTTAAGCACAATGTTCATTTATTTCAACCAAGAAACGGACTGTTTATTACCCTCTAGCCTTCTGTATCTTAATGTTTTGCCACCAATTTCCCCACTTTTAGTAAACATTTTTCAACAGGGTCTCAAACCTGTAACTTGCTAGTCATGGGAAGGGGTGCGTGTCATCTAACATTTATTGCAACCTATGCCTTGTGACTCCCACTGCTGATACCTGACACCCTTTACTTTTGTACATATAAAAACCCTTCACCATTTTGGTTTTCAAGCATATGAATTGTCCTCGAATGACTCTTGACACAATTTGCATGTAAGTCCTCTCTTCTGTGAGACACACAAATTCATCTCCTTGCTGTAATGTTTCACCACTGATGTGTAATTTGCAATCGTTTGCTGTATATTCCTTGTCAGACATAGCTAACTTGGTCTTCAATGTTCTGATCTCTAGGCTTTGTTGCATCCTTCAGTCCAACTAACATAAATTGTTTTGCTTTATGAAAATAACTTCACAAGACGAGGTTGTCAAAGACACAATGATTAGATGACCAAAATTTTTTGGATATAATTTAGAATTGGAGAAATGGGAAAAAATATGGGAAATAAACATAAAATTGACTATGTCAGCGGCATTCAAGGAAAACCAGTTGAAGATGTTTTACAGATGGCATCTTCCACCAGCAAAGCTTGCCAAGATGTTCCAGAACAATTTGCCAACATGTTGGAAATGTAAAAAAGTACATGGAACATATTATCATTTATGGTGGACATGCCCAGTTGTGAAAAAATACTGGGCTACAATAAGAAGATGGATTGAAGAAATAATAAACCAACCCATAGACTGGAAACCAGAGATCTTTTTGCTGGGTATTTTAAACAGAAAATATAGTAAAGAAATATGGTACTTAATTTTACATATAACAACGGCAGCAAGAATAGCATATGCACAATTCTGGAAAAATGAGAATATACCATCAGAGGAAGAAGTGATAAGAAAAATCCTGGACTGTGCTGAGATGGACAAATTAACAAAAGAGATAAAAGAAAAGGAAGACACAGAATCACACTATCTAATATGGAACAAATGGTATGACTGGTTGGAGACTAGAAATAATAGAGGAGAATAAATGTGGAAAAGTCAAAAGTGGAAAATGTGTGTATAATAATGTATAGTAATAATAATATGTATGAAGGAAGAAAAATGCAAATAAGAAACAACGGAGCAATAAGGACAAATATCCTAAAGAAAAATAAGGGCGGGAAATGTAAATAATAGAAGATTACCATTGAGTAATCTTTGGGATTGGGCGGCATATAAATAAAATTAAATACAAATACAAATATAATGAAATCGCTGTTAAAAAAGGGGGATACTGTGTGTGTATGTGTGTTATGTTTTGTTTTGTTTTGTTTTGTTGGTTAAAAATAAATAAATTAAAAAAAATAAAAAAAGAAAGAAAATAACTTCACAATTTGACCGAATACTGTAAAAAAAAAAAGATGCAAATGCACACGTTTAATATATCAATAGGTGGCGCTTGGTATAGGACAGTGGTGGCGAACCTATGGCACGGGTGCCAGAGGTAGCACTCAAAGCCCTCTCTGTGGGCATGCGCGCCATCGCCCCAGTCCTAGGCCTTCAGCTAGGTTTTATAAAACCTTTTCGCTTTAGGCCTCCACCATCGTGTGCAAAAAAAAAAAAAGTTCAATCAATCAGTCAATTTCAACTTCTCACAGGAAAAAAAATCTTGCAAAGTTGGAATTGATTGATTGAACTTTTTAGTCCCACCCAGTCTGCCGTTACCACCGCAGCCATGCCCACCAATGGGCCACGCCCACCCAATGGGCCACACCCACCCGGAACCTGACAATGCATAAGTGGGTTTTGGGTTGCAGTTTGGGCACTCGGTCTCTAAAAGGTTCGCCATCACTGGTATAGGAGGTCATTTTGCAGTAATCATTAATTTTTCTCCCCATATTGTAAAGTACAGTAGAAAGTATTTTGTTTTCTTGAGAGCAAATAGCTCTAAGTCTCAACTCTAATCTACCTTGAGCAAAACAGCAGTGGAGAGACAAGATAATTGTCTTAAACACCGGTTTTCATTCTTCATTTTTTAAGAGGAAAGCTTAGAATCTTAAAAGAAAAACCACAGTTGTTTGAAATTCCCGGGGCGTAAGGAATGTACGTATTTCAAAATAAGCCAAAACTCCATAGAAAAGGTCTATAACCTTTAATTTATAATGATCGGGAATAAGACTGTAATCTTTTACATGTCTACTTAAAACGAAAAAAGGGATTTTGTATTCTTAGAGCAGAAATACATTTCCTTCCCTGATTGCTATGTAATTTGAGAATTCTACTATATTCTTTTTAGAAAGGGACCAAGCCTATATAGGTAGTCCCCAACTTACAACCATTCATTTAGTGACCATTCTAAGTTACAACGGCACTGGAAAAAAGTGAGTTATGACCTTTTTTCACATTGACCACCATTGTAGCATCCCTGTGGATACATGATCAAACTTTGGAGTCTTAAAAACTGGCATGTATTTATGACAGTTGGCGTGCCCTCGGGTCATGTGACCGTTTGCCAAGCAAAGTCAATGGGGAAGCCAGTTTCATTTAACAACTGTGCAATTAACTTAATAACCGCAATGATTTACTTAACGATTATGGCAAAAAAAGGTCATGCAATGGGGCAAAATTCACTTAACAACTGTCTGGCTTAGCCGCAGAAATTTTGGGCTCAATTATAGTCATAAGCTGTATTATCTAAATCAGGGATAGGCAACCTTGGCTCTTTTATGACCCGTGGACTTCAACTCCCAGAATTCCTGAGCCAGCCGGCTCAGGAATTCTGGGAGTTGAAGTCCATGAATCATAAAAGAGCCAAGATTGCCTACCCCTGATCTAAATGGTTTTCCTTTGAGAATATGGGGGTACTTAGAGCATCTAATCTGCTCTACAGCCTTATTGTTATTATATCAATAATGGCTTTTCAAGTGACCACAACTTTAGGTTGGTAATTTATAATTAACCTCTTCTCTTTATAGTGTCATGCAAACTTAAGCATAAGCTGTTATTCAAGCACTGTACATCCATGGTAATCCCTAAATTTCAAAGCTTTTGAAAACGCAGAAGTAAAAAAAGGAAGTGGCAAGAAAAACTCAAGGGACTATTGGTGAGTCACTGGGAGTTGGGCAGCATATACAGTACATGTAATATATTATGGTTGGTTGTATAAATCAGTCAGATGTTTAGACTGGATTTCACATTTTTATCCACCTATTTAGTATTCCCAAAGAACCTGGGACAGGCAGATGTTGTTTGATGGTGTTAAAGGTATTGTTGCAGGATGTAACTTCCAACTAAAGCTTAATGTAACCTTGCAATAAAGTACAATTAACTCATCAGGTTGTTTCCTGACTGTTTACCCGAGAGGACTAACACCAATCTTGCAAGCCTGAAAGTACAAATTTCCTGCTTTCTCTTTTTTGCAGCCTGATCAATTAAGGTGGATCCTTCCTAAGTTTCTCTCTCTGACCAGTAATCTATTGCAGGATTGTCCCCTTCTGTCTGATCATTCCTAAGGCAGCATCTCTTCTCCTTATCCCTCAAGATCATTCCCACATATCATTACACTTTCCCGGCATCAGATCCTTCTCCAGAGATCTAAGCCTTTGTGTATTATGTCCGAAGTAGGGATAATTTGAACCAGGTCATTTGTGCCCTGAATGTGAACTCTGGATTTATTTGGATGTGATGAGCGTGCCACAGGAATTTGCTCATTTGTTTGAATCCAGTGGGGAGAGCTGGCTGGTTGAAAGTCAGGTGGATGAGTTTAACATTTCTCTGGCTGGGTAAGTAGTGAAAAATCTTTCAAGTCAAATGTTCCATTTTGGCAGTTTAAAAGCTGAGAGAAGGAGGTCAAAATAATCCTGCGGCTGTTCCATCTATGGCCGTTCTGATGGATTTCAGGAGGTGTTGTTTTTTCTATAGCACATAGCCATAGTTGGCTGCACCAACAGTTTCTATTGACTTCATGGGACAGGCTGTTGGAATGCCAATGTGGATCGCTTCTGCTGCCATTATAGCTCTCTGATTGCCATGCAGGATTTCCACATCAACGGCTATTCACCTTGATTGCAATGTCATTTAGTCATTGCAAGGTAAAGATCAGAGTTTCTGCAGACAATAGGCAGGCCTCATGGAAAGGTTGAGTAGCATAGTTGGTGTGTGTGTGTGTGTAGGAGACTTGTTCCAGGAGATTATCTCCACGGCTTTCCTGCTCTAGAGAGTGACTTGGGCTAAAGGTTTGGAGGGTCAGGGACGAGGTCTGTCTTGCTACTGGTTTCTGTGTTGTCATATTCCTTGGGGGTGGAAAGGTCCCGAAGCTATAGATCTGACTGGGAGAGAGAGCAGTCAATTTTCATCTGTTCCTTTACTTTATTGGATTTATGGGCCCCAGGGTTGGCCTGGGGTTCATTTTTGGCCTCTGGATGGCATTTTTAGATCTAGGACTGAGCTAGAATGGGTGACGCCAGGCACACGGAGCTTATTTCATGAACTGGGTAGTTTGTTGCTATCTTGGCTGCGGCTCCCTAAAATAACGCTGTCTATGCCTATAATAAAGATTTGATTTGATTCAATCTGGACTGATTTGTGCATTGGATCCATTTGTTTGTTTTCATGGCTACAGTATGCTCAATACTCAGTATATTATAGTATACCGCAATAGTAGCATGCTATATCTGAAATCCGGCAAGACATGAGTTCAGTCAGCTTGTAACTGAAAGGTGCTTTAGCTTTCAAAATTGTCATCATTGACACTTCACCCTGTAAAATGAATACACAGAACACCCAAAGAGATCTCCTTCCCTTCCTGTTTTGGCTGGGCTATTTGTATGCACTGGAATATGAGTTGGCTGGAAATGAGAAAACAAAGGAAGGCTGCAATCATAACTCAGGGAATTACAAACAAAATCACTACAGTCAATCTCGTCTCATTATGCCTTTGCTTTTCTTGTCACACTTTATGTGTGCAGGTCCGTGGAGCAGCCACACTGAGTAGTGGAGGGCTGAGCCAAAAACTGCCAAGGGTGGCTCTCCAGAACCTTACCCATCGAAGGCTTTCCCCCTCCTGTCCCCCTGGCTCCACACTTTATACTGTGTGAAAGTATGTGTATTGGACATTTTGAAATATGTTTAACTAAACGCTTGATGATGGGGTACGAGAGTTCCCCTTATTTGTTTTTCTAGTTTGAGGGTCATTTATTGTCCTGTTTTATTTTGATTTTAGTTCATGTAGTTAATTACTGTGGTTATTGTGATATGAGAAAGAGAGGGAGAGAGAAGCAGGAGGGATGGTGGGAGAATGAGAGGGAGAGGAATGGCCTGTCCTTTACTATGAAATACTTTCTGCCTCCTTGTGTCCCTGTGCCAGGTAATTTTTTTACTTCTTGCCAATAGGATGAGCTCATCCATCCTCACAGGTCAGGTTCTGAGTAATGGGGTGCCAATAAGCGAGTTGAACAGCTTTCAGAATTGGTTTTTGCACTGACCGCTAGCAGATTTCTGCTTCCTCTTTGGGTGCCATGGTAGCAGTGACTTTGTAGTGCAGCTTGACTCACAGTGTAACCTTCCCTCGTCTACCCAAGGCATTGCATGGGACAGGGCATTTGATTTTGGCTTAGAGAAGGACTTTTCGAGTTAATAGGAATCAAGAAAACAAAGATCACCTTTAATTATTACAGAAACAATAAAAGTACACCAAAAGTAAGTTCTCCTTTATGAATTCTGGCCATAGAAGTGGTGGTGAACACAGACATGCTCATGATAGCAGATTCTCATGAGAAAAGTAAGAAAACATGACTTGGGTGTGATAGAACTAGAAAATGTCCATTATTGCTTTTGGAGCTGCTATGTCCTCAGCCTCATTGGCTCTGGGCTTCCATCTGTAGGTGTGTCTATACAGCTCCAAATCATCCCATTCAGAGACACCACAACCTCTTTTCTCTCACAGAAATTATGGTGTAGGCATTGTCTCCAGCTACCGGTAACAGAAGTCTTGCACTGAGATAGTGCCACTGTACCTTTAGATGCCCCAAAGTTACATCTCAAAGTCATAAATGACTTGATCAGCCACTGTCTAAAAGGATATGCACTGTCCCCATTGATAATCAGTGAGATGGTAACCTTTCTTTGTGGGGCTTTCAGGGACAAATTGACCAGAGCCCATAGATGAATGGACTGCAGAGTTCATACATAGCCAATGGTGAATTCAACTGCAGCCTATTTCAGTGTCAATGAAGCATCCACTCTAATCTGCCATATTCTGGAGTATCAGTGTAATGAATTCCAAGAAATATCCTTGCCACTTTGGAAAAACGTATTAGCCTATATTGGGCATTATGTTGAGGAGTCATTCTGCAGATTACATTGCCAAGTAACACTTTCAATAGCATCAATTAAAATAGCATTTCCTTCAACCAATGCTGCATGTCCTGCCTTTCCTTGGCCCTTAGTCCATTGGATCATGGTGAGATGGATGACTGACTAACTAACTAACTAACTAACTAACTTAATTAATTAATTAAATGAGAAATTCAAATCCCTAACATATTTCCTATGAATCTAACTCAAAGGCTATGAAAAACATCCCATAGTAGAAAGCTTAAGTACTTTCTGAAGTTTCTGAAGCCATAGTCTCCAATAGATCATGCTCAATCTGCAGAGAAACCTCTAGCATGATAGAGATTCTTCCTAAACCAATCTCATAAGCAACGTCCCTGCATGGTGGCTTTATTGTGAACAATCATTGAGTAATAGACATGCTTTCTTCCACTGGATTGCAATGGCATAGCATTGGGTTTTGCCTTCAGAGTTGTGGCAAAGCTAGTCTCCATCTCAGAGAGGGTATTATGCAACACCCTGAAGTTAGCAACCTACCATTCATCATCTCCAACAGTCAATACAGCCAAGGCAATGGGGATTGACTCTCTGCTGACAGGGATATGCCTCTGCTACAAAGTCCCCCTTAGGAGCTCAATAGTCCAAATGAGCCAGGAGAGAACAAAATGCATATCACAACCGGGTTGCCCCCTTCCTCCTTGCCATTTCCGTTTCCTTTCCCAGGCAGCCTGGAAACCTAGAAACTGGGCTGCTCTGTATTGGGGATTAATTTCAAAACTGATGTTCATGCTGCCTCCTAAATGTATATAAATATTATTATGTTATTAGTGTGTAGTATTAACATTGTTGTTGTTGTTGTTAATTGCGAAGTCGTGTCCGACCCATCGCGACCCCATGGACAATGTTCCACCAGGTCTTCCTGTCCTCTACCATCTTCTGGAGTCCATTTAAGTTCACACCTACTGCTTCAGTGACTCCATCCAGCCATCTCATTCTCTGTCGTCCCGTTCTTCTATTGCCCTCAATCTTTCCCAGCATTAGATAAATGGCCCCAAATCACCTTGTGATGAGATGGGCAGCATCAACCCAATGCTATGCCATTGCAATCCAGTGGAAGAAAGCATGTCTATTACTCAATGATTGTTCACAATAAAACAAAAAAGCAAATATGGTACGGGAATAGCAGTTCTGGTCTGAAAGGCTGAATGGAGTACTGTGATGCAGATTGATTGCTATCACCACTGGGCACCATAGAGCAGGGACACATAGGCATGTTGCCAGTGGTGGGATTCAGTCGGTTCGCACCAGTTTGGAAGAACCGGTAGCTAATTTTTTTGTTGCCCAGGCCCAGAATGGACTTCTGGAAGGGGCATCCACACAGAGAACAGGTTGTTCACATATTTGAATCCCACCCCTGCATGTTGCCAGTTACTGTGCTACTCTTGGGGTCTTCATTTCCACAGGTGCTGGCTGGGCTATACATTCTGACATCCTGCATTGCAATCATTGTGCTCCTAAATCCAGCAATTTCATATTTCACTCTTTATGTTTTATGTTGCTCAGCTCTAAGCAAGTCACACTGGTTTTTGTATTTTTTCTTGCATGCTGGCCTAGTCCTTCCCTTCTCTGGTGAAGGATGATTGGCCTATCTCCCAAGAAATTTTGAAGTGTGTTGCAATTTTCAATTGAGGCACCTGTCCTTTTTCTCTGGCCCTGTGCCTGCCCCTGCAGAATCTCTTATGAATGAAAGTAATCCTGTAATCTCTCGTGAATGAGTGTAATACTTGCACACCTGTGGAAAACTGACATTGGGGTGCAAGTGTTCCCCTGCTTTATCTGAGAAGCGATCTAACTTTATTCTTCTGGCTCCCCTTGACTCATCCTGGGAACAGCCACTTCCGGAGTTTTGGGCTGTTGCTCATGTTGAAGGCTGGGTTGTGTGCTTGACATGAATCTTGATTAAACTCATGAATGATTCCCTGTCACATAATGAGCCACTTGGATTCTGCTGCCAGCTATTAGGTGAAGCAAGAAAAAAAGGTAACTGCCCAGGGAAGGAAAGATAAAGAAGGGAGCAAAACTGGATGAATGTGAAGTCAGGAGAAAAAAGTAACTGGATACGAAGTGCTTGGAAAAAAAATGGACAACTCTACTAGACTATCCTAGATGTGGATTGAGCAACTATGACATTTCTAAATTTATGAGAATAATAAACAGTGCTCCATCCTCCAAATAGGTAAGGCATGAAGAATAGAAATTATTTCAAATTCCCTTTGGATGCAAGAAAAAAAACTTCGAGAGACAAAAGGAATAGCTTTGGAACAGTCATGAAAGCTCAGTTGCAACAGAGAGATTGTCGGCAATGCCCTTCAGATCTATCTTTCAATTAATCCAAAACAATTTCTGCAAGCTTCCTTAATCCCATGACCTTTTAATAAACTAGCACGGTGTGGATGAGATTCAACTGTTGAGAGGAGGAAAACTCATTGGGAGCACCTAGTTGAGGCCTTTAAGGTGGAATAATTCTGATGAGTTCACATCATTTTATGATGATGTTGACTTTCATTTGTCCATCTTAAATAAGATATAGTTTAAGGTTATAAGAAAAATTCTTCAATCAGTTGATGGTTTTTGGAGCCCAATGTTGCTTGGTTTGGTTAGTAGATGATTCCAAAATATTTAGCTACAACTTTTCCCCAGCTTTGAATTCAAAACATCTAGAAATGCCAGGACTTCACCCTAGAGCCAATCTCATAGAATAGCTACAGTATGAATAAAACTATATGAATAAAATTAGTGTTCAGAGGAGTTCATGCCCATCATCCTATGTTTCTTATGCTCACTATGTCAGTCAATATTATAAAAAGATAAATATTATTTTTAATTCAGAAACCATCCTTAACACATGCATTTATGAGTCTTAATTTTTTTAAAATGTTAAAATGTGCCTGATATTCCTGAGGGTTTCTCTGTATTGCAAAAGTTTATTTGAAACAAAACTGAGATAGCAGTAAAACTATGTTAACAGTTATATAAGTATTCTGCTTTTTTAACCCCAGACACTAGCTTCAAAATCTTTCCATAAACATGGTAGCATAAAATAGCTCTCTCAACTGATTAGATTTTATTTCCAAGAATTTCCACCCAGCCCAGGGGTGAATTCTAGAATTTGATGCTGAGGGCTCGAGATTGGAGGAATGATTATTAAACTTCAGCAAGGGATGGACTTATGTATTTGGTAGTGTGTCTCAATATCACCTAAATCAACAATGGAATCAGTGCTATGACAAAGTAATGGGCCATTTCAACACAGGTGATGGAGAAGGAATGGCAGAATCTGGGGACTGAGTCAAAAGAGGAATCGGCCACAGATGAAGTCCAACCCCACTTGAATACCGTTAACCCTTATCTAGTGCCAAAATAGTGCTTTTAGTTGAGTAGATTCCTGTGCATAGGTGTGAGCAATATATCAGAATTACACTACATTACAGAATAACAGAGTTGGAAGGGAGCTTGGAGGTCTTCTAGTCCAACCCACTGCTCAAGCAGGAGACCCTATACCATTCTGGATAAAAGCGCTGTCCAGTCTCCTCTTAAAACCACCCACAACTTCTGGAAGTTCAAGTGTGGTCCTGGTCTTTCACAGCTGACAACATGGGATTGATACTACCTTATAGCGTCACTCAGACACAGCTGTAATGTTACATTGACACATGTGTAGGATTAGGCTACCAATATAAAAATGGCCGTAGACAATGCTGCATTGACTCTTGCCTCTGGTCCCCAGGTTTTTTGCTAAATGAAATGGCCAATCTATCACAGGTTTTGAGTTGGGATGGAGGACCTTTTCATATGTCTTCTTTGATTTAACATTTTAGCTCATAGCTAGTTATTTAATATTTGTAAAAGTCAGCAACATGACCAGTGTTAAGTGCACATGCTGAATAACTGTTGTACACTTACCACCATATGTGCCAGTTTGCTACTTGTAAGATTGCAACATAGGTGCATTCGTTGTTCTTCAGGTCTGCTCTCTGGATTCTCAGAACAAAATGAGAATTTGGCAATGCCCATTTTTCCCTCAGTAGCTCCCTCCACTCCAAGCTCAGTACCCGGGTTGCAGCTGAGATACAAAAATTGACCCAGGAGAGGCGAAATAAGTGTTCTAATTTTGACCCAAGAAACAGGGGGCCTGACAAATGCTTGGAAGTTGTGCAGGCCCCAACTAAGCCTTCCTCCTCTACCTTTGAGCTCTTTCTCCTGTGGCACCACAAATATGCATCCAAGATTTGATGGCATTTCATGGCACAGATTCCTGTTCATCAATTCCATGACCTCAGCTACTAAATTAGAGCTTTACAAATCACTAATTGCAAAAGAGGTATTGAGAAGTATTGTTATGAAAGGGTTTATGTTACCACAATTGAATCTCCCCTGTTAACTACAGGAAACAAGCCTTACTTCATACCAGACATGTCGCTAGAGAAAGGCGTTGCCAGGGGAAGTAAATGCTGTGGGTAAGTAACCCTCTTTTTCTTCTTTTCCAGGGTTGCATGAAAGATATTTATAACTGACAGAGTTTCATGAATTCTGTTTGTGACTGGCAGATTGTAATTTCGTATGAAAGCCCTGTATTCTAAAGGTAATATTTCAAGAATATTAAGTAACAAGGAGCAAGCAGCTGTGTCTGATTTAGGAAATCAGATCAGTGGCAAACAACTTGGTACTCTCCAGAAATTCTGGATCTCATCAAGGTGGCTAGGTCTGATGGGAACTAGAATCCAAATATCTAGAGGAGGGCAACTTGCCTCACTTTTATTCCCTCTAAAGACTTACTTCTAAAAAAAAAAAAAAAAAGCAGTGTATGGATAAATACGGCCAGGAGCAAAAGGGGACTACATGAAGTGTCCCTTTTAGTATATTCGACTCCATTTCTCTTGTTCCTGAAATGTGTTTTGATTGGTCAACATTCCATGGCCATTAAGCATGTTCACTTCCAGAGAGGGAGGGGGGAGGGAGGGAGAGAGAGAGAGGGAGGGAGGGAGGGAGAGAGAGAGAGAGGGAGGGGAGAGAGAGAGAGGGAGGGAGGGAGGGAGAGAGAGAGAGAGAGAGAGAGAGAGAGAGAGAGAGAGAGAGAGAGAGAGAGAGAGAGAGAGAGAGAGAATTCTGAGTTTCCCCAAAGCTGCCAACCCCCTCCTTCTTCTATGTGCAATGGTGCTCTCATTAATGAGCAACAGCATTCAGGTCTGAACATAAAAAACGGAAGGAGTGATTCTTTGACCTAAGCAGGTACCTCCCTCTCTATTTTTGCAGGAATAATTGTTCTAATGCAACTTTCCAATTAGGGGAGGCAAACCCAGAGCAATAAGACATATAGAGCCAAAATAGCCTGTGAGGGCAAGTCATCCTGCTATCTTTGCCTATGCATCAGGAATGTCTGTACAGTCCAGTAATCCAGTAAAATGGCTTCATAAAAAAAGTAATATAAAGAGGCAGTGAGAATAGTGCTTCTTAGGTGCACTGTTAATAAGTCATCTCTGTATGCAAAAAAAGACACAAACACTTTCATTCTTCACCAGCTCCCACCCTATTGCTATTTTCATTACCCTCTGGATGTCCAAGACATCTTTTTGCCAGATAGCATCTATTCTTTCTTTGCAGGTCAGTTCCAAAACGTGTCCTGCAGAACGCATTCACACAGGGGGGTGGGTGGGAATACTTAATGCACAAAGTTGCTCTTGAGGCATTTTTTAAGACTAAATGGTCCATGAGTAAGATGCAGATTTTTCTGTCTTGCCACTATTCTATACAGCTTCAGCATCATGTTATTCTTGTTTGTCTGGAGGCATTGTTGAAAACATACATTGCTTCTCCCCCTTCAGCCATATAGCCTACTATATAGGTAAATATCTTTAGGCAGAAGACAGTGCTGTAAGAGTTAGGTATTTAGCAGAGTGATGGCATGGGGGAAGAAACTATCTTTGTGTCTAGTTGTTTTGGCATGCAATGCCCTATAACAGCATCCTGAGGGAGAAGTTGAAACAGTTTATGTCCAGGTTGTGAGGGGCCTGTAAATATTTTCTCAGCCCTCTTTCTGGTTTGTGCAGTATATAGGTCCTCAATGGAAGGCAGGCTGGTTGCAATTGTTTTTTTCTGCAGTCCTAACTATCTGTTGAAGTCTGTGTCTGTCTTCTTTGGTAGCTGTGCCAAACCAGGCAGTTATTGAGGTACAAATGATAGATTCCATAATGCCTCTGTTGAACTGTACCAGTAGATCCTTGGGCAATCTAAGTTTTCTGAGTTGACGCAGGAAGAACACTTTTTGTTGTGCCTTTTTAATGATGGTTCTAATATTAGGTGTCCATTAGGTGTCCTTGGAGATTATAGAACCCAGAAACATGAAGGCCTCTACTGTTGATTCTGTGTTGTCTAATACGGTAAGAGGTGGTAGAATTGGAGGGCTTCTCCTAAAATCTACTATTATCATTACAGTTATAACAATGTTCAGCTCCAGATTGTTCTAGCTTGAGAGGCCTGGGACACAATTGTCCTCAGTCCCTGGCCTCTCCAAACATGCCAAGGGAGACCTATCATCCCCATCAGACGGTCCCAGTTCCAACTCCTACTCCTACTACTCTGAACCAGGCTCCGATGGGACCATGACAAGATACATGTATGCAGGTGTGTATTAAGCAACTATTAAAACCAGGAATTTGGATCAAAAATTTAGACATCAAATATTTTTCCTAAGCTTGGATTGGTTGCACTGTAGATAATGCTTAGATGTCATATGAAATGAATGTAAGTTAACTTGATATATACTCTGTCTCTATCTCTATCATCTCTGTCTCCATCTCTATTTATATTTATATCTATATCTGATTTGACCGATTCATGTATATAGTATTGTTCTCTCTTCTACTGAATATTATATTGGGACTAATATTACTTATAGTCTCTTATTTTCAGAGATCACATTAAAAGCAAATAAATTAAATTTCATAATTCAATTTATTCTGGCCTATAGGATAGCAGTAGTCGTCTGGGTTTGGAAGCTAAATAGGGATAACTCTGGTTACTCCTTGGAAGGGAAACTACCTGGAAACACCAGGACTGCAGGGTAGATTAAGAAGTTATAAACTGGAAGAAGACAATAGCAAAGTATTTCTGTACTGTTAAACAAACAAACAAAAAAAAAGAATGGGTACATCCATGAAATTAAGAGTACAGTTCAGCTAAAAGAGACACCACCTTTATATGATGGAACAAGGAGGTATCTATAGTGGGTGAAACAAAAGCCAAGCTTTGATATTTGTAAATTGAGCTACCTTCATTGCAAAATATACTTTGCAATTATACTGTACGTGGGCACACAAATGAGGCTTACGTTGCATTTGCCTGCAGCCTGATATGACCTGGTCATGAACTATATGGATAATTACAGTACATTCAGACTCTTGAGAACCATCTCTAATCTCTTCCTTCACACTATTTTTCAGGTGGAAGTGGGTGACACTGGGAAATCCAAGTCAGAAATCTGACTAGTAACTCTTATTGCAGTATGTTTCTGGCTGCAGAATATTCAGGGTTCATAATAAAGAAGGTCTTCTCTGAGATAATGGCCAAACTTTTATATGAGCTCTTGAGGAAGGTCATCACAACACACTTTCAGGTGACAGCTGAAAACAAATGTAAATATATGTAAAAATTACTCATTTCCTAGTACATGTCACATTTGGTTATTTCAAGCTGGTGGAAAAGTTGGATCTCTACTCAATTCTACCCTGAAGGCTCTTTGTAAGGTCAGAGTTCTGTGTTATTTTAAATGCACCATTGAGTATATAAATACACCATATTTATACATACTGCTTTGGATTTTTGGGGCCCAAGGTGTGGTTTATAAACTTTTAAAATAAATAATAAGTGCAGTTAATTTGCAAATCGTAGTAGTTCATTTTTACTTTTCAGTGTAACTTACTCAATGTTCAATTAAATGTCCCATTACTAATTGAACATTAAGCCTCCATTATTACATAATCCATTATTTATGACTTCACCCATTTACAAATCCTAATTTTTGTGCTTCAATAACAGCGGAATTGTTCAGCGGCAAAACAGTTTATCCTCTATGAACCCTATTGGTGTTGAATACCTCACAACGGCTGGCTCATATCTGATAGCTAACCCTTGTAGTTTTACAATTTTGTTTGATCAAACTGATTCAGACTAAATGAAATTTTAATCGAGTTGCACTTCTAAGGTTATTAAAAAAGAAATGAGCCCCGATTATCCATATTTCTCATTAAAAAGAAAGAACATCCTTCTTCTCGTTCCAATCTAATTCACCAGTCAAGATCTTTGGTTTTCAGATGTGCTTCCAATGTCTCCAAGTTTTATTCCCCAAAAAACATACAATATGATAAATAATTAAATACATTTGACATTATGGATTGAATCTTATAATCTTAGTTGAGATCCCAAGATTACATGTACTGATATTCTGTCCTTGCCAGCACATCTCTTTTCCCCTTGCTTACCCCCCCCCCGCCCCCATTTTAATATCTCAAAATAGTCCTGCATGAAGTTTGTAATTTAAAAAGGTTTTAAGAATGGATTGTAACGTAGGTTAGATGGAGAGGCACCAGGTCCTGGAACTTATTGTTAGTGGCTTTTACCTTTTGCAGAGGGGGCATTTAAGGGAGACAAAAAAAGTCAATATGGAGCCACACTTGCACACTTAAAGTCTAGTCTTTTTTTGTGTGCATCACAAGTAAAATGAAGGGGCCGGGTTTCATTTGCATGATTATGGCTACCATCAAGTCACTGATTTTTACATACAACTCCTGCCTACAGTAGAGCTCCCTTGAAAACATGCTTTGAATGGATTCTTACTGATAGGCTTTCCTGGCCTTGCTACCATTTTATTGTTGTAGCTCTGTAATTTATGACTACACTTTGTAACCTTAATGTCTTGCACAGGGAAGTAGCTTTTTTTTATGATGTCAGAGCTTCTTTCTAATTCCCTTATATTATTATATTCTTCTTTTTATGCTTCCACTACATACACATTGACTTCCTTGGATGGACTTGATCACAAAAGTTATGCACTACTTATATAATAAAGAACTCATAGCAACCTTGAAATTAAGAAGTAAAAAAAAGAAAAGTAGGCTCGTTCGCTTCCTCCATTTGGGGAGCAATCTTCTAATGAATTTGTTTGACTTTACACACACACACACACACACACACACACACTTCACAGACATACATGAACCTTGAAACTATTAGATAGTTGAAAATTGGTTTTAAAAGAGCAGTTCAACAGCATCTTGCTTTTCATCCAGTGACAAGCAGGCCATTATTGCTAATTAGAAGCCTGTAGCAACACAATCCTTCCCTGAGGAGTCAGAACTTCGGGGAAGGTGTGGTCGCCAGGGCTTGTGTTCAACATGCAGAGGTACAAAAGAAAATGTGAGTGAAGCTTCCAGTTTCCACCCACTCATCTGTGGAACATGTTGATGGAAAAGAACAATAATGGCCGATGAGATCGTTTGACAGCTCTTGGGAAATGCTGCCTGAAATCTACAAAAAGCTGGTGAGGATCAACGAAAGGCACTAAGAGGGACAGAAATGTTTAGATTTTTCAGAAAGTCAATACCCTCCCAGTGTTTGCCACATATAGATAGTCCTCAGTTAACGACAGCAATTGGGATTGGAATTTTGGTCACTAAGCGATGCAGTTATAAAGCATGATGTCATGAGATTATGCCACTTACCAATGGTAGTTTCAGCACTCCCGGTTACGACTGTTAGGTGAATCACTGTGGGTCATTAAGCAAGGACCTCTTGCTATCTTCCCCACTGATATTGCTTGTGGGAAAATGGCAGGTCAAATCTCAAATCATAATCACATGACCCCAGGATGCCGTGACAATCAGAAATCCAGACCAGTTACCAAGCACCTGTGACCACGGGGTCACTGCAACAGCCAAAACCTTGAGGGTAGGTTGTAAGTACCACTCGTTTACTGCCGTCATTGTTCTGCTATCACAGAACAAGTGGCTGTTAATCAAGGACCACTTATATTACAGGCACTGTTGTTCACAACCGTATGCTTGCTTGTGGGAGCTTTAAGACTTTGTAAAGCCATTTTGGCTGCAATGTAGCCGAGAAGAAAGTCCTGTCAAACTCACTAGAACTTACTTCAGAGTAAACGTGGCCAAAATTCCACTGAATCCAAGTCACCCTTTGTTTCTTCCCATTACAAAGTACTACTACTCTGATGAAGTTTTATGAGCCTGAAAAGAATACTGCTGGTATGCTGACAAGTAAACAAGGAGAATACTATTATCGTTTAAGTTCAGTTCTCTGCAAAAGGCAGGACATGTATTTCTAGTTACAGAGAAACCTGGGCCAGAAATAGATATTATACTTAAAGGAAAGTTGGAGATGACCTTTATTGGATGCCTCCAGTTCATTCATTCAAGTCTTTAGTGTGTCACCTGACCAGAATGGGGAATCTAGAATAGAACAGCTGGCAGAACTGCTTCTTCTACTAGGAGTGCATGGGGACTTTTTGAACTTTTATTATTCCAGCTTCTCTTCCCTCACCAAATTTATTCCATTGTTTGTTAGAGTTTGGAGGGTTGTCGTGCACATGTATGGGCAGTTGACAGGCATCCAAACCTTTTACATTATTTTTTTCCACTTTTCCATTGGGTTGGAATCCATAACAAGACAACAAGTAGGTGGTGATGGAGAACATTGTGGGAGGGCAAAGAGCTGATAGAAAACTACCTAATCCATTTTCCTTTTAAGAAATGTGTTTTTTGATGTTTTAATCTGGAGAGAGGAATTGCTCGGGCATTTCCCCTGGACCGCATCCGGAGCGAGAAGATAGGAAGAAGGGGAGAAGCAAATAGGAAGGTTGAGGAGAAGGAGGAGAGGGGGAGAGTGAGGAAGAAGAGGGAAAGAGGGAACTAGGTTAAAGGGTGGATGCGGTTTGGGGGGAAATGGGTGAGCAATACCGAAAGTTGTGTGTATCAATTTATTTTACTTTTTATCTGAAGTATTTTTATGAACGTAATGCATTGCAAAATTGAAAATAAAAATTTTTTACAAAAAAAGAGAAAGAAATGTGTTTTGATTGGCCATGCCCATCGTGTCAGCCATTTTGCAAGAACAATCTGCTCTCCAAGTTTGAAGGGTGCTCACAGTTCAAAAAAACTGCTTCCCCTACACTCTCATGTCACAAATTCTATACCGGTTTCCATCTAAACCTTCCTAAACCTGAGATTTTTATGAATTTAGGTGTTTTAACGTCAGGGGTCTTTTTTGCAAAAATGCAAAGGTATGAAGGTCCAAGAAATCCTGGGGGAGGGGAAATCAGCCCAATGGAAAAAAAAGATTATGAAAAATTACTTTATATAGTTAATATATTAAAATGATCTATATTTGGTAATCAAGAAATCAACCAAAGAAATTTGTCTCAATACCAAAACCTATCACTTCACAAGTCTGTGACAATAACAACAAATTAAAAAGTAGAAATCAATAATAAATATTATGTCAGATTCAAAAAATAAAAAATGATTAGTTTCCTGAAGCAAGATGTGTATTTTAAGATTTCTTCTCTTCTTTCTTTTCTCTCACATTTTTTTTCCCCTGAAAAGCAGTGCTTTCTGAAACAATTTCAGGCTAAAATTGTGCCCTACTTTTCATTGTGGTCGTTTTACTATAATGTTGATGATTTCTTCTGTTAACTTTTTGTCTCCCCATTTCTCCAAACATGCAAAAACAGAGAGAAGCAATATTCATTACACAGTAATTGTGGTTCAATTAGAACAAAAAAAAAAAATATCAAAATATTTTAAAGCAAATTCAGTTCTATGTTTATAACTGTAGACAGTATTTTTACCACTTCCCAGTTTATACCCTAAAACAAACTTCTTTTAACCATCCAAGTTATCCATGATATTATTGTATAAATATGATTTTATTGCTTTAAGGGATGTCAATTATTTGATATGTATTTCAACATTTCCGAAGATTTATGTTTTTTTGCCAAAAATAATGTGTCTCCCTTCTTCTAATTCTTGTCAATTTTAGAACTCTTCTGGAAAGCACTTCAGATATCTGAACTTCAACGAACTTCAAAGGGCAAAATGGAACATGGATTGACACTGTTTTTGCAACCCAATCTCTCCATTCCATTCCATTCATTTTTCACCCATCTATCCATCAACATGTATAGTTCTATAAACACTGGAGTTCCTCCAAGCATGCCAACGTGTGGGGTGCTATCTTCAAGATCCATATTTAGTGGCAGAAGGAAGTGAGAACCATGGCAGCATGGAGCATTTCCTTTAAGAATATTCCATTTTTCATTCCATTCTTGATTTTCTAAACCTTCCTCCATTCAGCAGTCAGTAGCAGTACACTCATTACTCCAGGGGTGTCAATCTGCAGGCCCACGGATCGGATGCATCATACTGAAACAGTGCCCACCCCATTGTCAGCAATGGAGAAAAAGTTTCAATATGTCGCGACACATCATGTGACGTTGCGAGTTTGACACTCCTGCACTACTCCCTAAACTGTCTTTTTTCACTTTTGTTTCTTTAAAACCTCTGCACGGTTTGTTGTTTTCCTATGCTTGCTGATATTTGTCTTTTCTTCCTAACTGATGGAGTTTTTGCTAAGTAATATCAGCACTGAGATAATCTAGGTTGCTATTACAGTAATACACATGGTGTTTTTTCTAAACAGTGACTGTAATGAAAAAAGAGTGGGAAAAATAAATAAAAGTAAAGTTTTTTTAAAAAAAATATAGCTGTATTTATAATAGGCATTCCCATGTAGTGCCATTTTTTAAAATCACAGTCAGCCCTAAATACAAGAGAAGCGAGCTAAGGTAAGGAGATTTTAAAAGATATCAATTGTCAAGATGTAATAGTCAGGATTTATATTTGTAAGGGAAATAAATTAGTTACTAGAATAAAAGTTTTGAATTATAACATAGAAGATGGATTCAGAGGATAAAAGTTATTTTATTAAGTAAGCGATAAATATGATTGTGGAATAAACTAAGAATGGATTTAAATAAATATAAGTGTATTTTAGAAATGATAACTATTTTGTAATGAACTAAGGGAACCATGGGCTATCCGAAATCTAAATACTATGGACATTAAGGCAACAGGAATACTGTAATTGAAATCAGATAAAAGTTAAAAACAGGATTTGAAGGCATATAAATCAAAAGTTGTCGATAAATGCTTCAAATGATTGAGTTATAACTAGCAATGTATTAATCTGAAATTTGGTATAATAACTAAGGGAAACAGAGAGGAAATTTTTGATGATGTGAACTGACATATATATGGAAAAACGTGTCATTGGACTATGTATTACCCAACCACCAAGTTTCTTCCTTAATACGTAAAGATTTGTTAAAATGGAAAATTAATAAAACTTGTTTAAAAAAAAGAGAGAAGCGAGCGAGGGAATTTCCATTTTTAAAATATTGAATCAGTCTTCCCTAACTTGATCTTCTCCTGCACTGAACTTCAACTGCCAACATCCCTTAGCTGTGTGACTCATAGACAAGAGTATTTGTAGCTCAGGATTGAAATGAGGAGCCCTTGGTACTCATTGAATTTGGTTGTTTTCTCACAGATGTTTCATTACTCAAACTAGGTAACTTCATCAATGCTACTCATGGATGTTGAATATAATTATCAGCATATCGTGGTACCTTGGTACTCAGCTGCTTCCAAATTCATCGGATTTGGTACTCAGCATGTTCTGAAGCAAAAATTTTGTCCCAGTGTTCATCTTTCTCCTGGTACTTGACACACAAAGTAGAACTTCTTGGTATCAGCTGCCTTGTGACTTGCTACGCCTTCTGGCTGAAATAAAGGATCACATGGTAAGTCACGTGATCTACTCAGTATTCATTGTTTTTAGTATTTGCTGCACCTCCTGGATGAATACTGAGGTACCCCTGAATCTAAAAGTTGCCAGGCTGGAAATGCCTGCTGAGGACATATGGAAATTTACAATGAATTTTACTCAGTTTACCATTTGTAAATTTTACCCAGTTCACAATGTTTTACCCAATGGGTACAGGAATCATTTATATGTCAAGTATTCATCAACCCCTTTTTAACATAGCATATAATTTTAATATTTCTCTAGGATTTCCCCCCACCAAAGAAAATTGACAAAATAAAAATTAAAGCTGGCAGTCAACTCTCCTGCAGAGCCATGCAGACTTCACGTTACAAGGAATGTGTCTTCCTTACTTTTTCACCTTACCTTTGAATTATATTTTGTAAGCAATTGCAGGTATCAGGGTGATTGTTGTAATACATGGGCGGTACCTTGGCATAGTGTCCTTCTCCACCCACCAAACCTTACGATAATCACCTAGAAATTCAGCCTTCTTTGTTTTGGGTTGTGCAACCCTTATTCAAGTTGCCTTTGATTGTGCTAAGTGTTGAAGGTGCCATGCAACATGACATGCCATAAAATACCCAGTCATATATATACAGTATCACTGTTTTCAGACTGCAAGAGCTAAAATAAGGTACTTTCAAACAAAGGGATTCATGCAAAGCCAACCCAAAATCATTGCACAGCTACTCCACCAGTTCTTTAATAAAATATATTTTCTAGGCAGAAGTTTGGGAAATGGTAATTCACTCTAATTTTGCAGGTGTCACCTGATATCAATAGTCCATAAATTCAATACGTTGTAAGATATGTGGATATGAATTCCTATTTCACACAAACTGCCAGAGGATTTTACAGGGCAATGTTTCAAGGTGATTTTCAAGATTCCATTTGGATCAAATATTCAAAGAGGTTTAAAGGAAGCAATACAAACCCACTGTATTAAAATTAGCAATGTTCAGAGATTTTCAGATTTTCAACATGGACCATCCTCACCAGCAATTAATAAGTGACTAATTGTGAAAAAGGTTAAGAAAGAGTTATATTAAAAACTAGTACAAGGTTGTAAGGATTCCATAGACTCTTAAAGTTAAAAAAGATATCTTAATATTTCTTTGTATAATTTATTTCACTACCTGATTAATTTGAAAGGTTGTAATTATTATATGTGATTAATTAAACAATTATAAATATAATTATATGCAATATAAATTGGTTCCTCAGTAAGCACGGCTGTTTAATTGAGGGAGGCCAGTCTCTCTGTTAGAACTTCATTTGTGAAACATTCCCTGTCACTCATCTTGACATGAAGATTTTTATGCCAATATTTTTATTCTTTTTAATTTTTTCTTATTGGGCATAGTGTTCTTTGTCATTTTTAGTTATTGTTTTATCATTGCTAATTTTGTTATTTTGCTGAATCTTTATACTATAAAGAGGGAATTTAAGCCACTCGGCCATAGCATTGGAGTGGCAGATAAGTCTCACTAAAATAAATAAGTAAATGGTTCTGCAAGATACAATCTGGGTCGGTCACCAGGGCCAGAGGCTTAGTCTTCTGAGCTTTCATATTCATGCTAGAACCCATCTCTTCTCTCTAGCACAGGGCTAGGCTCAGGGATTCTGGCTCAGGGATTCTGGGAGTTGAAGTCCACGAGTCATAAAAGAGCCAAGGTTGCCTACCCCTGCTCTAGCAGAATGTGTCGAATGTCTATTACATTCTGCTAGAACGTGTGTAGAATGTATAGAATGTGTACTACATTCTGATAGAATGCTGTGCAGAATGTGTAGTCTCTCTAGACTCCCTGCAACACAAGCCTGAAAGCTCAGAAGACTAAATCTCTGGTCCTAATGACCGATCCAGATTGGATCCTGCAACATTATCATGGGACATGTATATCTGCCTTCAATTCGTGATAAATGGTTATTTTTAATCTCCGGTCTTTAGGTTACATTGAGCAACTCTGTTGTATGAGCGTTTGAAACTGTCTTGTACTGTCAGTTCAAATTATTTGCCCAGCTAACCCACTATGATCTTTCCCATTCTTCTCTGAACCTCTTTACCTATGAGACCGTTGGTTATACTAGCTAGGAATTATGGGAGTTGTAGTCCAACATATTTGGAGGGGATGGGAAAGACTGGTCTACTTTGGCAGTCGTTCTCCAACAAAGTTATAGAAGCAATGTTTCAAATATATTTTTCAAACTCAAAGCCTGTCTTTGTTAGACATTTACAGATTCACTGGAAGCATTTCCAAATGTATTCCTCTCCCCATAATGTATGACATTTCCAAATGTATTCCTCTCCCCATAATATTGGCTTTGTCTTGTGGCCAGCCATAATATAGAAAACCTTAGCCTGCTGTTTTCTGTACTTTGGAACATTCAATCTGTCTTCCTTTGTGGTTCTGTCCCAATGCTTGATCAAATCTGCAGAACTTCCTGCATCCCTTTGGGTGAGGCATATTCATGTGACTAGACTAATGGTGGCGAACCTATGGCACGCGTGCCAGAAGTGGCACTCGGAGCCCTCTCTGTGGGCAAATGTGCCGTTGCCCCAGCCTTGCTTCCCCCCGCGATCCCCTCCTCAGCAGCAGCCCCCCTGGAGGAGAGTCACCTCTGAGCGTGGCCCATGCAGAGCAGCACAGCCAAGACATGGCTTCCAGGCAGCATAGACAAGACTGTCCTCACGCCCCATCCTGCTCAGTTGATGCTGCGGGGCGTGAGCAGAGGGCATGGCCACCATGGCACTGCTGGGCAGGTGGGGTGGGAACGGGGCAGGGGGTGGAGCAGGAGCGGGGCCAGTTTTTGGGCACTCGGTCTCTAAACGGTTCACCATCACTGGACTAGACCAACCCTGCTCATGAGTGGAATATTCTTATGCCCCAATGACATTTTAGGGGGTCTGTACTATGAGACGAAAGAGAAAATAGACATGCTATTGGCTACCTCAATCAATCAACACCATCGCAATATTTACCCACCCAGCCATGTGGACAATATAGTGGTTGGCCATGTGGAAAATCTACAAAGTAGTAACAAGAGTAGGGACACCTTATCATTACGTTGACAGGACATTACATCAACACAATAAGGGCTGGGCTCTGCTACTCTTCCCTATTATGGAGAAGCTCTCACAGTGGATGCAAACAATTTGATCCATCAAATGTTAAGCAAAGTAGTCCAGACTTGCCCAGTCAGGTGGATAATGTGCTAAACAGTTAAAGAACAGCTGGATATTCTCTACACTTGTACTCTTGTTGTCCAATCAGAAGTAGTAGGTTTTATGATGTGCCAATTTATTTCCTTACACTCCCTTTTTTTCTTTTAACAATGGTTTTACTTTTGAACATTGGCAAGTGTACCTCCCTACTTCTGTGCAATAGAAAGCTTCATCTGTTAGGTTTTGCACAAGTAACATTAAAGGCAGAACATGACAATGTTTTTTTTCTGGTTGGCTGGCAACCATAAACCTCTTTCTCAGCAACATTAGCATCCAATATAAGATGTAGAATGCATACTTAAAGGCTTCCCAATTTGTCAAGATCAGCAGAGGGAACACACGGGAGTCCTAACCTTGTTGATCTCATCACTGCCTATTCGACGATTTGGAGATCTACACTGAACTGCAGGGCCACATGTCCCTCTTCTTGTCTTGATAAACTATTTCCTCCGGAATGGGACAACTTGCCACAGCCAACATGCTGTGGCCAACTCACTATGGCCAATTTGCTACAGCCAACTCACCCGGGGACAATTCAACAATTCAATTTAATTACTCAAAATCATTTAAAAATATTTTAATTTTTGTCATTCACATTTCATTCTGTCTCTCCTTTTGCATCCTTTCTTTAATGATCCTATTCCACTATTTCTTCGCTATTAGTCTAACTCTTATTTGTGGCGAGTTGGCCCATGGTGAGTTGTCCTGCAGCGAGCGGGCTGCAGCAAGTTGGCCATGGCAAGTTGGCTGTGGTGAGTTGTCCTAGAGTAGACCCTATTTCCTCTGGCTATACTGCTGTTGAGACAGAATGATACAAAGGGACCTTGGAGTCCTAGTGGATGATCACTTGACTATGAGCCAGCAGTGGTGCAGCAGCAAACAAAAAAGCTAATACAATTCTGGGTTGTATAAACAGAGGCATAGAATCAAGATCACACAAAGTATAGTACCGCTTTATAAAGTCCTAGTAAAACCGCAGCTCAAATACTGCAGCCAATTTTGGTCACCATATCACAAAAAATTGTTGAGAGTTTGGAAAAAATTCAGAGAAGAGTAAATAAGATGATCAAAAACCTGGAGACTCAAATATACAAAGAATGGCTGCGAAACTTGGGTCTGGCTATTCTAAAGAAAAGAAGAAATAGGGGAGACATGATAGCAGTATTCCAGTATCTGAGGGGCTGCCATAAGGCAGAGGGGGTCAGGTTGTTCACCAGAGCACCAGAGAGCAGGACGAGAAACAATGGTTGGAAAGTGATCAAAGACAGAAGCAACCTGAAATTAAGGAGAAACTTCCTGCCAGTGAGGACAATCAACAGTGGAACAACTTATCCCCAGAAATCATGGGCGCTCCATCATTGGAATTTTTAAAGAAGAGACTGGACAATCACCTGTCTGAGATGGTATAGGTCAGGGGTAGGCTGGCTCAGGAATTCTGGGAGTTGAAGTCCACGAGTCATAAAAGAGCCAAGGTTGCCTACCCCTGGTACTATAGGTTCTCCTGCTTGAGCAGGGGGCTAGACTAGAAGACCTCCAAGGTCCCATCCAGCTCAATTCTATTTTAAATGAGTTATTTCTGGAAAAAAGGAGAACAAAGCTGATAAATTATTGGTGGAGATTCTGCACCTTTTCAGATCTATATATGAGCAAGCCTGCAAGGGCTGCAGCCTGACGTGAGAAAGAGAGAGACAGCAGCTGCATTTCTTTCCTGAAGTTTCTTGAGGTTGCAACATATGTGGCTGCTTCTTGGTCCAACAGGAAGAAGAAGGGCACAGAAGATTACAGATGGACTACCCCCAACTACACTTGTAGATCAAAACCAGAGAGTAATACCATAAGAAAATTCTGATCTGCTTCCAGTCCAGGCTGATGCTACTGTGACTCTGTATGGCCACATATTTTTCTGATTGCTTTATTAACGCACCACTTTTTCAACCAACACTGAAAAAGAGGCAGTCCTACTACTACTACCAGGTGGAGGATTTCTTTCTTTCTTTCTTTCTTTCTTTCTTTCTTTCTTTCTTTCTTTCTTTCTTTCTTTCTTTCTTTCTTTCTTTCTTTCTTTCTTTCTTTCTCTCCATGAGGAGTCACAATGGCTGCCAAGTACTGAATCAAGCAATTTGTTATTTTTTCCCCCATTCTTTTGATTATACATCACTTAAACTGTCAGGCACCAAGCTGCAAAGTCTTACTGCTTTGTGGCAGTTGAACTTCTCATCCCCACCACCTCTTTCTGCCAATTCCACAGCCAAAAGTGACTCATTCCATCAGGATTAGCTCTTCTTTCTCTGTCCTTCTATTTTGGTGTTGCCCAGACTAGTTTTTACTTTAAAAGAAATAGTGACACTCCCCATATAATGGAACACTATTGCAAATGCCTGGAAGAATAGCTTCACCTCCCAAGGTATTTACTTGAAGCTGGCAAGACCATGCTTCTCCACTTCCATGCTGCACTTACCGGTTTGTGACAATGACAGCAGTGATTTCTTTGGCTTAGGTGTCTCCTTTGCAGGGGGTTTACTCTGCCATTATTTCTGAAGAATGGATTTCACCAGGTTACTACTGACATACTCGGATCCACTGCAAAGACCGTCTTCCAAGAACTGACACCTTGGGTCGTCACATCAGCATGGAACCTGATGTAATTTTAATGTGACAGAAGAGGGAGATTATAAATTGCATTACTACACAGCAACATTACAAACTGCGTTTAACTTTGATTGAATTGTAACGTTAAATCAAATCACGTTTTTGCTCTGATTCTACTTGCTACTTTTTGCAGCGTGCACCCTAACCCACCCTTTAAAGCCCAGATAATGTTGAGCCCAGTAAAGTTGCATATCTTTGTCATCAATCATGATTTACGAAGCACATTAACTGAATTCATATTGTTCACTCAAACAATACCAAATAATCCATAATATGCATTTATGGTACCTGGCTCTGCAAATTGGACCTGGGGATCCAACAGGGGAATTCAGCTCTGGGGGTGGCTGCTAGATTGACAGCAGACTTTCCCCTGTCCTCGCTCTCTGCTCCCCACACGCCCATCCTTTTCACTAGTCATATTTTTATATTTTCTTTGTTTTCTTTTTCCTTGTTTGTTTTAATGTTCTATTATTTTACTTTCGCTTTGTTTAAGTTTCCTTTTTATTTCTTCTTTATGATTGTCAGTCGCCTAGAGTAGCCCTTTGCGAGATAAGTGGCAAATAAATTTAATAATAATAATAATAATGGTGATGCATGAAGCCAATACCGGATCAATGATTTTCTGTAGAAAACCAACATGCCTAGGGATACAACATCAGGTCAAGTATGAGTTCAGTCATGGGCGATTATAAGTTAGATCCTATAGCTTCCTAGCATTATTGTGACCATGTAATACTTTAACATCATAATGGTTAAATGGGAGCTATACTTTTGAAAGTAGTATATTTTGAAAGATGACCATTTAAAGCAGCTTTTAATTTGTTGACACTGTTTCTGTGATTGTACTTACTTCCCTTTACAGTTGTTGTTTTACAATTGCTTAAAAAAATAATCAGACTTGTAATTATGGAGATGTTTTAAATTTACTTATATTCATCATGGTTTTTACTTTGTTATTTTGGACAATACCTTGTGAATTTGATGACAAAAATAGTTAAATAAATTGAACAGGAAGTCTGGGAAACACCTCTCACATAAAAGCTTTGTGAATCAGTAGAGCCTCTTCATTCAGGATGTTATTACATAATTTTCCAAATCTGCATTTCTATTTGGAGTGTGATCAGAAAAAGAAATGTACAGCTACATTCAAGTATGCTTTCTACTGTACATCCAAGAACTGAGGAAGTCTTTTAAATGCATGTATAAGGCAACAACTATATTTCTATGGTTATATTATAAAGTATTCTATGTGTATTCATTTTTTACTCTTCCTGATAAGGCATTTCAATCATATTCATGCTGTAATACATGATCATGGCTTATAAATTCTAATAAGATACACAATTCTAATTGCGATTTACGTATGAACATGTATTACCTCTCTTAAGGGAGCTTCATTGGTTGTTGATTTGCTTCCAGGTGCAATTCAAGGTGCTGGTTGTCACCTTTAAAGCCCTTCATGGCTCGGGACCAGGTTATCTGAGGGACCATCTTTGCCGGTCACATCTACGTCACCCACTAGAGGGGAGGGCAAGGAATGTTCCATCCTCTAAGGAATACATTTGATGGGACTCAGAAGAAAGGCCTCCTCTTTAGTGGCTCCCTCCCTCTGGAACAGAGTTCCCAACCTTTCCAGCTTGGTGGCCCGGAAGGAAAGGGAGCAGCAGAGAAATGTGTGTATGCACATTCCCTGCGTGCATCTGCAAATGGATGCACACACAACAGCGACGCTAGCAAGCATGCACATGCGCAAATGGGCTGCTTGCACCCATGTGACACTGGCAGCAGTGCTAGCCTCCCTGCGCATGTGCAAATGGGGCTGCTTGTGCCTGCACAGCAGTGCTACCGCAAATGAAGCATGGCTCACCAACTATTCCCAGAGCCCAGTGTCCAACAGGCTCCCTCCAGAAATTAGATTGGCTCCACTCTAACACTCTTTCAGAAGGCCTTGGAGGCTTGGCCTTCTGGGGAACCCAGAGTGAGATGAAGCCTATTAAATGGCTGGTATGAATGTGTGTTGTCATCAGGGTATGGGATTATTTTTTTATTATTTTTAATTTTTATTATTTTTATTTCTTTTCTATTGTGCTTTTATGTCCTTTAAGCCTCCTTGAGTTGCCATGTGCGAGTAGGCACCAATATAAACAAACAAACAAACAAACAAATGGAATGCTTCAACTGTCCTGCTCTTTTATTTAACCACACAGTTCATTAGATCTGGTGGAAAGAATGGCTTTCACCTGGTTCCAAAAAGTAGCAAATATTGGTGCCACTATAATGTCTAAAACAGGAGTCCCCAACTACAGCCCATTGGGAACTGGACCACGCAACTGGCAGGCAAGCACGGGAAGCTTTAATTGTGCATGCACAGGATTAGGTTTTGCACAAGAAACCATCCCCTCCCCCGCTGATGCAGGTCTGTGGAGCCAAAAATATTGGGGTCCCTGCTCTAAAGAAAGGATGTGTCAAATTGGAGTGCCACCACTGAGAAGTTCCTAAAGGTAAGACTTCCTTAGTCTGTTAAACTATACCTTGTTATGATTTTAATTGTTTGCAACATGCAGTACTAAAAATCATCCATTGAATAGCATCCTAGCTGGGTTTACATAACACAGTAAGCCAAAACCAAGTCAACTGTGTTATTGCGTAGTGCAAAGCATGAAACTCACTTGGTGATAACAGAGTTCAGAAACAAGGCTCTTGTCCCGGTCTATTTTTTAAAATGTCTAACCAATTATTTAAAATTATTTTAAAACAAAGCATCAGCCTCATATTGATTGCCAAGAATGCCCTTGGATTCCACATTATTCTCACACTTTTTTTGGTTAGAAAATAAAAACGATAAATAGGGATAGCCCAAAGTTTTATTTCAACATGTGTTCTAATCAGAAAATGGATAAAATAAAGTTGGGAATGAATAATGAGTATCCTGAGATAAGGGTGGACAGAAATGCAGGGGAAGAACTTGCTACTTATTCTAGAAAATTGGGCTTTTGCGACCTGAAAACATCCTCTCCAGTAGCCATTTGAGAATGAGTATGCTTTTTCTTGCAGTCCTTTCTATAGTATAGTCTATAGCAGGGGTAGGCAACCTTGGCTCTTTTATGACTCGTGGACTTCAACTCCTAGCTGGCTCAGGAATTCTGGGAGTTGAAGTTCACGAGTCATAAAAGAACCAAGGTTGCCTACCCCTGGTCTATAGTATACTCCTAATATGGAAATGTGCCTGCTAGTATCCCTGATACCACCACAAGGGCTGAAGAAAGAGGCTCCGCCATATTGTTAATTTCTTAAGCATTATGCATTACTGTTGAATCATCCAACAGTACCTTCAAAGTACTAAGTTTTAAACAGCAGCAGATAAAAGTATCTGAACTGAAAGAAATCCTTCCTTAGAATTTGCTGAAGAGTGGTTGATCCTTATTTTCCCTTTTCAAATACAACAAACAACAAAAAGCCCAAATGTTTTGTGAATTGAAGAAAACCTGAACGCAAAGAGGCAACGACCAGATTCAATGCCTTCTAATAACTTTTACACAAGTCGCTGCAAGATTTGAAAACTGAAGAGGGGAAAAGTCACTCTCAAAAGGCAAGCAGGTTCTTGTTCCAGTTTTGCCCACCAGAAGTTTTGCCTGTTGAGTTTTGCATACCGATATATTACATCCGGTTATTTTGACTGTCTTGCATTTCTTTTCCATCAAATGGGTTAGAGTTAGGGTTGTTATTAATGGTTGACAGTTTCCTCTGCAAATTTATGTGCTCACACCATAATCACAATAAGGATGTCACACCGATCACTTTTAATACCAACATGTAGCAGGCAAAAACTTTTCAGAAATGAGATTTTTAATACTAGAAGTGGGCAAAAAGCAGCCAGCAAGCAGCCAGAGTCTCAAAAGCATAAAATTCACACAGGGTAAACTAGGTAGATTAGAGAGAATGGGGGAGAGAAAAAAAGATGAATGGATGGATGGAAATGATAGATAGATAGATAGATAGATAGATGGATGGATGGATGGATGGATGGATGGATGGATGGATGGATGGATGGATGATAGATAGGTAGGTAGGTAGGTAGATAGATAGATAGATAGATAGATAGATAGATAGATAGATAGATAGATAGATAGGCAGGCAGGCAGGCAGGCAGGCAGGCAGACAGACAGACAGACATGCCGGTTTATTTACTTATTAAATTTATATACCATATCAATATCAAGCAACTCTGGATGGCTGATAGATGTGAGGGGTCATAAATAAGTAAAATATATATTACCGTATATTACAGTATTTTTTAGATTTCACTTTAATGTTACACTACGTAATTCTCATTAATGATAGTTGTATTATACTGTTTTCAGGTTTTGTAACGCTTTGCCTATTCCTATTTTCCTGAAAATTGTATTATATGATGTTCTTGCCCTCTTTTGTATCTACAATAAAAATATCTATCTATCTGCCTCTCTCTGTGTCTTATCTACCATTTATCTTTATCTGCCTACTAAACTGCCTATATCCTACTTACATATTATATGTCATCTATCTGTCTGTCTATTTATCAATCCATCTGTCTGTCTATCATCAATCTATTAGTAGTCTATCTATCATCTATCTCTCTATCATCTCTCTATCTCTCTATCTATTTAGCTAACTAGCTAGTTAGCTAGCTATCACTATCTATCTATCAGTCTATCTATCAGTCTATCTACCTATCTATCATCTCTCTATCTATCTTAAACTACAGCTTACATTATAAATAATCATCTTATTGCTGAGGAAAAATAAATTGGATTCTTTTTTTCCTGTTTCCTGATCATTTGGCATAATACTGAGCTGCCATAATCAATACTGTTTCCCCTTTTCCATGGGGCTCATACGACTCTGCCTGCCCCTTATCCAAATATGCAGTAATCCCTAACATTATTCTAAATGGGGGAAAGACATGGCCTATGCAAAAGGACCACATGACCAAAGAAATGCTACATTTAATATGATCTCTACCTTCCCCAAAAAGTAAGTTTTGTCAGGTGAAAAGATAGGAAAGAGGTTTTGGGGGCATGGCAAATTTGCACTGAAAGAGACTATCCTTCATATCATTACAATAAAAGAAACCAGATCTCAAAGGCTGCTATTTTTAGAACTATTTTTGCTTACATTCTTCAGTCATTTCCATATACTATACATATTTAATTTGCTATAGCAGGATAGGAAGCAACATGACTAAAATCATGACTACTTATACAAATAAGGATTAAAATGGATTAAAATTAAAATCTTGAAAAGAGCAAACGTGAGGTGAATCTAATCTGGTATAACTAGAATAATAGGCTTCCATCTATGGCAACACCGATTTAAATTCTTTAAGCTATGGGACTCAGTGCCTAGGCCAGGGGTAGGAAACCTTAGCTCTTTTATGACTCGTGGACTTCAGCTCCCAGAATTTTAAGCCAGCATGGCTGGCTCAGGAATTCTGGGAGTTGAAGTCCACGAGTCATAAAAGAGCCAAGGTTGCCTACCCCTGGTCTAGGCGCCCATGAATACAAAACCAACCCGATTCGTTTCATTTTTCTCTAATGTTCTGTACAGTTTGTAAACCATGCTGTATTCTTTACAATAATATGTCAACCCAATAAATGGTTCATTAAAAATATAGGGTTAAATCAAACCAGGTTTAGCACAATGTACATTAAAAACAGTAATAATTTCACTCTTTTCAATCCAGAATATTGCATCCAGCTCTAGGCAACCCATTTTTAAGAAAACAAAAATCAGACATGTGCAAAAAAAAATGACAACAAAGAAGTGGGGAAAATCTACATTTAGCCTTGAGAAAATTTTAGCCAAAAGGGGAACGTAATAGCACTTTTTCCAGCACCTTGAAGGAAATTTTTGGAAGAAGGCTGAAGCTCGTTCTCTATCGTCTTAGTTTGCAAATTACAGAATTACAATTTTACTTTATATTGCAGGAAATCAGATTTGATCCAATGTTTGTTTGGTTGGGTTTTTTTGTGTTTTTTGTTTTAAAAAACAACCTTCCTAGCAGTAAGAACAATTTGGTAATGGCATCAGTTTTCAACTGCTAGATGGTCAACTCCCCATTCTTGAATGTGTACAAGCAGAGACTGGATAATCATCTGTTGCGGGTATTTTAATTTGGATTTCTCCCCTAGTTCTGTTACATAATTGGGATGAAAAGTGTTAATTAATGGCTTAATCAGTCATCCTGCATGGCATGCACTGTGCAGTCTAATGCACACCCAAAACCCATTAAATGGGATTTACTCGCTAATAGGTACACTGTCCCCCTAAAGAAGATACATGTGCAAACTTCATTACCGTTTAGGCACGTGTATTTTTTTTTTTTTAAAAAAAGGCTTATTCTCTTTTTTGAATTTGAAATAAATTCCTGGTGGATTTATTCCTGTATTCATAGCCACTGGGGTATAGGGGTTCTATATTTTAACATTACTTTATCAATTTCACTATATTGTAAATTACATCAAGCATATATCTCATGGTTCAATGGATAGAATATAAATATTTTAAACATTATTTAACAGCTTTTAAATACATATATATTAAATCAATCAATAAAAAGTGGGTTTAGACTACAATCTAACTTTAGGGTATTTTGTGCCCCTTTATAAATATGCACAGACATTTTTCACTTCTAAAGGGAAAGGTCCTGTTCTTTCTTTCTTTATTTATTTTTTTTAAAGAATACATCCCATCAGTCCACCAGGTGAGTGGCCAAATTTGGCTGCAGGTGCTGCTTTCTTATGCTTGGAACCAAAGAGGGCAAAATTGCAAAGTGGCAGTAGAGCATAGCAACCAGCTTTCGGCTACAGAATAGGAATATACAGTATTTTGCCTCTATCCAAAGTAAGTCAAGCTCAGTTTGGTACAGTCATTTGCATCCCTGTTTCTGATTTGTTCTTAAAGGGGAAACCACAACTACTATCTCTGTTCTCCTCATTTTTCCTGTCTCTTCCAATCAACCAAGGAAGATCTTTCAACATCCCCCCCGCCCCGCCCCCTGCCCCGGCTCTCCCAAGTTATCCCAGACTAAGGGTGGTAGAAGAAGACAATGATCCAACTCACTGGCCATATATGGGCATTTTTAGATTGGTACTTCAGTGAAGGGAGGTCCTAATAGGCAGAGCCTCACTCCCCTCAAAAATGGTGTACAGGTAGTCCTCAACTTATGACCACAACTGAACCCAACATTTCTGTTGCTCAGTGAGACAGTTAAGTGAGTTTTCCCTTATTGTATGACCTTTCCCGCCACCCTTGTTAAGTGAATCACTGCAGTTGTTGAGTTAGCAACACGGTTGCTAAGTGAATCTGTCAGAAGATCACAAATGGTGGCCACATGATCCCGGAACGCTGCAACCATCATAAGTATGAGTCAGTTGCCCACTGTCTGAATTTTGATCATGTAGCCATGGCCACAGTTGTGTGAAAAACTTTCATAAGTTGCTTTTTTCATTGCTGATGTAACTTCAAATGGTCACTAAATGAACTGGGGAGTGGGGACCATCTGTATATATGAGATATATAGAAGCTAGTCCCTGGTTTCTAACTTTTGTTAACCTACCTGGAGGACAATGAGGCTCTGGAGCCTCATGTGTGATGACTCTTATGAAATAGTGTCTCGATCTCATGGGATAATATAAATAGACCAGAAGAATACCAAGGATGAGACACATCGTTGCCATTTTAGGAGCAGGGCATCATTAGTCATTACTCAAAATGATGAGGCTGTTCAGCTATTTGTCCCCATTTAAGGACTTCCATTCTCTTCTATGAGAGAAAACCAAGTGCTGTACTTGTCAACACTGTGGCCACAATGGCAACAGCAACTCCCTGCTATTAAGGTGGTACAGTTTCCACTAAGAAAAAACCAAGAGGAAGGACACAAAATGTACCCCTGTTGTAAATAGCCCAGAAACACAGGGCATCACTCGTGAGAATCGGGAACATTAAACCCGTCTCCTCCAACTGGCATTTTATAGTGATTATTAATATTTATTATTACTGAAAAGATTTGGATAGCCACCCATCTTATGAAACAAGACCCTGGACAGCTCACAAGAATTCCTAGTTTCTAAGAGCCAGTCTTTGCCTTTATCCTACCTTATGGCACTTGTTCATTTGTGTTTTACCTATATCCAGCTTCTCTAGTAAGCAGCAGAGTTGGGAAATGCCATGTTATGTGGCATAACAATACTATGCAACGGCGCTTGATGCCCTCCCAGGGGAGACAGAAGGGAAGAATGACTCTTTAAGAAAAGTCATACTATAGCTTCACTCAGCAGGTCCTATGACGTCATTCCGAACTGGGTCTTCTTGTGTATACTATTACACATTATGATGTGTCCTGTTGCATAATATCGTACATGATTAAACTAAAAAGTGGCTCTGAGTCTTATTAGCTATACCGAAGAGTGTGAGGGCACTCCCACTTCATACCCCAAACCTAGAAAATATTTGAAGCCAGCAGCCTGCATTTATGCTCACTGTAGCAATATTAAAATATTACACTGTTTCTTTCAGAAGACCCACTGGAGAACCCAAATTACAGGATCAGGCCAGTGCTGTCACCATGCCATCTTTATTTCTATTTTTATAAGAAATCACACAAATAGCTAGGGCTACAAGGAGCTGACACATCACTTCAGTGCCAATGCTTAATGCAAACTATCCACCAAAAGCTCTCAAGATGTTGGAGAACCAGGAAGTAGAAGTTCCCACCAATGGAGTTATCACCAAGGAGCACCAGCATCTCAAAAGGAAAACCAGAAAATATGCAGAAAAATGCAGCAATAAATCAGCTCAGCTATCTGATGATGACAACATCCTGAGAGAAACAGTCCAGAATCCTTGTGTTGAAGGGCTTTTAACTTGTAAAATTTGTACCTTGCAGTTCAAAAAGCTTGAAATGCCTTTTTACCAAATCCATTTGGCTAATTTATCTTGGGTAAAATCAGGAGCCTTATGAAAATGATACTTACACTTACTTACTTCAACTAAAAGATTGCAGTGCATTTTACAATATTAACTTTGTCTATCGCTTCTTTTAAAATATGTCTTTCTTGTAAGATTGCATATAAATGCCTTCAGTTACATGAATGAATCTGTCCATAAACCATCAGAAACACCTGAATTGACTTCCTTCCTGATTTCAACTCTGTTGTTTTAGGTATTTCTTTGTAATTTTTAAAAAGAACCCAAACAAAAACAGAGCGCCTTGCTAGCAATACTGAAAAACCTAGCAGTCATCAGCCGAGAAATGGGGCAAAGCAGGATATTAATAGGAAAATCCTGACTCCTGCTGGGCCCAATTAAGTCCAGTGCCACCTACTGACCAAATGCTATCATAACACGATCAAAATACCACCAGAAGCGCCTCCAGTATTCCTATTGCAACCGGGCTTGCACAGGGGAACTTTCCAGGTTGCCTTGAACAAATGAAAGCGGTGATATTAGCAAGAGCTCTGGATTGTCTTATAACTGGAAATTCTGGCACAATTACATATTTGTGAAAATTGGACTGGTGACATTGACCTAAATTAAGTTTCCCAGTTCTTATTTGTCATGAAACTAGAAAAACATAACCAGGCTTATACGCTCAGAATAATTCCAGTCCCATCTGAGACCTCCCAGGCCCCATTCAACTCCACACTTAGCTTTCTTTCATCAGCAGCGTTATAATTCAGCACATTGTTATGTCCGTTGGTCTGAGGAAGGTGAGGCATAGTTGAAAGATTCCTGCTTACTAGCCCCTGCACTTCCCACCCACCCGATTTGTTGACAGACAAGACTAAAATTCATCCTACTTCCTGGTTGGCCCTGAACTTTAAACAAGTAATGTTGAGGTCATAGCTGGATGCTGTTCCCTATTATGTTATGCTCTTTTATTTTTCTACTTTATTTTTTACTTTACTTATTTCATTTAAACACCACTTGACTCCAAAATAACGTTGGGAAGATTACTAAGGTGACCAACGTTTTTATAATGAAAAGGAGGACACAAATAAATTGAAGAAAAAATATCATAAATAAAAGAAACATTTTATTCATGGCAACAATAATACAGAATACACTATAATATGATAAATGCATAATAAAAACATTTGTAACAATAACATTTTATATTGTAATTATGCTTACATGCTGCACCCCCGCCCGCAGCAATCCTGCCATCCCTGCCTCTGGCGCCCGCAGCCATTATTGCCCTAGCAGGGCTGAAGATCAAGAGAAATTTACCGTGGCAACGCCACTCCAGTCTCCTCCAGGTATCTTCGGGACTAACTAGTAGATGGTGTAGTTGGGTAGCAGCGAGGGGTGCAAAGTTCCTGCTAATTCGCCTTCGCTGCAGACAACTTACATGTGCAAAGTTTGCCGGCTGGGTGTTTTGGTGCGCTCAGCAGCAATTCCTATTGGCTTTTGAAAGCCAATAGGGGGAGTAGCACAGCTCATGCAAAACTTGAAAAAAAACCATAAAAAAAGGTGCCGGAATGCCGTTCTGAGCATTCTATGAGGGGGAAAAAAAAGCCCTGCAGATTAGTCTTCAAATATCAAATAGGAGGACATGTAGGAGGACACTTTTCTAGGGAGGACAGAACTCACAAAAGGAGGACTGTCCTCCCTAAAGGAGGACAGTTGGTCACCTTGAGATTACAATAGAACAATATTGCAATATAATATGGGTAGCACAATGGTTCAGCAGGTAAGATGCTAGGCTTGTCGGCTAGGAAGAAGACGGCTCAGATTTGAGACTCAAGCGTCATGCGATGAGGTGAGCACCCATCTTTGCTTAGCTCCTGCCCACCTAGCAATTCAAAAGCATGCAAATGCAAATAGATAAATAGGTACCGTTTCACTAGGAAGGTAACAGCACTCTGTGATGTCATGCTGGCTACATGACCATGGAAATGTCTTCAGACAGTGCTGGTTCAATGACCTTGAAATGAAGATGAACACCATCCCCTATAGTCAGCAGGGACTCCTTTCCTCCTTACAATATAACATACAAGATAAAATACAATATGAACAGAAAAAAGACAAGATAAATAAAGAACAAATAAAAATAAAGAATAGATGGTGACTCCATATCAACCCAGAAAAGCATACAGGTAGTCCTTTAGTAACCGGGGTCTTGATTGTTTAGATGAATTGGTCATAGGTGAAAATCACAAGACTGTAACTGTGCTTAGAATTTTACTTCAGCTTTCCTTTGCTTTACAGCACAGAGCTGGAGAGGAAGGGATTGCAAGAGAGTAAGCAGACACACGGTGGGGAATGTACATTGAAAGCAATGTTCTGGCACCACTGTTAGCTGTTTGCCCTGTGCTCACATATGTGAGCAATGAGCAACTTAGGAAGCAAAAGAAAGCCTTTAATGTGAAACTGATTGGGGTCTTGTCAATTTCAGGCAGCAGCCACCAGCAGTGCAGGGTTCTAATCAACTGAGGTCACAGTGTTGAGCTTGTTAATTTCAGCTTAGGACTTTTTAGGGAAGTGCTGGGTGGTGAAGAAGAGCAGCTCCGAATTAGATTGCTTGTTT